>NC_051067.1:104361054-104963554 GCF_004664715.2 Peromyscus leucopus | reverse complement strand
TGATTAAAATTTTGTTTGAAAAACCTTTGCCTTATTCCGACACTGAAAACTAGAATTCCATGCATGCAATGTCTGATGTCTTCCTGTTAAATAAAGCATTCAATTAACCAGCACATTAAGGTCCTAAGCATTTCAGATGAAACAGTTTTCCCTATAAAAATGTAAGGAATACCATATGGAGAATTCACGGTGCAGTTCACAGAACACTTGGAGGCTGTGAGATGCTATCCAGTGATAGAGGAAGACTGATGTAGCCAAAGTTTTTCTGTGTCCCGTGCAATGCATAGTCTCAGACCCAAATAAACACACAGAGGCTTATATTAATTAAAACTGTTTGGCCATTAGCTTAGGCTAACTACTGACTAGCTCTTACACTTAAACTCAGCCATTTCTGTTAGTCTATATGTCACCACGTGTTCTGTGGCTTTACCTGTGTGCCATTACATACTGCTCCCTGGATGGCAGGCTGGCGTCTCCTTGACTCAGCCTTACTCTTCCCAGAATTCTCCTTGCCTGCTTATCCTGCCTATACTTCCTGCCTGGCTACTGGCAAATCAGGGTTTTGTTTGTTTATTTGTTTGTTTGTTTGTTTTCGAGATAGGGTTTCTCTGTGTAGCTTTGTGCCTTTCCTAGAACTCACTCAGTTGCCCCGGCTGGCCTCAAACTCACAGATCTGCCTGGTTCTGTCTCCCAAGTGCTAGGATTAAAGGTGTGCGCCACTACTGCCCAGCTGCCAATAGGGGTTTTATTAAACCAGTGTACAAAAGCATCATTCCACAGCAGACTGACTTCTAGACTTCATTTTATTCTTGTCTTCTTCACTTCCCTCTAATTTTCATTGTCTGATTGAAGAATGGGGTGGGGGTGAGTGGGAGATCCAAATTATTCCTGTGTTTTTGGTTGCCTAAAGGTGACTGATGACAGAGAAAAGTCACTGTATGTCCCTGAGACCACAGCAGGAGACACATAGGAGAGCTGCATCATGCCTTCCCTTAAGCTTTCCACAGGAAGGCTATTTGAGGTCCAGTTGCAAGAATTACAACCAATGGACTGGAGACACACTGGGGATGTTATAATAAGAAGAAGATTGTTCAAAACCTAACTTACTTCACAGGATCACAGGTCATGTGATGGGAAGATGCGCTTCAGTCCACTGGTAACCTTTCTCACTAATTTCCCTAAGGGTAAAAGATAAGACACAAATTAATCTGCCTATGACTCAAAAAACACTCTTGATTGGGTCTGTGACACCCACTGCGGTTCTGACTTTCCTCAGGAAGGACCTGTGAGGAGCCAAGTGCACACACATTTCATTGCCTCAACACAATCCCTACAGGGTAATCATAAATGCATCCCACTTAGAGATATAGTAGCCAAAGTTCTAGACATTTTATGACTAGTCAGTGTCCATATAGTTTAAGTGGTAAGTGGTGGAGCTTATCTTTAAGTCCGTGCAGATGCTTCTCTGATAGAAGGTATGTACAGTCTTATAGAAGCTGTAATAGGCTCCGGTTCTGATAGGAAGCACAGCTATTGATCATTCTTCAAAGAACTCTGCCCTGATGTATAGGGCAGATATGATAGATATCCTAGTTCTACTGAGGACCTCCACCATTATATCCTCAAGAGAAAGAAGCTGTGACTTGTGTCATTCAGAGAAGAATTTCCTGTTTAAAAAAAATGCATGTTCTTCCCCCTTCAAACTTTGAGGGAAAGAGGATTGAGTGATTGAATGTAACAAAGTAAATCCCTCAGAAATAAATGAACATTTCATATTGCGCTTCATTTCAGTTTCATGAGCTCCAAACAGCACTTCAAGTGATTAATGTTTTCTTCATTAACCGTAACTAAGTCTGAGATAAGTCTCTCTCTCTTTTTCTACTATGTTTTATTAGGAGACCGAGGGTAGTTTATTTCTAAAAGTAACCCTTTGGCACCTGCTGTAAGCAGCTCAGATAGTAGAGCGAGTATGTGCCTTGTTGACAGACTCGCACAGGATTGGTTGTTGGTCCCATAACTTTATGATCTAAAAAAACAAGTCCCCCTTTTACATTATAATATTAGGGTATTCATGTGACCCTCAGAGAAACTTAGCTGTCTCCTCTGTTGTTCATTGCTCAGGAAATGTGTCTCCTGGTTTCATGTGTGTTAAAACTGGGCTTTCTTTAGGACTTACCTTAGTCAACAGAAAGTATTAGAACCTCATGTAAAACTTAAGTTTTTAATTTCTCAATAGAAATTACTTGCTGTTCCTCCAAAGGGACATGATTTCGGTGTCAAGAGACATTTTCTTCATGACCGCAAAGGGAGGAACGCTATTGGCAGCTAGGGAATGGAAGACAGGGGTGCCACTTGATGGTCTGAGATTCAGATGAGCAGCTGCCGTCTCTCCATAATCATCCAGTCTCCAGTGTTCACAGCGTTGAGATGAGGAAGCTGTTCTAAATCCTTAACTCAGATCTGGTTCTCAGTCTCCGGCTGCCTGACCGGAGAGCTCAAGTCAGTGTGCTCCACTGAGATGACAGGGCCACCCTGAGAAGAGACCCAGAGACTTCCTGGAGAGAACATGAGAAGGGCAGCTGTGTTAGTTTTTTTTGTTTTCAATGCTGTGGCTACCTGGCAAGAAGCAACTAAAGGAAGGAGAGGTTTGTTTAGACCCCTGGTTTCAGAGGAAATGGTTCACTGTGGAGAAGGCATGGGGAAGGTGGCAGGTGGCTTGGACTTCTCACATCCAAGCAGAATAGGAATCAGGAACAAAGGTGTTTAGCTGGCTCTCTCCTGTTTTTCCCTTTCCACTCAAGTCTAGGGCACAAACCCATGAGATGGTGCCAATCCACTTTGTAAATGCCCAGACACACCCAAAGGTGGACATCACTAATGTCTTAGGTATTTCTGGACACTTTCAACTTGAGGATCTACATGCACTGTTACTCCATCCACCTCACATTTCAGGTAAGTCCAGCCCTGCAGCTCACTCACTAGCTGAATATAAGCAGAAAGGGATCATCAGAAAGAATGGCCCAGGAGTTACCCAGTTTAGCTTTCAGAAACAGACACCACTTGCATTTTTATTATTGCTGGAGTTTTTTTTTAATAGAATATCTTTTATTTATTTTTGACAATTTCATACATATAAACAATATATCTTGGTTGCACTTCCGCTTCCCACAAGAACCTGAACAAATTGTCCCCATTCTTTGTGTCCCTCCCTGTGTTTTTGTAACCCACTGAGTCCATTTGCTGCCTTCTAGGATAGTGGCTGAACTTGCTGGCTTGACCTTATGTAACCTATCCAGGGGGACCATAGCTGCAGTGAGTTTGTGAGTGCAATGGCCGTGCCATGTTTAAGAGAACAGGCTTTCCCAGCATTCCTCTCATCCTTCAGCCTATTGTTGCTATTTTAAGGTACCAAGGTTTGGAACAGGTTGTAATAACTAAATCCGTAGCATCCACTAAAGACGATACAACCACAACAATAAAAGAGTCTTCTGCAGAGCACCCACTGGTCTCCTCTTTGGGTCTGGAGCTTTCAGCTCCCTGACTGAAAAATAGTTGACAGGTAATGGTGGTGTCTGAAAACTCTCAGCACAGGGCCTTGTTAGCGTGTACTCTCGGCTGGCAAGAGTCACCTCATGGAAACTTACCCGATCCCTTCCCTTGAGCAGTTATATAATGACTAGTCTATGCAATTGGAAAGAGAGACTTCACCTCAAAAGAAGACAACAAAGGATCCTGGTACTTCTGTGCTCCCCAGGTCATTGTTGAGACAGTAGCAGTGAAACACTTCCCATTGTTGGTCCCAGCATCCTGTGGCCCTTCTAGATCTTGATCTGAAGAAAGATGCCCCAGTAACTCTGTGGATACAAACCTCTGCTAGAAGACTTGGCTTGAAGTACCCGTCTTCTTCCATCTTTTCAATGCACATTAAGGTTTAAACTTAAGGTTTTTGCCTTAAAACCAAGGTAGTTCGGACCAAAGTGCCACACTTGATGAATGCATGCATTAAGCCTTGGTCCTTGCTTTATCACTAGCTTTTCATCTGATCTTTGTCAAGTTACTTGTTTCTTCAACAATAAAGATGGAAACAGTAAGCCTTGCTTTAATCCCAAAGAGAGACATTAAAGTTTGATTGTAGCTCTAGGAAACTTATAAATAACAAATAAATATGAAGAAATATTAATCTTCACCAGAATTGCAAAAAGCATAAACTAAATCCACCCTGAGATACCATTTTACACTGACTAAATTAGCAGAACAAAGTAAAAATAAACTCAAACACACAGTACTGGAGGCATTGTGGTAAGTATTGGTCCTTTTAATCTGATGGTTTAAATATAAATTTCTTAACACTAGAAGAAAGCAATATGGCAACACCTGATGGAAGCTATAAATATGTTCCTGTCCTTTGGCCCATTAATGGTATTATAAGAATCTATCTGAATAAATTCATTTAAGAGAAGACTTGGAATTTAAATGTAGAGCTCATGAATTTCACCAGGTTATGAGTTGTATATGCAGCATATTTATGTATATAGTAGATAACAGGAGCCCAGGGCAGAGTTGGAAGATAGAGCTACTAATTGTGTAACAATAAAAGTGAGTGAAATTAGTGCCTCACAAAGCTTTGCATTCTGACACATCTTCCCAGTAACTAGGGATTGCAGTCCTGCACCTGAACCCCAAATCATGAAGACCAGATTGTGTAAGACAGACCTATGCACTTACATTTTAAGTAAATTCTTCAAGTGACTCTATGCCTCCCAAACATGGTCACTCTTCCTGTTTGTCCTTTAAAAGAGAGATGGAATTAGAACATAGTGTCTTTTCAAAATTTTCAGTGTCATTTTGTTATGTTCTTATAGCTTTCAGGGGAAAAAAATCATCTTCCTTGAACACTCCAGATAAAAGTCATATTAATTATGGGTATTGTAATAGACCCAGATTAAGGTGCATAGCTTTGACCTCCTTTCTGTGAATAGGTTAAGTATGAAGAAAGAAATCATGCCTTCAGAAAAGAACATTATTATCATGATTCATCTTCCTGATAGTAGACACTTATGACATATTTAAGGATCTAAATGTTCCAAGGCCCCTTGCTTCTACACATACAGAGCTTCTGGTTCCTGCCTTGAGGTGAGATGCCTAAGGTGTGGTTGTAGCTTTGTTGTTGCTTTGCATGGAGCTGCTCTGATGGCTGACTAAGAAATACCAAATCTCAAAGCTTAAAGATATTGTCCCTTTACTCTGAAGAGAGGAACATACATATGACCACTTGAGTAGACCTGGAAGATAGTCAGAAACATGACACCTAACAGCTGGTGCCACCCCAACCCTCTTCTTAGAGCTATGAGCATAAATGAACTGGCTATAATAAAAAGTGTTGTATGTCTTAGTCTCAGAAACGTGTTTCCATGACTAAGTGCCTGTGTGATAGCATGGAACATTTCATATTCTTTAAGGAGGACAAAATCCTACCATTAGCAGAAACATGTTTAATTGCAAATTCTGCATCAGGATGATATCGGACAAGAAGACGTTTTAAAGGTTAGCCCTTGACGCTAATTAGTGTTCACCTGATACTTAGCCCAATTATGGATGGCAAGGGCCAATATAGGATTAGAGTGCAGATACATGTGCACATTTGTGCACGTACATACAGACCATGAAAGAATCTCAAAAAGGCAAATAATTAGTCAGTAGGAAATATTGCATAGCTGTAGGAGGCACACATTGATGTGGATGGAGCAAATGACAGAGACAGACTTCTTTTCTTGTCTTTGTCCTGTCTGGAGAAGATGAAACAATATTTTATCCTTGGTTTCCTGTGCGCTGGGACCAGGTCGGGAGAGGCTGAGTGCCTGTGGTGGCTTTGACTTCAAATAAAGTTGTGCCAACTGTGGTGTCCAGAGCAATCTCAAAGGTTTTACTTTTCATGACAAAAGGAACAGTGGTTTCAAAGGATATTCTAATTAAGAATGATTCTGAAGATTGAAGTTTAATTAAGTGGATTAGTAAGAACAGATGAAAAAGGATTCAACAGTAAAGGTAATTCTCTTTAAATGTTGCCCTGTTTATAGTGGCAGGTAAGCAGCATGCCAAGTTCTTCTAGTTAAGTGTAACTAAATGTCAAAAACAAGACACACAGTTTTTTTTTTTTTTTTTGTTTTTTTCGAGACAGGGTTTCTCTGTGTAGCTTTGCGCCTTTCCTGGAGCTCACTTGGTAGCCCAGGCTGGCCTCGAACTCACAGAGATCCGCCTGCCTCTGCCTCCCAAGTGCTGGGATTAAAGGCGTGCGCCACCAACGCCCGGCCAAGACACACAGTTTTATTTTTAAAAGAGACCATGTATTTGATTTTATAAACTCACCATTATTTTCTGAATATATAGTAAACGTATTTCTTGTTATTTAGACTGACCATCCCCCTAAATATGAGCCTGCTACTCAAGTGGGAGGCGAGAATTCTACCACTGAACCACCAATGCACTCTTTTGCTACTCAAGTGAAAGAGATCGCAGACAATCACTTGACAGCTCTGCCAACCTCTTCAGGTCATTTACATGGAGGGACATGCATGTTTGCCATGTATCTTTTCCTCCTCATGCTTAGAGAAACTCAGACTTCTAAAAGAGATATAGGCACTTTATGATGCAGTATTCTGTATCATAAAATCAAGCTGGATATTAATATCTGTTAAAACTAGGGAAAAGAAAATATAATTTCTTGAGTTTGTGTTTGTTAATTAGTCATATTTTGGTGTCTCTCAAAGCTTTATATTCTGATTAGCACCATCCTAGTAATTGGGGGTGTTGAAAGTTGCAGCCTTGTGCCTGAATCCCAAATCATGAAATGCAAATGCACAAGCAGAAAATTTGTTTGGAATAGGAGTATATGGTTGTCCTGTTTTATCTGCTCTGTTTTACCATCCAATCATGAAAACAGCCATAGATAGATGGTAGTGTTAATGACCAGACATGGCTCTATTTAAATAAAACTTTATTTATATAAACAAGTGATAGATAAAATCTGGCCCTTACACTGTCTTTTCCTGATCTAGAGCATAGTCTAACCAATTTATCAATAAACTTGTCTTTTCTTAGGTCTGGAGAAATGACTAAGTGGATAAAAGCATTGCTAGGCATGGGAATGTTTCCCATAAAAATTTGGATGTGGCTTCCAGCTTGCAACCCCAGTGCTGTGAGTGACAGAGACAAGAGGATCTGTGGGCTTGTTGGTTGCCAGCCTAACTGCAGACTCAATGAGAAACCTAGTCACAAAGGAGTAAAGCAGAGGGTGACAGGCAAACACCTAATGGCAGACATCCTCTTCTGGCTTCCCTGAGTGCATGCACAGAGGCATCACCACCTGCACACACATTGGTTCATAATACACACACACATAGACACACACACAGAGATACACACACACAGATACACACACACATAGACACACACACACACACACACAGAGAGAGAGAGAGAGAGATACACACACACAGATACACACACATACACACACACACACACACACACACACACACACACACACACACTTGCGAGAATTGTTTCTTCCCAATGAACATTTTTCTTAAGGAGAATCTGCCCAAAGGGATTGAAACAAGTTGCCCCAAGACACAGCAAAATGAGAGCCAGAGTCTGATGGCAATGACTGCTTGCTCCGTAGGCTAGGTAGATGGTGTTGAGAGAGGATGTGGAGAAGTCTCTGACAGTAATAGAGGATTATCTGTGCTACACATGACTTCTCTTTTAGTTTTCAGAGACAAACAAAACAAAACAAAAACAAAAACAAGAATCATAAAAAACAAGCAAAACAAACAAACAAACAAAAACAACCAAGAGTCATGGGAGTGGGGACTATCTACCACATCCCTTAGCTCTAGACTTTGAAACAAGACATGTCTCCTGGGACTCTGTTTTCTTTAATGGGTAAAAAGAGGGACTTACCTAGAAGACCACACATGCCCACTTTATTCTCAAATCTAATGATTCTTCTAATACATTCCTTTTGACTCAGCACTGCCCCCATATCTGAACTGCTTCACAAGTTGGTTAGAGCTTAATCAGGCCTTGGGTGTGTGTGCCCTCACTCATCACATTTCTCTGTGTTCAGAGAGCAGTCTTACCTCCATCCCCTGCTCTGGAGCATCCCAGGAACACTAATGGCCCCAATGCTTGTTGGGCCCATTGTTGATTACTGTGATAGAGTTGTTGAGCTGCTCACAGGCCTTCCTATGTTTGACAAATGAGTAGTCTTGTTCATATATTTATCTCTCCCTGGATTCTCCACTTCTCATTGAACTTCTTTATAGAAAACATTTTCATAACAATCCATGCCTTGGTTTGGGCATGTGCAAGGAGAGGACTATGGTGCCCTTCCTCAGCTATATCTTTGGAGTATCTTCTACTGCCACATACTGACAATACCCCACCCCTAAGGACCCCTACTGCATTTTGGTTCATTTTCTCTCTGGAAGACAGCTTATAGAAAGCGTATGAAACTGTGTCCAATGGACTTAGTCTCTGATACATGTTCTTGAACAAGTATTGTAACACCCCTCTCAGATTCTCAACTAAGGAGCAGAGAAGATGACATCTGTGTCATCTTCCACACCCTACTTCAGCTATTCTGAACTCAGGCTCTGCATGCGAAGAACCTGAGAAGCAAAACAGTCTATATTTCTGAGGCCCTTCCTGGATCCACTGAATCAGATCTTTGGAGTGATGTTTTAGTACCAAAGGTTATTACAAGCTCCAGATGGTTTGTTTTTGCTTCAGTAAGAATGTATGTCTATGTCTGTGTATATATGTATGTATGTGCCTGTGTGACTGTATGTGTATATCTGTATATGTGTCTGCTTGAGTATATGTGGTATGCATATGTGCTCTCATGTAGATGGGTGCAGGTTTGTGTGCCAGGGCAAGTGTGCATGTGCCTTGAGACCCAAGAATTTCATGTATTGAGCCATCTCCCCAGCCTGTTCAAGTGATTTTAATGAGCCATAAGACCAGAGTCATAATTCTTAATAGTTTAATAATATGAGTATAAGTGTGTCTTTTAAGGGCACCATATAAGTGTATTATATTATCGTTTTTTCTTCTATTTAAAAAAAATATATCAAAATTCTATATGAAGAAATCACAAGTGCAATAAAATGATAAAGTGGTTAAGATGAAGCATCTTGTATTTCAACATATTTGGTGCTTTAAAGTCTCCCTTGAGGTTTAAAACCTTGCTAGATTGAAGAAGTCACAACTACCGAACCAGACCTAAGTGACTGATTTCATCCTATGGAGACCTTGTGTCTTAGTTGGTGTTCTGTTGCTGTGAAGAGACACCATGATTACAGAAACTCTTGTAAAAGAAAACATTTAATTGGAGCTTGCTTGCAGTTTTAGAGGTTTAATCCATTGTCATAATGATGGATAGCATGGCAGCAGGCAGGCAGACATGGCGCTGGAAAAGTAACTAAGAGCTCTATATCCAAATCCACAGGCAGCAGGAGGAGACAGGGCCACTGGCCCTGGCTTGGGCTTCTGAAACCCCCAAGTCTGCCCCTAGTGACACACTTTCTCCAACAAGCCCATGCCTACTCCACAAGGCCACACCTCCTAATCCTTCTCAAGTAGTGCCACTCCCTCATGACCAAGCATTCAGATATGAGTCTATGAAGGCCACTCTTACTCAGCCACCATACCTTGGGAGATGAGCTTGGTGGTGGCTTTTTTTTTTTAAATGAAGCAACTAACCCGTGGGGAAGCAAATTATATTACAGAAGTTCCCATACCTTGGAAATGTGTTGTGATAGGATATCAAAGGAAAAGGTTGTTTTTACTAGCTCTTAGTTCCTTCATGACCTTACCACACAAATCAAAAATCCTTTTAAATTCTCAGATGACAGGAATAGGATGATCATCTCTCATGTTGTCAACTCTGTCAGGTGCTTTTACAGATCTTAAAGCATTATTGCATTGAACTCACAGCCCCAGTATACACTAAAGGCTATGCTCTATTTAGTGGTGAACAGAGCTGCAAAGATTTCATAGAAAATCTCTCAGGGAGTATATAAGATAAGTACACAGTTGTAGTAGGTAGCCATTCCAGCTTTGATCTGGAAGTTCCAACCCCCATTGAGGCTTCGGTAACTGTCACGCCTACAAGGCGGGGCTGAGAAAGGACCCTGAAGACCTGAGTACTGGATGGGCCAGCTCTCTTGGTTCCTGGACCCAGGACACTGAAGGTAGACCGAGCAGAGGTCTCCAGAGAACGCCGCCAGACTGTGCTACACGTTTTCCAGACCCTGCAACCTATCCCTTCACTTGTAAGTTACCCCACAAAATAAACCTCCCTTTTAACTATGTGGAGTGGCCTTAATAATTTCACCAATATCTGGTGCCCAACGTGGGGCATGAACTGATGATCCTGAGATTAAGAGTCTTATGCACCATTTGTAGTTAGAGTTTTTCTCTTCAGGTCCCACCAAGCATCAGAAGTCCTGTAACCCACTTATAAAATAAATATACAGACTCTTATATTATTTAAACTGCTTGGCCATTAGCTCAGGCCTACCATTGTCTAGCTCTTACTCTTATACTCAGCTCATTTCTGTTAATCTATATGTTGCCATGTGTTCCATGGCTTTACCTGTTGCCTTTACATGATGTTTCCTGGACAGCAGGTTGGTGTCTTTTCCTCTCTGCCTTCCTGTTCTCTCAATTCTCCTCTCTGCTAGTCCTGCCTATACTTCTTTCCTGGCTACTGGCCAACCAGTGTTTTATTTATCAATCAATCATCCACAGCACACAGTAGGTAGCTTTCAGACTCTCTCATTGTTACCCTACTGGAAAGGAGGCTGTGTCAATGACTAGATAAGACATTTCAAGAAGGAACAAATATTCTCCCAGAGATATAGCAATCTGCTCCTGTGTATTGACCCAGGATTTTAAAAAAAGAGATTTTTAAAAGCTAAATCTATGCATATAAAAACCAAAGCATCACTATAACAGCATTTTTATATATACAAAAAGTATAACTTAACACATCTTTCAACAGATGAATGGGAAAACCTAATGTGGTGTTTCTGTACAAAGGGATATTACTGAGCCATGTAAAGGAATAAAGTATTGATATATGTTACAGTAAGGCTAAATAAAAAAATGCTAAGTGCAATAAATGAGATGCTGAAGACTATATAGAACATTATTATATTTATAGGAAATGCCCAGAAAAAGTAAATCCATAGAAATAGGCTTGGGCCTGGGAGGAACAGGGATTAATTATTAGCAAGCACAAGATCTTGACCTAACAGAAATGTTCTCAAATGCAATAGTGCTTGTGTGTTGCCTCTCTACCTTTCAGATTGAGTCAGCAAGGCCCATGAGATTATTATTCTATCATTGACCTCTCTTTTCATACCAAGACTTGCTTTCAGAAAACATGGGGAATTACATGAAACTAAACTCAAGAGACTGAAATTCAAACTAAAGCCCACCTCGTGATTTTACTTGAATAAACCTACCTTCCCAGGAACAAGAGCATTCATGTCACCCACTGTGACCTCCTCTTCTTGTAAAGAATGCCTGTAGGTAGGTTGCCATCAGGAGACTCCTGAATAGATATGGAATAAAGGATGGTGAATAAAGGATGTCTTACACTCCCACTCAAGAAGCCTGCATCAAACCAGTCGCTTGACACAGACACCCCTTGTGGACCACTTTGCTGACAACATTCCATATTTGGTGACTCTTGACCCAGATGTTACAGGTAAGCCACCATCAAGCCTTTCTCCCTTTGCCATGTTGCATCCAGACAGATCTGTTTGTTCAGCCTTTCCCCAGCCAAGAGTTATGTGTGCTCACTTAGTCTCTTCATTCTTTTGTGTGGACATTATAGACCTGTAATGTTAAAATTTTGATTTGATTATAATGAATCTCTTTCTCACAAGTCAGATGAGACTGCAGTCAGCTGATATTCCAGTTATCTCTCAAAGGCCCTACACTTGTATTCTAGTGCCAAGGACCCCTGTGATATTATCCAGAAATGAGAGAGACATTTGCTTGAGACTCAAACACTTTCTATTTTCTTCCACACAAATTAAGAAGCAGCTGTCTTTTCAAGGAATCGGTATAGTACCAGAATGCATCTGGCATTTTCTATTTGCACAAAACTCCAGTCTCTCCAGGTTACCTTTATGGAAATGAATCTAAATGCTGGATAGACTCATTCATCTATGTGTCCAGGTACCGGATCACATGTTCCTGGGAAGGTAGCTGGCCATGGACGAGACCATCCTCTGATATAGATGTTAGGATAACTCTTCTCCCTTTTGAACTCTAGGAATTTACACAGGTTGCTCAAAGGTGGTGAGGCTCTTTAACATGTTCCCAAAACATTTACTGGGCTGTGGCTGCACCAGTCAATGTGACCTGACACTCTACTTTGATACTGACTGACCCAGCTCATAGCTCCATCACTAATCATACTCTCTAAGTTGGCTGTGTCCTGGTATTAATGGTGTAAACATTCAGAGCCCTTAGCCTGGTGGTTAGACACTGTCATTGATGAAAGGATCACTTTATCTTTAGCAATGTTCTTCATTTCATCTCTGTTCCAGTGCTGTGAACCATATTGGCACATTTAATACAAAGAACCACATGTGTTTGTTGGATGCTTACTCTGTTCCAGTCAGAACAGATATCACCCATCTATCAATTAACTAAACTATTCATAAATCATCCAATACTAAATTAACATTGTTTTATCATTTATCTCCTATATTCAATACAGGATTTTTCACTGTCAGTGCTCTTACTATTTGGGATTTAGTAATTATTAGGGCGCCATCCTGTGCATTTTAGTATGTATAGTGACATTCTGGGCATCCATTTTGATAACCCTCCCAAAGCATGAAATTAGAAAAGTAATGCCAATATGCTCCATGGCAGAGAATTTATGCCTGGTACTGTAAATGTGCTCAAAGCCTAGGGCTAGGAAAGTCAAAGGCCCTGGGACAACTTAGTGATGTTGTTTGGTTTAATTGTCACGTGGTCAAACTGCTTTCTAAATAGTTGTGTTTATCTGTAGATTTGTGCTTCTCCCACCTTGGTCAGAGAAACTTCTTATTGCAGTGAGTGATGGTTGATATGAAGGTTTATAACTGTTCAAAGTTTTTAGAATAAGCCACAGTGAGTGATGAACCATGATGGAGCATCTCCATCAGCTTGTTTCCCCAAAGCTCAAGAGGCCACCTGGGAAGAGGAGGAAAAACAAGAGGATAAGGAGGGGTACTGTGAAACAAAGTTCTCTGAATATGACCTGGCTGCTACATTCATGAATTTACAGCAAAAGACCTGTACAAGATCAAACCAGTTACAAACTCCAGTCTGGAGTCAGAAAGGTCTTCAGAAGTCCTAACCCTAGCTGAGGAGGAGTCATTGAAAACTGATGGTGACTGGGAGAGGGAAAGTCCCTTTTCTTGGGAGGATTAGCCACTGACAGGCTGCCCATGTTCCAGTGGATGATCTCATACCTATATGCACATGGGCAGCTCTCTTTGGACTCAGTGTATTAAATTGGTTAAGTTCACAGTACCAGGCATAATTTCCCTCCTGTTAAATGCCAATCCCAATTCTTAATCAGCTAAGTCTGTCCTAAGTTCTTATAGCTCAGACAGTAAGAGTAAGAGAAGTAAGTAAGGTAGTAAGTAAGCTGAGAAGAGAGCCCCCAGTAGCAGTGAACCCAACCCTAGCAGTAGATAAACTCCTTCCAGCCAGGGCCAGGCTCCTCATGCTGCATCTTAAAGAATACAAGTGGTTCCTTAACCCATGTGAACCCACTATCTTATAGAACCCCCCGAAGCTTGACTATTTAGCTCCAATTTGCTCATTTCAGCTATGTCTAGAATTTAGAGATGGAAGTTCTTAGAAGCCGAGTGCTTTGTCAGAGTGTGTCATTCAAATTCATATATTGAAGCTGAATTGCCAATACTCTAGTGGTAAGAGAGGAGGGTTTAGAAGATAGTTAGGTCATGAATGGATTAGGTTCACCTAATTGTGAAAGACTTAACTCTTGCCTTTGTGCTGTATGAGAACATAACCTCCAAGGTCCGGTGTATAAGCAGAATATAAGCAGAAGCGAGGCACCCTGCATCGAACTTTCCAGTCTCTTGCCATTGGACTCACCAACCTCCAAAACACTAAGAAGTAAACACACATTATTTATAAATTACCCAACTTTGGGTATTTCTTTATAGCATTATAAATAGACTAAGATATAAGATATTAAGCAAATGGAAAAAATCAGGGAGTTTTAGCTAGTCTGTTGGTGTCTCAGTCTGACATTTTGGTTCAGCTTTTACATGGTAATTTTGATTTCTGCCCCAATACTCTGATGCCCATTAGACGGCTGACAGCTTCGGGTTCCTATGTCCAGAATTCAAACAGTGAGAGACGTCCTTATATAGCAATTAACAGTGATGCTTGGAAGGGATGGCAGCAAGCTGAAAAAAAATTAATTGAAAATTTAACCTTCAAATAAAAAAATACTTAGACCGCAGGTTTCCATTTGTAAGCAGCTTGGGCTGCCTGTGAACACTCTCTTGTGTTATTTAAATGTTTCCCCACACCATTTCTGATGAATACAGCAGTGTTATTTTCCAGTCCAGTCTCCTTAATAAATATATGTGTCAAATATCTATTCCCTCCCCTGAATGCAAAGACTTTTAATTCCCCTCGTTTGCATGTGCTAACTGGTTGTATAGGGCGACAAATGGTTCTGTCTTTTTTTTCCTCAGATTTTATAAGAAGAGCCAGTGGGCTTCTAGACAGAGTGAGAAAGGTGCCTTCTTTAATTTTGCATATTGTTAGCTACAATCCAGTCGCTAACGTTTGTTTTATTTCCATCTGTCAAAAGTAATGCCAAAATACGTTGTGTTTGCCTTGAGTTGGCTCAATTAATCCTCAGCTGGAGACAGTTCTGTCATCTCATGTTTGGTTAAGGCCCTGATTCAGTAGTTCCCTAACGGAGAGCTTGTCTCTGCCAGAGGCAGCCAGGATTCATTTCATTACAGTCTTCTAGGGAAATCCCACTTGACAAAGACAAAGGGAAAGTGTGTGTGTGGGGGGTGTCCTTTAGGGGAATGTCCACCTTGCTTCAACTTTGAGTTCAAATAACACTGTCCTGCCTTTCTTCACTCAAACTGCTCTAGAGACATGGAAAGAGCTATTACAGGGTCAAGCAACTAACTTTTGTCAGGACTCAGCATGGGCGAGATGCCCAACTTGCCACCTTCATGAAAGTCCAAATGATGGCGCATTAGTTTGCTTGGACTATCTTAACAAAACGGAGACTGGGTGGCTTAAACTAGAAAACTTGCTTTCTCCTAGCCCTGGAAACAGGAAATTAGAATGAAGGTGTTAATGGAGTTTGGTTCTCCATTGGTGGTGTGGTGCCAGGGGGCATTTCCATTCCTGGCTTGTAGGTGACTATCATCTCTCCTTTTATACTCTGTCAAATTTTCTTTTTTCAGAAGGGTGCTATTCAAACTGGGATAGGCACACCTATATGGCCATATTTTGTTTTAATTATCTATTTAAATCACCTATCTCTGAATACAATTATATTCTGAGAAACTCTGGATTAGGGGCTTCAACACATGAATGGTTACCATAATAGATGGTGACCAACATAAAGTGAAATGAAGTTAATTAATAAAGTCAAAATACAATGAGGTGGGAGGCAAAGATTTGAGGCTGAGAAAATCTGAAACAATCTGTTGCTTTTTTTCTTTGTGATGCTGGAGACTAAACCTAGGGTTCACTGCATGGTAGGAGAGCACTCTCCCTCCCTTGCAGCTACATTTCCAGCCCCCACTCTGAAGCTTTCAGTATACCTTGTAACTCCTCTTCCATCTCTCACTGAAGACCATCACCATCTCTGGAGTCATCAGGTTTTCCAGACTGTAGGCTTTTGAGTGGGTGTGCTTTGCTTTCAGACCTCGACTATGTGCAACATCCTTTTTGGCAGTGTGATCAAATGCCTGTTGTTTAAGTGATCTGCATTTCAGTTACCTCATACTTGAAAGGGGGATCAAAGCAGCAACTACTGCATCCTATTCTGTATTGTTAGGGGTGTTGTGGTGTAAGGTTAAGAGATCATGAAGATGAGTGGCATAGCAATGGTGGGTAAATGAGGCATGCCTGCCCTGCATATGGACAGTCTCTCTGCAGAGAATGTGAAAGTAATAACAAAACTGATGGTTAAAATACTGTCAGTGGTAAAGTCGTCTTGTTCCACTGCCAACTGCTCCTCAGTCTATGAACTAGAGATCGCATACCATCCTGTCCACCCCCTCCCCTCTCCCCTCTCTCAGGCTACTCTGAAAGGGGTTTAACCAAAGATATATCATATGGCTGCAACTCTTTTTTTTTTTTTATTCATTTTGCTCACAATTGCCAAACTTCACATAAATTATATATGGTAGAGGAGATTCATCTATTAATGTTACTTTAAAAAGAGAAAGCTTACTGCTCTGTAGTTGGAGTATTCCTTTTTCCAAAATGTCTTCAGATTCCTCCCAGTCAGGTGGTTTGACTTCTGTGTCTCAATGGGAGATATCTATCTTCACCTAGAGTCAGAGGTTGACTTTTGAGCATGAATAACTCAACTTTTCAGGAGAAAATTCCACTTTGAGGTTTCCCAGATGACTCTTTCAATTTTGCTGGTGTGTGGCTGGAAGGGTGCCATACAATGTCCTAAGTGATGACCATTTAATACAATGAACATATTTGTGAATGTGGACATGTCATAGTAAGAGAAGAGTATAAATGTTATAGGTTATGTAATTATATTAGTATGTGCAAGAACTAAATCAGAAAAAAACACATCACATAGTTAAGTTTAGAAGTTAAGAGTCACCCAGGAACACACTGAAGAAGAACCCCTTTCTGTGTGGTGGGTGGTAGTTACTTCATCTACTCTGCCTACATTACTGAAATCTTCCACCTGCGTCTCATTGGGTTAGGCAGAATAATTAACAGAACAGGTTTTATGGGAGCTGAGGGTGAAGGGTGGGATCTAATTTAGGATTTAATGAAGGTAATCAAAGGATGGTTTAGCACGGTTAAACCTAATCTGAAAGGAAAACTTTATGGAGATTTCTAGACAGTTGGCATCCCATAATTCATGTAACCTTTGAATATTACAAAGCAGAGTCTTAATAAAAACCTATAGTTTTTTCTTTCTAACTAAGACATGGTAAAATGTGCAGTTTCTACTTGCCAAGAAAATTGTTTTCACTTAGCTAGAATTTTTTTTTTCCCATCCAATTTCCCTCTTCTCATACTACTCCAGACATGTGAAGGGTCACCCATGATAATATTTCATGGGTCAGATCCATGATTATGTGTTACACAGTTTCATAGGTTTCTGCTATTAGGAATCACAAACTTGTAAATTGTGGATAACATTAATATAAAACCACACTTAAAGGGCATTCTGTTTTGCTCCAATCTGCTCTGGGCTGTGTCTCTGATTTACTCTGTGGAGCTGGCTAACTTCTGCCCTTTCCAGTGGTTCAAATTTCTCCTCCATCGCTTGAGGTGTGGCACTGTGGAGGGTTTGCCTAGCAGTCATTATTTTTCCAAATGGGAAGCACAAATAATATGAATAACGCTGCCCATCTGTAGATTCCAGCCCTCTTGCTAAGTTTCACAATCCAACCCTCACACTGGGCTTCGGCTGGTGAAAGGCTTCTCACACAAAACAGTGGAGAATACACATGAGAAAGACTCCTGCAAAGGAGCATGCTGAGGGAGCTGACAGCAATTGTGTGCAGCTTTGGGATTATGGGAATCCACCCCATATTTCCCAAATGTCCTTTAATGGTTTTCACAGGAGAAGAACACCTTTTAAAAAGCCTCTGTAGTCATGCCATCTTCATGTATGTGAACCTGACCTTCAAACATGCCAGGGGCTCATTCTGTTCATTCCAGCAGTTTTGACACCACACGTGAGAAGTTAAAATATCAAAAATTACAGTGAGAAGTAAAATAAATTCTCATTAAAATCATCACCATATGCTGAATGCTGGGAGGAATGATTTTCTAATCGTGAATGTAAGAATAGTCTTGTAAACCATATAAATGGGATAAATAGATACCACGGAGAAGACTGCCCTTGATGTTTTAAATTTGTGTCTGGTTTGAGTGATTTCAAACTTTATTTAATCACTCATTTATTCCCTCAAAATTGTACATGTGCTGTGCCACGGGGAATTTTGGCAGGCCAAGCACATAGTCTTTGTCCTCAGAAAGCTTGAATCTTTAATTCATTTTCTATGAGAATAAGTATATTTCAGGATCAATAGATACTAATTTAAAAGCATCTGGACAAAAGAAAACTAATAGGTGGTGAAACTGTTTTACATATAGGGAAAATGCAAGATTTCCAAAACTAGTTCTTTCCTAGAGCAATAAACACACACACACACACACACACACACACACACACACACACACACACCATTTATAGTATCTCAACTAATCTAACCACAATCTGTAACAACTATAAAAACATTTGTTTATTTATTTCAATTGCCTTTCATTTTAGTCCCAACCCCACCCCATTCCTGTCCACCATTCTCTTAATCTCTTCTACTTTATGTTTCTAGAAAGGGCAGTGTTAGCTATCAACTCGATACAAGTTAGAGTCATTTGAGAAAGTGGTCTAAACTGAGAGCTTGCCCTATTCAGACTGTCTTGTGGGCATATCTGTGGGGGCTTGTTTTGATTATTAGTTAATGTAAGGGGCATCCAGCTTACTATAGAAGGCACTATTCCTTGGGGAGGTGTAAAAATACTAGATAAGCATGAGTCTAGTGAGCCATGAACAGCATTTCTCCATGGTGTCTGCTTTAAGTTTTTGCCCTGACTTCTGTCAATGATGTACTGTAACCTGTAGGCTGAAATAAAACTTTCCCCCCCTTGACTGACTTTTGGCAAGGGTGTTTTATCACAGCAAGATAGATGAAACTGAAACAGCCATCCTGCATCTTGCTGTGTGTCCTCCAGCTGTTTACTCTGCTGAGATAAACTCAAGCAATGATAGGATCCCTATATCTCCAGAGCCAGTCCCCAGAGGGAAAGGGCTATCATTGGCAGGTGCAGTAAAGTCACTGGCATCAATGCTTATAATAAAAGGTACTCCCATGTCTTATTATGTCATTGATCCAAAGTGTCAAAGAACAAAACAGAGCCAGGGCATAGTGGCGCACACCTTTAATCCCAGTACTTGTGAGGCAGAGGCAGGCAAATCTCTGTGAGTTTGAGGCCAGCCTGCTCTATATGGTGAGTTCCAGGACAGTCAGAGCTATCCAGTGTTCAAAATAAAACAAAATAAACAAACAAAAAATACAACCAAAACAACAAAAACCCAACCAAACCAAAAAAAAAAAAAAAAAAAAAAGGAAAGAAAAGAACAAAACAGATGGATTAAGACATAACAAACTTGCTTTGTTCTCAGTGTCTGAATGGAAAGTCTCCTGCTATAGGCTAGCAATTGTGTATGGTACAACTGGACAACATCTATTGAGGAGTGCAAATAAGTATGTGGACACAGAACATATAGGACACTTGGTAAGATATAAGAGGTTAAAATCCAAAACACTATGTAAAACATTTTGCAAACAACAGTCATGGAATGGACTGGTATGCAAAACAGAGATAGGTGACAAGGAAAACTGTAAGGAAATAATACTGACCGAGTCATAGACGATGAGGAGATACTCCCCGCAGTGTAGACAGAGTCAACACCAAGCTGAGAAGGGTCAACTTGAAAGTGTGTCCTGAATGGGCTTCCCTTTTTTTTGTTCCCCCCTTCTCCTTCCTTTTCTCTTTTTCTCCCTCCTTCCTTTACTATGTATCTTACAGAAACATGCACTAAGTATATTTGTCATAAGGATGCAAAGGAAATAATAAGAGAAAGGAAAGAGAAACAGAGAAGAGACATAATTTACTTAAATTTTAGATGTTTTACTTTATTTATTTATTTGTTAGTTTGTTGGTTTGTTTATTTATTTTTTTTTTTTTTGAGACTGGGTTTCTGCCTCCTCAGTGCTAGGATTTTTAAGGGCTTAGATTTTTTTTTTTCAACACAAGGTTTCACTGTAGCCTAAATTGGCCTGAAAATCACTATGTAGTCTGGGATGGTGTTCAAAATGGGTGAGCTTCCTCATTCAGCTTACCAGGGGCTACAATTACAGGTATGTACCAGCATGGCCTGCTTTAACTTTAGGTACTTTTGAAGATGAAGATGGGAGAGTTGGAAAAACAACACCATCAAGAATACCATTAGTCTTGTATAAACCTGAGAACATCCAAATAAGTAAATCAAAACCCCCATTGTGTTATAGCTGAAGATAATAAAAAAAGATTCGCAAATAAAAGGATGTAGAAAATGTCAGAAAATGCAACAGCCTGTGTAGCATTTTCAAGGAAAGGCTGTGACCCAAGAATGCTGCAGTAAGTCACAAGGTCACCTAATAAGTTTTGAATGTGCACCCAATTGGAAATTGGAACATGTAGTCCAATTTCATATATTGGACAGTTAATATTCACATATTAAAAGAATTTTCAAGTGAGTCATTAGGACCCATCCTTATGAATTAAGTCACTCAGGTACTAATGGGTTATCAATGGACTGGTTCTGTTGTAAAAACAAGATTGTACTGTCTTCTATTGTCTTGACATATGTGATCTCCATGTCTGTGCCATGCTGCCATAGTAGGTCCTCTCCAAGGGGTGGGAAGATGACAATACCATCCTACTGTTTTGCTCAGGCTTTAGAAACGTGGGCTAAAAAACCTTTGCTATTAAATTATTCAACTTCTGCTAGCTGTAACAGCTGATGTGAACTTTGCTGCTGTTGTAGTTGGACTATAAAATGCCCCACAGAGATTATGTGGATGAACATGGAGTTCCCTGCCCATGGTGTCGTATTTGAAGGCTGTGGAAACTTTAGGCTGAGGAGCCCTGCCAGGAGAAATGCACCACCAGGGAAGACCTTGAATTTTATCATTCAGCTGCACTGTTTGTCCACTCTTTGCTGCTTGACCAGAGATGCTATGTGACCAGCCACCTCAGACTCTGGCCTTGACATAGCTTCCCTACCATGACAGACAGTGTCCCCACAGACAGTAAGACAGTTTGAATCTCGCTATCCTCAATTGGCTTTGTCAGACGTTTAGTCACAGTGATGAGAGAAGTAACACTAACAGTCCATATAGATAACACACATACATACACACTCACACACACACTCACTCAACACACTCACACACACACTCACTCAACACACATACACACTCACACATATACACACACATACTCACATACACACACTCACACACATACACACACACTCACACACACATACACACTCACACACTCACGTACATATACAAACACATACATACATACATACACATACATACACACACATACACACACACTCACACACATACACACACACTCACATACACACACTCACACACATACACACACACATACACACTCACGTACATATACAAACACATACATACATACATATACACATACACATACACACACACTCACACACATACACACTCACACACATACACACACATGCACACACACACTCACACTCACACACACACTCACACATACACACATTCACACACATACACACACTCACACACACACACCCCACACACACTACACACCATGAAAACAGCATCTTGAAAAACTTGATAAATAGGCTTTCCATAAATGCTTCTATGATGGAGATAGAACCTACTATGAGCTTTCCATTATAAGCAACTGACTTAAATGAGTTAAAATGGAGACACTGTGGCAGGAGAAATTCTTTCAAGAAAATCAAACAGTGACCATGTAATTGAAATGGTAAATATCCATCCATTTGGAATGCAAGTGCCTAGATAATTCTCAAGAGATGCTTCTCAATCATACAGTGCTAATCAAATCAAAATGAGATGGGAAATAGGGGATGAAATCGACAACCAGCTAAATGCTCATCTTAGAGGGGAGTTAATAGGAAATCTTTAAAACCAGAGAAAAAAAAATGATTCTAATATAAAAAACGTCACTCAATCCTTATTTTATAAGAGAAACCCAAGTCATATGTGGCTCAAGCACATACCAAATTCTTGGAGCAGATCTGTTCACATGTGGTACTGGTGCCCATTACTGGGCACAGAGTCCTTGTCTAAACATGTACTGGACCAGAGGATGCTTCTAAAATCTATAATATGGGTTTCTCTGGTTTTTTTTTCTTTTTTCTTTTAACAACAGCCAGTCCTGCTACAACCCTGTTTTTATACCAAGAGTCTAGAAGCCCCAGTCAGAAGACAAAGAGATGGAAACATATCTGATAGACAATGTTACTATCCCAGGGACCATGATTGTACAGGCTTTTGGCTTCTGTCTCACTTACTAGTATTCTCAGACTACTTTTGTCTGTCCAGCCTGATGGCTAGCTTCACTAAGGTCTTCCACCCTATACCAGGAGTGACATAAAACCAAGGCCTACCATTCAAGCCCTGCCATCCCAAAAAAAGCCACACAGATACAGTGCTGTGCCAGCCAATGAAAGCTTTTTAGGTTATGTTTTAAAATTTGACAATGTTTCCTAACAACTAAAAAAAAAAATCTCAAGATTTTCGTATTATGCTCAGTAGTCAATAATAGTACTGAATAAAAACTAAAAACCAGAGGAAGCCGAATGTAAAATGTTATAAGCAAATGCAAAAACACAGGAAACAGGGTTGGTAACATTAGTTCAGACTTTATTCCAAGCCAAATAATATTAAAGGAGACAAAGGGTGTCATTTTACAGTCCCCAGTGAGGATCAAACAGTCATGAAAATTTATGTGCTGAATAACACTACATCAAAATATATAACTCTAGAAATGTTAGAAATAAAAGGGGAAATTTACAGAAACATGTTTATTTTAGGAGAGAATGAAACACTCCTCTCAACCTCAGCAGGTAGGAGACATTGGAAGTAATAAGTACATGAGTTGAGTCAATCTATTATTTATTTATTCTTTTTTATACAAAACATTAGTATGTAGGCCAGGTTAGCCTCAATTTCATGATCCTCTTTCCTTCAGCCTCCTAAGAGGTGGGATTACAGGTATGTGTTTTACTAAAATAATAAGCTGGGTTTATATAAGGAAAAATGTTCTTTAAACTTCTGTAGAAGATTTAGAAAAGTATACCTTATTCTAAGTCACAGAAATAAGTATAATAACTTATTTTTGTTGTTTTGTTTTCGAGAAAAGTTTTTCTGTTGGACCTGGCTGTTCTGGAACTCACTATGTAGATAAGGCTGGACTTGAACTCAAAGATCTGCTTGCCTCTGTCTTCAGAGTGCTGGGATTAAAGGTGTGAGCCATCATAGTCTGCTGCATAATACATTCTTTAAATATTTTATAAGATGAACTATGTAACTAAAAATAAAAATAAAAGCAAATAACAATGGAATTTTTTTCACTCAAAATTGAAGTTACAGAATAATGGTCTCTACATTACCATTACCAATTATTTAGGTATAAAATGAAGCTAAGAATATATTCTAGTGGTACATGGTGTACTGCCTGCCCTGTTCTTCAAGGATAAAGCAAGTCAATTCCGAATTAAGTAAGAAGCAATGAAAGTAAACTGATCAGTCAATTTAAGGCTGTGAACCCAAAACCAACTCAGGACCAGAGAAATGTAAATGGAGAAGAACAGAAATAAATTAAAATAGACAATAAATAGAAAAGAGACTAAAGAGATAATTATTGTAGGAAATAGTTTGTAAACTTTCTCTTTCTCTTTCACACACACACATTCTCTCTCTCTCTCTCTCTCTCTCTCTCTCTCTCTCTCTCTCTCTCTCTCAATGAGGAGGATTAACTGGGAATGGGGGTGTGAGGCTGACCCAGGGGGAGAGGGACGGAGAATATCTAAATAAGACTAACAATATCTGGAAAAGCCACAGGGAAATATTTTACAAAGCTACTTTAAAATATGTATAAGAAAAGGAGACATATTATACATCATATTAGAATTTCAAATTTGCATTGGAGCCAATAAAGAACAAAACAGATATTACAGAGATGGGATCACAGATGTGCAGGGGGGAAACAAGAAAGACCCTGGGATCTTTCGCACTTTCTTTACTAGAGCATTTGGTCCATTTATTCTTTGATGATTCAGAATTCTCTTTGTGTGTGCCTCTCCCAGTTTTGTTTTTGCATGTACAAGGCTACTTCTGTGGATAAACAGCCCAGCCTGGTGAACAGTTCCTGCATCAACCTCAAGGCATCTCTTCCTGGTATAGTCCCCCTCCCTAAACTCCATCATTTCTTTTAAAGCTAGCTCTGCCTTTCTTTCTCCCTTCCAAACTTTACCCTTTAGATCTTCCAATCTGATACAGAAAGGCACTAAATGAAAGAGCTTGAATACGTGCATCCCAGAGAAAGTGCAGCCCCTCCTGCCGTCCAACAAATCCAGGCTATTTTACTTAAAGCTTATACCTTTTTGGAGCCTCAATTGAAACTACAAAAGGAAAGACAAGTCCATAAAGGGATCTCCCAGTCCTTGAGTTGTAAGAACGATGAGAGAAAGGAGAGATTATATGAGCAAGAGATAGCGAGACCATGATTGGAAAAAGCACAGGGACAAATAGCCAAACTAGCTGAAACACGTGAACTGTGAACCATTAGCTAAGGAGCCCCCATGGAACTGGACCAGGCCCTCTGGATAAGTGAGACAGTTGATGAGCTTGAACTGTCTAGGAGACCCCCAGGCAGTAGGGACCAGGGCCTGTCCTTGGTGCATGAGCTGGCTTTTTGGAACCCAGGGCCTATGCTGAGACACTCTGCTCAGCGCTGGTGCAGGGAGGAGGGGACTGGACCTGCCTCAACTGAATCTACCAGGCTGGGCTGACTCCCCAGGGGAGACCTTGCCTTGGAGGAGGTGGGAATGGGGGGGGTGGATTGGGGGCAAAGGTTAGTGGGTGGGAGGAGGGAGGACAGGGGAATCCGTGGCTGATATGTAAAATTGAATTAATTATAGAATAATTGTTTGTCTCATGATCAGATCTTCAGTTTGGACTATGCAGTTTTAGAAAGCAAGTGACTTAAATATAAAATGGGGAGTCCTCCATACAGGCAGTACTTAGCACCTGACTTCAGATGGTACATATTATAATATGCACTAAAAAAGCAACCAACAAATTTTATTGGAAGCATATGAAAAATGATTGAGAGCAGATATTAAGTTTTAAAAATGGTGCTGTCAGAGGCTGTGAAGAATTTCTTTTTGGGCATTAGTTAAGACGTGACAATCCTTACTCTAATACCTCAAGGGTATTTTTCTTGGTTTCTGTATCATTATTCACTCTCCTTCTGCGTGGTAGATTGATTTAGTTGTTTAAGTGTTCCTGTATATAAAAATCACCTTAATTAGTATCAACCAAGGGACACATTCACAGAGCCAACTTTGAGGTGTTTGATAGAATATCAGTGTGGCGAAGCCACTGGATTTCTTCTGGAACACGTCATAAGAAAGGTTTGAATGTTATTTTTAACCCCTAATAACTAAAGGTTCATTTGGAGGGAGAGTTGGAGGAACAAGGTATGAGAAAGGAAGAGACTTACTTGTAATTCTCAGAAGCTAGTATGACTCTTATAGCCACAGAGTTCTCCAAGTCAGGGAACGCCTGTGTTTGAACCTTCTACCAAACTTCCTTTCCCAGAGCCAAAAGCAGTTCCATGGATGATGGAGGCATGACATCTCTCTTTGGTACCTTCCATGCCAGGAATGTGGGTGATACAGAATTGTTGTGATGGGATGTGTAGGATGATGTCTGCATAGAAGTTGTCAGTTACTCAAGGGAAACCCTTATCTGAAACCAGATTGCTGGGCTCCAGTTGTGAGCAAGACTCCTCAACTTCACATTTCAACTGCTTGCTTTCTAAAGCTCAAGTCTAGGTTGAAGATCTGCTTATGGGATAATTAGTAACTTGACCTTTTACACCCCCAAAAGTGGGAGGTTCTTTTGTGGAATTTTTTTTCCTCATATGGTTCAAACTGAGATTCAGCAGCAGCATAAGCCTTGCATAGACTAACATGGTCTGTTGGATAGTGGGAGCAGCTGAACTTGCTCTGAGAGTCACATGACTAGATACTTTGATTTGCTAGCTTATTATGTGGCATCACTGGGATGACGTCATTTATTTTCTTTGCCAAATGAAGAAAAGAAAGACAAGAGGAAGAAGAGAGAAAGATATGCTGCTGTGGTTGTGCAGAAGAGGAGAAAGAGTTTAAAGAAGAGTTAAGAGAATTAGAATATGTGTGTTGATTAATGTTTTGTCAACTCGACACAAGTTAGAGTCATCTGAAAAGATGGAATCTCAATTGAGAAAATGCTCTTACTATATTGAACTATAGATGCACTTTCTTGATGAATGATTGGTGGGGAAGTTGATTGAAAGCAATGCAATTTCTGTTTAGGTGGTTCTAGAATACATAAGAAAGCAAGCTGAGCAAGTCAAGGGGAGCAAGCCAGCAAGCAGCACTCTTCCATGCCATCCACTTCAGTGTTTGCCTCCTGGTTCCTGCCTTGAGTTTCTGCCCTGACTTCCCTTCATGATGGATGGTAAGCTGTAAGGTGAAATAAATCCTTCTCTGCCCAGGTTACTTTTGGTCAAGGTCTTTACCACAGCAATTGAAAACAAACAAAGATGAAGATGTATATTGCTTTGGGGGGAAATTTGCATGCAAGGACCCATGATGATTTGGCACACACTCTGACTTAAAGAACAGGGACCCTTGTTTCATGGTCTAGGCAAAGTCTAGAAAAACTGAAGCAACAAGGACAATAACCAGAGCTAGCAAGTTTTGTTGTCTTTGCCTTTGGAAGAATGGCACGCCAATTTCTGAGGCATTAGTTATGGCTCAAAGAATATGACATACAGCACCAGCACTGTGAATTAGGAGGGATTTGGGGGAAACTTTTAAGTTCAACTCCCAACTCTATGATAAAGAAAATCCAGACTTCCACAGTTGGTCTTTTTGCACAAATTTACTTCAGTCTGAAAGAGCAGAGTCAATGCTCTCTCAATATGTCTCAATACAAGGGCAGCAGAAAAGGTGGGGGTTGGAGTTGAGTATGGAGTGGGTGTGGGATTGGTATTTCATAGATTGATGTTGAGGTCACATGCAAGTTTATATAAACACTAAGGCTCCCAGCTTTCAAGTCATGAACTTTTTAGTCACAGAGATGGTCAGTGAGTGGGGACAGAGGAGAGACAGTGATGACTCCTAGCTTGCTCAGTGAATAGGAACAGTTGGCCACAGCACCATGCTTCCCAAAAGAGAAATTCTCTCCAGACACAATCTACCCACTGAGTAAGAGATGCATCTGGCTTAGGACAGCTTGGAAGCCCATTTCTCAGAACCACTGATGACACTGTCTGTATGGAGTTTAAACAGTCGCTCATGAAACCCCATCTGGCTATGTTGTCATATTGTGTACCACCCAAATCATGGTGCTCTCTGTCATTGCTATCAAAGGCAAGAAATCTGTCTTTGCATGTCTAAAAAGAGTGGCTATTAACTGAGTGGAAACTGTCTCCAACAATAGGTCAATTAATGACTGCATTTTAAACAGCTTCTTTAAAAACAGCAATTAATTTCATGCATTTTGGATGTCTCTCCTGTGTCCCTTATCTATTTGAAATCACTGTTATTCTGGGAAGATATGGAGACTATTATTTCTGAAAGCTTTACAGATAGTATTCTGTTTTTTTTTTTTTCTTTTTTTTTTTTTCCGTAATGAATGCAGAGATAGAATTAGGCTTTAATTATCGCTGGCACCTTTTCACTAGTGGAAATAGACTTTAAAAGGCAGAAAATGAGAAGAATCCATCCTGAAAGGAGAGTTGATCAATGCTCAGAAAGAATATTTATCCAAACAGATCTTCAAATCCAAATGCTATCTGATCAGGAAAAAAAAGAACAGACTCCAAATACAACATGGGCTATTTCTATTTACTTATTAATATTCCTTGCACTTTCCTAGTCTAATGGGTTAGGACTGTCATAAGCCTTTTCTGTGGTGAAAGAAAAAAATCAAGGATACTATTCCCCCCTCCTTTCTTTAGGCATTACCTTCACTGTAGCAACATTATCTTCCATAGGATTAGGCTCTTCTGCCCTCCTATTTATTTTCCCAAGAAACTGCAGAGAGAACATGAGTGACTTTGGTCCAAAGGGCAACGAGCAATAATTTTTCACTGCTTAGATTATCTGATTGTAGGAACTGGGTAAATCTAAGTTCAGAGAGCAAATGTAAGTTGGGTACTTTCTGCTGACCTTGCCAGGACCTTGCCGAAGATATCTGATTTTCATGAGCTCATACCTATAGGTACGGTCTAGGGAATCTCACTATCAGTGCTTTTAACCATTTGGGCTGAGCAAAGCCTGTGCTGTGAAGGGCTGTGTTGTGTGCACTACAGAATATTAACAGCATCCTTAGCCTCTACCCACTAGATGCCAGCAGTATCCCTCTCCCTTCAGTTTAGATGACTGAAAGTGTCTCTAGGCATTGCTAAGCATACCCCAAGGGAACAAACTCACTTCCAGTTAAGAGTCACTCATATAAATACAACTAGTTGAGATAGTGGATACTAGACAGGAGCTAGGCTAGTTAGGTAGGCACATGAGCAGGGAGCCTTCAATTTCACTGTTTGTTTATAACTGATTGTAAGAAATGAAATGGTCAGGAAAGAGACTATGCATGTTTTAAATTTTAATTATAATTGTCAGTTTATTCTCCAAAGTGGAAAAGGACATTTACAGCACTCCAGTATTCTGTATCACCAGTCTAAATTTATTTTTGGCCAATCTAATAAAAAGAAAAACAACTATTTTCCTGCTTAAATTTGCATTCCACCAATAACTGCTAAGATGAATGTGTTTTCTTATGCTTATTGACTGATTTTTTTTTTTTTTTTAGATTTTCTACCTCTTTTTGCATACCTCTTTCCATATAGGGCTGTTCCTCCTTTTTTTTTTTTTAAAAAAAAAAAATTGATTTGTCTACTCGATACTTTCTATATACAAACATATTATAATTGTTACACAAGAATACTACTGGAAAATATGTAGTTGATATATGGTTGATTCTTTCTTTCTTTCTTTCTTTCTTTCTTTCTTTCTTTCTTTCTTTCTTTCTTTCTTTCTTTCTTTCTTTCTTTCTTTCTTTCTTTCTTTCTTTCTTTCTTTCTACTCTTTGGGGACCCACCATCCAGTTCTCTAATACATACATGGAGACTTATTCTTATTTATGAATGCCTGGACTTAGCTTGATTTGTTTCTAGTCAGCTTTTCTAACTTAAATTATCCCCTTTCTCTTGAACTACATTTTGCCTCTGGGCTTTTTACCTTTCTTTATTCTATATATCTTTCTTCCCTTCTTACTCCATGGCTGGCTATGTGGCTATGACTGGTCCCTGGCATCCTTCTCTCCTTCTCCTTTTCTTGCTCCTCTCCCTTCTCTGGAGCCTAAATTTTTCCTATTTATTCTCTCTGCCTGCCAGTCCCTCCTATTGTATCTTTTGACTAGCTACTGGCCATCCAGCTCTTTATTAGACCAATCAGATGTTTTAGGCAGGCAAAATAACACAGGTTCACAGAGTTAAACAAATGAAACATAAAAGAATGCAACACATCTTCACATTATTAAACAAATATTCCACAGCATAAAGAAATGTAACACATCTTAAAATATTATTCTACAACAAAAATATACATCAGTAGCTTTTGGACCTTAGTGTGTATCTCCAAGTACATCTGAATTTAAGACCATGGTTTGTTTGTTTTTTTTTCCAAAAACAAACTGATGTCTCCTCAACTGCAGTGTAGTGATACTGAACCATGAGGTCTTGGAGAAAAACAGCTGAGTGTCTATTTCCGAAGTCTCCCGCACTGAGTCTGGTAGACAGTATATACTTTAGGAAAGATATTTTCCTTCCACATGCAGACTTGGCTGTTCTACACAGGAAGTACAACAGCCCTCCTAGCCATACACAGATGTTCTATTCTCTTTGCTTCCTGTCAGCTGAAAGAGAAGTCTGACTCTGTCACACCATATACTGATTTACAGTTTCACTTAAAATTGCTTCGCTTTATAAATCATCTTAGCACATACAACGATGTTCTCATTAGAGAGCGTCAAATAGCAAAGATAAAGTGTGGATCTTCTTTGATGCTTTAACTGCAGAACTACTCCATCCTAAGGCAGCTGCTGACATCCAAGGCATTCCCTCCAGTCTTCTTCTTATAATACGACACAATCATTATTTTGTGTGTAAACACATTGGTGCCTTGTACATGGTGATGTGTTGCTATGTCACTCTACACTCTTAGTATATGCACACCTGAAATTCAAGCGTTTAAATGATCATTTGGCATTTCATAGTAGTGGAGCTTTGGATCATTTTTCATTCAGAGAAATCACAAACCATGCTGAAGGGGCAGCTTTTCTTGCTTAGCTCTTGAATGTTTCTCAGAGTGTCGTGTTCTAAAGACTTGGTCCCAAGTCTGCTGTACTACAGGAAGCACTGGAATCTTCAGGAGGTGGTACCTAAGAAAAGTCAGGCCATCATAGGTGTACATTTAAAGGCAGTATTTACACCCTGAACTATTCATCAATCTGTGCTTTCCAGCTATTATGAAATGAATATCTTGCCTCAGTATGAGTTCCCTGAAATTGATCTTACTGGTCATGGGCCCAAGGGCAACAGAACCAAGTACTATGGTACTTTTACAGGCCTGAAACCTGTAAAAGTATAAGCCAAAATAAATGCTTCTTCTTTAAATTTGACTTAGCTCAAACATTTTGTTGAAGTAATGGAAAATTAACATAACAGCCTTATATCTCACTGTTCATTTATCTACAATAGAACCGAATAAGCGAAACTGTCGTCATGGAAGTGGTACACACAGTTTACATTTTAATGAACGTATTATTCTCCAAAATGTCTACATGGGCCATCATTTTACAGCATTACAATTATTCACCAGAGTGCTAGTCAGAATTACTTGTAGCTGTGACAAAATATCAGGATAAAACAACATAAGAAATGAAGGATTTTCTGAGATTCCGGTTCATTCTGGTATGGAAGGTGTGGTAGAGCCAGGCAGCTCACATTACCATGCTGAAAGCATGGTAGAGCCAGGCAGCTCACATCATGGCAGTCAGGAAACAGAGAGAGAGAGAGAGGGCAAGCACTGTCAGGCCTTCTACAGAGAAAGCCTCTTCTTTATTTCCTCCATCTCCCAAGCCGTGGCATGGAGCTGTTTTCACCCAGGTTCAGTGCTCTCTTCAGTACCACTCTGGGGATGCCCACACAAACACACACAGAGGTGTGTTTTATTCATGTCCTCATGCTTCTTAACCCAATCAGGTTTACCATCAAGACTCACCTTCATCAATTTGGATTTTTAGATAATTCATGAAAATATTTAAAAAAAACATTTTAATTTATACTCCACTGATTATTGGCACGAAGAGTATATTCTCTGTTTTTCTTGTGTTTGTTGACTTTTTTTTGCCTTTTGTGATTTTCTCCCTCCTTTCTTGTTCCCATTGCTGCAGCATTGGGTTGTTTTTCTTTTTTTATTGATTTGTATGACTTTTTAATATGCCTGCATATTAATCCTTCATCAGTTATACACGTTGACTGAGACTTGAAGATGCCATGCAGTAAGCATTTCAAAGGGCATCAGGTTAAAAAGCTGCTGTCTGAGATAATTAGTGAGGCTTTCCCAGTTGCACTGTGTTCCTGTCTCCTTGTCTCTGTTCTCTCCATTAGGATCTGCACAACCAATTACATGTTGACATCATTCCTCTTCAGTGATGGTGCTCCCCTCTGAACTTCAGGATCTCCAGCATCCCAGAGTGTCCCCCACCTCCCTGCCTCTGAGCTCAGAGATCATGGCTTATGTCTGCCCTCGAGAAGGACAACGCTGCCCTTTCCTCTGTCTGTCCTATCCAAGCCTCTCCTTCCCTAGAGAAATAACTCCATGTATGTAATACAAAACACTGTGTCTATAGAATACTAATAAATGTTGTAGGCAGACAAAAGTGGAGGCATAAGTTTGCAAAACACTTAACTGAACCAAATCAAATAACTTTTTTTTCCACTGCAGGCCATTGTTTTTCTCTTAGAGCCTTTATTATGCCAACCTGTTAAGTGACCCTCCAAGAGGGGATGGCGTCAGTACATCTCCCAGATGCATTTAACAAGACAAGACTTTTCCCTAGAGCATCTCTTAGGACCAATCACTGTGGAAGATGCTTCAGGGCATTTTGTTGTGATGCATGCAACAAGGATACACTTTGACAGCTGCCTCATGTAACTTCCTGGAATATGTTTTTGGGGGGGAGGGCACTCTGTGTCATATTTGCCTATGATAGATAATCTTGAGGGTTTTTTAAAATGTGTGTTTATATACGTATATAGTGTGTGTGAGTTTGAATGTGCATGGGTAAATATGTGTGTATATACAGGTGCATGTATGTGCCCATGTGGACACATATGTATAACCTTGTGGACACCAGATATTGATGTCAGAAATCTTTCTCAATTACTCTCCTTATGTATGCAGGCAAGGTCTCTCATTTGAACCCAGAACTCACTAAATTTGCTAATTTAGCCTGCTAGCTTGATCTGGAGAATCCTTTGTCTAGACTTCTTAAACACTGGGATCTCAAATGGGCAGCCAAGCCCAGCTAGGACTTGTGTGGGTGCTGGACATCTGAACTCTGGATTTACTACTGAGCCATCTCCTCAGGCAAGTTTTGCAAAACCACCTGATTGGGTTTAGGATTCTGAGAGTGTCAGTGAAGGCAGTTCTAGAGAGCATTGACCAGGGAAGAGAAGATCCACCCTGTGTGTGGGTTGTATTATCCCATAGGCTGGAGACACTAGACAGAATAAAAGGCAAAAAGGAGAAAACCAGACCATCCAGTGAACCTCCTCTCCTTACTTCCCGTCTGTCATGAGGTAAAGGGCTTCCCTCCCTTACCTGCTCCATGGTGTTTTACTGAAATACATGGGGCCAAGAAAACATGGACCGGACCCCCTGAATCAGGGAGCAGAACTGAATGCTTCCTCCCTTAGCTTGTTCTTTCAGGTATTTTGGTCATAGTTCTGGCCAAGTAACTGACACAGGGGCACTGGAGCATCGTGTCCAGTAGCCATTCTCTGGTAAGTGCCAGGTGCCAACTTTTACCAAGATTCATGTGTAAGCTGGGGTGAGAGCTTCCCAAAGATGTTTTCAAGCAGGGATGAGATAGGTGTGTGGCTCTAGGCAGTCTTAGCATCTCCTCCCTCAGGGGAAAGTAGTAGCCTCAGCTAGAGTGAAAATGGTCATCGGGGCATTGAGAAAAAATTGATGAGGTAACAGGTGCATCAGCATAGGACAGGTACTTAGATGTGTGAAAGCAATATTGTTTGTTTGTGGTTTCATATTTGGCACATTGCAAAGTGTCAGAGAAAATCCAAAAGCTCAAGTGCTCACTGATGCCCCAGCCAGTTTTTTTGTTGTTTGTTGTTGTTGTTTTTGTTTTTTTTTTTTTTTGGTTTTTTGAGACAGAGTTTCTCTGTAGCTTTGTGCCTTTCCTGGAACTCACTTGGTAGCGCAGGCTGGCCTTGAACTCACAGAGATCCGCCTGCCTCTGCCTCCTGAGTGCTGGGATTAAAGAAAGGGGTGTGCCACCACCGCCCGGCGTCCCAGCCAGTTTTAATGTAGAAATGCTTAAGGAGAAGAGACTCCAGTGCCCTCTTCCTCCGGGCTTCCTGTCAGCTCCTGGTCCTGTACATCACCCTTCCCTGATGAAGCAGCTCCACTCCCATCAACCCTGTATACCATGCAGTTCCTTTAGTATCTGCAGAAGTGCTTGCATCACGCCCTCCTGAGATGCCTGTCCCAGCTGGTGAGCATCACCTCTTCAGTCTGAAGCTGCTGAGAGTCCTGCCCTCCCAGGCCTAGCCATAGCGATTGCTTTCTGCAGCTGACTCAGTGTGTTAGCTGCTTTGTTCCTAGTGTTAAATCCTATCAGCTTAAACACCTAGTGCTACAGTTCAGATCCTGACCCATGTGTGAAAGGCTTGGAGCCCAGCCTCCAGCGCTGCTGGGATGGGGTGAAACCTCCAGTGAAAGGAAGTTAGGCAACTGGGGATTTTGAAGTGGGGTATCGTGACCCTACCCCATTGTTATCTGTCCCTGGCTTCCTGGCTGCCATAAAGTAAGTTGTCCTCCTTCCCTGTGTGCTCTGCTAGGGTAAGTGGAGCCACCACAGGCCCAGAGCAATGAGGCCAATTGACCATGGACTGAAATTCCAAGACTGTTACTCATACAACCTTCCCTTTTCAAAATGATTGTTTTAGGTATTTTGTCTCAAGAACAGAAAGATGACTAACAAAACCAAACTGGTTTTTGTCTTATGACTGAACCTTTACTAATAAAAGAAAGGACAGAAGTGGCCTTGGGGAAAGGAGCAGATAGGCGATCCATCTTCTGAATCTAAATCTTGGTTCAACTATGAAATTATCTGCTGCCAGCCAGGCAGGACATGGGTGGTGTGTACAGGATCTTCTGACATCAGTTTGAGAGCTCAGAGTGAGGTGAAAACCCCTTCCCAGACACAATAACCCATTTAAATGGATTGCTTTATTAATCATGATGTGTCTCTTTTGTGTCCTCCTGGGATTGGCTGTTGAGACATATTTTCCGTTAAGTCTATGGAAAGTCATCAGTAATACATTACAGTGTTCAGGTGATGTTGATCGCTGTTCTAATGATCATTACACTGTAACATTAGCTTATAGGTATTAACATTCTCTGTTTTATAGGATGTTGTTAATCAATTACACACACTTGCAGAAGAAACTAAGCCCAGTAGCTTAGCTTGGTGCTTGGTATCTGCTTTCCTCATGAGTTTAGATGGGGACAAAGGACTTTCCCAGGATAGGGCTCAATAATGAGAAATTAGACACTTGGCTGATGTTTCACTCACTGTGAGAGCCTGGACTGTTCCCTTAAGCTTCCTGATCATGGTACTGTGCATAGTAATAATGCTTCCTTACAGCTGTTTGGCTGATTAAAGAAGATAATAGAATTTAGCACATTGTTTTTGAGAAATACCTACCATTGTGTCCATAAAGAGTTCCAGATGCTACACATTTCCATAAGTTCTTTATTTATGCTTCCAGTCCCAACTTTCTTTTTCCTTTCTGGTTCCTCTTCTAATTGATATCTAGAGAAATGAGGGGGTGGAATTCGGCTTGCTGTGTTGGTATGAGCCTGAACCATGCTTGGTTCTCTGGAAGTATTTCGTTATTATCTGCGTGAATCTATTTGATGGTGCACAGGTTTGTGAAAAATAAAGACTACAAACTGAATTCATGAACCAGAGCTAGTTATATAAACTGAGCAAGATGTTGGTTTTCCATGGCCCTCTCACTGGTCATCTGTAGTCAGGGACAATAACTTACATCTTACTGTTGTAGATCCCCAGTAAGAATCTCTGGGAAGCTTGTTGAGTAATAACCATAGTCTGATGTCTGTCCCTAGGGATTCCCATCCAACAAGCCTGGGATGGGATCTGATAATTATGTTCCAAGAAGCTCCCAGGAAGCCCAGATGCTATGTAGGTGTCCTGAGAAATACACTTTGAGAAATACTGTGTTTGTGTTCATTGGATCGTGGCTGTGTGTGCAAGACACATGGCTAGACTTTAGTCAAGTTTGATTCATCCACTGGGAGGCCTTTGTGGTGGGAAAACCTGCTGGATTTGATGTCAAGAAATTTGGGCTTGACCTTTAGACTTTCTGAAAAGCAGCTGTGGGAGGTTAGATTCATGACTTCAATTTTCCAGGTATACTCTTTACTTCTGTGTATATGAAGAAGGGTTAATTTTTTGAGAGTTTTTTTCATATATAAGTATTTTGCCTGAATGTATGTCTGTATACCATATGCATGTATGGTGCTCTCTGAGGCCAGAAGAGAGTGTTATATTTGGAATTACAGATGGCTGGGAGCTGTCTTATAGATGCTGGGAATCAAACCTGGGTCTTCTGGAAGAACAGCCAGTTCTCTTAACCACTGGGCGGTCTCTCCAGCCCTTATATCCAGATTTTAAGGGACCAGTTTAGGAATGTCTGGAGACACTGAGAAGCACCTTGTAAACCATCATATGTCTTTGGAATGCTCCATTTTAAAAGTACTGTATTGGTCTGTTTTTCCAACAAGCTCTTCATTTAATGTTTAACAAGACCTTTTTAAGATAAAAGATAATTTATAAGGGGTTAGAATTAAGATAACCTGCTATAGGGACCACTGTAATCTGCAAAACCAGCACTGAAAAGGAGCAGGGGTACTAGGGCTCATTTTGAGCTCTTAGGTGACAGATGTAAAGTCTGAGTTCCGAGTCCTGGTTCCTTTAATACTGCCCAGCACTGCTTCTTCTACGTCTCCACCTTGGTCTCCAGGGCCGGATCCCAGGCTGTAATCTCTTCATACATGACCATCCTCTTTTCCTGACTCTCTAGAATGAGTCAGGAAGTGTTTCCTAGCCATTCCTTGTGCCATGGCCACAGGACTCCTTGTGATGGGAACTGCCCACCTTCTGCAGCTCAAGCCCTTGAAGCAGCCTGTGATTTTAAAGGAGCCGATGACAGGAAGAGCCACCGTTTCTACAGCAGACAGCAAAGCTTGAAGTTTCAGAGCTTCTGTCCTCACTAAATCCTCATAGCCTCTCACCTTCATCTTCCTCCTCCTCCTTATCTAGCAAAGGTGCTGAGGAGACAGCTCTTGGGTGTGGTGACAATAGTTGGGAATGAGGAGTAGAAGAAACAGGGATCGATTAAACACCCCTGCGCTCCTGGCCCTTTGCCTATGTTAGGCTATAGAATTCTATGCTCCTGGCCATTTGCCTGTTAGGCTATAGGATCCTATGCTCCTGACCCTTTGCCTCTGTTAGGCTATAGGATCTTCACGGAAGCCGAGACCGTCAGTGTTCTTGGTGTCTTCATCCTACTCTTATCTAAGGATTACAAATGCAGGAATGTCCTTCCCTTCACTCATTGGAGGACACTGAACCCTGAAATAGGCAGATACCTGTCTCCTACTGTCTGGGAACTGATCTTACTGGAAACGATGGGTCCCAGACTACCACCCACCAGCCAAAGCTCATATGGACTGGAAATGACAGAGCAGGAACCTGGCCCTGCCTGCCTGCCTGCTTGTGTAGTCTGTTCACACCATGCACGCATGTGAGTAGATAGCTCTGCTCTTCTCTCAGGGACTGGCTGGGTCTCGCTGGCCTGCAGGGAATTGGTACCAATGGCTGTTCCTGTCTTTCTTTGCTCTTCTTTTCTCCTTTTCTCCTGACTGTCTCTGGGACTTCACAGCCTCCTCATTAGAATGCAGTTGCATGATTCATCAACATTATTGGAGAAAGCAGTTAGATACAATAAAGGGGGATTAGTATTTGCAAAGACAAGTAGTATTGAGCTTTCCACCTCATCAAGAGGCTAAATGCACACATGTTAGCCACACACCCTGACTACCAGAAATCCCCTAGGGCTGAGACTGGGTGGTGTTTTTCCCCCCTCATTCTTCTTGGTCTCTTATATGATCTTTACATTTTGCCCACAGTCGTGAAAGCTAATGGCATCATTTTCATGCATGGACATGGGCCTGCCAGCTGACAGTGGTTAGCAATTCTTATTACAAATACATCTTCTAATTCCCGAGCTAGAATTGTAAAGCTTTTCTATAGTGACACTGAACCAAAATATCAAAATTGCTGAAGCCTTTAAAGAAAGCCGGCGAAAGGTTGCGGAATGCCTTTTCAGTGATGCTGCGGAGAGGCTCTGCAGAATACAGAGAGATGTCTTCCCGCTTTTGCCTGTCACCTCGGATCACCCAGGGACTCAGACTCCAAACTTCCACAGCCTTTGGCAGGGATTGATCCGGGAGAAAGAGAAATGGAAAAGAGAGAGGGGAGCGAGAGCAAGAGAGAAGCCACTTTGAAAAGAAACTTCTGCGCAGTTTTGATGGCTGCTACTCTCCAGGTACGGGAGAGACTTTGTAGATTGGAAATAGAAATGATAAGGAAGGCATGTATCAAAAGCAACCCATGGGCCTCTTTGATTGATTGGTTGGCTGACTGCAATGCTGGGATTGAGCCCAGGACCTCATGCATGCTAGGTAAGCATTGTACTATGAGCTGTACCTGTAGCCCTAGGCCTCTCTCTCATCTGTCATCTGCCTGCCTGCCTGCCTGCCACTATCTATCTATCTATCTATCTATCTATCTATCTATCTATCTATCTATCTATCTATCTATCATCTATCTATCTGTCTATATATTTTCTCCACTCTCTTTTGTACCCTCCTTCTCTGGTCCTGCTCACTGTAGCTTCTTCTTCAAGACACTGTTCAATAGCTTGCTGCTGTTCATAAAAAAGCATCTCTTCTTCCACTTGTGTCCTTTGGGCACCCACTACCCACTTCCAAACTTTTGTTTCAGAAAAATAAATGCAGGGAAGTGATATAGCTTGGCTTTAAAGTTGGCCTAGGTATCTATCTGGAATATGTGACTTAGGATTGGGGGTAAGACATTTTTACTTTCAAAGGCTCACTTGTTTAACCCATCGAATGAGCAAATGCCGTGGGTGTGTTTACTTTGGGAACTGTTTGTGAGTTAAATGAGCTGACAGAATAAAAATAAATAAATGAGTATTATTTGTTTGGACTAAGAGTTAGATCTAGGTCATTTACATTGTGTTACACTAAATCCATACTCCTTTATTATTTTTTCAATTATTGCTATCGTTATTTTAGATATATGGTCTTGCTATGTAACTGAGGCTGGCTCAAATTTGTGAGCCTCTTGCTCTAATCTCCTGGTGTTGGGACAATGCAGAGTGCTACCATGGTCAGCTGCTGTTTGCATTTTTAATAGTTGCATCATATGTCACTTTTGATGGCTGTCTTCTTTAAAGATGGGGCTTCCTTGAGGGGCCAGCCAGAGCTACAGCTCTCCTACTCATGCTGCTCAGACTTCCCAGTTCTTGTCTCTATTGGCTGCTGTATGCTGACCTCCTGCTGCATACGGCCTGGTCTTAATGACTAGGGAGAGGGAAGGTGGCAACCCTGGAGGAGAATCAACTCCTCAGGCTCAGCCAGCTAGGATGCAAGGGAGGAATTTGTCTCCTCTTTGGGTGGCCCCTGGCCTATTCCCTGTAGCTTTGCTTTTCATAGTTTCAATTACCCCCCAGCCAACAATCAGGATCTAAAGATACCAAACTGAAATTTCCATAAATAGGCAGTATGCAAATAGATTTGTGGTTTTGGGGTGTGTGTGTGTGTGTGTGTGTGTGTGTGTGTGTGTGTGTGTTTCTCTATCTCTGTCTCTCTCTGTGTCTCTCTATCTCTGTCTCTCTGTTTTGTGACAGTGTTTCACTATACAGCCCTGGCTGTCCTAGAACTCACTATATAGACCAGGCTGGCTTTGAATTCACAGAGATCTTCCTGCCTCTATGTCCTAAATGCCAGCATTCAAGGTGTGCACCACCACACCCAGCCAATATATAAACTTTAAATTGCTACCATTCTGAGTACCTCATCTCACCTGGGAAGTGCTCATCAACTTGCCTAGCATATGAGTCATACTTTTGTTGAATGTATCCATACCATGTATGCTTCCTGACTGGCATTGTCATGGTTCCTTGATCCAGGACCACCCAAGCAGAGGCTCTTCCTTCTGACACATGGCAGATGGTCAGTGGTAGTCAGGTACTATATCACAATGGATACTACTCCCCTCCCCTCCTCTCATCATGTGGACAGTGCATCATCTCTGATCATCCCCAGAAGGGTGTTACAGCCACTATGATATTTTAGAAAGTCTATTCATATAACTTTTGTTATAACATAGCAAGTTCTAACTATGTATCCCAGGGTGGCTGGTCATTCATAATCACTCTACCTCATCCTTCCAAGTGCTAGGACAGCAGATTTGCACCACCACATCTAGCTCTATTTTATTATTTATTGTTATTAATCTCTTACTGTGTCTAATCTACACATTAAAGTTCACCGTATGGAGGGTAAAAACATGTTTTCTATAGATTTTGGTATCCCATAGTTTCAGGCATCTGGGGGGGTCTTAGAACATACCTCTTGTGATAATGAGGGGCTTGTGTGTTAGTTTCAAGGAAGACTGGTTGATGTGCTTGGGTCCATGGGGTTTTTTTTTGGAGGGAGATCAGATAATGCATGTTGGAGTATCTACTCCCAGTGTTTCCAATATAAGACTCTAGTAGGTGGTATATGTGGGCAATGGGTGCTGGTGCCTTTGAACCCCAGAAAGCACAAAAGACACATCCCATAGAACTGAGTGACTAGCACTAACCAAAGGAAGGAAATCTTGGGAATTTAAAACCAAAAGTTGTGCATCGCAAGGCCAATCATGGCATAATAAACGAATTTAAAAGCAAGCAAATAAATGATAGTGGATTTGTGCAAACAATCTAAGTGTGAGGATAGGGACACTCAAGTTCATGTCCTAATGTCTCTATAAATGCAGACAACTTTATATACCTTTTGACCTTGCCTGTCTGGGTCTGATGTCCCTCCTGGGCTATAGAATGTTCTGGTTGGATTAGAAGATCTCCAAGGCCCCTTTCAATGCTACTTGCCTATTATCTCATGTTACTGCTCATTAAAAAAAGGAATGTAAGTTAATTGAAACAGAGCTCTTTTGGTAGGCTCTGGAGAAAACAGTATAGATATCTATAGGTTAAATAGAATGGAGAGTAATGGCAGACTTTACCCAGCTTAGGAAAACAGTAATTCAGAAAATGAAAAATAAGTAAGACTAGCCATCCTGTTCAGCACAGTGCTGTGTACTCTTTGGGAAAGATACAGGCAGGGAGGTACATTTATTTGGCAAGTTGGCTGTGTGAGGATCAGCCTACTCTATTGGAAGGATGAGCTAGGGATGTTTGGGGATAAGGATAGGCATGGAGAGCACACATTTGTTCCACTCAGGATTAAACTGTCCATATGACTCAGCATTCTGTTGACTGTGAGGAAAAAGCTGCTTACAAAAATGAAGGAACTTGGCTTGACATCAGTGTCTGGGATCTTAGACCTCCATGATCCTTTCTGTCAGTCTGGGCAGTACATGATATACTGTGTGTTTGCCTTGGCACAGGGATGGGCCAACCTGATGATGGACAGGCAGTGTTTGGTCACTCAGTGTTCAAAGGCCAAGCAAGAGTTGGTGGAGGGCTAGGATCTTACAGGTGTAATAGAGAGGTTGTCATCTGCAGCTCAGAGCCCTCAGTCCAGTCTGTCCTTCTCAACATTAGCATATTTGGCTCATGACCTGGAGTGTCATAGAATATCTGAGGATTTCAACAGAGTTGAGTCAATGAGAATGAAGATATTCACAGACCAAGTGGAATAGGAAGGCTGTGGGGCTTGAAGCTTCAGAGAAGGCTGAGGTCACTATCCAGCTTTCTCATACTATTTCATGGTTCTTGGTACATTCTCTTTCTGCCTTCACCTTTCTTCTCTCTTGGCCTGTGTTTTCCTTGTTCATTTATCTCTTTTTGCTCTGTTTGCTTTTGACTTTCTCCTCTTCTAACCACTTGTGTATTTCTTTCCCTTTCTATCTTCTTTCTCACTTTCCCACTCTCTTGCTTCGTCTTTCTTTGTCTTGCATCTTCTTGTTCTTCTTCTTCTCTCCATTGCTGCCACTGGCCCCAGTCCAATTTGTTTCTTCCTTTGCTTGGAGCAGCTGGTTCCACTCAGCTCTCCCTATCAGGCCCATATCCACTCCCAGCTTAGGCCTATCTTACTGGGATCTCTAAGTCCTATCGTAGCTGCTGCCTGATATCTTAGGTATGGGCCTCTGAAGAGAACTTTTAGATCTGTGGCTGGCCATTAACCAATGCCCCCTGCTCTCCCGCCGCCCCCCCCAACACACACACACCAACATACACAGTTCTTAGTGAAGTCCTCTGAGCCCAGAAGCATTGATCATTCCCATCTCTATCATTCTGAAATGGCACATTGGAGAGTTGGGGAAGCAAAGGAGCAAGAAGTTGAGATGTGTGGGCTGGACTCACTCTATCTGTTGCCTTTTCTATCCCAGGACTCCACTTTCTTCCTTTGCAACCTCTCCTGGTCCATGTGGGAGCCATACTGTGGGTCCTTAGTGAATGCCATTCTTGTGTGGCCCAGTTCTATTTTCTTCCAGCGCCATTCCTTTGCCACTATATCTGTTCTCTCCCTCTGCATTCAGATAACATTTGACAAGCACCTTGCTGTGCACCTCAGATAGTGTTATGTGCTCTCCGAAGACCAAGACTGTGGAAATAAGCTTTCAGCACTGTGCTTCTGTTCCATTGGTAAAAACATACAGGAAAGAGACAACTGAAGATACCAAGGGATGTGTGCTATGATGTGGGTACCATGACACTGTGGGCCTAGATCAGGGGCAAGTGCCCACCCTTAGCCAACTCTGGGAAGATGTCCTTTCAAGCTATGAAACCAAAGGAGGCATTTGATTTTCCTGTTAAAGGAGTGGATGTATTCAAGGGTTAATGGGTAGGTCAAGAACGTTTCTCCCCTCCCTTTCCTCCTGAGAGAACACACCTTCATCCTTCAGAACTCAGCCCAGTTGTAAGCCTTCCTCCAAGTCCTTTTTCTATCCTTCCAGAAAAAGCTTTGATCATTGTCTGTCAGTGGTCTGGTCCCTGCATTGGACAGGAGCTGCTTCATCTTTGACATTCCTTAGCCTCAAACTTGAACTATGATCAACTACCAGTAGGGGCTATTTATTTATTTATTGTAGTGCCATGGATCAAACCACGTGCCAGTCAGGGTTTCTACCACTGGGTGCTATGAAACTCACAACAGGTATTGTTAATCTCTCATGGGTAGGTGGATGGGTAAGAATTAAAATTAATTAATAATCATCCAGGGATGATCTGAGCTCAGAGGCTGCCTGAGTTTTCTTTACCCACCTAAGTTCCCTTAAGAAACACTATGTCTACACAGTGTTCTGGGAATGTGTTCCATCATTCTCTCAGGCTGCAAGGAACTCCGTTTTCTCCAAGAAATCAAACAAACCCTCAAATTTGGGTGTGTTTTGTCTATGTTTCCTGCAAGCTAAGGCCCAAATTTCAAGAAGTAATCAATTCCAATTGATTGGCAAAATCCAACTTGTATTCTCTGGGCCAACTTTGGATGGTAAAGTTCATTAAAAGCAGGCCTCTGGCAAGCTCGACACCCCTTGATGCTACAGTAATCAGGGCTTCGTTATGCCAAGTAGCAGGATCTGCCCTAAAGAGTCCCTGGCATGGTTTTGTAGGGACTTACCCATCTGCAGCAGCACTTTTTATAAATGAGTAATTTGACCATGATGGAAATCCATGAGGGGCTTTCGAGCTTGGCTGAGAAGGGATGGAGGGAACTGGTTGGGAGAACAGCTAGCTCTTGCCTGTGGGGTGTAGAGGCACCGACCTTCTCTCGTCTCCTTCCTGTACAAATGTTACTCCCCTGAGCAGAGATATTTCTCTTGGCATTGCCATCAGGAATGCACTTTGGCCCCTGGCAGGCCAAGGGACTCCTTGGGAGCCTTGAGATGGCTTGAAGGGGAGATACACATATCTTCTACCCAGTTGTTTGCTTTCAGAGGCTCCGAGGAACCAGGAAGGTGTAAATTTCTTTCTGAATCTGCATGGAGCAGCAACTTCTGGAAATCATCAGTTCTGGAAGCAACTGGCACAGGGCTCCTGTCTGAGCTTGCCAATCCCAAAGCAAGAGGCTAATTTTAACCAATATTTATGGTCCGTCATGTTCCAAGCACTGGGCTGGGCCATTAATGCATAGGGCCGCTTTCACCACCTTCCCAGCAAAAACCAAAGCTGGCAGTCACCAAAACCATGATTTGAAAACAAAACACAGTTCTTTAAAAAAGGTTTTTAAAGTCCTCACATGGAAAATTTCAAAGGTTACACTTTAAGAGGTAAGGCTAGGGGTTTTGCAAGAGGTTTCATATTTTCATTTTATATTGTAAGCACCTGACTCATAAATTTAAGGAGTAGGTATTAAAATAAGTCTTATAGAAATTTCAGAAAATAAAGGCAAGAAAGAAAAACTACCACAAATTAGGTATGATTAATGTTTACTATTTTATTCAAAGACCCATATTAAATGGCAAAAATGCATTTGGCCCAGAGTCAGTAGTGCTTCCTGCCTTTCCAGAGTTTCTGAAGCTGTGTTCCATGTGAACTTTGGTCCTAGAGTGTCTGTTAGAGAGAATGAGGGGGTCCAAGTTTCGTTAGAATATGGCATATAGTGAGCCTTCCAGAACTGATGATTTATAGTAAACTTATATACGGCATTTATTTGCTTATTAACGGCTCTGAGAAGTTGAGCTATCTTACACAAACACATGAACTAGCTCTCTTCCCTTTAAATAACATTGGAAAATGCATCCAACCAAATTCATTTGGGGAAATGAATACTTACCTCTCATTTTCAATCATCCAATTCCCTCTAATTCACTTGAATCTCAGAACCGACATGGGCAGGTGTGATACTATGGTTGGAGATGGGACTGTTAGACGTATATGGGAATAATTTTGGAAAATTGACCCTTCTACACACACACACACACACACACACACACACACACACACACACACACACCTTTTAAAATAAATAGACAAACAAAAGAATTAAAATGAAAGTACTTACTGTGCCACAGAGAAAGTAAATGCAGGATCATGAGTTGACAAAAGCCTCCTGGAGTAGGATATGGGGCATCTACCAGGTGTGTGTGTGTGTGTGTGTGTGTGTGTGTGTTGCAGTTATCTGGCTCAGGTGAGGTTCTAATATGAAGCATTTGCCAAGATGCTCTGAATGGGAAGCTATACATAGAACTGGTATGAACAAGATTACCACAAAGACTGATCAGGAACTTGAATCTTCAAGCCCAGACATGCACCAAGCTGTCTGGTTTCAGTTGTGACACATAGCAGAGATCACCTATGGCCCTGTGAAGGCTTCTGCATGGGTTTTCTGTTACCAAGGCTCTTTTTCCATGGTGTAGTGAGGAAGATGGCCGCAGAGCGAATGGCCCTGCAGCTTCCTGCTTGCTAGCCTCCATGTGCTCCCACTCTCAATTTTCCTGTCGGTCCCAAGAGATGGACAGTCTCTACTTTTACTCTCCAGAGCAGGTCCTCTCTGCTCCACAGCTAGGAGTCCAGGCCCTGGAAGCCTTTCTCTATCATTCATTACATCCCACCCTCAAACCAGCCCTGACCAGTCTCCTTGGCTCATATCTTTACCCTCCCCAATGCCTTTAGCTGCCCAAAGCATTAGAAAACTCAGACTGTGGGTTTCTCTTTCTGTCTCCCACTGAGTGTGAACCAGAGTTTAGGAAGCATCTAGACAGAGGGATGGCAAGGTGGTAAGGCATCTAGTAGGCCCTGGGTATATGCGGTTCACTGAGGCAGGGATTCCCATAGCATGTATCTAAGGTGTTGGAAATCTCAAGGCATTCCAGGGAAGGAGAAATGAAGACAGAGTTTGAAGAATAAGGAAGGGCTACTATGATACATGTAAGTGGCTTGATTTGCAGTGCAAACAGCTCAGCTAAACAGGTGTCTGGTTGAACTGTGCCTCTGGGGCCCAGTAGTATTGTGCATCTGGGAGACCAAGGGCATGGGTTGTATTTAAAGCCACAGTAGGTGAAACCTGAGTGATGGCCTTGGGTCAGACTCTGAGGAATTAGCATGAATAAATGCATGGACACTAACATTTCTCCCCCTTGCAGTGTGGGATGGGCTGGGGTTCCCAGGGAATGAGCGAGAACTTGGCATAAGACAAGTGCCCAATCAGAAGATTCCGGGAACTATGGAGTATTGTTGAAACTACCCTGAAATGGGACATGCCTGGTTATTGGCTCCATATAGTTGGGTAGGACATCACAGCTGTGGAATCATGTGGTAGAGTAGGCTTTTCAACTCCTGGCAGACAGAAAACACAGAGAATACAAGAAGAGGGCAGGGTAAGATACAGCTCCCATGGACATCTAGCTCTGATGATCTGCTTCTTCCAGCCAGGCACCACGCCTTACTCTTCACCACCCCCCAATAATGCCAATACCTTAGGACTCCACCAAGAAATCATAGACTGATTCCATAAGAGCCTCAGGATCTAATCGTGCCAGACCCTCAGCAGCCCCTAGAGCTTTGTTTTGATAACCTCCCAGGGGCTTCTCCATCCAATCAAGTTGCCACTCAGATCAACCGGCAGATAGCTACATCCCTTGAAGTCGTGTCTTGTTCTCTAAATCAGTAGTGTTATTTTGTTTTGTTTTTTGACTGGTTCTCAAAAGGAACAAGTGCTGAACGGGACAGTCGGAGTGACCCACTGTCAGTACAGACAAGAGAATATGGATTCTGTAGGGAATTTAGCAACGTAACAACAGAATATTCTTATCACTAAAATGGGTTTGAGTATTTAGCCACCAAGCTTTCTGACTAATGTGAGCTACTGCCATTTACAGATCATGTACTTTACTACTTGTACTGTCTCTTTGTGTGATCCCCCAGCACAGATGTGAAGGCATTTGAGCTACTTCCATAAGAATATCTTTAAGGTCTCCAGTACCCTCTTGTCCAATATCCTCACTCCTGGCCTAGGCCTTCAGATTCCAGAACAAATTGCTTTGCAGTTTGGAGAGAGCCTCACAGCTTCTTGCCAGCCAATCTTCCAGCACATAATTGTCCAGGCCTCCAGCCAGGAGGAGGCCTAGCTTCTCTCCACCACAGGGAAGGCACTCCTAGGCTCTAAATAAACCTCATAAGTCATGCAAGGCTCCTTGACGGAGTCTGAAATGCTTGGCCTTTCTCCGGGATAGCAACACTGGCTCCTGCCGAAGATAAAGTACTGCTCCTGCAGGTGCTGTGTCAGGGCCTCGGGGTGTTCAGGCTCTGTAATGAATGGAAGGGGTTTGGAAGAGCAAGGGAGGGCGGGCCTTCCTGAAAGTGTTGTTAGAGGTACCTCCTCCAAGTTGAGGATGAAACCTGGCAGCTGGTCCTAAGGAACTCGGGGACTGAGATTTTTCTTAGCAAGGGCTCTGAGGCTGGACTATAAAATGCCAGACATTCATTCAGGCAGTGTGAGGGGCTAGCAGCAACAGCTTCACCAGGCTCATAGTCACAGGCCTTGTGCCTCTCTGCCGAATCTCTCACATGCTGGATTTGGAGGTTTGCCTTCAGTATGGGGATGGTGGTGAGTGACGATGAGAAAGTAGCAAACATCTGGGCATGGTGCATGTGCACAGTGACAGGGTACTCACCAGGAAATCGCCCTAATGGTCCTCCTCTGTTTCCATGTCATTCCTCCTGAACCAAACAAGTCGGTTCTCTAGAGAAAGTTCTAACTTGAGGCCGCAGCTTCTGAGTTGCTTTATTGCCTAACACCCCCATGTCTGACCTGGATCTTTAGACTCCAGAACAAATTGCTTTGCAGGACAGAGAGAGCCTTGAAGGGCTACATTCATCTCTCAGGTGCCACATGGACCCAGTTAGAGGCCAGGAATGTAACAGCTGTGCCAGATTTCTGTTACCTTACTTAGTACCTGCAAAATCAACGACTGAAGACAAAAGGTTGGTTGGGGCACACGGTTTTGAAGGTTCTGACCCCAGACCAGGCAGAGGTATTACCTTTAGGCTTTGGGGTTCAAGGAAGCAATATATCATGCAAGATTACATGATGGAGTTAAAACACCAGAGCTGATACTTAGGGAAAAAAAAATGATTGGATCCTAATATCCTCTTTAAGGACAGGCCTCCAGTGATCAGAAGGCCCCCTACAAAATTCTGTTTCTGAAGATTTTACCATGTCACAATAGTGCCCATCTGGAGGCTAAGCCTTTACACATTGATGTGGATGATTGATAAATAAAACACTGATTGGCCAGTAGCCAGGCAGGAAGTACAGGTGGGACTAGCAGAGAGGAGAAATGAGAGAAAAGGTAGGTGGAGAGGAGACACCAGCCTGCCGTCCAGGGAGCATCAAGTAAAGGCAGCAGGTAAAGCCACAGAACATGTGGCAACATACAGATTAACAGAAATGGGCTGAGTATAAGAGTAAGAGCTAGACAATGGTAGGCCTGAGCTAATGGCTGAGCAGTTTAAATAATATAATAGTCTGTATGTTTATTTTATAAGTGGGCTATGGGACTGCCAGGGCTTGGTGGGACCCAGAGAGAAAAACTCTAGCAACAACACATGGTCCTTTGTGAGGAGGCATTCCAACAGTTTCTTGTCTGCAGATGTGGCATTTGCCTTTGATGATTAAATAAGAGTGATCATTGGGTCAGCCTACATCTGCTGCTATTTTTTTTGATAGTTCAGTCCGTTGAAGCTCTTCAAAGCCAGGCAGAGACCCCTATTCCCCGTCCCCTACCAAAACTTCATGCTTATTCATATTGGTTCCACCCATGGCAACAAAAATGAAAATGGCATCTCATGGTTGCTTGAAATTTTGTGTCCTGATGACCAGTGACAATAAATATGCTTCAATGTCATAGACTGTTTATGCTTCTCTCTGGGTAAATTGCCAATAAGAATCCTCAAGTCATTTTTTCTGTGGATGTGTTTAGGCCTTTACTTATTGATCAGGCATTTTTTTAGGTGTTCCCATTATCAATCTTTGGACTGCTATGTATTTTGAGTGCATTTTTCACCTAACTTTGCAATCCAATGCTTTGTTCTTTCATTTCATAATATTTGTATTTAAAAGGTCTGATGTTATTCAATGTTATAAATACATTCCTCTTTCTTCTAGCCATTCAATATATTAACTTGTTCAATATTTGGCACCTTAATAATTCTGGAACTTTGTGAATGGTATTAGGTAGGAACTTATGTCAAATGGATAGCCAGAGGCTCTCAATCATTCATTGAATTGTCTAGCATCTCTCAGTTGATTTGAAACACATCCTTAGTAATAGAATGTGTTCCTGTATGTTTTCTATATTAAAGGGATGTGTGTGTGTGTGTGTGTGTGTGTGTGTGTGTGTGTGTACAACACCATAATACACAGCTTGTGAATTTGTATGCCTATTCTTTTGATATAATTATAGCAGAAATGTATATAAGAGATGGGTGAAGGAGTTACTGTAGTATTGGTTCCATTTTTAGGCTTTTTCATAGATTGGTACCATGTATTATCACATATTTTTGCTAAGTTTGTATTGCTTAGTAATATGTAAGTGGTCATGGCTGTCTGGCACTTGAAGGTCAATATTCAAGAGACAGGATTGATAGGAAGGAAGCAGGTTTGTTCAAGGGAATTTAGGGATTTGAAGGGCTTTTGTATGAGTATATTAATTACCATGATGTATTTGTTATAACATTTTTCTATCTGTGTATATATAATATGTTTTGATCAAGTTCCCTTCTTGTTACTTTCTCTTATCTTCATCCTACTCATGCTGATCCTCTTTCTATCTAGTCCTAAAGCTTTCATGTTCCTGTTTGTGTTTGTAATGACCCCAAGAGTTGGGAGAGAAAGGAGATACAGCTAAACAACAGACTGGAACAGACTGGAAGGCCATGGACTGAATGGGTGGTCTTCATCAGGAGGGACATCATCAGCTTGGACCCATAGGCCCTTTTTACTTATTCTTCAGGAAACAATGAAGGAGCCTGACCTCCTGAAGTTATGTCTTGTAGTTTTCACACAGACATCTTCAGAGAGCTAAAGACTAAGGAGAGGGTATTATGGAGTCATCACATGCTCTGGGTTCTGCAGAGTTAAAGAAAGGTTTAGCAGTTAACATCTTAACTCTGTAGGTGGGTTAAGATTAAGGAGCAGCCTATGGACCTCTATTATTGACAGCCCTTCCCAACAGCTGACCTCTTATGTATATATAGTGAGCACATACCTTCTGCTTATTCCCTGGCACCCTTACCTTCTAGGAATTCTCATTACCAAATGAGTGGACAAATTGAATATTTTAAAAGTTTAGAGACTTAAAATAATTAAATTAGCATCTAATATTCTAGAATATTCTAGATTGCATCTTGGAATAGAAAAAATATGTGCATGGAAAAAGTGGTGATATCCAAATCCAGCCTGTAGCATGTTAATAGTATTGTGTTGATGTCAATGTCTTTATTTTGACAAATCTCCCATGGGTCTAGTAGATGATAGCATTAGGGGAAACTGGATGAAGGGCCTATGAGAACCCCTCTGACTGGATCTGCAACTTTTCAGTAAACCTTGATTATTCAAAGGCAAAAGTTTTGTCCAGACATTGTATATGTAAACCTCATGTGACAAGGGGTGTGCAGACAGGAGCTCCCCTCCACACTCTGAACATTCCAAGAAGGGGCGGGCAGCATTGGCAGCCAGTGGCTCCTCTAAGACACATTGTCTAGCTGCTTATTGGTTTAAGAACTAGTGGAAGATGACCTCCAACATCCCTTCCACCTTTTGGAGATCTGGCTGTTTGCCTTGGTAGGAAATCCTCAGAGGACTTGGATTCTTCGCTTACCTGAAAATTCCTCACTCAGTAGATGCTCCATAAGTCTCCCCTCTGAGCAGGCATGAGTAATTGGTCCATAATTCTGAAAGAGCAAAGAGCTTGGCTCAGAAGAAAATTGTTTGAACTACAGGCCAACAAACTGACTAGCCATGTTCTTAACCTTGTATCATTTGGTACTTAAATTCTCAGTATGCCCATCTGTGAAGTGGGGATTATAAGTTCACTGCTGCCAGGGCTGCTATGACAACTGAATTCAGAAGCACATATGGGAGGCCTTCTTTGGGGTGTTGGCTTGTTGCCAGTGCTCAGTGAACACAATTCTTTCCTTTCCTTCCTTACCCTATTCTTGCTTCATTTAAATCCCATTGCAGTGAATACAGCCGCACAGCATCCCTGGTTAACAGCTGGAATCTCATTCCAACTTCATCACCATCATCTTCCAAACTCTTGTATCATTCAGTGCTTACGTTTCCTTCTGGATATGGGGACAATAAAGCAAGAGAGACACTTTGGCTGTAGTGTGAAGTGTAATTTGTCCGGGATGGTCCTATATGTGGAGGAATTTTTAGTGGGCTCACTGTGGCAAATAGAATAATGGGAAATAAAACAAATAGCAGTGTCACATTTTCTGAAAAGTGGGTACTGGGTCCTGGCAGACACTTGAAGATGTGATGTGCAAAGCAAAGAGGTAGAAGCAGGAGTTTGATAGCTCCCACAGCACACAGCCCTGGAAAGAGGGCCCCAATCTCCATCCTGCTAGCAAAAGTGGGGGCTCCTGGAATTGTACAGGGGATGTGAGGATGACCCAGGTTCACATCCTTGCTCTCCTAAATACATACTGACAAACTGATTTATTTTAATCCCTCTAGGCTTGACATCTCTGCCTGTGAAATGGGGACAGGAGTCGATGAATCACTAAGATCTACAGCATCCAATGAAGTATAATTTTTTAATGAATTTCATTAAAATTAGTTGCATGGACTATATTGCTAGGAGTTAAATTCTAAAAGAGCTGCATTCAGAGTCCAGCATGTTAATGACAACCTACTTCTCAAGGCAAGAGGTCTTCATATGGGCCTGAGTTTTATGATTTTGTTTTATATCTTGCCTATTCCTCATGTATATTTCATTTTGTAAAATCTATTACATAATTTAAAGAAACCCAAGGCAATCATTTTGAGAGCAAGTTTATGTTAACAAGTTTATTGAATGGTTAAAAAAAAAGAAAGAAAGCAAACATATCATCAATCAGCAGATGTACAAACAGCAAAAGGCACAGAAACTCCATGCAACATTAGACTGCAAAACCCAGTTCAAAAAAAAAAAAAAAAATTCCAGCCAGGTGTCGTGGCATGCTCCTGTGATCCCAGGATGACAACAAGTTCAAGGCCAGTCAACAACAACCAAAACAAAAACCACTCCATTCACACTCAAGTGAGCAGGCAATGAGCTGGCACTTCTGTGCCCACCTGTCCCACCTTGGCCTAGGGATGAGTCCAGTTTAAGCCCAGTTCTGCTCTGGTCCCAGTCTATTTCTGGGACAGGAGTAGGGGTATACTTTTCACAGGCAAGTCATCATGTAATATTTACTTTTTCTGCCCATGGAGGAAAAACAGCCTGTCCTCTTGTCTAAGTGTCTTTCGGTATGTGGAATTCCCAAACCCCCAACTCTTCTCTCCTGTGTGTTTCTATTTTACAGGCTCTTCTTATATGTGTCCCTCATGTCTTTCCATAGAAAGTACTCAACAAATGCTCCACTACTCTTCCTTTCTTTGGCATGCTTAGTCTCAGTTTCTCAGTCCTTAAAATGGGAACAACAATACTTGTTTAATGGTGATAACACAAAGACAGAGCTAATGTGGGTGCACATACCTTCCATCACGCTTCAGTGGCTCTCAGACTCTCACCAGCCATTTTTGCCTTAGGGTGCTTCAAGCTTCCCACTCAGTGGGCACAGATTCTTTGGTTCAGGCTGTGGAGCTCAGTGGATGAGAAAGTCTCACGACCATATGAAAAGCACCCTTGAGAATATTGCAGAAGAGGGGGCGGAAGGGTGCTAAGAAATGAACACACAGAAGGCTTCTGTATAACTGCCTCTCTTAGAAATGGCTGTGTAAACAAGACCTGAACAACAACAATGTCAATAGACAACTAACACAGAAGGGTGAAAATCTCAGGGGTCTCACCCCTAGACAAAGAACTACAGGTACCTAGTGACTGCTAGGAGGGAGAATTAGCCTCTCCCAAGGATGAGCTCCCTGATTGGTTTTTCAAAACAAAATTGTCAGTCCTGAAACCCTAGATACCCAAACAACACAAATGAATTCAGTAGAATGCATTTATATGTTTGTTTATATTTATTATACATAATATATTACCTATAAAGCAAAAATAAGCCAAAAAAGGAGGCTAATTGGAGAAGTGGGGAGACATGAGAAGCATTGGAAGGAAGGAAGATGGAAAGTGCTTGGAGGAGGAAAGGGAGGGGGAGTGATGTAATTACATTTTTTAAAATGTGAAAACAGGAAGCATCCATGAAGTTCTAGTATGGGTGATAAAGACCACATAGTCTCAGAACTTCTTTCCACAGAACTTTCTGATGGCTCCTGTGTCCCTCACTTGGATCTGGATTCATTGGCAGTGAGAGAAGTAGTGTCACAAGGTCCTCACCATGACCTAGACACATCTATTTACCTTGCCTTCTGCTCAGCCGCTCAGCTTTTTGGTAAAGGCTGAGCTCACAGGTACAGAATCTGACTAGACAGAAGTGCTTTAGGGAGTCTGTCATTTATGAGCCAAAGGTCACAAGAAGGTCTTGGCCTCTTTCTCCTGCTTCCTCTCAAAGCCTCCCAGGGCAATCTTCCTGCGTCTCTTGCTGGTCCCTGGTCACCAGAGCAGAGAATTCTTCTTGTTCCTCGGCTGTGACACTTGACACTGCTGGCGACATATGGAAATCAGCTTCTGTCTGCCTGCAGAAGTGGTTTTCAGTTTTCAGGCCCAGGAAGTGTTGGAATGCAGACAGGTCTCCCTCCTGCCCTGGAGAGTAGACAGACTTGTTCACAACACAGCTCTCAACTAACTTGTCAAAATCGGGAGAGGGGGGAGACAAAGGACCACCTGGGGCTTGTGGCCTTAGGAAGTGGAGGCTCCACAAGGTGCAAGCCAGGGAAGGTGAGGTTGGCTACCCTTTTCAACCTTCCCATTGTCGCCTCCAGGACGCCTCTCTAATTACACTGCCTCCCTGTGGCCTGCCATGTTCCTTTGATCTATCTGTTTTCACTGGGCCAAGTTTTAGCTGCATGACCTTGGACTAGTGACCTACCACCCTGAAACAAATGCCACTACCTCAGAGAGAGAGAGAGAGAGAGAGAGAGAGAGAGAGAGAGAGAGAGAGAGAGAGAGAGAGAGAGAGAGAGAAGAGAATAGGGTCCTTGAGTTAATGGGGAAGTGAGAGCTAAGGCATATTGTAAGGGAAGAAAAGCTATTTCATCCTTCACCTTGCTTGTGTCTTTACAGAAACTCCCTTGAACAAAAGATAAATTAATATGAGAAAAAATAGATTTTTAAAGATAAGAGTGTGGTCTATATGCATGGGAAATAACTAAGTGAAATAAGTAAATCTTCAGAATAGATCTCAAGGGGTTGTCTTAGCCTTCAGGCTTGAATACATCTTTCTTGTAAGGAAAGGCCAAGCCCTGACTGAGACAAGACGGCCAGGGAAGCACTGTAAAGTCAAAGTGAGGTTTGTTATGCAGTCATAAGTTGGTACCATCTCATGGATTCGTGCTCCACAGTAATCTAGTTCTCTCAGGGGTAGAGAGGGTAGGTAGCATCCTTAGAGTGATGTCTTTTATTCATGTAAATATCTCTTACGAAAGAGTAACTTTCTCAGGGCCTCGTGTGTGGCTGTAGTGTTTCAAAACAGCAGCTCAAAATAATCCATATGCCAGGAGTTTATTTGGGGAGACTCCTGTAGTCATACCAGGACAGGGCACACCTTTAAAATTGTCTTTCATTTTCTATCTGCCCACCCCCATCCTGCCACCCCCTCATAATTATTTAGCAAGATTAACATGGGCACCTTTTGGGTTGGAATGGTAGATTCTAAGGAAGATATTAACTGCTAAATAATCCTTACCTTTATGGAACCCAGAACATGTGATAGCCTTTGCAACTCCCTTGCTGAGTCTTTGGTTCTGTGAGGTTTAACTTGTGGAAAGCTGAGTAAAGAAAATATAAGAACTAGCTGCAGGAGGTGAAGGTCCTTTGCAATGTTTCATCCTGTCAAAAACAAGCAAGCAAGCAAGCAAGCAAGCAAACAAGCAAATGACAAGTTCTAGGGTAACTAAGATGCAACTTAGCACGTAGCCCTACTGTCGTACTCTCCTCTGTGTTCCTATTGAAGGTCTTTGCAGCCCCAAGACCCCAAAGATGCAGATGTGAGGTTGAGTGACCCTCATCTTCTCAAACTGATGGCCCTTTGAATCAATCTGATACTTAACTACTGACTTGTCTATAGCCTGTGTTAGCCTTGGGGGATGGGGAGAAAGGGGCTAGGGAAGAGAAAGAGGTGCTGAGGCAAAACTCTGTCAGGATAGAATTGTTAACACAAGCAATAACCCAGAAGAAGACATGGAGTGGGAGAGGATGAATAGGCAGATATCAGTTCTATCACTAAAGCATGTTCTGTTTCTTACAGGTTATCAATGAATAGGAAGGATCCTGTGCCATGAGGCCATAGGTTTAGTTAGCAAATAACCCATAGTAGGTGCTGTGGTCAGGTTGAGTCTGATTCCCAGGCATCAGGGAAAGGGTAAAAGACTTCAGGGAAACAGCATGTGTCCCCTGTCAGCTCCTCACATAAGGCAAAGGGATAGAGAAGATAGATATAGAGAGTATTGCCAGCTTGTGGGGGCCCACCACCTGTGATGTAACAGCCTAGAGTTTAATTCTGGTAACAATATCTTGGGGTAATATCCTGAGCCTGATTCATATGGAATTCCTAGTTGCTTGCCAAAGACTGAAAATGTCGGAGATATTTCTAGAAGTATTACTTTGTAGCATTGCTATACCTCCAGTGCATGTAGTCACCCTTTAGGGACACAATCTGGGTATTTGATGATTCATTATTGTGGTATAGATTCTAAAATCTTAAAATGGGGAGGTAGAAGGAACAGAACTTATGGGATTAAGTCTCTTTGCTCTTTTTGAATTTGAGACACAATTTCTTGTTCTTAAGATTTAAAGAATTAAAAACAACAGTTTCCTGCTCCTCTCACCATGGAGGTAACATCTGTTCTCTGAGTGGGCTCTCAAACACAGCATCTCCTTTGTGAATCTCCCCAGTGCAAGCTTACTCATCTTATCTTTAGACCCAGATCCAGTGGCCAAGTTCGATGCAGAAAGCCAATAACCACACATCATCAAGGTTGTACTCTTGCTCCTGATAGACGAGGTCAGGCCACATTTTGCATACTTAAAATGTGTTTTTATTAACTTGCTACCTCATAACAAAGGAAGAAGCAAATCACATCCTCATTAGTTTCAAAGAGAAATACTGATGTTTGTTTTTTTTTTTTCCTCCTTTTTCTCTGTTTCTTGCATTGGCAGGAGATTTAGTTTTGCTTAAAGGAAATTCAGATGACGCTAATGAGACCACAGTGTCTTAATTTGCATATTAGATGAGATAAATATTGAGCTAATTAACACCTAGGATGAATTTTATTGCTTGGTACATTGTTCTGTGGTGATAGTAGTTCTTCCTACTTACCCAGGAGCAGAACAATCTGAAAGGAGATGCATTTCTACACAATTACTTAGGGTCAACCAAAAATCTTCCTAGGAAATTCCACCTAAGATTCTTAATTTTACTTCTAATCCATCCTGAGTCTTCTTTTGGGCTAACTGATTCTATTGGCAAGTGACACCAACTGAGGATCTGTACACAGAGCAGAGCCAAGCAGGGGGCTAGGACAGGGGCATCTTTTCCATCTTGGGTTCTGGAGCAAGGGCTAGAAAGGATAAATTTGGTTGGAATGTTTATTGATTCTAATAGCAGGACAGACTAGAATACTAACTATCCACTGATGTTTCTTATAGCCCAGGAAGCAAGACTGTCCAGAACTATTGGAGTGCCATAGGGACTACTGTAACGGGCCTTTATAGTAGGAGAGAGATACTGGGTACAATTCCAAACACAGCATAGACGGCAAGGAATTAATAGCCAAGAGACAGAGTGGTCAATGGGTAGAAAATTACTAAGTGGGAATATTAGAAGTAAGAGGATGTCCTGGTTTGCTTTGCTATTACACTAAGACACTGATCAGAGTCAACTTGAAGGAGAAAGTGTTTGGGTTTACAGGTCCATCACGGAAAGCCAGAGCAGAAGTTCAAGGAGCAACTAAAGTACAGATCGTGGAGAAACGCTACTTCCTGGCTACTTCCCAGGCTCATGCTTCCTTATGCAGTCTAGACCGCCTGTGCTGCACAGGGATACCACTGCTCACAGTGGGTTCGTGCCCAGCCCCCACACGAATTAGCAATCAAGAAAATGTCCCCACAGACACGCCCATAGGCCAATCTGATGAGGCCGTTCCTTAACTGAGGTTCCTTCTTTCCAGGTGTGTCAAATTGACAACCACAATGAGCTGTGACAGAGGGGCTCTAGCTAAATTATCCTAACAGGATTCCTGCTGAAGACTTGTCAGGGTGACCACCACTAACCAAAGGGATGCTGTTACAGGTGCCCACACAAGTTTCAAGGGCATCTGCTGAGTTTCCAGTTTCTTGGGTCCCAGGGCAAAGAACTGCACTAAACATACATGGTTTGGTGTAGAAACAGAGAACATACTAAGAAAAAGAAATCCATTCTGAGAACAAGAGGGGCAGGTGAGCTGAGGAAAAAGCATGTATTCAAAAGTGCTGGCCATTGAGCTTCATGACCATTTATAGGTCATTCTGCCTTCTCTCATGCTCTGGTGTTTGTTGTTGTTGTTTTTATTTTTTTGCCTGTTGTCCAGCTGAAGGGGTTTCCAGTCAACTGCCTTCTTTAATATGTTAACTTGATGCTGCACTCTTCCTTTACTCCTGACACAGTGATATAGGCTTACAGACCTGGCCGGACACCAAGGATGATCAGGTGGGTGGTTCGTGCTAAGCTGACTACGCAAACATCTTAGGTCAGACTGGATTTCAAAGGTGGGCCTAGGAGAATATTCAGTAGTTCACCCAGAATTTGCCCCCTGGCAAGAATCTTTGATATTGTAACTTAAAATGCGGGTCCACAGAAAGGAGCTGACATGTGACTGCCTCCAGAAGAACTCTGTGAGGATATGAGAACCTGAAGAGGGTGAGCAGGCCAAATGGAGCCACATTCAAAGAGACAGTTTCCATGTGGAGCGTGATGAGGATACTAAAGAGTGCAGTTCCTAGACTGTCAGGAGGGATAGGATACTATGACCCAGGCAGCCATGATGGGAAGGAGAAAGCCTTCCATCTAAATCCCCAGAACAACACAAACTGCTGACTCCTATAGGTCTTCAGGAGGTGGGCAAGCTTCATACCAAGTATTCTAGTCTGATCTTTGTGCTAATGGGAATGGAGGCAGGAAAAGGTAGGACCATTGACTTATCTTGAAACTACAAGGGGGAAGGATGGTCAGATATCTGGGAGTGGGATCCAGGCATCTAAAGGGTCTGTGACCTAAAAATCAATAATCTGTGTTGATGAGTGCAAGATGAATTTGCAGGGCCCCTTGCTCTGAGGTTAATTTCAAGAAAGCAATGGTAGAACTTAAGATCAAGTTTGGGGGCCTTGCAAGCAGTGCCCCGTCTCTCTGCAGAGTTTACATCCTTGTGAAAGCTGGCCCTGTCTAAAATATGAGCTTTGCCAACAAAAATAAAATAAAATAAAATAAAAAGGAAACAATTTTTTAAAGGAAATAATACTTCCTGTTTAGCTCACTTCAATGAACTGAATGAATGTAATTGAAATGAAATGAAATTGAAAAACTAAATGCTGGGCGCCAGGCTTGCTGTGGCTCCACTGTCTGCTTGGTCTTCCCCTCCTGAGCCAGGGAGGCACAGTCTGTTTGCACGCTTGATTTCGCTGACTGGGGTACTCAATTCCTGCTCCCCCTCCCACACTGTATATTGGTTCCCAGGCTTCAACAATGCTGGCTCAACGTTCCACTACTGAGTGTTAAGTTTTGCTCTGCCTTTTGTATTTTAATTGCTTTCTCTCTTGCTTTTAATGAGCAATCAGGGCTATTTCTTTATTGAGGACCTGCCGGCAAATTTCAAGCAGAGAGTGTGCATATGAAAGGAACAGGTGAGATCACAGGCGATGGCGTGATTAGCTGTGGGGAGGCCCAGAATAGCCATCTATCTAAGGGAAAATGCCCACTTAACTCACAGCCTTAATTCAAAGGAAATGTCAAGTTCTCAACTATACACTCTGTGGCAATTGAAGAAAAGATTGGAAGGAGGGTTAGAGAAAATAACTGAGACTGTAGCCACTGCAGGGAAATTAGCTTTAGGTAGGCGTGTATGCCTGTGTGTGTCCATATGCGTGTGTTTAATGTCTGACATCATCCACCGGAATCAGCTCCCTGGCAACAAGTAAGCCAGAATACAGGTAGTATTGTGGGCTAAATACAGGAAAGCCTAAACTCATTATGGAAGAAAGGATTGTATTAGTGCAGGTCAAGCTGCAGTATAGGATTACCTGGGAGGAATGGTCCATTTTGCTTCATATCTTGTGTCTTTTGGTTAATTTGTAATGATGTTTCCAGTGGGGTGTTCGTTTCTTCAGATTTCTATATTTTTCTCCAACCGCTCTTGATACTGCTCTGCATTTGTGGGCTGCCAATATTTGTGGGTTGACTGACTGACAGAGGCACAGAGATGTGGGAGGGCCCTCTGAAGAGTTTCCTCCCTAAAGGACTGTAAACTACATGCCTTCAATTAGTACCTTTCCTCCTGGCTGGAGTTTTTCAGGATGACAAAGGCATCAGGTTACAAAGGGACACAGGGAATTGTCCTAGCCATACCACAGATGTCACACATGCCCCAAGCTCTCAGAGACAGCTGAGCTCAATGAGAGCAAGCATGGCTGTGTGTCTGTGCCATTTTATGGAGCTCCCCAGTGTCCTGAAGGGCAAATTTCTTGATATGGAACTATTAACAACCATTGGCTCAAATGGACAATTTGACTACTTAGATCAAATGAGTAAGTACTTTCTATGAGTTAATTTTAAACAAGGGAGAGAGAAACCATTTAAGTAGCAAAGTATAATGCTTTATTAAATACCTTATAAACCCTACTCTTACCATCCCAAAGCATAGAAAAATGCCTTGTCTCTTTCCAAAGAAAACTGGACATTTGAAAAGTCTGAGTATCCCATTGTGTCAACTGCAAATATGTATAAAGATCATGCCACCTGTATGTGTGTGGATGCTGTCAAAAAACGCCACAGCCTGGGTGGCTCATGCAGAGAAACTTTCCAAAGTCTTGGGGGTTATAAGACCTGAGGTCATGGTGTGGGCAGGGTCAGTTTCTTCTGGTCATCTCTTCTTGGTTTGCACAGAGCCTCTTCTCTTTGTCTCTTTAGACAGTGGCCTTTCCATCTATGCATGTTAGCATGCTAACTGCCTCTTCTTAGAAGGACACTGTCAGATTAGAGAAGGGTCTGCCCAATGCCTTATTATAAATTCATTAATTGTTTAAAATCCTTCCTCTAAATACACTACATTCTGAAGTTCTGAGAATTGAGGACTTTAGCACATGAATGCAGAGGAGAATGTGGAGGTTAGCCTATAACCATGGTCACGACATCTCCTTTCTATCTCCAAGTGTAAGGTGTCCAAGGGTAGAGAAATAGTGAGAGATTATCATACATACATAAATTGTGAGGTGTACATATGGCCTCAATTCTTAAGGGTTCTGCCATTTCCCAATACTACTTTAAAGCAAGGACTCTTGAGAGATACACAGTAAAGTATAGCCAAACCTTGACAAAGGCACAGCGTCTGTGAGCCGAAAAGACTCCAGAGAGCACAGAGAGGCAGGCAGGCTGCTGAACTTGAGCTGGAGCTAGGCTCTTGGCTTTGTTCACTCTGCTCCTTTGATGACATTTACTAACAGTGTATTCCTAGCTCCATGCTTGACTTAGACGTCCAGTTTCTACTAAGTGTACATCAAGTAGAGTTAAAATAAATATGTAGTAACAAAGCTCTCCCACCCAGCCCTAGTATGCTCAGGTGTGACTGGTTGAAACAGCCCCCCTCTAACTTGAAAATTCTTCTACAGAGCCTTGTACCATGGTCTAACTTTCATATGCATATTCCACAGTTTATATATTTATGGTTATCCTTCAGTATTTGAGTGCTTGCTTCTAGAACATCCACAGATACCACAACCTACAGATACTCAAATCCCTTTTTATAGAAAGGTATAACATTTGCATATAACCTATGTTCTCCCCCATATAGTTTAAGGCATCTCTAAAGTACTTGTGATATATGATGTAATATACATAGTGCTCATACTATGCTGTTAGAAGAGTCATTAGAAAGGTCTGTGTATGTTTGATATATTTTTTCCCCAATTTTTTTTTAAATCAGTATTTGGTTGAATCCATGGATGTGGATCCTATGGGTAAAAAGGACCAATTCAAGCCTCTGTTTCTTACCAAAGCAGTCATCTCAAAGTGGAAACTCACCTCCTGCTGCCAGGCCAAAGCTGAGAAGAATTAAAGCTCTTGATCTGCAAATTGATCAACTATTAAAGTCACAGCATGGGTTTTGTTTTGTTTCCTATCTGCTTTATTGGTTGGAATGGCACTCCTTCACTTAAGCTACATGGGAAGTGCTTCTTGATGAGTTATGCCATAGAGGGTCCAATTTGTGGCATAGATAACAGATGCTCTTGGGGAGCATTAAAATGACATTGTGAAATATTTATGCTAATAAATAGCTCAACTGATCACCTAGCTGGTGGCTTAGGAGTGGCAGTCTTTGCCTAAGGAGCAGGTAGTGATGTCAACCTTCTTCCTGACTTTTTAAAAGATGAGAGAGACAATGGACTCTCCCACTTATTCACCTCCTGTTTCAGATGCTTTAACACATTGGGTCCATCTGCTACCAAACTCTGCATGGAGCCATGGTTATTTCCAGTGTGTGGGTGAGGAAACAGAAGCCCTGCAATGGCTTGGAGTGATGAAGCTTTCAGATGACTTGAAAAGTGGGATCCCTCCTCCCCCAACCCCTTAATACTAGATATTCCCTCCTGGGCTTTCCATTCCACTGGTTGATTTTCAAGTGTGTTTTCTGTGATGAAGAGAAGGAAAGGACTGAAAAAGAGTCTAGTATAATTTCACATATGAGGCAAAGCAGCGGTCCATAATCCTGTCATAACCTCTATCTTTTGACACATTTGATTTCTAAAGATCCTTGTTGAAACTTAGTTAGCAGGGACTAGTGAGGGAAATTGGGAACAGTTGGTATGTACTAACCATCACCCTATGTGTTGTGTGTGTGTGTGTGTGTGTGTGTGTGTGTGTATGCATATATATGCATATATTACTATTGTTTATGTACATGGGTGTTTTGCCTGCATGTATGCTTGTGTACTGCATAACATGCTTGCATGCTTGATACCCTCAGAGGCCAGAAGAGGTAGTTGGATCCCATGGAACTGGAGTTATAGATGGCAATGAACTTTTGTGTGGGTTCTGGGAATTGAATATGAGTGAGTCCTCTGGAAGTGCTCTTAACCAGTGAGACATCCATCCAGCTCCAAAACTAGCTTTTTAAACTTTAGGAACAAACCAATCTAGAACAATTTTTTGCTTTAAAATTTTTAAAGATAGATATATTTTTATGTGTGTGGTGTGTGTGTGTGTGTGTGTGTGTGTGTGTGTGTGTGTGTGTGTGTGGTGTGTATCTGCTACATGAGTGCCTGTGGAGGCCAGAAGAGGGTGTCATCAGATTCCTTGGAGCTGGAGTTACAGGTAATTGTTAGCTGCCTGGTATGGGTGCTTGGGACAGAATTCAGGTCCTCAAGAAGAGCAGTAATGCTATTAACTGCTGTGTCAATTCTTCCCCTCAGTGTGGAATATTCTAAAGAGAATGAACTATATATAAAGATGTTGAATGAATCATCATCCCAAGTCATCAGGTAACCAGAAAGCAGGGTTGGGATTTCAGATTACTGACATCTCATTACCAAATCGATACATTTCCTATTGGATCACCATGCCTCTTGAGGGGCAAAGAAGACAAGAAAGCAATCTTCTGATCCAATATGAGGGGGATAAGGAACGGAATTGTGGAAAGGCAGCCAGTGAGCATGGCTGTCTTGCATGAGAGTGTCAGAGTGCCATATGGCAGAGATGGTCAGTGTGGAAGGAGAGCCAAACTCTAATTTAGAAAGGAGGGTGAAGAGGCTGTCTCATTTTGTGAGTGAGAAAGTAAAAACACTGGGTACAATGGATTTCCCCCTTTTGAGACTCTTACACACTTCATCTATGAAGGAATGTAAAATAATCCTGAAATTGTCCTTGCATATTGCCCACTCTTTCCTGCCTTAGCCTGCCTTGCAATGTCTTGAAACCAATCATGTGTTTGTTTATTTTATGATGGCCCGCAATAAAGACAGGTCTGGCTAGCAGCTGATGGAATCAGCTTTGAAAAGGATGATGGGGAAACAAGAGAGTTCATGCTGTGCTCTCTTATCTCTGATATTTGAGAAAAGGTGATTACAGCCTAGATCAAGGTTCACAGTTTCTACGGGACATTGAACACTGCGTGCAGGCTGCTCCATGGCTACACCGGGGGAAGTTCAGCAGTGTTACACACAGGCTGGGGCCTGGCACTTTCAAGGGAAATTCAATAGTGCTAAACAAGATGGATGTTGGCTCTACACTCTGGGCCGATAGGAAACAGGAAGTGATTCCTGCTATCACAGAGGACTGCAAATGCAAGGCAGAGGCACAAGCAGAAAATTTCCCCAGAACTCCTGTGGCAGATGCAAAATGGTATCAATGTTGAGCCTAGCCCCTAAACAAACATAAACAGGACGACCTTAGATGTAGCCCATTAATGAGCAAACCTTAAGTTTGACTCATGGTTCCTGGTGCCAGAAATGGACTGTCTAGTACATAGGTACTGTAAAGAACGTAAGTATCAGGTACTTTCACTGAAACACTATTGAGGACCTATTAAAGTGGGGGTAAAAACAATGGCTTTGCCTCATGAAGACCAAATCGTAGGGCCCTAAATGTGGTCAGAAAGGAGCTGTAGCTCTCCTTGCATGGGTTACAGATGATGGAACACTCCCAGGAGTAGTGATTTTCAAGCAGGGGTCTTGTTAGAATGCAGGCTCCACTTCAGTAAATATGGAGCAGAGCTAAGATTGTGTGCCTTCTGAGTCCCAGGCCATGCTGCTGCTGCTGGTTGTCATACTGTTCTTTCCACCAGCTCAACTATTTCAGTGTGTAAAGTTGACATCATTCCAGTTCTTCACAGACTGAACCTTGCCATACTTAACAGCTCTGTACATCCTCTGAGAAGCTGGCTGGAGATGAGAACAGCTGTTTAGACTACAGACCAGAGTGAGACACAGAGTGCATGTCACAGTCAAGTCGTGGCTCAGGAGCAGACATTTGTTGAATTCTAACAATCTGTTTTTGCTCGATTTGAGGGGTAGCTTTAAGTTATATGGAACACGAAACTTAGTCCAGTTTGACACTTTCAGCATCTTAAGGTTTTCAGGCGCAACCCCCATGCTCTCTTCCTTGGATCTCAACAAAAATACATCATTGATTTCATTGTTAATGTTCTCATAGCCATGTAAATGTGTGTAAAGGTCTTTATCCTGGATCACCTCAGCATCTTGGGAGCCACCTCCATATCCAAACTCCCAAGCTGCCAGCTAGATACTGGAATTTTACTCTTAGGCTTTTCAGCTGGAGGGAATTGAAGTGCATGGCTTCCCACAGGTGTGTTCTGCTTCTTCACCATGATATGAAAGCCTTGAGCTTACCTATATTGGATTTGAAAGAATGATCTCTGCAAATTGGATATCCTTTAAGGTGAGGAGCCTCTCCCATCTCTCTCCCAGTATATGCTAGGAAGCAAAGTTGTTCCAGGCTCTGTATTAGTGTGGGGAGAGAAGCCACGTAGTGGCATGGGCTATCAGGAGAAGGAGGTTGTGTTTGGAAATTAGATATTGATGCACAACGAAGGAAAGAAAGCACAAGGCTTTTTTTTTTTTTTTTTTTTTTTTTTTCATTTGGCCAGACACCAGAAGCCTCTGCTCACTAAGGGGTACCAGGGGAACGAAATTTCAGCATGGAGAAAGGGGACCCACACCCCTCCAGCAGAGGCAGATGCATTTCCCAGATGAAAAATGCAGCCTAGGGGAAATGCTATTTGCTCTAAAATATGAACTATGAAGACAGTAATTGTTTAATCATCTGGGGCCTTTAAGGGATTCAGTTGTTGCTGCTCTCTTCATACTAGCACCATTACCTCCGAGCTGCCCACCTGTTCCCCTGCCAAATGGGCAGGTAACCAAGTTAATGAGGCACTTAGCCAAAGATCACATAGAAAAGAAGGGACACTTAGCCTGGAGCAAGGAGGGAAAAATAAACAAACATGACACTTCAATTTAAAGAAGTACTATTTTGTGAATATTTTTATTCTCAAAAAAATGTGTGTGTGTGTGTGTGTGTGTGTGTGTGTGTGTGTGTGTGTGTGTGTAGGAGTACAGAGTTGGTCGTAACATCAATAGTAGTGGGACACAAATAACACTTTGCTATTTTCTCCTATGATACAGCTGCAGGGCACATGCCTGCTGGAAACCACTGGACTCTCAATTAGAAGTCTGCAGATCTTTAGATTTCTCCATAGTTAAGGTTTAATAAGTGCCATGCATCGCTGTCACCAGTACCAAGTGACATGTAACCTGTGTTTGCATTTATTCTAAAATACCCCCAACAGTGTTCATTTCAGGTTCTGCTTATATAAATGTGGTTGTTGGAAACTGGATGAGAAACCCAGCTTTTTCCTCTCTTTCAGAGAAACTCTTAATGAAACTACTAAATGATTCAGGATGCCTGAGCCGTGTTTAAAAGTCACTTGCAGATAAGGAAAGCTTCTGTCATCCCAAGGAATAGAATAAATACTGGACACTTTTATTAACTGTCTAGATTTCAGGGAGATATAATGGCTCTTACCAGAGGTATGGTTAGCTATCAAGTCCAGGGACACCTTCATCATGACATACCAGGAGTGATTGGTGTTGGGAGTGGGGGTGGTTTGAGTCAGTTTATGTGCAACATCAAGAAGATTGTACTTTTTCATTTGTTTATATATATATAATATATATGTGATTTCAGTCATTTATATATATGAAAACATGTTCTGGGAGTACACAGGTGACCAAATGACAACCAGAACCAGAACAAAGGAAACTACATTTGCAGTACTTTTAGTTTAACATTCAAGAAAACACTCAAGGACCACATAAGGAAGTTTAAGGTGGCATCATGATATTTGGAATAAAAGTTGACTTGCCACAAAAAAAAAAAAAAAAAAAAACAACTGTAGAATAGTGTGAGTTGACTCGGTTAATGACTGGGGAGGCTACTGGAATACCGTATATCAGAGTTTTCTACCGACAAAGGATAATCCTTTGGTTTCTTCAGCATCTCACTGCTTTTTTATATTTCTTCTGTCCTCTGGTCTCCACAGTAGATGAGCAGGGAAGAGGTGACTGGCCCATGTGACAGAAGTGGACAATGAGACACACAGGGCAGGAGAGGACAGTCAAGTAGAAGCCCGTCTCCGGTGTACCCTGACATCTCTGATGTCACTCAGCCTTGTGGAGATGGCTTCTGTTTGTGTTTACTTCCTTCTGGGACATGCTTTACATATAGTCTGGTCAGAGCTAGCTGCGACTAGCCTTTTGAGAGTGCCCAAATTCTGAATGACTGTAATGAAAATCTTTTGGGCTGCTTTGTCAGCTGGCCCTGAAAGTCCCCACTTCTGGAGGTCGGAGTCAGATGCCTCTGTTTGCTGGCAGTGGCACAAAGCATTGAGATCTTTAGAGTAAGCTGGCAATGCTCCTCCATTGTGTTCTCCTTCTGTAAAACCAAGACTTCATGGAGCTGAGATAGGAGGATGTATACGATTAGGGAGACACACAGTTCATGAGGATCCCTTTCTGTTCTTTGACAGGAGGGGAAGGGTTTGAGAAAAATCTGAAATTTAGTGATATAATAAAATAGGACAGACATTGGAGCTCAGTTTGAAAACATGCTTCTGGTTGATTGTTCTGTGATACGCCAAAGTAGATGAAGGTACTGTGTTTCTTGTAGCCATTGGCCTCTGCTTCTGTAAAAGTGTCATCGAATCTTCATGGAGTTACACCTGTCCGGGTAAAGAGCTGGGTGCTTATTTGTATTAAGTGGTTATTTACACACAGCTGTCTTAAGAAAGCCACGAAGGCCATTTTGAAGCAAAGGAGTTTCACTTAGGATTTTATAATTTCACTATTAATTACATTTTTATTCATTTATCTACCAAAAAACATCTATTACAGAATTGAAACTAGAAAAAGAAAACAAAAAAGAAAGAAAAGGCTTTATATTTTCTTTCATTTCATCAACTAATATTACCCTCTTTTGATCTCTTTTCTGAGTTTCAGAGTGTACCCATACTTATACCTGTTTATGCATTTACACATATTCATTATAGGCTAGGGTCCACATATGAGGAAAAATGTGGGTTTTTTTTCTTTCTGAGTTGAGATCACCTTGCTGAATATTATACTTTTTATATGCACCCGTTGTCCCGCAAATGTCATGATCTCACTTGGCTTTATAGGCGACATTTTCATTGTTGACTTCTCTGTTGTTTCCATTTCCTTGCTGTTGTGAATGAAGTACCAACACACCTGGGGGTGCAGATTGCTCTGCAATCTGATATGGAATTCTGGGGATATTTTCCCAGGAGAGGAATAGCCAGGTCATAAAATAGTTCTATTTTTAATTTCTTGAGGAACCCCCATTCTGATTTCCATAATGGGTGTATTAATTTGCACTTCCATCAGCAGTGAATAGGGGTTCCCCCCTTCCTACACATGATCTAATTTGTTGTCAGATTTCTTAAGGATAGACACTCTGACTATGCTGAAGTGGTATCTGAGTCATTTTAATTTGCATTTCCCTGATGACTAGGAATGTTGAACACTCCTTAAAATAGTTGTTGGCCATGCATGGTTATTATTGTAGAATTCCTGTTCTAGCTACAAAATCTTCCAAAGAGCTATAGGTAGTACCAACCAGGAAATATCAATCTTCCCAGGCCACCTAGAGTATACCCAAGGTGGCAGATCTGCACACAAGAGAGACAGTTTCATTAGACACATTCACACAGATGTCTTCTACCGAGAGGGAAATCTTCTTGTTCTTGCACAGGCAGATCAATGAACCAGAAAGACCAGAAAGAGCATACTTTTCCAAATTAGCACTTGGAAGCCAAAGACTTCCCATCACACTTGGCCATGTACTTGGCTCTCAGAGAGCTAACAAACAAAACTCTACCATTGTGAAGAGAGTTTAATATCAGCTTCATCTCCTCAGGCTTTACTAATCTCTATGTAAATGACAACATTTGATTGTCTATCATATGTGAACACATCCTACATAGTACCTTCCATGCTCAGGGAGGTCCCAGCATGCATATTCAACCACACCCACATTGCTAATGAAAGAGGAGAGACAACTTCGAGGAGGAAACTGCTCAGTTAGAACTATTAGAGTGCCCGTCTGTAAAGCTCTGTTGCTTTTCAGTCACCCAAGGTGTCACTTGAGTGCTCTCTACAGAGGTGTGGATGCTCAAAGGAAGGAGCAGGCTTGAAGAAGAGTCCTAAGGCTGCAGCAGCGGAACTGGTGTTGGTGCTGTGCAAGAGTAAAGCGATGAGGAGGAAGATGGCATGTTGTCAGAAGAACCAGGGAGGCTGGACGTGGTAGCATATGCACTTGAGAGGAGAATTCTGAATCAGGCCAGCTTGGGCTACAGAGTGAGACCCTACTGAAAGAAAGAAAGAAAGAAAGAAAGAAAGAAAGAAAGAAAGAAAGAAAGAAAGAAAGAAAGAAAGAAAGAGCAAGAAAGAAAGAAAGGAGCAAAGAAAGGAAAAGGGAGGGAGGGATGGAGGGAGAAAGGAAGGAAGGAGGGAAGGAGATAAGGGAAAGATGGAAAGAGAAAATGAGAGAGAGAGAGAGAGAGAGAGAGAGAGAGAGAGAGAGAGGGAGAGAGAGAGAAAGCCCAAAGGAGGCTCCTTGGTAGTGAGATCAGATTACATGAGAAAGACTGACTAATTAGAAGGCAGGTGTTCTGAGGCTAGAGCCAATGTTTGCCTTGTAAATGTGAAGACCCAAGTTCAGATATCTAGAACCTGTGTAGGGTATGTCTATATCCCAGCTCTCCTATAGGGACGGCAGCGGTGACAGGGGGTGGGGTGGCAGAGACAGGAGAGTGCCAGAAGCTCCCAGGCAAGCTGGCCTGACATGCATGGCAAACAAGATACCCCGTCTCAAACAAAGTGGAAGATAAACACATAGACACTGTGGCACACATACGGCCATACTTATGCTCATGAAGGCACACACACACACACACACACACACACACACACACACACACACACTACATAAAGGTTACAAAGAAGACCCATGTCCTGGTAAGACAAATGGGTGGCTCAAGCCCAAACAAATGAGAGCTTAAGGAATCTTCTGGGAAAGTTGAGGAGCCACCTGCAAATGCTTACACGGGGAGCTGCTGACACAGTGCTCCTGAAAGGCCCAGCCCTCCAGAGCTTCAGGACCTCAACCCTGTTGAGAGTCTGAGCTGAGTCATTCATTGTGAGTGCTATCTCGTGTATTGTGTATTGCAGAATGCTTAGCAATCCTCTACACTAAATGTGATAACAGCAACAACAAAAAGTCTTCAGATGTTACCAAACATCCCTTGGGAGCAAAATCACCTCTGTTTAAAAAATTCCTCTAAGTCAATACTCTTGGTGCTGTTGCCGGAGGGCCTTCGCTATCCTCAGCTGGTGGTAAAACAGGGGGCTAACTGTTACAACATTGGTGGCTGTGAATGTGGAGTTTTGAAATCACATTTGTTCCAAGTCTATGTAAGAGCCTGCCCTACTGCCCAGGGGTTGGTGGACCAGGGAAGCCTCTTGAACTGGGTTGGTGAGAGCTTTGATCTCTTCCTTCATGCTAATTATTGCTTGCCCCTGGCTGGTGCAGTTTATCCAGTCAGGCAGAAGTACCCTGTGCAGAATACAGAGCAAAGTGTTGGATTTCAATCCCTTTAGGCACGCCCTCTTAATGCTCTTGTGTATCACACTGTGGGCAGATTCATTCGTTTTCTAACATTTGCAGAGCCCTGTCTATGTCTGGACCATGATTCTCTGTGCTGGGGACAGAGCGGTGTACAGATGACACCCTGACTCGCACGGCTCTGCATTTGATTTCATAGCATGGGACAGGCAAGCAGGACAGCAGGACCACAAGCGCCACAGAGGCGAACTGAGCACACAGGAGACACAGAATGGGAGAAACTGCTGGGTAAACTGAGGCCTGAGGGATGAAGTGAGGTGGGTTGTATGACTGAATAAGGCAGAGATTCTTCAGGCAGAGGGAGTAGTCAGTGTGAAGAGCCTTGGTTGACAAAGAGCTTGGGTCTATTTAGGAAGGGAAAGGTATGTTGGGGCTGGATTTGTAGAGATCCTTCCACTCTAATCTTCAGTGGTGGTCATCAGAATTCCAGACACTCATTACCTGTACAGAATTTCAGTACAATGATGCCTCTGGCCTGGGAAAGAAGGCAGATGATCTCATGACTTTCTTTTTACCTTTTCTTTTCCTTTCCCTTCCTCCTTCCATGTCTGTCTGTCTCTGTCTCTGTCTCCCTCTCCCTCTCCCTCCCTCCCTTTCTTCCTTTCTGTATCATCTCATGTAGCCCAGGTTGATCTTCATCTTACTATACAGTCAAAGATGACCTTGAACTTCTTGCTTCCCTGCCTCTACTTCCTAAATGCTGGGATTTCAGGTGTGCATGACCATGCCTGGTTTACGCAGTGCTGGGGCTGGAACTGGGGGCTTCATGTGTACATGCATGTGTGCTAGACAAATACTACACCCCTAAGCCATTTTCTGAATACAGGTATCTGATACACCTCACAACTTTTTTGTCCATGTATACTGTACACATCTGGAGTTGTAGCAGCTTCTTTAGGCATTGCCTCTGGGACCCTCCCCTCCCAGGCTCTGTGTCAGGAAGGGCTTGTCTTTTGACCATACTGCATGGGCTCTCAGGCTCTAACTCTGACTTTTGCCGATGTAAGTGGACCCACCTATTCATGAGTAGGCTGCTCTTAAAGTCTCCATTCTGTTATAAGCATTGCTCTCTCCTTGATTCAATGCAATGAACATGCATTAGCCCAAGGAAGCCTCTTGTCTTATGCATCTCCCTCTTTTGCATTGCTCTCTTTCTGTCCTGGACTGCAAACCTCTTCCCTTTGTCTTACAGTTTACACTGAATGCCACCCATTCTCTCATGAGAGGTTCCTCTAATGTGAACATATTTTTTCCTACATTCTGAGCTTTTGTCAACCTATGAAAGTGAGATTTGGGAAAACAATGCCATTTTCTTCCTTCAGGAACTAGAAGGGGCTGGTATTCATAAAGCTAGGAAGCAGCCTCCGGATTCAGAGAGAGAAGCTGAAGGTTTAAGGTCCAGAATCCTGAGCTAGAATGCTGGTACAAAGCCTTAGGAGCAGGGCTTCTGAAGATGGTTCAGCAGTAACGTGCTTGCTTGCCATACAGGTAGAACTGAGTTAGAATGTCAGCAGCAACGTAAAAGCCATGTATGGTGGTTTGGGTCTATAGTCTTAGTTATTGGGAGGTTGAGGCAGAAGGATGCCTGGAGCTAGCCCAGTTCCTGAGCTCCAGATTTAGTGAGCGACTGTCTTAAAAAAAAAAAAAAAAAAAAAAAAAGGGAGATAGTTGGGCATGATGGAGGATGCCTGTAATCCCAGCCTTTGGAAGCAGAGGCAGGTAGATCTCTGTGAATTTGAAGTCAGCCTGGTTTACATATTGAGTTCCAGGATAGTCAGAACTACATATTAGAGAGACCTAGTCTTAAAAACACAACAAACAACATAAAGTGAGAGTAATTGAGGAAGACACCCAACATCAAACTCTGGCTTCCATGTGCATCTACACACACACACACACACACACACACACACACACACACACACACACATTTCTTCATTTCTTTTAAATGAAAGAACTGTTCAACCTCAGGCCAGTCTCCGAGTCTCCTGAGATATGCGGACTGTATGCGTGTGTGATGTGTGTGGTGTGTTCTATGTGTGCACACAACAGTGGTGATTGTGCCTGAGTGCTTGCAAATGGACACTGATGTCCTGTTATTGTCCCAAAGCATTTTCTTTACTTTCTGAAACCCAGTGCTAACATTGCTCCCTCTCATCCCTATGTCTGGGACTATTTCTCACATAGTTGTAGATAGCACTTCAGCTTGGCTTTGCTTCTCCTAGTTCTCTGCTAGAATCGATATATGCTCCTATATAGATGTGGGTTCAAGTGTACTCATTGTTTGCATAACCTCAGACAAGCTGCTTATTCTTGCCAGGTCTCTACCTCCTTCTTCGTCCTATGTAAAGGGAAGATAATGCTCCCCCAGGCACAGCAGGAATGTGTGAGAGACAAGGATGAAATGGGAGCCACAGTCCAGGCTTGACACTCAGAACCTGGCAGCAGAGATAGCTTCTTCAGCCTCCACTTTCTTCGTGTCTTCTTCCCTCCTTCCTGCCCTCTTTTCCTTTTTCCATCCTTTACTCCTTTCCCCCACCTTCCTGAGTAAATCAGAGCCAGATCACTTGAGGACATACATCCTTTGTCTCCATGGGAGAGACCCTCTCTCCGCTTCATGTAATTGTCAGCAACAAAGTTGGAAAATACAGACGTCTGAAGCAGCTCTCCGCACCGCAACATCTGCACCAGACAAAACTCAAAAAGCCCTCAATCCCCAGTCATGAATGCACTATAAAAACAATGTGGCAGAAATGAAAATTGTTCCATCATAATATTTCACAGTTCTTTTTGACAAAAGCCAAGCCGCCTTCATGAATACACATTTCCCAGCACCTTATGCATTATGCATCAGCCTATAGCAGGGGACCTGGGAATTGCCAGTCCCTAGTAAAGGGCCTTTGAAAGTGCCTATTTTGTAAACAAATGGAGCCCAGGCCCAGTACTTGGGCTCTTTAGGTAATTTAAGACTAACTCCTGCTGCCCAAGTCGGGACAGACTTTTCTGAGAGTTGTAAATGGCAGAAGAGTCTTCAAGATTCAATAGATAGGATTGATGATGTTTCAGCATTTGGACTTCTAATCTATAATTTCAAAATACCTAAGACAGGCATGTACAGAGTCTGGGACAAGTTCTGCTGGAGCCAGAGTTAAGCCAAATGCCACCAGAATGCCAAATGGGCCTGCCAAGGCTGCTCACTGGCTGTGGGGTCAGACAAATTAGATATGATGTCTAACTCCCAGCAACTTCAAATCAGATTGAGCCTCTAGATGAATATGCTGGTTGGGTGACTAAAGGAATGTAGGCATGAATATGGCTGACATGTCTCAGAAGGGCTTGCAGGAGACATTTTGTTTGCCTGAAGCCAACAAATTGGAATTATATAATGCCTGTATGATTGTCAATGGGAGGACCCTTGAAGTTCATAGATGACTCCCTGTGTTTCAAATATAGGGAGCCCGAGGCCATGAAAATTTGAGGAATGTGTTCAAGGTCAGGCTGAGAGCAAGCTGGCATGTTGGGGACTGCTGGAGGCCTGTCACTTTCCCCCAGTACCTCCCACTGCCTCAATCATGGATTGGCAGTAGCTGCAAAGACCAGAAGCAAAATGGTTACTGATTGTGATGATTTGAGAAAGGGCAGATTAGGATTCTTCAAACAGCACTGAAAAGAGTATCATCCAGGGCCATTGCGTGTAATTTGCAATCTGTCCTCCCTGGTAGCCTCGTTTTAAATGGTGACAGACAGAGGACAGACATCTACTCATGTCTGCTATATCTGTTACAATAACAAGATGGTGATTGATTCCTTGCTATGTGTACTTATTTCATAAAAATATTCTGTTTCCATTAGGGTATAGTACAGAGGGGTATGACTAGAGAGCACATATGCAGAATTACAATGTGGAGGATGCCTTGTCCTTTTTTCCCATTGCATTCACAAGCTTAGTTCTCCAGAGTTCAGGAAGTGAGATGTCTGCTTTACACCCTGGTTCAGTCATTCAACTTGCCATGGGTATCACAGGTATAAGGCATAGCACATAGTGAAGCCATTCAAGAGAATCACTATTTACTGAGTGAAGCACCTGCAGGCCCAGGCTCCCCGATGAGGCATGAGGGGAAGCAGAATAACACCAGTTATGGAGAATAGAGAGGTTCCTCATTATTGCTCTGGTGCCTGATGCAATCCAGCTGTAGGACCCACTTGCTGATTGATGCAGTTTGACTAATAAAAACAGTAGCAGCTGAAGGCTGATTAAGATGAGGCAACTTGTTACTCTTAATAGACACCTGGAAGAATATACTTAGGCAATATGGCTGTATCCACACTCTCTACTGACCCAGAGAATAATAAGCTGACAGGGTGTAGAGATGGAAGGAAGATGTCAGGATTGCCCACCTACTTTTGACACTGAGAGTCTGCTCACAAGTCTCTACGTCTTGGACAAGTGGTTTTTTGGCTGTTTTTTTAAACTCCCCACTTGTGGGATCTCTGACACAGTAGAGGGATATGTAAATGTACATGTGTCTGCACATGTGTGTGCTAAGAGAAGCATATGTATTTCTGGTCTTGTGTGATGCTGCTGATCTACAACTTACAGTTTAAAGCTACTGGTACAGAAGGAAAGAAAAGTCTGAGTACAAATTGTCCATTTTCATATTTCAGCATCTTCAGACTATTCAAAAATACTCCCAAATATTTGTAAAGAATCATTCCAATTTCTACAACTGGCACAGCAGTGAGTAAAGAATGTCCCTGGGTGCCATAAATAGTCCATTATTTGGTTGTAAACTAAGAAATAATTTCTTCTGAATTAGGAAAGTAAAATATTCTATTTGGGTACATTAGAAATTCAAAAAAGAATAAAAATGAAAATAAAATGGAAATGCATTGCATAAAAATAATGGCTGTTTATGGCCACATTATTCCCCTTATTTTTGACCAATGAATATGTGACTATGGGTATCTAGCTATTGGCATTCAACTTATGCTGTTTTCTAAATCTTGTTCTTTGTGAAGTTACATATTTTTGCAACAAAACAACAGCAATAAAACTAGAAAGAACAGCAATACAAAGGGTATGTTGTGAGACTTATCCAAGGTAAAAATCTGCAGAAAATGCCATAGCTATGTTGAATAATATTCAACTGGAGGACTTAGGCTCTCATGGGTACTCATTATAGCAAATATATGTGAGTGGGGTATTCTTCAATGCCTTCAGTTATGGTTTCATGGTTCAAATGCCCCAGTACAACTCATGCTGAGGTTTAATACCCATTGTTGGGGATTAAAAGGCAGGCCCAAGTAAGAGTTCTAAGAGGCAATTAGGTCATGAGAGTTTTACCCTCATAGATGCATTGATCAATTTGTGGATTAGAAGGTTAATAGATTATCTTCAGAGTGGCTCACTCATAGGAACAAGTTGGCCCTGTCTCATGATCATGTTTTTCTTATCACATGATGATCTGCCTTGACTAAGGATACTTCAGAAAGTCTGCACTAACAAGAATGGCCTTACCATCTTGATTTTTAACTTGACAGGATTTAGAATCACCATGGAAACAAATCTCTGGTGATGTTTATGAGTAATTTAATTCATATGATAACTCCCATATTAAATGTAATACCATGCCATAGGCTAGGGTCCAAGACCGAATAAAAAGGAGGAAGTGAGCTGATGACAAGCATTCATTGCTTCTTGCCTGGTAATGCAATGTGATTAGACTTCTCAATCTTTTGGCATCACAACTATGGTCTACTACACCTTCAAACTGTGAGCCAAAATACAAACTCTCTTCCTTAAGATGATTTTGTCAGTCTTGTTATAGAAACAAGACAAATAACTAATACTGGGAATTGGTATCCGAAGTGGGTTTACTAATACAATAAACTTGGGCTGTGAGATTCTTAGATATTTGAAACCAGCTGTAGGAGGGGCGCTGTAGAGTTTGAAACTTTAATCTGGAAGAGCCCTAGCATACTGTAAGCAGATCTTCATGGGGTATTCTGGTGGTAATTTGGATTACCAAAATTTTGAGAGACATGCACTCAGTGGAGGCCCAGCTCATGAGGTTTTAGGGGAGAACAAGGCCTTATTTGGGAATTGGACTAGAGAACAATCATGGGAGATTTTGGTAAATAATCTGGTAGCATTATTCCTACTTCTTGAGAACTTGAGTAAGATTGAATACAGGAATAACTGACTAATTTGTTTGGTGGGAGTAATTTCAAGACAGAAGAACACTGAGGCTATGGTATGATTACTGCTTACTGCTCTCATCAAAGTCTGTAGTGAAAAGAAGCAAAAAAAAAAGGGGGGGAATCAGAAAAGGCGCTAAAATGTGCAGTTTGAAGGGGAACAGACTATAAACAAGTTTAATCTTACAGACAAGTCAGTTTTGAAAGAGCTGTAATTGTTAAAGAGATTAGTGCCATTAATGATAAACCTGGCACTCTGCACTGGGACACCAGGAAAGATGTCTTGAGAGCAAGATCTTACCCCTTAAAGACACCATAGGTAAGAGTGCAAATTCCTTTGAAAGCAGACAGACTAAACAGAGTATTGCTGAAATTGTTCTTGGTTCCTCAAAAGCAGTTGTCCAAGGAAGTATTTATAAGAAGCTATTGCAATTGTATTCTAAGAGGGTCAGGCTGCAAGACAAGTGAACAGCAGAGCTTGGCAGCAAGATTTACAGTGAAAGAAAGGATGCAGATTGAGGAGGTCATTGAGTCTTATCGTAGTTCCAGGGAGCCAGACCATGTGTGGGAGGGTTGGAGCCCTTGTAGAGAGGTTCTGAGGGGACACAGTTTAAAGTTATGAGTGTGAAGCTTAAGTTACAACAGTGACTACAGAGTGTTGGAAATGTCAGAACCATAGGGCATCCAATGAGAAAACATGGAATAGAGCCAGTCTAAGAGAAGGCTATGTGGGTGTGCTGTAGGCAGCAAAACCAGAGGGGTGGGTCTACCTAAACTGTTTGGGATGCAGATAATTCCATCTTGATCCTCACATGCTGAACATAGAGCTTTCTGCTTGGTACTTTCCTTGTTGGTGTTTGGGCTTGCTTTAGAACAATTATTCCTTGCTATGACTCCATTCTTTCATTTCATTTATTTATTAATTAAACCCAATTTTAATTGATATTTTTGGGAATTTCACATCATGCTCCCCAATCCTACTCATTTCTCAGTCCCTCTGTATTCTTTCTTCACACTTATAGTGTCTCTCAAAGGGAAATTTAAAAAAATAGTAAAAATAAAAAATACAAATAATAAAAAATACAAATAAGAATATTAATTAAAACAAAACCCAAAACAACAAACAAACAAAATAAAGCAAACAAATAAACCTACTTCCCACCTCCATCTTTCCATAAACTCTTCATTTGTCTTAGTGGAACTGGGAGCTGCTGTGTATCATGCAGTATACTCTTCTAAACAGCTTTTCTTGCAAATGTTCATTGGGTAGTACACACCATCAATGTTGGACCCTTACTGAATCTCCTCCCAGATAGCCTGCTGTTATCCCTAGTCATGGAACTCCTGTGGCTATGGTTCTCCAGGGCCAGTTCCTTCATGTGCCCCAGTAGGTCATTGATAGGGTAGATGTTGGGGGGGGGGGTTTACCAACTTAAAGGCCTGGATGTGTGCCTGAGTGAAAGTTGAGTTGGTCAGTCTGGGCTGCTGGGACCAGCTCCCTCAAGTGAAGGGTGGAGCCAGCTCTCTCAATCCCATGGTGAGAGTTGGGGCCATATTTCCCAAGTGTGTTGGGGAGGGCAGCTCTTCTATAGGGGAAGGGCCAGTGGGGTGAGGGGTCAGCTCTCTGGTGAGGAGGTGGGTAGCTACCTCTGGGCCAATGAGGGATGAGGCAAGCTCAGCATGCCCTCATCTTCAACACATGGTTCAACACATGGTTCACATGGGCCCCTGTGGCAACACAGGCAACAGACATACATCACATCAACACAGATCCCAGCAGCATCAGGACCACTGACCCAGACATGGCCTCTAGACATAGCTTGGGTCCAGACTTCATTATGGCCCTGGGTGGCAGCTCAGGCCACCCTAATCTGTATGGCCCTGGCAGCAGCATGACCAACATGGCCTCAGGTGTTGGCTCAGACCCTGGGCATCTGTACAGCCTTTGGTGGTAATGGGAGCCACAGACATCAACACGGGCCATAGCTGTGTGGGTCACTGACCCAGACATGGCTCTTGGCAGCAGCCCAGGCCTGGATGTCACTATGGCTCTTGAGGCAAGCAGGCCTCCCACACCTGCCAATTCCTCGCCACCTTCATCTCTTCAGATCTACCTCTCTCCATAGGATATGAGCCATTCTGCTTCTCTCCCTCCCTCCCCTCCCCTCCCCCCCCATACTCCACGATAGACTGGCTTACCATCATGGTGCCTGACAGCTGGGCACCTCAACTGGTTCCTTCTCCCTACCCAGGGCAAGCAACCCTTGGTGGCTTGTGAGATTCCTTTATACGCCAGTTCCTAATCCATTTTTTCACTTTAAAAATGGGAATGTTTATTTTGTGCCATTGTATATTGGAAGTAAGTTTGTAACTTGGTCTTTTCTCCTTTTCTTTTCTTTTGAGGTCATTGTTAAGAGACACAGCTGAAGCACAAGAAAATGACCATAAAATCAACTTTATGAATATGATAGATGTTTCTAAAGAAGAAATGAATAAATTCCTTAAAGAAATCCACAGAAACACAAACAATTGGAAGAAATGAATAAATCTCTTAAAGAAATTGGGATAAACAAACACAAACACTGGGAGGTAATGAATAAATACCTTAAAGAAAATCAAGAAAAAACAAACCAGTAAAGGAACTGAATAAAACTGTACAAATCTGAAAAGGGAAATAGAAGAAATAAAGAGAACACAAATTGAGGGAACCCTGGAGATAGAAAATCTAGGTAAGCAAAACAGGAACTACAGACCCAAACATCACCAACAGAATGCAAGAGATGGAAGAGAAAAGCTCTGGTGTAGATGATAAAATAGAAGAAATTGATACATCAGTCAAAGAAAATGTTAAATCTAAAAAGAAATTCCTGACACAAAACATCCATGAAATCTGGGACACTATGAAAAGACCAAACTTAAGAATAATAGAAATAGAAAAATGAGAAGAATCACCACTCAAAAACCGAGAAAATATTTTTAACAAATTATAGAAGAAAATTTCCTAAGCTTAAAAAGGACATACCTATAAAGGTACAAGAAACTTACAGAACACCAAATAGATTGGACCAGAAAAGAAATCCCCCCATCATATTAATCAAAACACTAAACATACAGAACAACGAAATAATATTAGAAGCTGCAAGGGAAAAAAGGCCAAGTAACATGTAAGGGCAGACCAATTAGAATTACACCTGACTTCTCAATGGAGACTCTAAAATCCAGAGGGCCTGAACAGATTTCTTGCAGAGTCTAAGAAACCACAGATGCCAACACAGATTACTATACCCAGCAAAACTTTCAATCGCCATAGATAAAGAAAACAAGATATTCCAAGACAAAATCAAATTTAAACAATATCTATCTATAAATACAGCCCTGCAGAAGGTACTAGAAGGAAAACTCCATTCTAAGGAGGCTGACTACACCCATGAAAACACAGGAAATAATCACACACACATCACAAAAGAAGGAAACTACACACCCCCACATGTACACACACACACACACACACACACACACACACACACACACACACACACAAACTACTACCACCACCACCATCACCAAAAAACAGGAATTAATAATCACTGGTCATTAATATCTCTCAGTATCAATGCACTCAGTTCCCCAATAAACACAAAGTTAACAGAATGGATGTGAAAACTGGATCCATTCTTCTGCTTCATACAAAAAATACACCTCAATATCAAAGGTAGACATTATCTCAGAGTAAAAGATTGAAAAAGAGTTGTCAAGTAAATAGACACAAGAAGCAAGCTGGTTTTAATGTAATTTAATTTAATTCTAATACCTAATGAAATAGATTTCCAACCAAAATTAATCCAAAGAGATGGGGAAGGACACTTCATACTCATCAAAGGAAAAATCCACTAAGATAACATCTCAATTCTGAATATATATATATATGCCACAAGCACAAGGGCACCCACATTTGTAAAAGAAACATTACTAAAGCTTAAACCACACATTTAACCCCACAAATTAATAGTGAGAGACTTCAATACCCCACTCTCACCAATGGACAGTCATTCAGACAAAAACTAAACAGAAAAATATGGATCTAAAAGATGTTATGAATCAAATGGACCTAACAGATATCTACAGAACATTTCACCCAAACACAAAAGAATATACCTTCTTCTCAGAACCTCACAGAACTTTATCCATAACTGACCACATACTCAATCACAAAGCAATTCTCAACAGATACATGATGATTGAAATGTCCCCCTTTATCCTATCAATCTGCCATGGATTAAAACTGGATTTCAACAACAGAAATAAGAGAAAGCCTACAAACTCACAGCAACTGAACAACTTTCTACTGAATGACATCTGGGTCAAGACAGAAATAAATAAATTAAAGATTTCCAAGAATTCAATGAAAATGAACGCACAACATACCCAAACATATGGGACACAATGGAAATAGAGCTAAAAGGAATGGTCATAGCACTAGGTGCCTTCATAAAGCAATTAGAGAGATCTCATACTAACAACTTAACAGCACATCTGAAAGCTCTTCAACAAAAGAAACAAACATACCTAAGAGGAGTAGATGGCAGGAATAATCAAACTGAGGGCTGGAATCAATAAAATAGAAACAAAGAGTTTCTAGATATAGAGAATCAATGAAACAAAGAGTTGGTTTTTAGACAAAATAAACAAGATAGACAACCAATTATCTAAACTAACTGAAAGGCAGAGAGACATATCCAAGTTAACAAAATCAGAAATGAAAAGGGGGAAATAACAACAGATAATGAACAAATCCAAAGAACCATTAGGTCATACTGCAAAAACTCATGCTTCACAAAATTGGATAATTTAAAAGAAATGGGCAATTTCCCTGATAGATACCACTTACCAAAGTAAGATTCACAATTAATAAATGGGACCTCATAAAATTGAAGTTTCTATAAGGCAAAGGACACTGTCAATAGGACAAAACAGTAGCCTAGAGAATGGGAAAAGATTTTCATCATCTCCACATTTGATAGAGAGCTAATATCCAAAATATATAAAGAACTCAAGAAACTAGACATCAACAAATGAAATAATCCAATTAGACAATGAGTTACAGATCTAAACAGAGAATTCTCAACAAAGGAATCTCAAATGGCTGAGAAACACTAAAAGGTTCAACATCCTTAGCAATGCAAATCAAAATGACTCTGAGCATCCATCTTACTTACACCTGTCAGAATGTCTAAGATCAAAACCACAAGTGACAGCTCATGCTGGCAAGGGAGGTGTAGCAAAGTGAACACTCCTCCATTGTTGGTGGGAGTGGAAACTTGTACAGCCACTTTGGAAATCAATATAGCAATTTCTCAGAAAATTGGGAATTGATCTACCTCAAGACCCAGCTATAGCACTCCTGGGCATATGTCTAAAGAACATTCCACCCTACCACAAAGACACTTGCTCAACTATGTTCATAGCAGCTGTATTCCTAATAGCCCAAACTGGTAACAACCTGTATGTCCTTCAATCAAAGAAAGGGTAAAGAAAATGTGGCACATATACCTTACAGAGTGTTACTTGCTGTTAAATAAAATAATATCTTGAAATGTGAAGACAAATGAGTGGAACTAGAAAAAATTATCCTGGGTGAGGTAACCTAGACCTAGAAAGACAAACATGGTATGTACTCTCTTATAAGTGGACATTAGCTGTTAAGAATAATCCCACTAAAATTCACAGACCCAGAGAGGCTAACTAAGGAGAGCTCAAGGGAGGATGCATGGATTTTTCTAAGAAGGGGAAATAGAATAGATTTTGAGATTGGACTGGAAGCAGTTGGATGGCAACAGGTTCAGGGAGGGTGGAGGGAGAGAGTACTGGAAGAGATAATCAGAATTGGAGGACATATTAGGGGTGAGGTAGAAACCTACTGCAATGGAAACTCCCAGGAATCTACAAGGATGATGGAAGTGTGATCCTAATTAGTCTTAACAATAAAACCCCAGAATCAGATATCCAAGGGTGAAAGCTGAAAGATCAGAGAAACCAAGCAGCACTCACCTGAAGCTTCTTACCTCTACAGATCCTCAGACTGAAAGGGGGATTGAGATCCTGTCTCTATCCACCTCATATTCCTGTCTCTACCTCCCTAGTATTGGGATTAAAGGTGTGCACCACCACTGCCCTGCTCTGTTTCTCTTTTAAACTGTTCAATCTCATGTATCCCAGGTTAGCCTTGAACTCCTGATCTTCCTGCTTTCTCCTCCCATGTGCTGGGATTAAAGGTTCATGTCACCACTGCCTGGCATCTATGGCTAACTAGTGGCTAGCTCTGTCCTTTGATCTCCAGGTAAGCTTTATTTGTCAGAACACAAACAGAATATCACACAATAAGTGGCCTAGTTAACCTAGTAATGGGGGATATGGAGCCTGAACTAACCATCTTCTATAACCAGGCAAGCTTCCAGTGGAGAGATTGGAACACCAAACCAGCCACAAAATCTTAGACCTATAATTTGCCCTGCCTGCAAGATGTGCTGGGGTAAAGGTGGCACAGAAATTGTGGGAGTGGCCAATCAATGTCTGGTCCAGCTTAAGACCCATGCCATGAGAGGGAGCCCACCCCTGACACTGCTTGGAGGGTCAGGAACTAGAGAATGGATAGCCCAGAGACCTACGATAAAACCAAAGAGGACTGGAAAAAAGTTAATGAATTCCTAATGAGACTGTGCTATACTTGTAGACAGGAACCTAGCAAAATTGTCATCAGAGAGGCTTCATCCAGCAACTGATGGCAGAAGATGCAGAGACCCACAACCAAACATTAGGTGGAGCTCTGAAAATCCTGCAGAGAAGGAGGAGGAAGGACTATAGGAGCCAGAGGTCAAGGACATCACAAGAAAACTTACAGAAACAACTAACCTGGGCTCGTAAGGGATTGCAGAGACTGAACTGACAATCAGTGAGCCTATGTGGGTCTGATCTAGATCCTTTGCATATATGCTGTGGTTGTGTTGCTTGGTCCTCTTGTGGAAGTCCTGACAGTAGGAGCAGGGGCTGTCTCTGACTCCTTTGCCTGCTTTTGGGACCCTTTTCCTCCTACTGTGTTACCTCATTCAGCCTCCATATGGAGGTTTGTGCCTAGTCTCATTGCAGTTTGATATGCCGTGTTTGGTTGATATCCCTGTGAGGCCTGCCCTTTTCTGAAGAGAAATGAATGAGGAGTGGATCTAGAGCAAAGGGGAGATGCAGAGAAAGACAAGGAGGAGAAGAAGGAGGGGAAACTGTGGATCGTTTGTAATATACGAGAGAGAAACAAAATAAAACAATAAATTTTAAAAGATTGCTTTGTGTCTCAGATGTAACAGACTATCAACAATATTGGCATTATTAAAGATTATGGGAACTTTGGATGTTAGGTTGCATGCATTTTACAATATGGAATGTCCATGAGCCTATAGGGACAAAGGGCCAAAGATCCATAAAGCTTAAAAGTAATTTATTTGGGCATCAAGTTGGGGTGAAGCTGTGATTGTCAACAAATCTCTAGGCATATCTATCAGAAATTATCTAGGTTCATTGACATGGTAAGACACACCCTAAATGTGGGTTGCATGATTCTGTGAGATGGGGTCCCAGACTGAAGGCAAAGGAGGAACTAAACTAACTACTGGCACTTGCCTCCTTCTGGTTTCTGGTTGTGGATATGATCAGATGTCTCAAGCTCTGGTCATTATGGCTTCTCCACCTTTATGTAGCTTACCCTTAAACTGTAAGCTAAACCAAACACTTCCTTCCTTTAGCGGCTTCTGACAGGTATATTGTCAGAGCCACAGGACAGCTAACAGATTAGATGTGGCCTTGGACCTCCTAGCCTCCAGAAACATAAGACAAACAAATTTAGGGCTGAGTATATCAGAGATAGAGCCTAGAGTTTCTTCATATGCTAGGCAAGTGCTCCAAGACTTAAAACTACATCACCAAACCTTTCCTTGTATTTTTAGATAGTTTCTCCTAAGTTCTCTATTTGTACTTGAACTTGCTTTGTAACTGAGGCTGTCTTTGAACTTGTGATCTCCCTGATTCAGCCTGCTGAGTACTTGGTTTCAGGGTTGAGCCACCAGGCACGGTGTCAAATTAAATTTTGTCTTTTATGAACAACTCAATCTGTTATGTTGAGTGACAGCAAGGAAAAATGGAACAAGACAGCTCGCTGATAAATTACTCCATGCCTCTTGATTGTCCCCATTTCTGCCCCAAGACTTTCAAGGGGAGACTGCTGGGAGAAATGCCAGGAGCTGAAAGGAATTTACCATGTATATAAAATAGTACATGGTATAAATCTCCCATCGTATCTCTCAGTTGTTCATTTTAGGTTTTCTAAAATGAGATAATTTATTTTGTTGAAAATCCAATAAATGAGCAAGAAATGGTTATTTTACCCTTATTACCTCTCCCTGGAAATTCAAGAGCCATCCTCACATGCTCTATGGCCTTGACCTATGGTGGCTCACAAGTGGAGAAGTGTGTTGCCTGCTCTCTGTCCAGATGGCAGCCTCCTTGAGAACAGAATTGATTTCTCCTAGGAGTCTGCTGTGAGCATGTACCAACAAATGTATACTGGATATGGTATCAGACTGCCTTTCCCCATCCTTCCCTCTTTCTTCTCTTTCTCTCCTTTATTACTTCCTTCTCTTCCTCCCTCCTTCCCTTGCTCTTCCTCCTTCTTTTCTGTTGTGGTAGTCATGATTGAGTCTAAGCCTGTATATATGCTAGGGAAGCTCTTTACCACTGAGCAGTATCCCCAGGCCTTTATTTATTGTAAATTTTGAGACAAGGTCTTATTAGGTTGCAAAGTTCATAACATCTGCTTGAGAAACTGTAATAAACCAAGATCTATGGAAGTGGTGCAGGAAGGGAAGATATTTCTATTTCAAGCTCTGGAATGATTAGAAGTGAATGTAAATCTCCTTTAGGGATGTGTTTCCTCCATGGCGATGATTTCATTCAGTATAAAAACACCTTGAACACTTGAAAAACTCCTTATCTTGGTTGTTGTTAAGTCCACTTTGAGTGTGGATGCAAGTTCTGACCTGTGCATCACCTGAAAGTTCATACTATCATTGCTTGGGTTCATCCTAGTGATGCTCTGGGTGTCTGCAGAGGGCAATGGATATGTCTACATTGAATCAGCATCTAAAGCATTCTTCATGAACATCTTAGATCTCATTTTGCTGAAGCTAATTACCCATATGACTCTCACAGACCTTCAGATTCAAGGATCAGTGTCAAAAGGCAAGTTCATCAATAAATGCTGGGCTGAGCACTCTGTCTGTGATCTTATACTTTCTTTACTTTCAGATGATTGTACCTGACATTGCTTCTACTTTACAGGCATAAAGAATTGGTACTTGTGACAGTTTTCTCAGATCCACAAAATTTGAAAGCTCACATACTCTAACATATTCATTCAGCAAATGGGATCCAAAAAGTTCTCAAAACAAGAACAAAAACAAAAACAAACAAAAAACCCCACCCTTTCCTAGTGGCACTCTACTTCTGTCAATGGAATCTAAATTCACATTGGCAATCAAAACATACCTCTATCTTACATTGAATTTGAGGTCCCTCAAAGACCTTTGGGCATTTCAATATTCCCTTCATATGCACCTTGGCCATGGTACATGGCTCACCTTTGTATAGTTTATTAAAAGAAAACAAAACAAACCAAGACAAAAACCACCACCACCACCACCAGCAACAACAACAACAACAACAACAAAAAAAACTGAACAGAGACTCTTAGAAACAGCCATCTACTTATTCTGAGCCCACTGATTTGCTTAAGGTGTTTTGAATATTAGATTTTTGATACACTGTTTAAATTCTTTTGGTGTGTGTGTGTGTGTGTGTGTGTGTGTGTGTGTGTGTGTGTGTGTGTGTAATTTGAAGAAAATAAGTTCTTGTCTGCATCAACTTTCCCTTGAAGATTTTCAGCCCTGATTTTCACACCATGTGATTTTTGCAGGTTTCGAGTTGTCCCTGAACTATTCTGTCTGATGGTGAAGTGACAGGTATTTGGCTGGGTTACTGCCATAATTAGACACATTGTGTGTGAAGTGCCCAGCAGAGCATCTAACATGGAGAAAGCACTGGAGGATGGTTGCTATTTATCAGGTAATATATTTGCATTCAATAGTGCCTCTTATAAAGAAAAACAACCAAAACGAACAGCGCTGTTTCTGAAATCTCACACTCATTGTACGAGGTCTACTTTGCTTTTAGTTAATGGTAATAACCAGTCTCTTTTCCCCAGATCCTCATTTCTAATATTCTTAAGACTCTGGTTCTGTTCATCTACGGTCTCTAGAATGTGCTACTTAGCACAGAGTTCTTAGGTTTCTGAGATAGGCAGTGACTATGAATTGGCGTTGGGTTTGGCTAGCAAAGAGTTAAACCCATAAAATCTTCAAAGTACTCAAACTTCAGTGGTTATCAATAAACTACTGTGTAAGACTGGATAAGGTTCTCACTCTGTTGAGCCTTTGTATTCTCACTGCCAAGATAACAGGGCACAAGGCGACTCTCTGGCACAGCCGTATGAAGTGTGAAGCCCCTTCCTCCCTTTCTTCTCCTGCTTGGATGCTTCCAAATGGCTCTGTTCCAGGCATGACAGTTCATTCAGGCTTATGGACTTTGAGATCTCAGGCATCATTCATTCTCAGGCTTCCCCAGGCAGCAGCTCTCAGTTAGCAAGCCTAATATAATAAAGCAGCATGGTCTGGGGGGCTTTGACAGCATGTGTTTAGTTCTTACAGTTCTGCAAGCTGAAAGTTGGAAATCAAGGTTCTCTAGATTTGACTCTTAGTGAAGGAAGACTTCCTGATTTTGTAGAGACCCCAGGGCCTTTCTAGGGTGCAGGCTAATGTTTTCTATCTTTCTCTTATTATGAAGGGTGCTATCCTTATGATGTTATCTAAATCTAATTACGATCTTTGCAGTTAGGATTTCAGCATATGACTATTCCATATTGCCAATAGGAACAGCAAGAAACCAACTAACCTTGATGGGACTGATCATATCTGTAGAAGAGAAATGGTGGTCCCTTCAGAGCTTTAAGAAAGCTGACTCCAGCTGCTGTGAATGCATCCTATTGCTGCCTGCCTTCCTGCTCTCACAGGATCCATTCCTCCTTCCTGGGATAGTCTCTTTACCCATCATGCCCCAGTCACCCATCTCATGCAGGCAGTTTACCTCCTCTTAATCTGTTGCTACATTATGTCAATTTCCCCTTTCCCCTCTACTGTGCTATGAGGACACAAATTGTATATAGCATCTTATTTTATTCCACATACAACAGTCTGAGTAGAACACACTAGATACTCAACTGGTATTTGAATGATGCATACAAGGTGCAGAAGGAGGAGATAGATGGATACATGGCTTCAACTTCCAGTATATAATACAGAAACACACGATCAGAGAACATAAAAAAGCAATCCAAATAGTGAAAGCATTGCTCACGAATGTTCAAATGAAAATCCATACCATGGTGGTGTAAGGAGCCAAGTCAAGAGCAAAGCATTCAGATGGCAAGTAGCAAAACATGTGAACAGAAAGCTGGGTTTGCTTCGAGGGTCTTGTATCTGCTTCAAAATTGTCTGTGCACACCCAAGTCCTGGTTGGAGCAACCGTGTTTGATAGATGCAAAGTTGCTACCTACAAATCATGAAGCTAAGCATGAACCTGAGTGGCTAATGATCATCTTAATTAACCTACAAAACTTTATGCATGGCCAGTATTCATCCAACCTTTTGATCCTAGACAGAAATCTATTAACGCCAGTTGAGAAAATGAAAAGACAAAACCTGGTGTGTGCTTTTACCTTGGTGGTTATAAAAGTTGGCAGGTTCGATAACTCTAAAAGTGATCTACTTGCCAATAGCAATATTACATTAAGTTAGGGAAACATCAATCTTTTAAATGCAAACCTAGTGTGCAGCTTGAATGGTAAGGCTGGAAAGGACAGAATTCACGTTCCTGTTTTATAAGGAATGCATTTTCTGCCAAGAGGTAGCCCCAAGTTTGTTTTGCCTTAGAATCTAACTGGAGAAGCTAATGAAAATTATGGACTGTCTCCTAGAAAAATGCTTGTGACTGAGCATGGAGTGCTTGATGTCTCTCAGGGGGTTCATGGACCTCTGAGATATCCATCTGTGGAGTCCAGTCCTGAATCTGAATGCCTTGGAGGCTGGATGGCCTTATGCATGGGTTTCCAGGTGGGAATGTAAGCAGCCTTAGCAGACACATATTGAAGTTTTTCAAAATCCACAGTTCCCTGACTTGAAATGAATGTAGACTATGACAGCCTTCTAGGAGAGCTGAGACTGGAGGATTTTTGAAGATACCTCGATTCCCTTGTCTCTCATCTGCCACCCTCTACATAAGCAGGATTGTCAGGAGAAAAGACAGGGCAACAAGTTTGGATCAGAGACCTGATTGGCCATTGCAGCAGCTTCCTACATGATTAGCTGAGGACCCTAGTTGCTGAGTTTCCTTCTGCCAAACATTTTCCGACTTGTAAGTAGTTGATGCTAAGACAGTGATGAAGGGCATGGACTTCTGGACACTTGTCCTTTCTCTCTACTTTGTTTTTGTTTTTAAATGAGAAGGCAAAGGTGGAGAATAAGTATTCATTATAGGGTGTCCTCAAGGAGGAGGTCCAGATGCTGGCTATACCATGTCTCTTCTTAAAGCCAGACACAAGAGTAGTGGATGACAGCAATTCTCTGTGTTGTTCCCAAGGGTATTAGATTCTGGTAAAGTATTGCTACATCTGCAGAAATTTGCTAGAAGTGATTATACCTCTCATAAGGAACACCCCCCCCACACACACACATGGTTGTTGTAAACCAGTGGACATTGTCAGTATAGATAGTACTATTTCACAATATGGTCACTTGTCTTGTTTGGCTTCTAAGGAGAAACCAGGTCAACATAAAAGTCCTTATTTAGGTGTTGTGAATTCTTTTCTTTTAAAATTGAGTTGGAGGATGATCCAGTTGGAAAGGTGCTACAGGGCTCCAAGCTCTTATGTTCACATGGGACCAGAAATGGGTCTCACAGGCACTGATATCTCCCAAGTCTCAGTTTATAATCTCTGCCATGAGATTTTCCATCTACAGTAGAGCTAATGTGTGTCAGTGGTAGTACTGGCATTGATTCTGGCATTGATAGTTTGTAGTCATGGCCATGCAAGACTGAGATGACTTTGGGGCAGTGAGATAGTCCTTGAAGTAAAGGCTCTTGTCACAGAAGCAAACCTGGTTACCCGAGTTTAGTTCCTGAAACCATGTGAAGACAGAAGGAAAGAACCAACTCCACAAAGTTATTCTCTGATCCCCACACATGTATGCAGCATGGCATATGTGTCTATCTCTCATTGCGTGGGCACACACACACACACACACACACACACACACACACACACACACACGAATTCAGAGGACAAGCCAAATAAAATCCTGTAGGGGACCATTCAAAACTAAAGGGGTGGAGACCAGAATGAAGGGGGAGGAGAATGGAGATGCCAGAAGCAAGCAGAAAGAGATGGCTGTTGGAATGGAACAAAAACCCAAGGCCTGGCTCAGGCCTTCCACTTCAGTCCTATCCACTTTCAAAAGATAGTGTTTTGTCATACTCTAGCTTGTACTGCCCACTGCCCAGTCCCTGAATGCTAAGACAATTCTGGTGAAAAGACCATATAGTGATTCTTGTTAACCCTCTCATTCAGCCTCTCATGCCCTTATCATGATCTTTGAGGGTATGCAAGGAAACCTGGGATTTAGATTTAAATCAATGATTTCCTTAGTAGGTTCCTGCTGAAGATGTAAGAACCATTGTCCAGTTCTCATTTTTGAGCATGTGTTCATGTGTGTGTGTGGGGGGGGGCAGGGGTCTCTCATAAAACCTGATACTCACTAATTTGAGTAGACCAATGGGTCAGCAGTCCCCAAGGATCCTCCTGTCTCTTTTCTCCAAACAGTGAGAGTACAGGCCTGTATTACCATGCCTGGGGCTTTTATGAGAGTCTAGGGATCAAACTCAGGTACTCAAGATTGCATGGCAAACATTTTACCAATCAAGTTATTTCCTCATCCCCTAGTTGTCTTTTTGAACAGCATGTAAGTACAGCCTGGTATCAGGCTGACAGTAGATGTACACAGCAGTATATGGTAAGTGGGTGCATACATGGGAATATTGCCAAATTTTAAATTTTCTTAATTAGAGTCCAAAAGGATTCCTTAACTCTAAGTAGTTTTACTAATCTTTCACAAAACCAAAGCACCATTTCATGGTTTTACTTCATGTAAATGTATCATGTAGAACTATATTATCCTCACGTTAGTAGTTTCATGAGGTATCTTCAGTTTCCTTGAAATTCTTTCAGAAATAACTCAACCTATCACATTATTCACAACACACAGCAAAGGAAACTTCCTCTTTGTTTTTTCTTTGAAAATTCAACTACATTGTGCCTGAAGCCATCTGAAGTTCTGAGCGATGTAATGGTCAATATAGCAATAGCATACCTTAAATATTTTCTATTTTTGATGTTGGCATCCACTGGTTTTTCAGGGCTTGCGAGTGTACCCAGGGTATCCTGCATGATACATAATTGTTTTGCTACCGAGTATCCATACTTGTAAGAGGCATATTTGTTCTTGGTTGGGACATGACAGCAAACCATGCGTCATTCTTTGGAATACATGGGGATTCCTTTAGTTTGTGCATTCCTGAAAGAAGAAGCAATAACATCTGCTTTATTTCTATTCCCCACTTTTAAAAAGGCATCTTATATTGATAGTTAATATATCTACTAAAGTGACAAGAAGGTGCTGGGCATGGTTGAGTTCTATTCAGTCATGATAGGAAGCTAGGTACTACACAAACCCCTAAAAACAGTGTTACTGTGATGAACAACACGGTTTAGCTTTCATCCATAGAACTGACAGATGATTTTATTGTTATTGTTTTATTACTGTCATAATTATTATCACAGCAGGTATGATCAAGTGTCTACAGACCTAGGGTAGTTATTCCTTGACCTATGGAATTATTTTGTGTCCTTATCCCCCACCCATGTTCCCTAATTGTATTTATGACTCCAAATGTTCTGTTGATGGATACTGCCCCTAACTGACAACTTCCTGAGATAATATATAGAGGCAAATAAGAGACATAACACAATGGAAACTTGAAAATTGTGAGTTCTGAGGATATGAATAGAAACAAGACCATTTGGGGGGCTAAGGGATCAAAGAGGCACACCTCTGGGGGTGTAGGTGAATGTGTGCCCAGAGAAAATTAAATCATAAGGGCTCCCACTTAATGAATGGATTAATCCCTTGATTCATTAAGAATATGATGGCTTTCTTGGAAGGTGGTGAAAATTATGGAGCTGATTTTAAAAAAAATAGGGATGTAGAGCTTAGTTGGAGGGAATAAGTCACAGGGGTTGTGTTCCCAGGGTCTTTATTTTCCTTGGCTTCTTCCTATAATCCACTCCTCTCTCTGCTTCCCTTCCACCATGACAAAGGTCCTTCATTGTGAACTTCTGTGGCTGTGATGATCTGCCCAAGCTTATGAAGCCAAAAAAACCATGGCCTGAATCCCCCAAAACCATGAGCCAAAATAAATCCCCTCTCTTTCAGCTGTTTTGTCAAGTAACCAATGCACACACTGGAGTTTAAGATAACTCACAGTTCATTGGTCTGTGTTTGAGCTCTGAAGGATTCAATTCCCTCTCCCACCCTCCCACGGGACTAACTGTGTGCGCCCCTCATTCTCAGTTACTTGCATTGGCTCCAGATACTCTCCTGCCCAAAGGATCTTCCTCTGTGCTCGTCCAGACTTGACTCCTACTTGCTGAAGGTTCAGCACACGAGTCCTTTCTCTGGGGATCCTCTTGCTCTTGACTGTGTGTTGTCAGGCAGGTTTATTTTCTGTGGAAATGTCATATCTGTCCAGGCTGCAGTATTTGAGAACAGAGACAGCATTACCCATCCCTCTTCAGCAATGGACCTACAGCAATGTTTGCTTCTGATTTCTGCCAGTTTGCTAGGCAGACAGATCTGCTCCCTGGTGAGGGTGTGCCCTGCCTTTCTGCATAGTTTTTGTTGAAATTTCCAGCATATTTCAGATCCTGAGAAAAGGTACTTGTTTTAACAAGACTGCTGGGCAGAGGTCATTGCTTTAGACGAGGTTTCTTTTCTTTCTTTTTTAATGAACTTAATCGGTTTTAATATCTTTTCCAAAGCAGACTACATTAAATGACCCTGACTTGGCTGAAAGCCTTCTCTTGAGTGCTTTGGGAGGATTATAGCAAGTTCTTTTACAGCCTTTTAGCATGATTGGCTGCCTTTTCTTTTCTTTGGGTTATCAGGGATTGAGATTTGATCCTAATTAATGAAGGTGAAGCCCTGAGCCCTGCAGTTTTTGCTTTTTAGGGGAGAGGTGGGAGTTGAGTTCTTTGGGGAAATGAATATACATCCCTCTCCCTCACACCTCTGTATCTCACCATGGCTGGCCTTCAACTTGAGATTCTCTTGCCTCTGAAATGGTCGGATAACAGATGTCCCACCTTGAGACCCGTGTTGTCATACGTCTCAAATCATATACCTGAATGTGAGAGCAGATGGAGGTGAGGATAAGGGGAGCTGGGAAGTGCAGCAAGCACCAGAGAAGGGGAGAGAGTGTCATGGACTTGACAAAGAGCAATGCTATCCTAAAAGTCACCTCTCGCTCTAGAGGCCATCTTTAACACCAATGGAACCAAGAGACATTTTATACTGTACAAATTAAAAGTCAGTGGTGACATTTTTTATTGTCCAAAGATTATAAAAAGGGAGCAAAGCTGGGACAAATCAATTAGCAGAGTAATGACAATGGGAAATGATCCAAAGTAACTTTGTTCTTTATATTGTAATCAGATTCCTGGCTCCTTTTCTCTGGGGGATAAATCTGTTTGGAATCGTTCACAATGGAGAGAGTCATGGGAAAGGTAAAAGGACCACTACAGGTTGTGTCCACTGGGTCCTCTGTGGATTTCTTTTAGCTGATGAATGTTCCTTTGTTATTTCCATTTTGGACCTGGAATATAACCTTGCTCACAATCATAAGAGAAAAAAGGGGACATTTTCCCCCTTCTTCTTTCTCCCAAGGAACCCAATGCAGTGCCAGTGGTATAGTGCTCTTGAGGACCTTTGAGGAAGATGCACTGTCAGCAGGGGCACTGTCCACTGGGTCAGGATTAACTAATGGGGTGGCTGAGGATGGTTTGGCTGGTCCTATGTTCAGCAGTTGAATCCTTTTAACCAAGATATGCGATTTCCCCAAAGCAAGCAACAAGCCCCACATATTCTGTCCCCAGTCACAGGTAGGGATCACTGAAAGATTCCAAAGAAGAAAGCAGAATAAATGAGTCCAAACATTCCAAGGCAAGCCTGTCCTTAAGTCTTGCCTATTTCCTTGCTGGTGGCACCTTCCTTAGAACATTGCATTAAAATATTCTGCTCTGCTGCCCTGTGAGCCAGAAATACAATCACTGGCAGCACTATTTTTAAAGGCTCATTGGGCTTTATTAAGTAAAGAGAGGCTTCTTCTTGACATGATTTTGAGGATTTGCCGTCTTAGCAGCGAGCTTTGGTGTTGATATCGTGGCAGAAGTTTCTCTGTGTGTATTAATAGACCTGGTAGCTTCTGGTGCTTAGACAACGTTGTGAGCATCCTTTAGCCAGTCACTTCAAGTTCTCCAGTCCTCACTTTTTCTCCTGGATAATGGAGATTAAAAAGTTGCCTTCTGGTTCACTGTGGAAATGAAATACCAGGAGATGCCTGTTTTGCCACAGGGAAGTGCCCCTTGGCCTCCATTCCTTTATTCACCACATTGGCCAGGGCCAGGCCTTCCCACACACTGCTGTCAGAGCAGACTCTGCAGGGTTATTGTTGTTCTAATGGCCCTTTTGATTTGCAAATACCAGTTCTAAGAAGATATTGGATGACTAAAAATCCACATGCTGAGGTTCAGGTACTTTGGTTCATTTTCCCTCACACACCACCATAATCCATCAACTTTTACCCAGGATTAAGAAGTAGATAAAAGCCGGGCAGTGATGGCACACGCCTTTAATCCCAGCACTCGGGAGGCAGAGGCAGGCGGATCTCTGTGAGTTCGAGGCCAGGCTGGTCTCCAAAGTGAGTTCCAGGAAAGGCACAAAGCTACACAGAGATACCCTGTCTTCAAAAACCAAAAACCAAAAACCAAAAAAAAAAAAAAAAAAAAAAAAAAAAAAAAAAAAAAAGAAAGAAAGAAAGAAGAAGAAGTAGATAAAATGATCTCTCCATGGAAATGAAGAACAGAGTCTTGGCCAAAGGGAAAAAAATCTTTGCATCTGGATAGATTTATTCAAATCCCAGATGCACTGCTTACAGGCTATGTGTAGGAGAGGAACTTACACACTGAAAGCCAAAGTTCTACCATGTGTAGTGAAAGATAATACAACTTATCCCAGAAGTCTGTTGGAAGCATGAGTTGCCATGCAGTCTAGATTCTGGCCAGCACACCACGGAGTGCCAGGTATTGAAGTGGTGACCTCATTTCTAGCTTGCCTTGGTTTTCTTCACTCAGGGCTTACCTCACTTGTCTTGGTTGCTTTTCTATTTTTGTGATGAGACACAATGCCTCAGACAGTTTACAGAAGAGTTTGTTGGGGGCTTACTGTTTCAGAGGATGAGTCCATGGGCATCATGGCGGGGAGTGTGGCAGCTGCACTGGAGATCCTGATCTGCAAGGAGAGAGGGAGGGAGAGAGAGAGGAGGGAGAGAGGGGAAGAGAGAGAGAGAGAAGGGGTATATGGAACTTGAGGACAGCTGAAGAGAAAGTGAGACTCTTTTGTATAAAGTTTGATTTAGGAGCCTACATTTTCCCAGTGACAGATTTATAAAGTAGGTGAGCGTCTCCTTGTGGTCACATGACCAAACTATGGTAGACAAAGTTTAGACATTTGTCTGTGGGAGCATGTGTAATGAATGTCCTCAAATCTAGATGTTAAGCCAGCTTCCCTACAGAACTCTACCTCTTTGCAAGATTTTATGAAAAACTCACTTTCACTGCTGGTTAAAGGCAAATATTTTTATTCCAAAGTACCCATGAAAGATTTGGCCAGAAACCTCCATTCTATGACTCATTAGCTATGTAGCCTTGGGAAAGTCCTGGACTTTCTCTATGTCTCAGTTTACATGTCTATAAAATGAGGATATTGCAAGTTGCTACCTCAAAAAACTGCTGTGAAGATTTAACAAAGAATATGTGTGTAGCACTCTGCATAGTATTGCTTATGGAGATGATATTTCTTGAGCACTTAGTGTTATAATAAAATTCAAACCCCTTGGCAGGTCTGACATTCTAAGAGCCAGGTACTGTCACTTCATCCAGCACTTTGAATCAAAGATCTTCACCAGCTTCTAAATAAACGTTACATGGCTGCTACCACTGCTACTCTTTTTGGAGATGTCTATTAGAATTATGATTCAATTGTCAGAAACAAAATATTCTTAAGATGTCTTCAACCATCCCCTCAAATTATATGACAGTGTCTGGCTTTAATACCCATCTAAATAGTTATACTGTTGACAGGTTTTGAGAGCGGCGTTTGCTCTTCCATTCCTCTCATTAACTTATGTAGCAACATCATAACTCTCTGGAAGGATTTAAGGGAAAAAAAAGCACGCTGGCATATTCCATCTGAATTCATTTCATATAGCGTCTGTGTCAGAGTGTTTGCATATGAATGAGATGCCTTGACGTTCCCTCATTAACATGGGAGCTTCGCTGTGACATGCTTTAGAGTTCAGGTTCAAGAGTTTGAGGGGAGAGAGGGAAGAAAGGCTGGAGGCTCAGTCCATTTGAGATTTAATTGTAGCAGCCCAGTGGAGAATCTGAGTCTTCATTAGGACTAGAAGTTCTGTCTTTTGCTGTTAGGGTAGAAACCCAACCTTCCCTTCACCCACTCTCCCCACCCACATAGAAACCTGCATTCTAGCAATGCTGATAAGATTTTTTTTCACTAGTACTTTCAACTTTTGCATAAATAAATGGCCCTCTCTGCTCAACAAGGCTCTCTTCCCTCTCTGGCAAGTCTTAGCAATTCAGTTCAATCATAATGTCTTTCAATCTTTGCTGAATTCTTCCAGGCATATATAGCCATTTCTTCTCTGGGCTTCAGCACCAGATGGTCACATATGAAATGACCAGTGCTCCATGTTCCTCAAGTTATATATGTCCTTTGTTTTGATATTTTTTTTTTGAGGAGCCTATGTAGCTCCGACTAATCTTACCTCTACTTCGTAGTGGAGAATTGCCTTGAACTCTGGATCCTCCTAATTTAGCCCCCAAAGACTTGGGACTAAATGTGTGAGCCGCCACACTTTGCTGAGTCTTTGATGCTTTAAACTCAGGTGTGAAAGGCCAAAGGGAAGAGCTACCTTTTTATGACTCAAGCCCCAGGGATCAGCACATACTAGTAAGAATTTAATAAATATCTATGAAGGAGATGGTGTAAAAAGCTACAACAAAACCATGGCTTGTCGGGTGATCACATCTTAGAACACTGAACTTGAACATAGGTGGTTCACATATATGCCCTGCTATGACTCTTGTTCATGAGTTCTAAATAGAAAGGAAATGGCTTTCTGTGGTAGGCCCAGGGAATGGCATACACCAGCTAGAGCAACAACAGACAGGACAGAGAGCACTAACTCTGAATCCAAGAAACCTGTAGTGACTTTGATCAGTGTACACCAATGTACTCAGAGCACTGACATGAGGTAGTGAAGGAGAGGGTCTCTGAAATCCAGCTGTGCCATGTCTACTGCCATCTCATTCTCACCTGTGAGACCTAGGATCAGCCATGTGACTTTGTCTAAGTTTCCCAGCCTTCCTAGAACTTGGTTTTCTTATCTGTGCAATGGGAATAACAAATACAACCTGTGGCATTGGGCTGCTTTGTGTGCTGTCACATAGCAACCTATATATGTCATAGTCTAAGAATGGGGAAATACTGATTCTGTAGAGCTTAACTTTTGCTAGCTACTAATACAATTTATTCCATTTGGTTCTCACCTAAGTCCTGCAAAATTCTTGTTGTCTTCACTTGGAATATGTGAAAAATCCTACTGGTAAAAACATGGGTATAAAGTAAATGCTCACTGAGATTTCATTTCTTGTGCTATGAGTGATTGAATGTCCTGGTCAGCATCACAGCACACATCTCCTATGCTTTAGAAACTTGGATATAGCCAATACAGCCCTTTACTGCCTGGTGTCAGCTTCTGACCTGGGGGCTGTCACTTGTGGGTCAGTTCAGTCAGTATAGGAGACCAGCAAGGTCTGGGGGCTTCAGTGGAAACAACATCAAAAGCAGGATATAGGTGACTACATGGGCAATTGGGTAGTGTCTAAGTGTATCACTTTCTTGTTGCTGCTGTAATAAGTATCTCCAAATTTGATGACTGAAAACAATGCACATTTATTCTTTTCCAGTTAGAAGGTAGAAGTCCAAAACAAGGTTTACTGGGCTAAAATCAAGGGTAAGGACCTGGTTCTTTATGAAGGCTATAATGGGGAATCAATGCTCCTTCTCCAGCATCCAGAGTTGGCCATGTGCCTGCTCTAGCTCTGACTGTGCCCTGATCTGCAAAGCACAGTATGTAGCTGTGGCCATCACACTGTTGCCGTTTGTCTCTGAAGTCCCATTTCTTCTGCCTTCCTCTTACAAAGATACATCACTTCTAGGACACACCTTGATAGTGAAAATAATTTCCCCATTGCAAGAGCTTTAATATAACCGTACCTACAAAATCCCTTTTGCCATTTAAGGAGACATTTATAAGTCCTTGGGATGAGGACATAGATAACTTGGGGGCTATTACTCAGCCTACTACACCAGGCAAGAAGCAAAGGAGTCTTGACCTATGAGCATACACAGACCACTACAAAAGATTCTCAGTGTGGGCTTTGCTGTGGTCAGAGACGACTTGGGACATTTTTTTAAAAATCTAACTTACATTGGATAAAGACAAAAGAGACAAGTCCTGAATGGTGTTGTGATAATTGTGTTTGAGGAGGGAAAAGAAGAGAGTGGTGTTGACTGTCTAACAGCCCTGTGGTCTGAGTGGGGCTGTCTGGTTCAGAGATATCTCCTACCAGATGTTAACAATGCCACCTTTTTGAGGGTCCAAATTTAAGGCCACAAAATAGGATCTTCATGGTTTCACTGAGGGAAAAATACCTACTTTAATTGTAAGCACCTTGACTTGGCCACACATATTTTTAGAAATGGTGTTTCCTTTCCTGGTGTTTGAAAAAGTGTTCTGCGTCTCCACAGCTTTTCTCAGCATGCTCAACTGCTATCGGTGATGGTGTGGGAACAGATCTTAGTCACAGGCTTTAACATATCTATTGACCTCTACCGTTTTGGTCTGGACATGGCAGCCCCTTGTTCGACTTTCTGAGCAGTTGGAGACCATAATGTGCCTTTAATCTCTTGCTCGGGATAATGGGATGACTTTGAGCCCAGCTGGCTGCCTGTGGGAACCTTCTTTCTCCTTACAGATGTTTGAGCTAGGTGACTTTGGAAGTATCTGGCCATTGATTTGATTATTTCAAGACCACACAGAGGGCTTTAACTTGCTCCCAGAGAATTTCAGACAATTAGCGGACAGAAAGTGTTCCCAGCTCCACTCTGCAAATGCTCCTCTCTTTTTAACAGCTCCCTGAGCAGAATCCTGGGAGACTCAGCCCTGAAACACCCACTATCAATGTGTGGAAAAGGGAGAAGAATCACCACCATTAATCAAGATCTTCTTTCTATCTCTTCCCGATAGAGCTGTTGGGGAACCTATTTGTTCTGCCATTGAGCTGATAGCCCTTTTCCAAAGGTTGTGTTCTGAGATTCCCCAGAAATATCCCTGCTTCAGTTCTCATCTGCGAAAGCAACAAGACACTTTCCTCAGCAAGGGTCCATTGAAACAGGTGTTTCTTTCACAGTGCAGGCTGGTACATTAACAAGAATGCCAGTGACTAGGCATAGCCAAATTAAACAGTCACACACATGCCCTTGCTTCTGGGGTATAGGTGGGGTACACAGATGAAACATTGGTGCCCTCTTTCTGCTCAGTAGAAAACCTATCAACTCAGTGGAAGACATTTATTTCGTTCACTGAACTTGAAATCATCCTGCCCCTTGCCACAGCTGGTAAACAATGGCGGAGTCACAGCAAGGCAGGGTTGCTAGGTGAGTCAGGTTAGGTGTGTTCAATAGGCTTTTAAAAACAACCCTGGCCACAGAGCCTAATATGACTCTGTGTGTGTTGCTTGCTTCCCCCCCCCTTTTTTTAAAGGAAGAGACATGTTAACAGGGTTTAGGGAACTTGCATTAGGAGGCAGGTTTGCAAAATGCGTGCAATGTGCCTTAGCAACCTCCTCTTCATCTGCTTGCCACCATGTTACTCTGCTTTTCACAGTGCTGGTGTGTGTGTGTGTGTGTGTGTGTGTGTGTGTGTGTGTGTGTGTGTGTGTGTATGAGCTCATGTTTCTGTGTGTGCAAGCTGAGGCCAGAGGTAGACTTTCTTTGTCTTTGTTAATTCCTCCCCACCTTCTTTTTGAAACAGGGTCTCTCTCTCTCTCTGAACCTTACTGTTTTGCTAGACTGGCTAGCAAGTCCCAAGGACCTGCCTCTGCTGGTCTCTGCCTCCCCAGCACTGGAATTACAGGTATGCACTGCACCTGGCTTTTTACCTAGATGCCAGTATTTGCACTCAGGTCCTTTGTGGGGCAAACACTTTACCGACTGGGCTATCTCCCAGTACCACCCATCTCCTTTCCAATCCTTGGTTTTATGGAGAGATTTAAAAGTAGGACCTGCATGTTTCCATTCTGACCCGACCATGCTGGGATGCACATGGGAGGATGGAGTCCTTGGGGGCCAAGATTCTGCTCATTGCTTGTGTGGTTTCCACCTTCTTGGGGGCTGAGATTAGAGACCATCACAATAATCGGGAGACTTCATTGTACAGAACAGAGATTCTCAAAGGACAGCCCCTGATCCAGCAGCATCTAGGAACTCAATGAAACTGCAAGTTCTCCAAGTGCTTTACAGATGCCTATACCAGCACTGGGTGCCCCTGGCTGAGTCACTACATATTAACAAGCTTTAAGGGCAGTTCGTGTTCCCTCAAAATTGTTCTCCTAGTCTGTGTTCTGCCATTCTCCGCAATTTTTAAATCATCCTTAGCACATCCAAAATACAACACAGAAAGGAGTAGGGTCCTGTGGAGCCTCCCCCAGTACATAGAGAACTAAGGGAGAACCTGTTAGCAATGGCGGATGGAGGGTTCCCTTCGTGTAAGATACACTTTTGCCAGGGAGCTCTAATGCCATGAAATGAGTCGGAGCACTTCTGGCTCCAGGTTCTGCTCCTGGCTCCTCCTGGTACAGAGGTCCTGGCTGACAGATCCTACTCCTGGTCCTGGCTCTCTCTGCCTTTCTCTTGCCTAACTGCCTCCTCCTGGAAGCCTTCTGACTTAGGGAACACTTGTCCAAGCCCCCTCACTTCCCCCCACTCCCCAAAACATGTGATTCCAATCATTAGCACCTTGTAGTTTGGATCCTTGCCTTGTAAATCTCTTTGTTCTCTGGAAGTTTAGGGAAAGGGAGGGGCCAGGAAGCCCGGAGGAGCTCTGCTTTCTGCCCTGTTCATCTACTCTTGGTAGAACAAAGCTGGAGTGTGGGGAAGGCGCTTTGATCCCCAACAATGAGAGCGGCTGGATTAAGTGTTTGGAGAGACCAGACAGCTCTGGCAAAAAACAGATCAGTTACTTCTCTCTCTCTTTTTTCTTTAAAGACCAAATTCATGTTCTGGAAATAACAATAACAACAATAAAAAAAATGGAATGTTTTGAAAGAGAATGTTTTTCTATCTCTGAGTTTCAGGCATAACCTGAGGCACCAGCAGATTGGGTGTCCCCTAGCAGGCTCTGCTCTGGGAGGAAGGTGCCTTGACAGCAGGTGGCCTGTATACTGGCAGAGCACATGACATTCAACATTCCCCAGGGATTCTGAGAACACAGGATGGCAGCTGGGACTGGAAAACGCTGGAGGCTAGAAGGGACCTTAGGGAACTTGCCCATGTGTGTTCAAGATAGCTACTAGGTACAGAAAGCTCTGAGTTTAAAAATAAGCATAATAAAATAAACATTCCCGGGTCCAGGAGATAGCTTAGCAAGTGAAGAGGCTTACTCTAAGCCTCATGACCTGAGTTAGGGCACCATTGCCTGAGTGATGGAAGGAGAAAACTGATTCTTGAAAGTCTTTCTCTGGCCTCCATGCACTCGCTGTGGCATGTTTATACCCGCTCACATAGCACACAGCTACACACACACACACACACACACACACACACACACACACACACACAGAGAGAGAGAGAGAGAGAGAGAGAGAGAGAGAGAGAGACATACACACAGACACACACATATACACACCCCAAAGGAATGTAATGAAAAAGTTGAAACAAACATCTCTGCACAGAGCACTTACTGCATAAGCATGTTGTATAACAAGGAAGGAATCGCTGCTATTCTGGGGCCTCTGTGTCCCCACAGGATTCATGACTGTGACCATAACACAAATGATGTGGTCATTGGTGATGTCCCATATATCAGATGAGAAATATCAAAGCCCAGAGAGGCTGGTAAATTATTTAAGTCACAGAACTAAATGTCAGATCCAGAAACAAACCCAGGTGCCACGGCTCCTGGTACATGCTCTTCATTATAGAAAAGGGTCCTAGTCTATAACTGTCCTAGCCCTTCTGAGATGATGGTGGAGTGGTGTAGGAAAGCTAAACGTTTTCTGAGTGCTCAGTACACTGTCTTTACCATAGTTGCTTTTACTTACGATAAACTGAGTACAGCATGACAAGGGCTAACTTGCATGACAGAGTGTAGGCTTGTCAAGGAGGGAATTTGCAGTTCTGAGCTGCCAGGTGGCCAGGCAGAGGCAGCCTTTCTTCACAGATGCTGTGATTTTTGAGTTCAGTGTTTGGAGGGATTGGGAAGCATTATGTGCTCAGACATCAGAATGGGACTGGGGTGATGGGAATGAGGGTTTGAGGATGCTTTTGCTTTCTAGGATTTCAATTCTGGACTGTCAACAACTGCCACCCTTAAAGAAGCCTGGAGTCTTTGCTCTGTCCGAGCGATAGAATGAGATGTGTACAGTGCCTGTGAGGATCTCAGCCCAGGTCGCAGGTTGTAAGTTATCCCTAGAAAGCAGACACCAGTCACTGGGGATGGCTGTTTGCTGCTCACTTTCTCTACCCAACTTTAACTAGAGAAGATTGAATTTCTAAGAATACTGTCATGATCCTTGGCTTGCATGTTTTATGCTCATCACTTCTCTAAATGTGACCACTCCCATTCTTGATGCTCACATTCAAGCCTGGTTCCCATATCATTTCCTCCTGGAAGTCTTTCATGCTTCTCCAGCTGGGAATGATTACTTCCTCCCTTCAGCCCCATGTGGGATTGGTGGCTTCTGCTCTTGCACTCTGTACAGGTCTTACCTCCATGCTAAGTTCCTTTCAGGTAAGATCCCTATTAACTTGGTGTCCCCAACACCAAGCAGATGAACTTTATAATGAACATATTAGGAACTACTTGTTCAGGCTTCCATTGGGAGGCTGTAGGGATTGATCCCAGGGCTTTATACACGCTAGACAAGCATTCTACCAGTGAGTTACACCTTCAGCTACATAAAAGGTTTCTGAAGGGGCTTGTTAGATGGTTGAACAAGTAAGGGCATTTGATGTGCAAGCTGGAGACCCAAATTTCACTCCAGAACCCTTCTAAAGGTGGAAGAAGAGAACCATCTCTACAAAATTGTCTTTTGACCTCCACATGCATGCTATAGCTGTGTTTCTATGCACACATAACACACAAAAAGATTAAAAAAATATTTTCAGAGGGACTTGTTGAGTTATCCAGATTGGTCTCATACTGGTAATACTGCATCAGACTTCCTACTGGCTAGGATCTCAGGCCAGCACCACTTTGCCAGCTTGACCTTTTTGTTGAGTGGGCAATTGTGTTAAGGAAATGAAGCACTAGGAAGAAACTCCTTGGAGAGCTCATCTGTGCTTTAGATCACCAATAGAAGGGATCTTTGGTTCTGGAACATTGGCAGTGATCCATTTGGGGCATGATGGAGACATAGTAGGTTTCCAATACTTCTTTCACAATGATTGTGATTGTATAAATAGTCAGGATTCATAACATGCTATTCCCAAATATGGAACACAGGAAGATTGCCTTTCCCTTTCCCTTGTCCCCTCTTCCTGCATCTTAAGGCTAAGAACATCTTCACCTCTGAAGGTACAGGGTTATGGGGAAGATCAGGAAAACACTGGCTTTGTTAAATGCTTCCCGTGTTGTTGCAGTTCTCTCTACTTTTTCATCCAACATACCATCCAAACACACAGGCTTCTCTGTTGCTTTGGATCTTCGTTTCTAAGGCTCCTTTGTCATATAAGACATTAAATAAATCTGTATGCTTGTCTCCTATTAATCTGTCTTTTGCTACAGGAGCCTCAGCCATGAACCTAAGATAGTATGAAAAGATATTTTTTTCTCCCTCTTCAGTATGTTCCTCAGCATCTGACCAGGCAACACCCAGAATATGGTCCTAAAACAACTAAAAAAGGCCTGGATTCAGCTGCTCTTGAATTCCAAAGACCTGATACGCCTGCGATTTTCTTCCTTGGTGCCAAGTCAGCTCTGCTTATCGACTGCTATTTTAATGAAACCTCCTGGTACCAGCTCAGGAAGGATATTTTTATTAGATACGACTGGGCGGATTCTCATGTTGAAAGTATTTGGTGTAAAACATGAACACATCCAGTCCTCAGATATCCTTCCAAATATTTCCTTTGAAATCGGAAAATTACCAAGGAACTTGTGATAAAAAGATGAAAAAAAAGAATTAAAGGAAAACACACACACACACACACACACACACACACACACACACACACACACACAGATGACGTGCTCGGCTTCTTTTCCACACTCCTACATGGGTGGGGCTGTGGGACTGTGGATATCAACATAACTGGAGAAAAGGAGAGACCTGGAGCTGGGCAGTCCATGCCTTGCCTGTAGCCATGGAGCCCTATAACATGGCCACTAGCATTCTTGCCTTCTCTTCTCCCATGTCTTCTTCTAACTTCCCCAGGGGCTGGAGTCACGTAGTATGGGTATCAACAGGTGTGACTCACAAGCAGTCCCCCCTGTGAATTCATAATGTATCAGACATTGTGTCCTGAGCTCTGCTCCAGGAGAACATTGTCAGTTATCTCTACCAGCAATCAGTCTCCCTCCTGACTTCATTCATCTCCTTTAACTAAAAATGTAGTAGAGACCAAGGATTACATCTTGGGCTCTGTGGCTACCAGGCTGAGTTCAAAGACTGGCTTTCTGTTCTGATGGCTGGTTGACCTTGGGAAAATGATTTTAATCATCTGGTCCTTGGTTGTCACTCATCTCATGGGATAATTCATGTACTACACTTAGCCATATCTGGCATGTATAGACAATAAATGTTATTATTACTTTAATGTTAATCATAAACACCCATCTCTCTGCACAGGTAGAGAATAGGAAGGAGAGGGGATCAAATATTTTACTCAGAGTTCTTCTTTAATATTAATACCCTCTAGGGAAGGACACATAGCTTTATGCCCTCTAAGTGAAGACCACTGAGCTACAGTGCCAACCTGGGCACATCTGTATATTACAGCTCCTTTCTACACTCTTCACTCTATTCTAGGCTACTCATTTCTTATCTGAGACAGAGTGAAAATGATTTTTTTCTTCTCTGCTAGGCTGAAGGGATTCCATGCCTTATGAGAAGAAACCTCTTGCTACTTTTTAAAACTGGGGAAGTTGTAGCACAGAATCAATGTCCCTAGAAGGGACAAACACAAATGACTAGGAGTCTTCTTACACCTAGCTCCGAGATAGTTTGTTTATGATGGGATCTAGAATGCTTCTAAATTCCTCTGTCCCAAATGTGACAAGCTTAATCAACTTGTCTAGCCTGCCCTTGTGGAAGCCAATAGGATCTCTCAAGGCTTTTGTGATTTATATCAGATTTTGGTCTTATGACAGAACAAAAGAATTCTTCTTTTTAGGACCAAATGCACATAAAAGGCAGCTTGGATTGTAAAGACTTTTTTCTATTTTTCTAAACACAAACACAAATTCTCTTCCTTCCTTCCTTCCTTCCTTCCTTCCTTCCTTCCTTCCTTCCTTCCTTCCTTCCTTCCTTTCTTTCTATTTTTTCGGGGTTCTAATTCTCATCAGAACCAACCATAAAATCCTGAGCATGGATATTTTCAATCTCACTTTACAAATGAAAACTTGAGGTTATATTAAGGGTTTTAATGTTTGCTTCTATCACATAGCAAATTACTGAAAGATTCACTATTCCAATGTACATCTATATGACAACAGACCCATGTTCCTTCTTTCCAATAAGTTAAAGTGAGTTGGGCTATTCAGATTCAGGCCAGTTAATGGAACTGGCATAGGTTTTTTTTTTTTTTTTTTTTTTTGACTTTTCTTGTGTTTCTTTTGAATTTGGTAGAGGTGCTCGATCACAGGATCGCTGCTTGCTCGAGTGTGGTTAAGCGTGCGCACCACCGGCTGGCATAGGTTTTAAGATAATATCTTTACATCACCATTGCAGATGAATTCCAGTTTCCCAGGTGGCACTTTAAGTTGTATAAAGTAACTAGAATTTCTACTTATTTAGTCTAAATTTTGACCCTGAGGTTCCTACAGAGCAGGCATGATGGGACAAATAACTCATCAGCATTTTAAGCTCTTTGCAAACCTAGAATGGATCAGGCACTGACATAGGGGTCTGCAAGAAGCTGCACCTCTTGGAAATATATGTTCTGGTACCTTGGTTAAAATTTGCTAGACTCCAGATCTTATTAGGAATCTGCTCACAATTATGCACTGTCCCAATTTTATCTCCAGAATTGAATTAATTAGCCCCAAAACATTTGCATGTGTAATTTGTTTTTTTTCCTTCAGATGCACTGTGATAACAAGCTATTCTTTTACATCATTAAGATGGAAACATATTATATTTTCATGCAAAGAAGAATCTGTTATTTTTGAAGTGTCTATTCCCCTTGTCTTTAAAATATTCAAAAAGTAAGAGTGTGTCAGACAGTAGGTGCCCTGTGCCTTTAGAAGTCAAACTTTCAGCTCATGTGGCTGTGGGTGGTTTCATCCGCCATGCACTGAAGTTCACCACATGGAAGGATCCACAGGAGTTACAACTTCATTAACACACTCACAGAAAGATAGTTCTGGATTTCAAAAGGTATTGGGTATAACAATGACAAGAGGGAAGTCTGGAAATTGTCTTTATGATGTCATTTAAAGCCAAAATTTTATAATTGATTTCTGTCTTTCGACCTTGGAGACTGGATAAGCCGTAATCAGTTTTGAAAATGTATCCACTCTGATTAACCTCATTGTCTATAAAGTTATAGTCCATGAAACGGCTTCTTCTGATGCATTTTATTAGAAGACATTATCATGAAACTAGATTTTAAAGATGTTATTGATTATAAAATGACAAAGAGGGGAAGTTTATCTAATTATCCAATATAAATTCTTACTCTTTGATAAACAAAAGGAAGTAGGACTTTATTTTCAGAAAACTGGGGGAATTTCTCACCTCCATTTATAGATATAAATCACTGATTTTTCATTTAACCACTAGAGCAACCTAAGAAGGTATTTTGTTTTTTCTTTTATTTTGAGTCAGGACCTCCTGTCCCCAGGCTGACTTTGGTCTTGAATTTCTGATCTTTCTGTCTCTGCTTCCCAAGTGTTTGGAATACATCCATCGCACCTGGCACAAAAAGGTATTTTATATGATGATATTTTTAACAGGTCAACTACAACTCTGACTCAACTCTACTTGTAGCTTAATTATTATTGTTTTATTTGTTATTTTTAATTTTCTTGGTAGTAAGCATTGAAGCCAGGTCTGACTCAACTCTGACTCAACTCTACTTGTAGCTTAATTATTATTGTTTTATTTTTTATTTTTAATTTTCTTGGTAGTAGGCATTGAAGCCAGGTCTTCATATATACTAAGTGCATGTTCTACTTCTGAATTATGCCCTTTGCCCTTATCATTTACTTTTACTCCACGTTGTTAATGTATTCAAACACCAAATGAAAACATGCTCATTATTTTCTTTTCCTGCTTTGATCTTAAGTCAAGAATAAAATTATCATAATTTCTACAAAAAGGTCAAAGTCCTCAGGTTGGAGGAATGATCTGAGTTTGTCTCTTTCCCTCTGGCTAAGTTACCATGGTGTTACTCATGTTCTCTGAGCCTCTGTCTTCTCTCTTGTCTAGAGGAACTTCGAATGAAAGCTTTAAGGACTTTGGCATCACATATGGCTGCCAGTGGGTAGGGTGTGCACAGAAGAATCTGTAAATCATGATTTGGGAGAAGATGAAAGCCAGAATATATATATATATATATATATACTAGGCATCTATGTACTTCAAGAAAATTTACAGGTGGGAATACTTGAATGTGTCTGATATATTTTCCTTGGGCTGAAATTGAGAATTGAGATCCTTTGGAACAAGTCACAAAGATCACCTGTCATAACAGGACCTGACATTGTAGGGAGTAAGCTCCTTGTCAAGAGAAGTGATTAATGGGGGCTGAGCACTTCTTGGTGGTGGGTGTTGTAGGATATCAGTGTTACATAGAAGATCAGATCAAATGACCCCATAAATTCCTCTACAATTCTCCAAGCCATTAGACCCTCTATGTAGAGATCTCATCTCAAATCAAAACCTTAGGTAAAACATTCATTCTCTCTGGTGTTTTATGGACTTCACCTCCACCAATAGATCTTTCTTCTACTTTCTCATTTCTTGTTCATTTGGTCTGACTCATCTCCAGAGATCTCTAAGGCCAGATAACCTTGACCTAAATATTTTCCTCTCCTGTCTACTTCCCTTCCAGCACTCATTCCTCACCTCTCCCTCTCCTTTCTTCTTGTATTTAGACTCCAGTTCTCCTAAGACCATGAATCTCTTCCTCTGATTGATGCCTGTTCATGTAAATTTACTTCACTTTTACAAATAGCAAAAACTATCTTTGAGGCCAAGTCTCAGACTTAATTCTTGTTCCACTCGTTTTATTTAGAAGTAGACTATGGGAAAGAAAGTGAGTTTTGTTTGCAGACCTGCCTATAAATTCTGTCTGTATTATGTGCTAACTGTGGTATTGTAGATAAATAACATTGCATTTCTTGGTGTCTGTCTCTCTATGTTACAAAATCACTCGCATTTAAAAAACATTTGAAGAATATTAGATGCTTTTCATACTGATCTAGGGGCATGTACTGAACTCTCAGTGAATGGCTATGTCTAGTATTCTTGCCTGTCCTCTTATCCTATAATCACCATTCACATGATTTGCATCTTTAAAACCATCTTTCAACTTCTTGAGTGTGCTCTAGAAGTAATTTGAACATTTTATATGATCCATGGCATGAGCATGTTGTACAAATTCTACCTCTTCCAGGCACTCTTCTCCAGTAGAGACAGTGGGGTTCTATTCATATTGACCTCTATGTTGCTCTCCTTTTTGTAGGAAAAAAAAAAAGACAGAAAAGACACCCCACTGCAGTGGGAAATGTAGAGAACCATCTGCTTCTCAGTGCCTGACCCACAGTCATAATCTTGCTGCTGCCAGTAATTGTTGCAGAAATATTTGCTGGTTTGTAAGAATGTGGTTGAGTCACTTTGTGGGTGAGAATGAACAGACAGACTTCCTGAGTTATTTTGTATAATAGAACAGGAGATTTAGACTGAGATAGAACACGGCCTTACCATCACAGTTGTATGCTGCTGTGGTCTACATGTGGTTTAACCCCAAGGTCTCATGTGCTGCAGGCATGGTGTATTAGTCATGGTGTATTAGGTTCTCTAGAGGAACAGCACTGATAGAATGAATATTTATGAAGGGGATTTATTAGAGTGGATTACAGACTGTGGTCCAGCCAGTCCCAACAATCGCTGTCTACCAACAGAAATTCTGAGAATCCAGTAGTAGTTATTCAGTCCATGAGGGTGAATGTCTCAAATGGTCTTCACTATATGCCAGAATCCCAAAGAAATAGGCTTTAATGCAAAACAAAGAGCAAGCAGGCAAAGAGAGACGGTTTCCTTCTTTTGTGTCTTCTATATAGGCTGGCAACAGAAGGTGTGGCTCAGATTAAAGGTGGATCTTTCTACAGCAAAAGATCCAGATTAAGAGTGGGTCTTCCCACTTCAAATGATTTAATTAAGAAAAATATTCCCTCATAGGTATACCCATCTGCTTGGGTTTTAGTTAATTCCAGATGTAGTCAAGTTGACAATAAAGAATAGGTGTCACACGTGATCTTTAATGTGGTGGTGTTAAGTAGTGACAGAACCTTTGAGAGGTATGACCTAGCAGAAAGTTGTTGGTTCATTAGGCTGTTACCTTCAGAAAGGATTCATATTGCTTTTGCAGACTTAGTTGATATTGGAACAACACGATAAACAAAAGCCTGCTTCCTGTTTGCTATGTCATCTCCCTTACAGATGTAGGTGCCTTTATGATGCTGTCTGTATGATATTCCCAGCAAAGTCCAGCAGAAGTCAAGATTATGCTTGGACTTCCAGAACTCTAATCTAACTAAATCTCTCTTCCTTTTTTTTTTATACATTACCCAATTCAGGCATTTTGTTACGATAGAAAATGTGCTATCTGTGGAAATGATATTTTCTAAATCAAGAATCAGTAGATTATTTTTTTAAAGACCAGAGAGTAAACATTCTAAGCTTTGTGAACCAAATGATCTTTGCTGTAGTCATTCAGCCTTTATTGTGTCTTGAAGGTAGACATAAATGAAGTATTAGGGGAAAACATAGTTGTCTTCCAAGAATATTTTAGTTACAGGAAACAAAAACCAAGCTCAGTTGTGGCCACAGGAGGTATATGGCCATTGTGACTGACATTCATTCAATTCAATATCAACATATGCATCCTCTATGAGTTTCATGGGGCTTAAATAGGACAATGCCAGTGAGATGTGCAGGCACATAGTCTGATTTTAGGAAGTGACTTAGAAACTTCTCTTGGCTCAATGTTCTGTATAGTAAAGAGTTAGGAAAAATGTACACCAAGGCCGCCATCCCAGTCCTGTGATTTTGTGAAATTACCCTTTGGGAAAAAATGAGACAGAAAAAGCATACCAGACAGAGAAAGAAAGAAAAAAAAATGTATGCGTGTTCTTTTTCTCTGCAAAGTCTGACCACAAGGAGCATTAAATCAATCAGATGACAATGCAGACTATGAAAAATTGAGTTGGTTTGGTCCCAAGTATGCAGGAAACCCGTGGTATTGGGATCAAAATCAAAAATAAATAAATAAAGAAAATGTTTTCTGCACATCGTATGCCCTGGCTTTTCTGTGACTCCCACATAATTCATCACAGGCTAACCTGGAGTGCAAGAAACATTTCCCAGGTCTTATGTCTGCTCTGATCAAGAACAAAACCATTAACATAAATGCAGCTAAATACAAGCAAATGGTGATGGTCCCAATTGCCTCTGTATCAGTGAGCTAAGCTCATTCATCTTGTCCAGCTGGTTAAGAAGGAACCTAGCTTCCCTTGTCAGAGTTCCTCTTCCTCTGCCCCGAACTGCCTGAACTGCTGCAGAGACTGCCGTATTCACAACACCCTTTGCCTGAGGAATGATCTTCTTTTTCTTATTATTTGCAGCATTGGGTCCAGAAAACAGCTTCTCCAGGGCAGCTAATGCTGCACTTGCCTTGGCCACTTTCTTGTTTGGACCTGCACCTCTAAATTTCTGTCCATCTACTTCTACCTCCATTACAAAAAAAAAAAAAAAAAAAAAAAGAAGGAACCTAGCAGATTTATGATGGGGGTAAGGTCTTCTTTCTAAAGCACTTGCAGCTCACAAAGGAGGGGAAATGATGACTCGTTCAGAAAACTCTGGAAAACTAAAAAAGCAAACTTCATCTTTGTAGCTTCTCAGGTGTGATTTCAGTCATTGCTCAAACGCCCTGCCTTTCCAGACTGAGCCCGTGTGACGTGGCATTTCCTTATGCAAAACTAATATTGTTTCTCATGCTCTTAGAGGCTCTCTCTGTATCCATTTGAAGAAAGTATGTCCCACAGAACTATTGACGTGCTCATCTTGACACTGGTGTGAGTGGAGGACAGGACTTGGCAAGATTCCTTTGTCTTTGGTGTGAAATCAGATGCGTATCACAGATGGTGGGCTAGCTTAGCTATTTCATTGGTTTCACTTTTTAAAAATTACCTTATTTTCGAACCACTGTACACACATATAGAATGTACTGCGATCATACTCAGCCCTTATTGCCTTCTTTTATTTTCTTTCCATCTTTCGGATTCGCTTCTTTCCAACAAGCCCAGTCCCACTTTCACACCTTTCTTTGTATGCAGGTAGCCATAGCTGCTGTGTGTTCGTGATTAGAATAGCCCTGCTGTATCCCACAGACAGTGTTACCTGCTTTTAATGAACAGTAATTGCTCCTTCTCAGCATCCTCCCTGCTTTTGTTACTTTCATCATTGTTGAGATCAAGTCCCTGGCAGAAGCAACTTAAGGGAAGGAAGGTTTTATTTGAACTCAAAGCTCCATCATGGTAAGGGGAGTGGGAGTGGGCAGAGGATCAGCTCACATCAGGGTGGATAGGAAATGGAGGGAAGGCAAGTCTGAAATGCCAGGACTCAGCTCCCCTTCTCCCATTTCCTTTTCCCTTCATTCCAGGACCCCTCCTTAGGGGATGGCGCTGCCTATTTTCAAGGTGAGTCTTCCTGTGCTCAATTAATCCCCACAGAAAAATACAGAAGGGTATCTCACCAATGTCTTAACTACTCCAGTTGAGTTGAAAGCAAAGAGTAACTCTCCCAATCCTCATAATTGGCTAGCTCTTCCCAGTCAACTCATTCTGACCATCACCACCTACATTCTGAGGATGCCTCTTCTTGATCTCTTGTCCAGCATTTTATAAAGTACAGAGTGTCATATCCAATTCCTAGTGTTGTTATCTCCTGCATATCCACTGGGTGTGCCACACTGAATGTACCTGCGGTTCCTTCATCTGCCTGGCTCCTACTGAGTCTCTACTGTTAGCTCTATTTTCCACCTAATAGACCACACTGGAGCCTGGCAATGCTCTCTGCTTCCCTTTCTTTCACCATAGTATCCCATCAATAGGCATGACCTATAGCAAGAACTTCTAAGGTATCCCTTAAATCTTTTCTTCCTCCTGTATATCACACTCCAAGTGACAAGAGAAATACATCATCTTAGTCTCCCTGCCTCTATTTTTTCCTCCTTTCTCTTCTACTGCAAAGGATGTGGAGTTTTCTATTTTCTGATTGTAGACTGAAAGTAGTATTTCCAAACCACAAATATGTCCTCAGAATCCAAGAGCCACTGTGGTGACAGGATTGCACTGAGAAATAGAAACTCAAGACTTAAAAGCTGACCTGTGCAGTGCATAATTTCAATAGGCTTTGTCTTTCTGAAAATCATGTTGAAACTTGATTGCTTTGCAGAAGTATTAGGAGGCAGGAACTAGTGGGGAGCAAGGGTAGAGCCCTCATGAATGTATTTATACCTCTTGAGTGGTTTATTCCTCTTATGGGATTGAATTAGTTATCAGAAGAAGAGGGCAGTTTGTCATAAAATAAAGCTGGCTTTCATGCTCTTTCAAATGATGTCATGTGTCGTTTATTCTGTTATGTATTGATGGAGCAGGCGACTCCTTCCAGTTGTGACCATTTAATCTTGAACTATTCAGCTGCTAGAACTACAAGCTAATGCCCCACTTTTCTTTTCGTTCTCTGTTGTGTATGTGTGTTGTGTGGTGTGTGTGTGTGTGTGTGTGTGTGTGTGTGTGTGTGTGTGTGCCACACACACCAGTGAATATGCATGGAGGCCGTGGAAGGAGGCCTAATGTCTTGCTCTATCTCTCTTATTCCCTTGAGACATGGTCTCCTACCAAGCATACAGCTCACTATTTTTTGGCTAGTCTGGCAGCCAGCAAACCCTGGTAATCCTCCTGTCTCCACATCCCCCAGTGCTGGGGTTAAAGGTACGGGAGCATCCATGCCTGACCTTTTGTGGAGGTGCTGGGGATTCAAAATCAGGTTCTCATGTTCATTCAGTAAGCACTCTTACCCACTGAGCCAGCCCTCAAACCCCAGATATAGTTTTCCTTCATAAGTTTTCAGTCTTGGGTACCACATAATAGCAACAGAACATTGGCTAAGACAGTAGAATCTAACAACGAGAAACCTGTGCTCTCTGTATTTGGGTGTTAGGCTGCACGGCTTAGCAATTTCAAGTTAGCTCTTCGAATGCCTTAAAATGGAAATATCGTTTTCTCAAATGTGAGAATTTAAGACACATTCTACAACTTATTAGTTTATTTGGTGACCTCTTAGGATATGAGAAGGCCCAGACTTAAACCTGCAACTTCACGTGTCTGAGAATTATACCCTCAGTTCTCACGACCACTTTCCTGAGGAGGGACACGAGTTCCCTTTTACACCTGTGTGAAGAAGAAACATGGTAGATGCTGTGGAGAGGATCTGTGGCACTTTAACACAAACCCAAGGAGACTAGGGACTCAGTCTGCTATTATGGAATGCTGGACAGTAGAGCAGACCAATACAGTAACAAAAAAAGACTTTACTCTTCTTGCTACCCCTTCATATCATGAAAATTTCCACATATCCCATAAAGCATTTCTTTTTCAGCAGCAGAAGAGCAGTAACACTAGTCCAATAAACATTAAAATTCTTCCACATTTATCTGGCTCTTTGTTTTGGGAAATATCTCACCTTGAGTACCTTAGAATCTCTAGGTTTCAATATCTAAAGTGAAAACTAGAAACACCAAGATTTCCATAGCTAAAGAAATCATGATTTCATCCTAGTTTCATCTGTAGTCACATGTGTAAGTGTGTGTATGTGTGTGTGTGTGTGTGTGTGTGTGTGTGTGTGTGTTGACATGCATGTGATGCGTGTGTATGTGTGTGTGTGGAAACCAGAGAACAACTTCTCCTGTCATTCCTCGGGAACCGTCCTCTACCTTTTTTTGAGACAGCCTCCCTCACTGGCCTGGGCTCACCAATTCAACTGCACTAGCTGTTGTACCTCTCTGGCCACTTTCTCTTAGTCACAAGATCATAATGATGTGCCACATCACCTGGTGTAGTTTTTTGAACACTGGTTTTGTGGATTGAACTCAGGTCTTTATGCTTACAGGTAAGACTTTAGTGACTGAACTATCTTTTTTAGCCCACATGTAAAATTTGAAAGTCTATCTGAGCCCATTTCTTTAGCAGTTAAATTGATCTAATAAGTCCCACTTAGCAATTTACTATTCAACATAATGATGCCACATTCTTGGTGGAGTATAGCATAAAATATGTACTCTCTACATATGCATTTCCTTTCTACAAGTTCCCCTCGTCTAATCCACATCTGAACCAGCACAGACATAGCTCTCAGTTATGTGACTTGGCCACTTGAAATGAAATTCAAGGCACTTCTCAGGGTGATTGCATTGGTCTGACGGTCACTCACCTGTCTGAGTGGCCCCAGTCAGGCTGAGATGTGCTCTGGCCTTCGGCTGGTGACATTTGGACCTGTCTCCCTGTCTATCTACTCCCAGATACTGTGCTTGCAGATGCCAATCACTGCTCCCTGGGGCTGATCGGCATGCTGTGACATGTGCCTGCAGTCTCTCTAGACAGACGAGGAAAGATTGAGTTGACCCAACATCATCTGTCTGGCTGGATGCTCATTTTTCTTCTGCCTTTCTTGTTCCTGCCCATTGCTTCATACGTGTCTTAGGGCACGTTGCCCCAGCGTGATCTCTCCACTTTCCCAGCCTCCTCCAGGCACTTCTAAATGTCACTCCTGACCTTAACTTCAGTCACAGTGATGTGTGCTCCTGTTCCTTCCATCTGGACACCATTCTTTCCTTGTTTTTCTTCTTTTCTCCCTGTAAACAGCTCTCCAGGACCCATCATGTGTCTCACTCTTAGATATTTCTGGGCACAATTCTTCACAATCAGGCTTGTTTCTTTTATCTAGAAGGAGACGTTCAAAACATTACCTAGAGATTTCCACAGGAATCATTAGTAAGTTGTTGGGAAGGGCTGGGTGAACTGGGCGGGGTGGGGTGGGGTTGTTTGTTGTTTGACAAAAAACAAATCTGGAGCAATTAAAAAAATTTTTTTATCTGTTATAAGTCGTGCATCCCTTTTCCTTTACAGGAACTATGGCATATTCACGCTTCTGTGGTTCATACCTTGACTGCGTTTAGGCTGAGCCTATGCACTACCAGCTGGAGAGCCAAGCTTCTGTTGTCTGGCTCTTCAAACCGCAGCTGCTTTTTGTTCAAGGCCTGAGGAAGGGTCCTGCCATTAAGGGTAACTCCAGAATGTCTCCTTCATGTTCTCTGCACCAAGTCCTTCAACACTGGACTGATGCTGTGATTTTTAAGGCAGGACTGCTTTCTAACTATGAATTGGACCATGTGTCCCTCTATCTCAAAAGCTTTCCCTTCTTGGCAGTACGTAAAGAAACTAGTTAAGCCTCTGCTGCTTGCTTGTGATTCCTTTTGGCTAAATATTTTTGGGAACTCTCGAAATTTCTCCCAGGACTCAGGAGACTCCTTTTGCAAAGGATACCTGCAAACCTTCCTGGATATCCCAGGATTCTAGAGATGCTTATGCAAATGAGACTCCCTGGTGACTCTAAGTCTATACTACAGAGGAGCTTTCCTTCACAGTAATCAACATCTCATCTTAATTGCTTTTGTTTATGGTTCAATAAGTGCATCATTTTGGCAACTCCAGCTCACAGCAATATCTTAAATTACCCAAGGCTGCCCACTTTCATTTATGAACTCTGCCTGTGTCTGATGAGCACTTAGGTTTTTTAACTATTTATTTCCTCTGCCTGACAGGGAAAGAGGAATATAAAGCTGATGGGAACAATTAAGCAGGGAGAGCACTGAGAAGTAGGGAACCATAAAAGAAGTGTATGGTATGCAAGGCCAATACAATAGCAATGAGTTTTAATATACAGTGTGTGCAATACATCCATATTCCTCATAAATTCAATTATTGTTGAATTTGCTGTTTCTCAATTTTCCACCTCAGCTCAGACAAAAAACAAATCTGGAGCAATTAAAAAAAAAAATGCCACAATAATGGTAAATGTGGCTCTAGCTTTAAAAAAAAAAAAATCTGTCTACTAAGTTGTTATTTAACACATTTCCCCTCTCAGAAACTGGGTAGGGGGTGTTGGGGACAGAGTTTACTATGAACATAATCTGAGATGAAACTGTGAATTTTTGCCTTTGATTTGAGTAATTATCTTGCTTTAAAAAAATCCCAGTTGTCATTATGAAGGCAGAAGAGAACTAGAAAACAGAGGGCCATTGGGAATCCATAGGCATCAATGGAGCTTTGCTATTGACTGTCCCCGTGAAACTGCTCATGCTACTGTAATTCTCCATGCCTTGATTGCCCTATCTGTCTGAGGTGGGGAGTCTCCCCTTACGCCAGTCCCACAACTGGCTACTTATCATCTCAAGTTTGTTATTACATTTATTGTTATGTTACAGGGTTAGGTGGCTAAACCTGGAGTTACTGGGTTCTTGGCCTCTTATTCAAGGATGAACCAGAAGCTCACACAGATTTGTAAAGTAGCCTGAGGAAATTTTATTTAAAGTAAAGCAATACAAACGATCAAAAGACTGCAAGGGAGCAGTGCGCCCAGAAAGTGAAGACAGTCAAGGGCTCTCAGCCATTGCCTCGGGCTTCTTATATAGAGTCTAAAGGAGGAAGGACTTGGTTACCAAGGGAATTTATTTGGGGTCAAATAGCCATTTTCCCACTTTGCATATCTCTTCCAATGTGTATTATTTCATATTATTTCCAGTCATATGTAGGCATTAGGTAGTGAAAAAGGCTGTCTCCTTAAAAGTTCACTTGAAGACCTAGTTTTACCTTATTTTGTATGCACCCTGAGTCAGTTCAGGCTGGATTGATCTCCTATCTCCCTTACAAGATAGAAGCAGTGTGTGATTGGGCAGAATCTAAGTTCGATAGTTGTCAAGTGGAGGCGAAACTTACCTCATGGTGCAGCTTGAAGCAGATGGGAGTCCTAGATTGGCAGGAGGCTGCTAGATGTGATGTTCATAGGGGTGAGTGTGAGAAGCTCAAGGCAAGGGGAGTCCCAGCTACTTAAGCTGTCCCTTATGCTTGCCTGTCTCAGTTATGTTTAATTACAGGAGAATATTAGCTAGCTATTGGTGAGTAATAAAATCTCAATCATGGTGGCTTCAAACAACTTGTCTCCAATTTATCAGTTTCTATGATGGAAAGTTTGTGAAAATATTAAACAAGTCCTCTCTTTCTGGGCCACATGGGAAAAACTTAAGATATTCAATGGGGCTGTATCTCATCTGAGGTGGGACCAGGGAAGCACTTCAAGCTTCCAAGATTCTGAAGTATTTGGCAGAACTCAGTTCCTTGAAGTCTGTTCGCCCAAGAGTTTTAGGTTCTTGCTGGTTGAGAGTGGGAGACATGGTTAGTTCCTACACAATCACTGGGCAGAGACTGCTTGGTTTCTGTGGGATGTGGACTCCTCACCTTAATGTCTTTATTAAAGCAGATAAAAGAAAAGAGAGAGGACATCCAGAGAGATGGGCATGACAGTCTTACATAATGCACCATGGAAAAAGATACCTGGCCACTTTCCCTATATTCTAATGTTCAAAACCATAGGCCTGATTGTATCCCCACTGAGGTTTTACAGAAAGTATGAATACCAGGAGTCCGGGACTATCAGAGCCATCTTAAAGTCTGTCTACTATCAAAGAAAGACACACTGGTTTGTTTTGCTTTGTTGTTTTGTTTTAGCAAAAAGTAGTGTAAGCCATCAACTTCAGTGAACTTCTTCCTTCAACTCATGATCAGCATTATTTGGAAGTCTTTGTTGGTAGTTAAGTTTCATAGTTGTGAGGCATTCCCCTAGGCAGGTAGCATGAAGCACAGTGAGTCCTTCTTTCATAGTTCCAGAGTCTCGTAACAACTAATCATGGAGTCCTCAAGGCCATGCCTTCTCTGAGGCTGGAGAGAAGAGCTCTCCTTTGCATCTTTGCCTCTGGTTTTCTCAACAGTCTTGACTCTTAGCTTGAAGCTGTCACTCCAGTCTTTGCTGCAAATGTCACATGGATTTTACTTCCTTGTGGTATAGACACAAATCATCAGGTTTAGGGTCTACCTAATCCCATATGGTCTCATTTTAAATGATTAAGTCTGCAAAGACTGTTTCCAAGTAAGGTCACAGACATTCTGGACAGACATGGCATTTTTGTAGACACTGTTCACCCCACTGTTGCTGTGACTTTTTCCTTTGGCCTTGGCAACCTTCCTCTAAATGAAATATGCAAACCACTCTTTCTACTTTCCCACCATAAAAGGTGAACTAGGGAAGCAGTCCAGAATCACCACCCTCCACTAGCCAGAGGACCAGGACTGGTGCTTGGTCTCTTTCTGCTGCAAGTTTCTCAGTCGTAAAATGCTGGTAATAATGATGATGCTACTTAATGATTGATAGAGGACTGAGTGAGTTATGTAGTATGCAGAACTCCTAGAGCAGTTTCCAGAGGCATGAGTCAATACTTAGATCTCCTTTTAACCTCCCTCCCCACCTGCTCTCTGTTATTCGTAAATACTGCATTTAGTGTTTGTTTTTCAAATTATATTTAAAAATCACTGATTAATAATTTTTGCTATAGTCAAATCAATTATGAAGATGAAATAGAGACAAATACCTATAATAGATACATCGTATATTTATACAGTTAATGAAAATTAAAGAACAAATTTAAATTGATTGCAATTATGTTTTAAGTAAATTATTTAAAGCATATAGATATGTGAAAAGCCTTTTATTTGCTTAGCTTAGTCTATGTATTTATATAATATCTGAATATTTCTATTTTCTATAAATAAATATCCTGATATACTTTTGCTTATCTACCTATCTTTTTCAGCTATGCCATTTTTGGTTTCTATATTTACTTTAAATGATGTAACTATGATTTAGTCATCTATATTTTGTTGGGCGGCTAACTTTAAGCATAGTAATTGCATAGGAAATCACCTGTTATTTGTATACTTTATTATCACGACACTCATAATACTATTTCATATTTGAGTACTTATTTTCAGCCAGTTTCTATTATCGACACCTGGTATGCATCAGCTCATTTAATCTCTGTGAAGCAGGTGACATTTCACTGATGAAATAACAGAAGGCACAGAGAGTTAAAGTAATTTGTGCAAGGCTACAGAGCTTCTGTATGGGCACAGGCGGCATTTGAGCAGTTCCGGGCTTCAGAATTCTTGTCAGAGCCATTGAGGTCTGTGGCCCCTTAGCGTCCACAAACTCAAGACAGAATTGCCACACTCTACATGGATCCAGTGATTGACCTTACTGGGGCATGGTGGGAATGGGGAAGGACAGGCATGTGAGTACAGACTATTAGCTAGGATTAGTGGACTGGGCTCTCTGATGGAGAAGACACAATGTGACAGGGCAAGACACTGCAGAGGTTCCTCCATCTTGTATTCTTGCTGAGGCCATTTTAGCTTTGACAAGAATTTGATCTCTGTGATGGGAAGGCCCTTGGGAAATTACCCAACTATGTTCTAGGAATCTGAGATCAAGATGCCTTAGCTAACCGCCTACTTCTGCAAACCCCTCCCCCCCTCCCCCCAGCAAACTGTTTATCTTAGTGTCTGTTACACTGTTTGTTTGTATAAAACTTGCCTTTGCAGCTGTGGAGAGAGATACCAGGATGTGGTTTTGCCTTTAAAAAAATCGTTACCCTAAACAGTCAATGCTACACTTGGGTCCTGAACACCTTAGAGCAGCCCTGGCTGGCTAGAATGAAGAACCTGGGGTTTAGGCAGGGACACTTCGTGCAGCCTGGGAGGAGGGGACTGGACCTGCCTGAACTGAATCTACCAGGTTGAACTGAATCCCCAGGAGAGTCTTTGCCCTGGAGGAGATGAGAATGGGGGGTGGGCTGGGGGGAAGGCAGGGGGGGGGAGGGGGGCAGACAGGGGAGTCTGTGGCTGATATGTAAAATTAAATGAAATTATAAGATTAAAAAAAAAGACTTTCAGTTGGCTGTAAACTGTGTAGTATTCTCTGGTGCATGCCCTGTAACAATAGGACCCTAGAAATTCAGTGCATTTATTATAGACTGTTGGACAGGGAATTGGGATTGTCACATACAGCTGAACAAGGAGACAGGATTTATGGAATACAGAAATCAAGGAAAAGGTTTAGCTAATCTCAGGAGGAGCAGTCTCTATAGGGGAGCAGTCCTTGGACATAAATATCTTGGGGAGAACGCTATTGTGGACACTTTCTGCAAACACCATAAACTTCCACACTTGAACCAGAGGAAGCTTTATCATCCCTCTGTCAAGCCTCACCCAGAGAAAGCTTTGCCACTCCCATAGGGTGAGACATTGGGGTCCTTGACATGGCTGTGCCCATGTCAACAATACATATTCACTCAGGACTTCACTTGCTCCCTACACAGAATCTTGAGGTCTGGCTGGACTCACACTGAAGGACACACAAAGCATGTCTCTGAACTCATGCCACCCAAAAGAACACAGGAAAATCTTTAAATCCAAAGAAGTATTTTCTTTCCTCATTTCCAGCAAATGCTCCTTTTTCATGTTTGTATCCAACCCAGGCCTCTTCAGGCATTATGTTTTACCCAGCGTCCTTTTATTTTTTTCTTATTGATAGAGAAAAAACCCTATGCCTCCACCTTCCTATTAAGAAGTTGCAGTGTCTTCTTTATACAAATTCGATGACAGAGGCTGTTTTCCTCTTGAAGAGGTTATTTCTGGCACCTCTTGACTTCCTGTCCCCATTCCAACCAATTGCTTCCTTGCCACATGCTCATCACCCTGAGATTTGACTTGATTGCCCTTCTGAGTTTAAGTTCCATTTTTCCTTGGATTTCCTGGACTTCTTTTCTATTTTTCTTGGATTTCCTTTTCATTTGGCTGAAGTATATTCTCGATTTTATTATTGTTTTGCAGAAACTACTCTTTGCTGAAACATTAATGTGCTTATATGTATGCTGGCAAGGTGCATAACTGAAATCTGTTTTCCATCAAAAGGTAGAAACTGATGGAAAACTGATTACTGGGTCATTGAAGAAAATGCCTTTCTACTCCCTAAGCTTTCAGGATTTCCTCAGTCTGTGCTATTTTGGACCCTTGCCAGTTGTCACTGAGAGTTGTTCATCCTCTGTGACACTTGGAGTGAATCTGTCATTCTGCAACGACCTTAGTTTTATTTCTAAAATATAAATCTCCAGGTCCCAGCGACGTCCAGGGTAGAATCTGGAAATTTTATATGATCTTGAACACACTTGTTAGTTGACACTGTTTCTGAGCTGCTAGCTATAGTAGGGATCCTGGGTTTTCCCATTTAGGCAGTCTTATATGGTGTAGGGTGGCCGTTGATAATATTGTCACATGGGCCTATGCTCACCTGCGTTTCAGTCCCTGCAGCAGGAGAATGGCATGGAGTGTAACGCAGTGCCATTGCTCCCGAGCTCCCAGTATTCTTATTGTCATGTGCAATCTTATTTGTAAGAGCTCGCCCGGGACATCTACCTGTTGGAAGAAGCTAATCCGTCAAGGAGCTACAGACTCTGGCAAGGCTCAGTGACCTTCAGCAGACCGAGTCACTTACTGTGACAGAGTGGAGGAAACGTTTGTCCTTGGGTTCCATTTTGGCTGAATCTTTCTGTCATATTACCTGCTTCTTGGTCCCTGAAGGTAGATGTCTGTCCAAGATAAAGCCATCTGTTTTCATTTCTTCCTCTGGAGTCTTCTCTCCCTATTTCGTTTGCTGACTTAAGTATCAGACCAGGCTTGTACTTTCTGTCTCTGAATGGCAGTGTCTGCTCCAATCACTATAGAAATCATTATTAATAACAAAAATAGTAATGGCAATGCTAAGTAGCACTCAGGTAAAAATTTCCATTACAAAATGTTTTCAGAAATAGTACCTCTGGGCTGCTGGTTTATACAGGAAACACAGAAACTGATTTAAAAGGATGACTATTCTATCCAAAATGTGTTTGCTTTTCTGGGTTGAATTCATTTGTTTGATTGAAAATTTCATAATGAAGGTAGGTGTTCCAGAGTGTAGGGATTGGGGAAGCAAGCAGAGTTCTGAGCCTATTAATAACCCAAATGTTTGGAGGCACTGGGTAGACTGTCAGACTATTCCAGAAAAGTGAGGTCATAAAGACCTCTTAGATTTAATGCCTAAAGTAGAACAGTTATGTCTACATTTCTTGAATCACTGCTGTGAAATTATGAGGCCACCTAATGGAGAGTGTCCTAGTTCGCCTCTGTTGCTGTGAGGGACAACTATGACCAAAAGTACATAGGGAGGAAAGGGTTTATTGTCCCTCGCAGGTTAGAGCCTATCACTGAGGACAGCCAAGGGAGGAACTCAAGGCAGGAACTTGAAGCAGAAACCATGGAAGGATAGCACTTACTTGCTTGTTCTCTTCTTCTGCCACATCATGGCCAAAGCAACTCTGGGAAGAAGGGTTTGTTTGGCCTGCATCTCCAGGTCATAATTTATCATTGAGGCAGCATCTCTGTACTGCAGCAGAAACCACAGGGCAATAGCATTTAGTGGCTTGCCTAGCTAGCTAGCTTTCTTACACTGTTCAGGCTCCTGTGCCCAAGGTTGGTTCTTTCCACAGTGGTCTGGACCCTCCTACATCAATTAGCAACCAAAGAAATTCCCTACAGACATGCCTACAGGGCAACCTGGTATAGACAATCCCCCATTGGAGATTCCTTCACATAACTCTGGGCTCTGCCAAGTTGACAATACTGACTAGAACTGAGAGAGTCCTGGGTTCTTGTCCTGTTATATTCTGGACGAGCATGTTTTCTCTCTCTCTGCCTTTTCTTCCTTATCCATAAAATGAGGCTTTATATTCTACCTCACAAGGTTGCTGTCAGAACCTGACAGCTTCTGTGGAGCACATGGCATTAGCATTCCAAAATGGAAGGCATTATTGTTGTTGTTACTTTTATTAAAATTCTTATGTTGTACAATATACACTGTAGTCCTTCTTAAGAACACATGGAAAATTGGTTTCAGGACCTCCCCTATATAATGAAATCTGTGGATGCTCAATTTCATTAAATAAATAGTATTTGCATCCAACTTACACAAATCCTCCCATATATTTTTAAGTAATCTCCAAATTACTTGTAATATAGTAAAAATGTAAATGCTATATAAATACATGTTATGCAGAGAATACTGACAAGGAGGAAAGTCTGCATAGGTTCAACACTGACACAATTTTGTCTTCAAATATTTTCTGTTTGCCATTGGACAATTGTGTCTTCAAATGTTTTCTGTTTGTCATTGACTGCATCCTGAGATACAGAGTGCCTGAAGTTACAGAGGGCCAACTGATTACAGAGGCAAGAAGTCTAAAGGTCTACAACTGGCAAGTTGGTGTCCCAAGAGAGCTGATTGTGTAGTTCTGATCTGAGTCAGGATGCCAGAGAAGTGTGTGTGTGCGATGAAGTAAGTTCCATTCAGAGGAGGGAGAAGCCTGATAGTCCAGCCCCTGGAGCCAGGCAGGTGCTCCCTCTTACTCAGCCCTTTGTTCAACTCAGTCTTGAATTGATTGGATAAGACCTGCTCACATTAGTCAGGGCAATCCATTCCCTCTACAGAATAAGGGCATTTTTCTATACTTAAACTTTTGAATAAAAATTCTCACAAATGTTCGAATTTTCATGAAGTGAACATTCACACCAGAATAGTTATCATTTGGAATCAGCATATTAGAATGCTTCCTAGAGGTGCCCTGGGTTCCTTGCATGGAGTAACATAATGTAAAATACTTTAATGCAGGTGAATATAGAGTTATTGCTTTTCATTCTGGGTTGTGTTTGAAACTTCACTTCTACCAATGTCTTCTGTCTAGGATCACTTCTTCACATAGAAAAGTGGTGTTCTTTTGTGTCATGGTCACTGGGTAATTTGCAGGTGGCCAAGCTGAAGACCACTGCTGTAAGTGTTCTAGAACATTCTGCAACAGAACATAACAACCTTGTTCCTTACAATGCAACAAGACAGGATGTTTTTCCTTACCCTCTCTCTTCTCATCTGCTTACCTGACATTTGGACCTTTCACTCATTGAACAATTGCAATAATTATTCCCAAGTTTCTCAATATCCCACATGAATCTCAGTACCACTAGAATTTTCTTCTTCAAATACATACTAGTTTGTTGCACTTCCCAGTTCAAAGGTTCCTAATCTTAGTGCCAACTGTGAGTCAGCTTTCCAGTTCTGTGACATGGACTTGAGCTAATCAACTATAACAAGTATTTGAGGTAATCAACCGAAAAAGAGGGAAGGATTGTCCTGGCTCACAGTGTTGGATGTTTCACCCATGGTCTGTTGGCTCCATTCTTTTTGGATTTGTGGTAAGGCAGAACATCACACTAGAAGCATGTGGTAGGACAATCACTTTGTAGCTAAAAGTAAAATACAGTGAGAAGATGGGATGAGGTTCTAATATCCCTTTTAAGTAGATATCTCCAGTGCTCTTACTTCCTCCCATCAGAGCCAATCACTCAAAAGTCCCACCACTTACCAATATGCCAGAGATCAAAAGGCATGAGCCTTTCAGGGATACTGACAATCTAAACTATAGAACAAGTCCAAACAGCACGGCTCTGAGTTCTTTTGCAGCCAGCATCACTGAGCAAGCTTCCAGCATCTTCTTTAGGTACTTGTGCCACAATGGGAAAGTCCTGTTTCAGCGACAGTGCTTTCTCCGGCTAGCATGACCTTTATTCATTTCTGCCATCATTTAATTTTTTCTTATGATTGAATGCCAGCCTAGATCACCTCCATCTCTGGCAGCCCTGGTCCAGTAGTTTGGGACTCATGTTTTCTATCTCATTTAGTTCCATTTTAGGTCTGAGAACTGGGCTCACCACATTCTGCCTAGCTCTGTGCTTCTTCCGTTTGGTTCTGATAATGAGGCTGTTTCTTATGGCTCCCTGGTAAACTGTCTCCATCCTCATCAACAAAGAGCATATGTCAGAAGTGTCGCTTGTCAAGAACACTCCTCCCAATTAGAGTAAATGGACCTCATTTATTATTTGTGCTAATTATTTGAAAAGCAAAACCTGATAATAAGTTAAAATTAAAAACAGCTTTTATTCATGTAATTATACTCATCCTCCAGACAGTTGAATGTGTACAATTTACTTCTCATTTCATGAGAAGCCATTTAATTTTTAAAAACACATCTCTGAAACATCACTTGGCATCTGGCAGGTCCCCTGGCCTAGAGTTTGTTCATTGTCTAAAATGGCTGAGGCCATGCAAACCCAGAGAGCTACCCTCTCTGTCAGTCTAGTTGATCTACACGATTGGTGTTCTTTCGTCTCTGACTCAGTGCTGCTTACTAACTGATGTGAAGCAATTGTCTATTGATAAGGGACTTTCTCTCATGTGTCAGCCCTATCCTCCAGGCTATTCTACACGGCTCCTCACCTATAGCATCTGTATGCACCAGACATGCAGTGGGTCATAACAGATACTTATTGCATGGCTGGGCAAATATTTTAGTTGCTGAATGGGCAACTAAAAATTCTTTTGAACTTGGGGATGACTTCTATGTTGATATTTTTGGTATGTAAACAGAAAGGAGGAATTTAAGTTGATTCTATGAGCAGGTATTTATGGCTCTCTAAAGCATACCTATAGTGGTAAAGGTGCTTCAACTGACACTGCATCATAAGCTTGTCATGGTCAACACCCTACCCTTGTTTTATATTTGATTTCAAGTGTAATTTGTCATGAATTCTTTGTCAAGCATTATGGTATATACTATGCATTTCTTATATAATTAATCCCCATATGTCTTGACAATATATATGTATTCAAATGTGTAAACAAACAGTCTTGCCAAGGCAGGTGAAGAACTAAGTTGTGAGAACATATAAAGACATACGAAAAAGTGCCACTATATGATCTGATGGTGATTTTGTCAGTAGCCCCTTGTATTAATACAACATTCAAGCATTGTGTCCAATAACTCACTTGGTGCCTATGCTAATCATCAAGGGCCCAATGGTGAACAAATGGTGATTTCTTTATTTTCGGTACTTATACATCTCCTGGGGACTCCAGGCTAAGCAAGGGAAGGCAAGTAAACCAGCAAATGACTTAAAAGCTTCCAGAATATGACAATAAGACCATATATTATTGATTTTTAAGACACATTTCTTTTTGCCTTTTAATATTGTTGAAATTGTGATGTGTTAAAATGGGAATGTGTGTTTAATATATTGTTTTTCCCCCTGAGAAGTTATTAAATTGATGCTTTGACTTCCGATCGATGGTGTCTCTGAATGCAGGAAATATGGTAATAATAAAGGCTCACATTTATTGAACACTAACTATGAGTCAGGCTCTGAGCGGTTGGCTTTGCAGCATGATCTCCTTTATTCTGAATAACAAACCTAAGAAACACACAGGAGCATCATTCCCTTATAGACAAGAAAGAAGCACTTCAGGTTGGTAAGGTGTCTGGCTTATGGCTACAAACACGGAAAAGTTAATATTTGTGCCTTGGTCTGAACGGCTCTTCTCTTTTGGCCACTCTGATGCCTAATGCTCCATGCCCTGCTGCCCTGTAAGAGAGTCTGGTATAAAGCGACCAATGATGCCAGGATTTCACAGGTACTCCCGTGACAAGGGCAAGGCCACCGGGGACCTGGGAGGTAGAACCCAAGACCCAGTGCTCCCTCACAGCTGCCCAGGGTCACACAGCAACAGCTGCAGTGCCGGGAGCCAGTCTTCTCTAGTTCATCTTGAATCCAGAATTGGGGCTCCCCTCTTGGCCATTCATCCTGGGGTCCCTCTACCTGCATTAATTAGCACTTAGACAAGAAGCCAAAGCTTCCTTTACGTTGCCTGTGCTACCTGGGGATGCCTTTAGAAGCGTGAGAAAACCTGGGATCTTACTGTAGAGGATGCTGGGTAAGTCCCCTCAACCAGGCCAATCCCAAAGAGGTCAAGTGACTTGCTCAGGAGCCCTAGGGAGAAGGAGAGAGTCAAAGCAGTTCTCTGACGCACCACCCCCCACAAGTCTCCAGCAGAGTTCAGCCTCCTTCCTTGTGTTTCCACTTCCTTTCCAATAACTTGCCTTTCCTTTAGTTACCTCCTCCTTCCCCTTCTTCCTCTTTTCTACCCCTTTCCCACTCTGCTTCTTTATCTAAAGGAAGAACCAGCTGATTGAAAAGTCATTAAAGAACCTCCGGCAAATGCAGCGAACAGTGGTGGCTAAAATGGAAAGTTCTGGAACTTGTGAAAGTATGACGAAACCACTAAGATTAGTTTAGGATTGATTTATGTGGCTAAATACTTAATATGCTCAAAGGGGTTTTAAAATATGAGGCTTGCAATTAATATTTATAGATCTAAGCGATGAGAAATGACCAAGAAAGAAGCCTGTTGGGATGGTTTAGGGAGCTGAAAATCTCCAGAGATAAGGGGCTCTGGCCTATTAGCCAGGCCCACTTCAACTGCTAATGCAGAAGGAATCCAAAACAGGAGCTCTGGTGGGGAGCCTCCATACTGCAGGGGCGCCATGGAGGACTCACTCGGAGGCAGCTTCCACGCTCAGTGAATTCATCTCACACAAGCTGGACTGATTTGGGTTACAGTGAGCTGGCAAGTCGACAGGAATGCAGGAAAAAAATCAGGCGCATGAACTAGTAACCTATTTAGAAAAGTTGTGAAAGAATATGAGTTGTCAGGCTGGCGTCTGGCAAGCCAGTCAGAGAAAGGAAGACAGAGGCAGAGAGGAACTTCTGAGAAAATGGGTGCTTGCTCACTGTGCGCCCCTAGAGCAGCAAGGGCCTGTGACACTGACATACTCCCCTTGCTGCTCCTAACAGAAGAAATGTTTGTGGTTACAAATCTGCACTTGATAATTCATGTTCCTGGAGACTTCATCTCCCGTGTGCATGAACAATTCATGCGCATTCTCTTAAACTGAATTCTAACCAGAATGTAACACGCTGCCTTGGAAATTTCCAGTTGCTAAATGAATGTTTAAGAGGCTGCCATTAGTTTATAAACATAGATGCAGAAGGAGAAACTCCTTTTAAAAATGCCAGCATTTGGACCGTAAAAGGATAAGTGACAGAATGGTTATTCACATCAGAAAAGAGTTTCTTTACTTTGAAAAAAGGAATTCAGCACAAATATCTTTAAACAAACAAACAAAAATATAGAAACTAGAATGGAGGAGAAGCAAAAGCAGAGTCTTAAAAGCATTTTTACTGATACAGTCAGCATGTAAACTGAGGCTGTCTGTTCACACTCGCACAATGAACATTGCTCATTCATTCATTCAGGACACAGGAGACTTTCAGGTAGTGCCTAATGAGAACAACAAAGGGAATAATGTGTTAATTTTCACATACACGAAATTTTCGCTTTGTATGTGTTGATTATTATTTTTGCTACATTTGGGGAAAATAAAGCATTTGCTGTAGGAGATTTGGAAAATACAAAAGAGATTCACAAGAAGGAAGCAGATACGCCTATGATCTTGCTACCCAGAAATAGTCACAGTGGGAATATTCATCCAGTTCCTTCCTGTCATTTTTGGGAGGGTGCGTGACTGTGGGTGTGCATGTAAGGCTGAGAACAGGATTCGAGAGAAAGGAGGGTAGGAGATAATAGACCCAACAGAAGCAGGGACAGGAAGGTTTCTCCAGAGCTGGTGTCTGCCCCCCTCCCTGGTGATGGGGTATATGAATGAATCTGATGGTCAGTGAGTGGTACAGTCTCTGTATTCAGACTTTTCTTTCCTCTACACGTACTTATGAAAGAGGAACTATGCTTCATTGACAGAAGACAATCTGGAACATATAAACAACAATCGTCAGAGGCCTCTTAATCATTTGATATCACCACTGTTACCAATAATCAGTCCATGAAAGTATAAAAGAGCTTTAGTTGAGGCTTAAAACCTGGCACAAAGGAATCTCCCAAGAAACTACAAGGAAGACCCCAGCTTAGTCTCCCAGCAATAGCAGATATATAGCCTGAACTAGCCATCTCCTGTGACCTGATTGGTGCCTACCCCAATTGTCATCAGAGGCTTCTTCCAGCAACTGATGGAAATAGGCAGACCCACAGCTACAAATTAGGCAGATTTCAGGGAATCCTGTAGAAGAGGAGAAAGAAGTGTAGGAGTCAGAGGGGTCAAGGACACCACAAGAAAACCCACAGAATTAACTAACCTGGGCTTATAGGGACTCACAGAGATTGAACCAACAACCAGGGAGCCTGCATGAGACTGATCTAGGCACTCTGCATATATATCACAGTTGCATAGCTTGGTCCTCTTGTGGGACTCTTAATCAGAAGAGAGTCTGTCTCCAACTCTTTTACAGACTTTTGGGATCCTACTCCTCATACTGGGTCACTTTGCCCAGCCTTAATACACGGGAGGTGCTTAGTCTTACTGCAACTTGATATGCCATGTTTTGTTGATACTCATGGGAGGATTGCTATTTCCTAAACAGAAACAGAGGAATGGATTTGGGGGGAACAAAGGGAGTTGGGGTGAGGGACTGGGAGGAGAGGAAGGAGGGGAAACTGTATCAGGGATGTAAAATAAATAAATAAATATATATTTTTTAAAGTGTAATGCAGGAGAGACAGATAGCAAACAGAATGTTCCAAACAGGGAACACAGGGGTGTGGTTTAGCCCATGCTGTTTTTGAAGAATTATGGTTGTTGCAGGCAAGCATTGATGTCTGTGAATTCACAGTGGATTGACCAACCGATTCCAGCTCTTTACTGTGCTTTGATCTTTCTGATAACCAGACATTCCCAGACACTGGTTGACTCTTTCACATACATAAAAAGACACTTATCACTCTAGAGGTTTCCAAGATTTTAGGAGCTATGTATTAGGGAATGAGGACAAAGGCAAGATAAACATTTGCAAATAGTCACTCTCCTATTGCAGTTATGTCTTGTTGAGGTCAGCCCATGGTATTTGAAGGCCGGCTGAGCCTGTGTTGGGGAAAGGGGGTATAGAATAATTGTGTTCATTTGTGTGGTGTATGTTTGAGGAGGGCTCCATCCATGCTGGAGCATCTTCACATGATCTTGGCAATGGTGATCATCTCAGGAGTACTCATGGTACCTGAGAGCTATTAGGGATGGCTGCAAGATCAGAAGCTGCTGGTCCCAAACCTAGATTTGGAAAGTGGCATGGGCCACTTTCAGTCACAGAATACATTTCTAATCAAGGGGAGGGGCATAATCTACCCCAGCTCAAATAATGTATGCTCAGTTTGAATCCACTGCACAGCCTAGTGTTTAATTACCAAGGAGACAGTAGATGAGTTTTGAATCTACTCTTTAGTTGGTTGATTGTTTGATTGGTTTGTCAAAAGATTTTGGACAACTGTCATATTTTGGACACTAGAGAGCAAGATTTAGCAAGATGGACTGTACCTTAGGTCTCCAGCACTGGGATTTACACTCTCATAGTAGGAGGTGGTAGCGGAAGGGTAAACATTGGTTGGGCGGCGTGGGATGGGAGGGGATTACTTGTGACTGGGTGTTGGGGGATGCAAGGGAGCTGAGGAGATGGGGGGGCCCAATGAGGTGGCTACTCTGAAAAGGTTCATCACTAAAAACGCCATGAGAAGATGTTTATCCCATATAATAGCAGGAAGAAGACACACCTAGGAAGGACAGCACATTCACAGACTCAGGAGTGGGAAAGGAAACTGCACCAGGGGGTCGTAGCTAAACAAGATGTGGACCAGCGACTAAAGAGTGGTAGAAGCCATATCACCCAAGGCCCAATAGACTAGGACAATTTCATCTCTTGTGATTAAACCATGGTACAACCTAACTATGCTAAGCTCTCAAGTGGTTTAGCCATTAGATGCTGTGTGACTTTGAGATAGACACTAATGTCTCTGGTTCTATTTCTCATACTTGTAGGTAGGGAAGGGATATGGACAGTTTTCAATAATCTTCCCAGCAAGAACATCTCAGTCTCTACATGTCCCTTCTCTCTAGTTTCACCTGGAGTATCTTCTTCGTTTTATTAGCAAACATAAGCTGTCCTTCTGCTGACTTCTTCAACTTTAGCTTCATGGCTATACCTTTACTGGCCCTGAGTCAACACCAGTCCTGACCAAGACCTTTCATTCCAGAGGAAAACTGAACAGATTAGAGGAAGAAGCAGAGATTAGAAACAACAGGCTTGCACATTCCAATTGTTCTTAACTTGATTTCAACTTTTGACCTGTAATGCTTTCCAGCTGTTTTGAATGCACACAGCCCATCTTGATTAGACTCACCCCCAAGTGATGCAAACAGAGGAGACGTTTCAGAGAGCCATCACCCCACCCGAGTGAGTCTGGGGTTTGCAATTCTTGGATGGATATGTGGATCAGGACCAAGCCCTTGGCTCCCTAGCACAGTCCAACAGGAAGGGTTCAAGCAAGACACCCCACCCCCCACCCCAGCAAAAGATCACCTCTTTAACAATCTGTTTTCACAGTGTGGAGTAGGAGCATCAGCATCCCTGCCCCCATCCCAATAACATATCCCAGGTGGTGGGAGTTGACGGGAAGGCAGAGGGCTCTGCTTCCAAAGTACACATTGCCACAAATGAGAACCAACTGGAGTGAAGCTGGGCAGAGGCACGAAAGGAAAATTAAGCCGGGTCTGCTTTCTTTTTCTCTCTTTCTTTCTTTCTTTCTTTCTTTCTTTCTTTCTTTCTTTCTTTCTTTCTTTCTTTCTTTCTTTCTTTTTCTTCCTTTCCTCCTTCCATCTATCCCTCCTTCTTTCTTTTTTTTTTTTTTTAGTAGAAAATACTAAAAAGTACTTTGAAAAAAAAAAAAAGATGACTTTCCTTACATGGTAAAAAATGAATAGAACTAAAGAAGCAACTGTCCCCAGGCTTGGGGGTGGGTTTTGCATAGCAGACATGCAAGGTGACCTTTCAACATCAACAGGCCTGCGATTCAGACGTCTGTGACTACACAAGTTAGACGCTGGACTAAGAGTACCTAAGGTTCTCAGTTTATCATTAATTTGAAGTAAGCAGGCAACTGTATCTTTTCTTCTTGCTACCATGCCCTCGGGGAATCCCTTTACATTCAATTCTGTCCTAGTTGTTCATTCTTTAGCCAGATTCATTAAGAGGGGTAATCCAGAGATAAAGAAATGTCATCAGAAGTTGGTACTCCAAAGGAGTTCTCCAGGGGGAATTGGAAGTTGCCTGTGGCCATGGGTAGGAGACACTAACAAGCATGAGGGAAGCCAAGGATTAGATCAGCACAGTATGACATTTGGGACCATCCAGCACATTCCTATGGTTTGTTCATTTGTTTGTTTGTTTGTTTACTTTCCATTTGGATGCAGCTCATCTTGTCAGCTCGTTTTTACTCACTGATGCATAGAAATTCATTCTGTAGGTAATTCTGAAGAAAAGTTTGGTGACTTGGCCAGAAAAACTTCAGTAGGAAAATTAAAACTTAAAAAAACAATCCTTTTAAAATAGGAGAAAAGAAACTAGCAGTTTTGATTATCCAGGGAATCAGATGGTGATGGAATTTCAGCTTCTAACTAATTTCTTCATTTTGATCCTCTCTATAAACATTCCCATTACATTCAGGAGGAGGATTCTTTGCCCATGGCTGGCCACAAATGAACTTCAGGATGCCTCACTGCCTGCTTCCTTCACTAGGTGACTAGGCTCAGACAGGAGATGCAAACTCACTGGGCTGAGAGAGTCCTCCTTGACTCCTTGTTAAATACCAGCCGTCTTTGTTAATCCATTTGGGACAAGTGCAGGCGCCTAAAAAATAAGGAGCGAGGGGACTCTACAACAGGAGTTATTGCTGGGCAGGAAGTGTCTGCAACTGGGTTAGCGAAGATTCATGGAGCCAGACGGTGACTTGTAGATCATTTGTTCATCTCAGAGGATGCAAACTTGTTTGAAGCAATAAAATACCTTTCGCAGCAACATGTTATGCAGAGCCAAATAAGCAATGTGGATAAACAGCCCGATTGCTGCGGTTGTTTCGTGCAGTCCTCAGGAAGCAAGAAATACTGACCTTGCTTGCTTCTTTCACCCCCCTCTCCTCCCTCGTTTTATCTTTCCTTTCATTCTTTTTTCCTTCTTTTTCTCTTTTATTACTCAGAACTGGAAACTGAGAACTAGCAAAGCCAAGATGTTCACGACAGAACCTGGTCCCCAAGCAGTCCAGTGTATAATCTTTCTGGAAACCATTGCTTGTGTTTGTTAAAATCCCCAAGGTTCCCATGAAAGGGGTCTCCAAAGGAAGTTGTTTAAAATCCTTCCCCGGTGACACCGTTGGTGGATGAGTACAAGCATTTGCCAAATCCACCGATTGTTTCTATTTTACCCAATCGTGGCAACACTGCTCGTAAATTCAAAGCAGGACACCAGTGACAATGACAAGTGTGTGAACTCTGGGGCCAGACACTGGAAAAACATTTTCATGCATTATTTCATTCTGCACTGGACTCCTGGGAAGTTGCTATTTCTAGTTCTACAGATGTGAAAAATTAGATTCAGAGATTTAACTTTCTGTATCAACTAATGTATTAGGGCATGAGGAAAGACCGTCTAACAAGGGATTCTCAAATATAATGGCTCTAACTTTCTCACATGTTTGTCTATGGGAAGGTGATTGGGGACAGCTGGAGGTAGGTGGTCCTGCTTCAATACATGTGGCTTCCATCCCTGCATCCATTGTGGATTTTCTAATTTATAACATGACTCATTTCCCAAAAAAGTGAGAAATCCAGTAATGATGGAGCTAGGATTTGAAAAAAGGCTTATGCATGTCTCCAATGTAATGTTCACTAACCACTGAACTGACCTACCCATCTCTCCAACTCCCAAAGGACAAATAGAACAATGATGACTGACTCTTGTCCTATTTACCATCATGACTTATAGTAGCCAGAGAGTCCAAGATGGCTCCTAATGACTCTTAAGCTTTTGGTCTTATAGCCCTGGTCAGGCGACTCTCTTCTACACTTCAGAGGGATGATACTAAGGATATGATAGACAGCCTCCTCCAATTGGAGAAGGCTGCATCCCAAAATATAGTGCATTATTTTCTTAGATCATTAGCTGTGGGAAGTCTAGGTGCCATGCTGTGAACTGCCCTGTGGGAAAGGTCTACAGAGTGAAGAATCTATGCCTCTCTGGGTTTGCCAAAGTAACTTGCCAGCCACATGAGCAAGCTGCCTTGGAAACAGATCCTTCCAACCTCAGTCTGTCCTTAGAGAGATACAGCCTTGGCCCAATCTTGAACACAACTGTAGAGTCCCTGAATCGGAACAAGATAAAGGAATAAATGCCTATTTTTATCTCATGCCGTGAGATCTCCTGCTAGTTTACAATGTAGCATAGATAACATCAACTCGAGATGATGTGCTTTTAATACATCAACTCAGGCCACCTCTCCTGTAAAGTCCTCATGCAGCACAAGTTCATAGTTCTTCCTCCCCTGGTTCCTTTGCTGCCCAGAATGTCACTCAAAACTCAAGTTTATGTTTGTTGCAAGTTAGCGTCCTTCTCCAAACTGTGCATTCCTTAATAATAGTGTCTGTGTGCAAATTAATCTGCCCAAGCCTAACATTGCTGACTTAGGTTTGAATTTAAATGAATGACTAAAACCAGTTTCTCCATTTACTGTTCTGTAACTTCATGCACTGTTTTCCTTGAAGGGTGGGCTTTCCAAACATGGCGCTGCCTTTTACGTGAAATCACTCAGTCTCTTCTTTGTCTCAGTAACAGGCTTTTAAAAATGTTCCGTATAAATAAAAGATAAATCTCCTGAGGGCCAGAGAACGTGCTGGCTTAGGAGCTTTACAAACAGTTGGCACCTCCTTATTCTTGGAAATCAGGCCTGAAATCTCATCAAAACAAACATCCCCCAGAGAACCTAGAAGATGGAGTGATTTAAAAAAAAAAAAAATCCCATTCTCTCCTGTCTCATTTAAGAGGAGAGAGGAAGGTCAGCCCTGGAGCTGCCCATCTCAGTAGCCCAGGTGCCACCACTTTCTAATGAACTCCTGTTTTTCTAAAGTGGCTTCATCTCCACACACTCACATGGTCTTTTAAAAATACACACTAGATCCATCATGGTCATTTTTTTTTCTGATGTACTTAATGTGGAGGCACTTTAGAGGAGAGCTAAAGCACATTGGGCCCCCTATTTCAAAACCTACATGCTGTTTTCAAATTCCAGGTCCTGGGGGGTTTAGTAAATTAGTATATGTTTCTTGGAGTTGAGTTTGGGTTCAGCAGGAAAGCAGTTGAAATGGTTTGGGGCAGGTCTTGATTTGACACAGGACAAAACACATTGTCTTCAATGGTCCTAATTGTTCCCTTCTCTCACGTATATGCATACTTCTGTGTCTCTACCCTGAGGGAGTCATTGGGAGACAGACTCCAGTTTGGATTAAGCCTCGTGGTCCTCACCTTCAACAGTGTGAAGGGAGTGTTTCATTTTCCTATTAAATAACAAGAAGCAGATTTTCTCTTTCTGCTTGTTTTTCACAGGGGCACTGATTGACTCACAGGGACGGTAAGCATGTGGTAAAGGCAGGAGTTACAAAGCAGCTGAGCACTAATGCATCCTGTGAGAGAGGGGATGCAAATTTTATCCCACATTTCCTCCCCGAATAGTCTGCATAGTGACTCCCAAGCGGGAGGTATTAATATCTTGATTATAAACGATTTCCATACTTATTCAAATTCAAGACTGTATCGATCCACACCATTGATTGATCAACACCATAGACTTTGCTGTTTTGTTAGCTCTTATTTGGTTTTTAGGAGGAAACAAAGAAATGAAAAACAAACACCACCACATTAAGTTTCTGTATCAATTGTGAGATGCACCCAGATTGTTAACATATCTTGAAAATGGAAGAGAAGTATTTTCTGTCTGTTATAGATTCTTGGCAAGCCCTAGGTTAGGTACAGAGCAAGTGCCTTGTTGCTGTGTATGGCGGGGCAGAGCTGGCAATGGAGGTTAGTGCTCTGGACGAGGCTTCTTTAAGACCTTACCTATGTTTCCACTTCCAACACACAGATACAGACAGCCCAGAGAAAAAGATGATGCTGTGTTTGTGCTGGGCTTCTAATCCTAACTCCATGCCTAGCCCCTGGAGCTTCTTGATGATGACCACTAGGCAATGAAAAGTACTGTAATTACTTCCATGTGTACACCTAAATGCAGATATGTGTTTCTGTCGGTACATGCCTGTCCATACGCATGCAAATGTGATCACTGAGAGGCCAGAGGGCAACCTTGGATGTTGTTCCTCAGGCACTGTCTAACCTTTTTTAATTTTATCTATTTTATGTGTATGTGTATTTTGGATGCATATAGGTCTGCACCAAATGGGTGCCTGTGTCTGGTTACTGAGGAGTCCAGAAAAGAGCTTTGGATCCCCCGGAACAAGAGTTCTAGACAGTTGTGAGCTGCCATGTGGGTGCTGGGAATCCAACCCATGACTTTTGCAAGAGCAGCCAGTCTTTTCAGCCAGAAAGCCATTGCTCCAGCTCCCTTTCCCCTTTTTCCCTCGTGTGTGTGTGTGTGTGTGTGTGTGTGTGTGTGTGTGTGTGTGTGTGTGTTGCATCTGAGTGTCCACTATATTTAAGCAGAGTCAAGAGGAAGATATTAGGTGGAAGATATTAGGTATCTTTGTCACTTTCTGCCTTAGCAGTGTTTGTCTCTGAATTGAACCCATAGCTCACTATTTCAGCTAGCCTGGCTGGCTCTCAGGATTGGCTTGATTCTCTGTCCCCCAGTACTAGAGTTACAAGTGCTCACAGTTATGCTCAGTATTTTGCTTGCGTACTAGAGACTCAAACTCAGGTTCTTAAGCAGGCAGCAAGCTCCCTTGTTCGCTGAGCTCCACCTGAGCATCTGCCTTGTTTTGTTGAGACAGAATCTCCATTGGCCTGGAGGCTGCTGAGCAGCTGGACTGGTTGTCTCATTAGCCCAGGATCTGTGTGTCTCTGCCTCCCCAGCACAGAATTATGCCTGGCATTTGTACAAGGATTCTGGGGATCAAACTCAGTTCTTTCTTCTTGTAAGGCAAGGACTTCACTGGCTGAGCTCTCTCTCCAACACCTGATGATTATTTATTGAATGAATCAAACATTAGAGATGAATGGACAGCTCTGATCCTTCAACTTCCTACTCCTGCCCTTACTTTGTCTGTTTTGGAAACTTTCTGCAAGCATTGACTGGAATCACACCCCTAGAATTCCTAGTGTGGCATAAATTCTCCATAAACAGATGTCAGTGCCTTCAATTTTTCCCCCAAGCTCCTTTCCCTTGTAGATTCTTTGCCTACTCAGGATCCTTCAACAGAAAATTAAACCTTGCTGCCAAATTCCCCAGGGCCTTACAGAGGACAGATTCTTCCTGTGAGAAAATGAGTTTATTGACTTTTCTGCCTCTGAAAAGATAAGGTACAGGTGTTAGTGTTGGGGGATATAGTATAGGCACAGCTGGGTTAGAGCCTGGAGTGGCCTGTACCATGGGGCTGAGGGGGGGGGGCAGCAGCAGGCACCACAGTGGTGCCTTTTGTCCAGTTCCTTCTCTCTGGGATACTCTTCACAATGAGGTGAGAGCAGTTTTCCTTTCTGCAGGTGGGTTCAAGTCTCCTGGTGGAGTTATGTACCCTTGGAGGAAGTACCCACATGCTTTATATGGTGTCCAGGAGCTTAGTCCTTTGCTTCTGCTCTATTTTCAATTCAGACTTCACATGGTCTCTGCCATTTGCCTGGAATTTTCTGAATACATTCACATGGCAGTTGTTAAGAAAGAATTTTTCCTCCTGAGATGCAAATTACCCACTTCAATCACTGATGAGCTTTAGAACCAGGGTACCTGTGGCCTGAAGACCATCTATAGCTTACTCTGAGCTTCATGTATGTGTTCCCCTCTTTTTGACCCTCTTCTAGCTGGAGAGCCTCCACTCACAGTGTTCCTGGGCTCAGAACAGTTTGGTACAGTTAGGTAACAACACCTCTACCACGAGGCCAATTGATGGGCCTTTTCAAAAGGGAATTTTATTAGTATCTTGGATCTGGTTCAAACCCATGGAGATGGAGATGAATTTTGTGTCTTGTGCTGGAGATGAGAGCCTTCCTCCTCTGCACTGAGTACCACAGAAGACTTTAAAGCAGAAAATGACAGTCTTAGACATATGGTTCAGATAACACAAGGGGCACCCATGCTTCCTTGAGGTAGGATATCACAATGAAACAGATTAGGAATTGAGTTGAATTTGTTGAATTTCCTCTGATTTTTGTTCTCCAGCTTCAGGCAGAAGCAGGTTCTCTCTCTCTCTCTCTCTCTCTCTCTCTCTCTCTCTCTCTCTCTTCTCTCTCTCTCTCTCTCTCTCTTTCTCTCCTTCCTTTTTTCTTTCTTCCCCATATGCTCCCCCCCCCTGCAAAATATAGCTGATTGATTTTGACTCCAATCAGGTGATTCTAGGTTCTGGACTCCAATAAGGCCATCACATTCCCTCTGTCCCTGAAATCAGAGGAAGATGACAGCCTTTCTGATACTTTCTGAATCTACATTTTCTCATCAGGTTGGATTCGGAGCTCTTTCAATACTGATTAAGCCAAAATTGTGCGTCTGCTCATCCTGTTTAAGGATGTCACATTGATTCAGCCATTCCGGAGTCATTCCTCAGTCACTTGCTGAGACAGTCATAATCCTTTCTTCTTCATTCACTTTATCTTACCTTCTTTTCTTTTCCCATGCTTCCTTGAGGTAGGATATCACATAGTCCAATACAGGCCAGGTTGGTCTTAAAGCCTTGATTCTCCTGCCTTCATCTTCCAAGTGCTGAGATTTACAAACATGTGCCAGCATACCCAGTCCTCTGTGGACTATTGTAGTCAGACTAGTAAAAGATTTAAAAGCCCCAGTAAGGGAATTGGCATAGGGTTGAAGAATTTAAAAAAATGAAGATATTGCTCATCAAAACCTTACATAGAATTTCAATTCCTTCTACTCTTGTCCTATGATGTATTTCTTTGCCATTATAATGTGCCAAAGTCAGACTATTGTGTAGCATGAATCTTCAAAAGTCTTATTAATAGAAACAAACCTGGAGCCAGGTACTGGGGTCAACACTGGAAGATCAGAGAAGCAGAACAAGCCACTGCTTCCTCACCTCGAAATTCCTCAGCTCATCCTTGTGGTGGTATTCTAATTGTACTGAAATGTGATTTTGATTGTATGTTAATAAATAAAGTTGCCTGGGGGTCAGAGCTATTAGAGCCATAGACAGAGTGTGGCGGTGGTGGCACACGCCTTTAATCCCATAGATCTCTGTGTGTTCAGGGATACAGCCAGCATTGGAGACATATGCCTTTAAGACCTAGGGGGCTGTACATTCAGACAGTGACGAGGCAGTCATGTGTTTGGGTTTACAACCAATGAGAAGGCAGAACAATAATACTATAAAAAAGACGTACAGACAGGAAGTAGCTCTCTTTCAGGAAGCTGGGACACCGCAGGCGGAAGGGTGAGATTTTAGCTCTGAGCTCTGACCTCTCGGCTTTCTCTTTTACATTGTTTCTGTGTTTCTTATTTAATAAGATGGTTGGTTACATCAACACATCCTGTTTCCTCAGACTGGAAGTCTCTGTGTCCTTATCCAAATGGATCTCAACTGAACTGCTTCTCAAAAGCCTGAAAGCTTAACCAGCTCTAGTTCCTCATCCTCATGCCTTAAATACCTTTCTGCTTTCTGCCATCAGTTCCAGGGATTAAAGGCATGAGTCACCATGCCTAGCTGTTTCCAGTGTGGCCTTGAACTCACAGAGATCCAGGAGGATCTCTGTCTCTGGAACGCTAGGATTAAAGGCATGTGTGCCACTATTTTCTGGCCTCTATATCTAGTGGCTGTTCTGTTCCCTGACCCCAGATAAGTTTATTAGGGTGCACAATATTTTGGGGAATACAATACCACCACATTATTGCTCACTACATTTCAAACATCACTGGCTTTTAAAGCTCTTTTGTAGCATACCACTCAGTCTGTAGAAAATGATGCTTAGTGTGTGTCATAGTTTGATTTTCTCTTATTGTGATAAGACATTGACTAAAGGGTTTGTTTTTGCTTACAGGCATCTGATGGGAAGCTCATGTAGGGACTCAAGGCAGGAACCTGGATGTAGGAACTGATGCAGAGACCTTAGAGGAACATTGTTTACTGGCTTATATTTTATAACTTTCTCAGTCTGTTTTCTTACAGGACACAGAACCACCTGCCCAAGTGTGGTACCACAGCCAGAGTGTGGACCCTTCCTCATCAGTCATTAATCAAGAAAATGCCCTCACAGACACAATTACAGTTTAATATGGTAGAAGCAACTCTTCAGTTGAGGATCTCTTTTCCCTGGTGACTTTCAAGTTGAAAAAAAAAAACTTCCCAGCACAATGAGACAGGCAGACCTTAATTTATGAATGCCTTTCATGTTCCTATGAATGGAGACACACTTAGAGTGTGTCATACCATACCCCAGACCAGAATGGAGAAGAGTGAAAGAGATGAACACAGAAGTTCATAGATTGAGGAATATGATTCTAATGTACTTCAAGTCCCAGCAAAATCTACCAACTACTCACTGTTCTCCATTGACTTGAGCCCTTACAGTCTCTAGGCCTGATCATTATACTCATTATAATAAAACCTGCTTAGATGTTAGTAACCTTGCTTCTCTTTGAAAAGCTATGAGAGTACAGATGGATCTTGAAGGCCCCATCTGAGCTTTGCACCCAGCAAATCAAATATCACACATTAAATGTCCTTGGCACTTGGTGTAGACAGAAGCCATAGCCAGACATGTGGGGAAGGTTGTTCACCATCAAGCAGTTTGAAATAATATCCTCTGTTTTTGAAATGAACCAACTTGCCTCTCACCGTCTGTTTTCTAGGATCTGGAATGGCACATACTTTTATTTCCATGTGCAGCCTAATCTGTTCCCAGAAATGTGCATTGGAAACCAGCATAGAAATGTCATTTCTTTGGATGATTACCTTAAGCTACCACTAGCCATCCTCCTGTATGTTTTTATTTTATTTTAAATTATTTTCCCCTAAAACATATTTTTATTTAACTATGTTTTTTTTTCACAGAAATAATGGGTTTAGTATTAACCTGACATTAGAGTACATAGTGGAGTGGTAACTCTTATTTTGTTCAGCAAATTGTCACTGGTACCTTAGAACTACTCTTGCTATGCATCTTTAATTGAGGCATTTGTTTACATGTTGATGGCCAATTTCTCACCCATAAAATGAAGGTATAGTTTATGGCAGACATTTTGCTTATCTGTAGGTTTTTCTGAAATGAGATATCAATGAACTCCTCCTGTGAGGAATTCCAATCTGGTAGAAATGGAAGGGAGCAAGTGTGTATTGTAATGACATAATTATTATTCTAATATTGCTGGACATTAGTCCCACATCCATCTGTGAATCTAGTCTTCTCTTTATCCTATTTGGCTAAAGAGTGGCTAATAGTGGTTTTTTTTTTTTAATTCTAAGTATAGAATCAAGTGGGAATGAGAAGGATGCAGATTATATTAGATCTTAATTTCTCAAAGTTTTAGTAAAAAAAGTTACTTCACTTATTTTTCTAACATGGGTATTTATATATCTGAAAGTCTGAAAGAGGAGTTCTCAAGAATTTCAAAAGGTACAGCAGTGTGTTGCTAATAGTAAAAAAGTTAAAACAACTCAAATAGCTATCAAATACTGGAGAGAAATAAAATGTGGCTTATTCATACAATAGAATATTATTAAGACATAAAAATGAATGAGAAACTGACAGATTAAATGACTTTGGTGAACCTTCATAATTTCATTTGTAGATCTTTCCATTTCTAATTTATAAATACATTTGGGGTTATAAATTATAAATGTACTGCCTCCTGTCAACATTGTATACTTCTATTTGATGATTTCTGTGTCAAACATTATATGGAAATGTTTCCAAGTTAAAAAAAAAATCATAAAAGTCTTGTTTCTCTTGAAGGAATTCAGTCTATGAAGCTATGAAAACACTTAAAGGCATATAGTAAGAATGTTTCCTTCAGTTATTTGTGATATCATAAAGAGAAAATGTCATCTAATTATAAGATATGGATTATGGTAAATCACTATGATGTCATGTAGCAATGATATATAAGTGATTTAATTATGAGAATAAGATTATAATCTATAAAATACTAGATGATGGAATTAGATGTGTAGATGTGTAGACAATAGAGGAAATTTAAAGTGTATGTATTTGTATATGCTATACAGTGGTACATATAGATATGAGTGTACACAAAGATTGGAGAAGCATATTGACTTCTACTTGGCAAAGATAAATTTTTTTAGTGAGATTTTTTTCAGGTGAACTTTACATTCTTCTATGTATAATATTCTATAAAGGTGGTGGATTATTTTAAAAATAAGAATAAATATTTAGTCTGACTTTTGCATATGCTGTAGGCATACTAATGATGAGGAAGGATGGTTTGCTGGTCAGTAGTGCTATAAGAACCATTTAGAAGCTTCATATTTCAACAAGGGCACTCCAAAATGAAGTCCAACTTTGATAGCATGTGGCTACTTAACAATGGACATTGCAAGTGCATTTTTGTCTGTAAGTCAAAGTGTGGCTGTGCCAAAAGGAACTCCTTGGAATACATGAGGTGAACAGGGTCAGAACTGTCCAAAAAGAGATCATGGAGAAGAGGTTCCTGAAAATACTTCCATCTTCTTCATCAGCTTCAGAATCTACTGCTGCTCCTGCAGTGAGTCATTATGACGGATGAATGAATGGAGACAGACCCAAAGCCACCCAATCCAACCTTCGCTTTAGTCAGCTTTTCTGAATTAGTATTAGAAATATAGGCTAGTTATCTACTGTGTAGTTCATGATGAAGGCTCTAAACTAGAGGCAACAAATGGTAATGAACTTTCTCTTTGGGCTGGGCAAGGGATGTACCTGGGAGCATATGAAAACCATCCCAAAAGCCACCTCTGGAGTAACTTGGATAGTTCTGGAAATCATTCCAACAGCAACAACAAAATTAAATTCTGTTTGAATTTTCTACACAGTGTCAGTGTAAGCCTAGGTGGGAACAAGGCTCCTCAGCTTTTCTCCTCCATGCTTTCCTACTTTCCTTGTGAAGCTAGCATTCATATTGAAGGTGCTGCTCATCGCTGAAACCTGCTTTACCATGGGTGTGGTGGCTGTACCCCAAAGCTCATCATTCTCATAGTCCATTCTTTCATTTCACCTTCTTGCTACATGCCTGAGAAGGTCTCTCCTTAGGGTCAGCTTCTGTTTTCCTTTGGCTGCCTTTGAGCATCCAGGGGAATGATCCCTCCTTTTGCCCTTCTACCAGCTCACTGGGATTCTTCTCCTTGTTCTCCTCACCAAGGTTTCCTGTTCTACAAAACAGAGGCATGGGTGTGACAAGGACAAAGTTCAGCTCTCTGTGGACATAGGGTGGGAGGACAGGGGGATGGGGTGGGGTGGGGTGGCGGTGGTGTGGAATGGTGTTTCTCAATTTTCTCAACTTGCTGACTTGTGAGCCAGATCCTTGTTTGTTGTGGAGGGGTTCACAGACACTGCAGGATTTTTACGAGCATTCTTTGGTTCTACCTACTAGACGACAGTAGCACCTTTCTCTCTATTTTTGACAAGCAAAAGTATTTATAGACATTGTCAAATGCCTCCCAGGGGATAATATTGTCCAAACTTGAGAAATGTCACCTTTTGCTTATCACTTTCTTGGTATATTTAACATCCCTGTTGTCAGCACTAACACGAGTTCTGGACGCGAGTGGGCAGATGTCTCTCGAGAAACTCTATCACTAAAGTCTGGTTCATTGAGAACTCTCTTCCCCACACAGCCAAGTTTGGAGGCTTGGTGACAAGCTTTAAATGCTCAGCAGTGGACTTTCCTATCAAGAACTTTTAAACAGCCTGGGAGAATGAGGATTGGCAGCTAGCCATCACCAGGGGAGTCAGGGCGCCAGGCCTTGTTCTGCTTTCTGGCCTCCCACAACATATGGGGATTTTTTGGCTTGACACAGAGCCCATAGAAGGGAGGCTAGATCAGGAAAGAGAGCCATGAGAGAACACAGGGGTAGAGTGAGGAATTTCCTTAGCTTCATTGGAAACAGATGCCCAGTGGAGGTGGAGAGTTGGGGCCCTGCTTCAGGCCAGTGTGCTTGGCAGGCTCTCCTCCCGACATCCCTCACCCTTCCCTCTCCTTCTCTTCACCCCTGCAGGCACCACTTTAGAGAAGAGGGCAGTGCTCTAAGTGAAGCTGGAGTGGCCGAAAATCCATTTTTGTGGGAACACAAACATGTGTGATAGGATGGAATTCACAAAGGATCGTGGATTCATGAAATTAAGGAGCTTCCGAGTAGGGAAGGCACATGGCTAAAGGTTAGTGTTTTCATCTTAAACATGAATCACTGAGGTCTGAAACTGAGGATAGCATCTAGAGTCCAGGTCAGTTGATTCTTCAGGCTTCTGCTATAAGCCCCTGCTGTCAAATCCTCTTCTAAACTCATTATGATACAATTGAGTACATTCGTGTGCTGAACATCGCTGATTGAGGGTGTCTCTCCTTCCTATTGATTTGGTTCTTCCTTCCTTTCTTCTTTCCTTCCTTCCTTCTCTCCCTCCCTCCCTTCCTTTTACCTCCCTCCTTTCTTCTCTCCCCCTTTCCCTCCTTCCCTCTCTCCGTTCTCTCTTCTTTCTTTTTTTCTTCTTTTGTCAGATATCACTATAAAGCTCAGGTTGGCCTTGACCTCATAATATAATCCTGTCTAACTGCTGTCCAATGATCATTTATCTAAACAATATACCAGGTAGGTAGCAGCAATTAATAAGAGACTGCACATATTTGCCACTTCTGCTTGTGATTTGATCTGGTAGAGGTTTGTATAAAATGTGCCTGCCAGCACTTTGGGTATTGGGCTAGTTAAGATAACTTTGGTGAATGTTTTGAAGCAGAAGTTGATTTGCCAGTGGTTCTGTGGACTTGAGATTCTTTTGAAAAATGAGCAAAGGAGGTATGTCAGATGTATAGGATATTCAAGAGCTCCTAAACGTTCCTTTGTATATGAATACACCGGACATCATGCTACAATGTTCGGGGTTCAGGGGAGAGCTGAGTGTCTGCAATTCTAATAAAGCCCCAGGTGATGCTCATGTGTCTCTTTGCTGATGTTCACTGAGCTCAAAATCAATTCACCTCTCAGGCAGGTTATTTTTCCCTGGGTAAAGGTGTGGTTCTCCCAAGATGAGGGAAAAAGTCAGGGATATTTTATTATCAGCTTTCCAAAGGCTCGTTATGAAGATTCTATCCCTTTATCCCTCTTTTACTTGAATTTTTTTTAGTCTTTTCACTTCAGCATCAATTTTGCATCCTATAATTGGATGAATCTGAGGCATCAGAAATGATCTCCATTCCAAAGGTGGTGTGTTCCACCTCTGACCACAAGAAAGAAGGAAGATTTGCTTTCACATCCCAGATCCTTCTAGGACACTCTTAAAGATCCTGCTGGAAGTCACACCCCAATGAGAATTGAACTTTAACCAAGGATAATACAGAGCTGAAGTCCATACTTTGATATTCTATTTCCCTTGAGAAAACTTTATTGTTTCACCCAAATACCTGTCCTTAGAAGGAAAAACTAAAGGCATCAAAGGCCTGTCAGGATTTAATACATGGTTGTGGCTCATTTTTTTGGTAAGTGACCTGTGATTTGAGAGAATGTTTTAGAATATGGCCTGCATAATCGAAAGAGAAAAAAACAGGCTGGGGTCTTATGCTATTTTTCATAAGTAATTGAGATATTTCACCTCACTTTGGCATGCTATACTGTCAAATAGAAGATGCTTCAAGTAATTAGGAATGTAATTAGTCAAGCTTTCCTGTTCCACATGTCCTCAGCTAAAACACAATTCTTGTACCCAATGCCCTTTGAAGGGCAGGACAAACTTTAATGAGGAATACTTCATTCTTTATTAATGAACAAAGGGTAAAGGAAAATGTATGCAGAGCTTTACAAGGCTACCAAAAGAAGACCTCTGATGTAGCATCAGTTAACAAATGAAAATAAGATTTGAAAGACAGGTTGCATTAGGAAACATAAGTGGCTGTGATCATGGTAGCTTTTCCTGCTGCTGCTATTGTTATTGTTAGTACTAATAGCAACAGTAAAATTGCTTCACATTCTTGCTCTTCTATCCTCAGCATTCATTAGTCTACTCTCTTACAAACTTCTCATCCAGACCATGTCAGATTGGGAAGAAAGGGGTCAAGGCCATGTGGCCAGGACCACCATCAAGGCCTTTATACACATTGGCTCTTTACTTTCTCAAAGCTGTCTGATGAGTGGGTCTTCTTATCACTGTAACAGTTAACTTTCTTGTCTTTCTGACAACATTAACAGAAAGAAGCAACTTACATGGAGGAGATATTTACTACATCTCAGTTTCCGAAGGTTAGCCCATGGTTGCTTGGGCCTGTGAACTCAGGTGAGCAGAACACTGTGGCGGTGGGACTGTGTGGTGGCGCTCCTTGGAAGATAGGAAGAAGTAAAGGAAATGCAGGACGTGGCCAGGTCACAAGATAAAAACTCTAGTGACTTGCCTTCAGTGGCCTGCTTCCATGAATAGGCCTCAGCTCCCAATAGTGCCATCATGTCATAAATCTGCCAAAGAAACAAGCCCTTGATGATTAGGTCAAAGGACTTGTGATCTGATTGTCTCTGGAAACTTCATCACAGACATACCCTGAAGTTGGTCTCAATAATCCCTTGGGAATCCCCATGCCCCCCCAAAACAAACCCCCAAACTTTATTATTAAAACAAACTTGCAAATAAATAAAAACATCAAACAGCAAAATTAACTAGACTCAAAGTCTATACAAGTTAACAAACTTGTATATGGTTAGAATTGGCATTCCAAATGGAGGCTGTGAGGCCTGACACTAGCTTTTAGACTGTTAGTATTGAATGTGTTTTATGTAATATTCCATCACCAAGACAAAAAAATCCATGACAGAATTATAACTAGAAGAACAATTATATCCATTACCTGCGTTCAGTTCTTTCAAATGCCTTAATATTCAGCCTTTCTTGTTCTCTTTTCTTCATGGTATACTGTCCCCACATATCTACTAGCTCTCACATATACATGTATTATTGGCTAGATCTCACATGTGGGAATATGTGGTTTATTTCTTTCTGAGATTATGTGACCTCACTTAATATTATAATTCTAAGTCTATCCATTTGTCTACAATTTTGAAATTTGTTTATTTAGATCCAAGTGGTATTCATACACATAAAACTAAATTTTTATTATCCATTTTTCTGTTGATGGACAACTAGGTTGATTTCAGTTAGTTCTTTATCACAGACACACCCAGAGGTGGGCCTCACTAATTCCCTGGACATTTGTTGTTTCAATTTACTTCTCAATAAAAAATAACCATCATAATCACATTTTTTGTAAAATGAGGTTTAAAGAAGGATAGTAGCCAATAAGCCTTGGATCCTTGGTCAAAGCTTAGTTTTAATTGGTGCCAAAATTCACTGTTATTCCTGCACACCAGAACGAAGAATATCGATCCCAGGTTCAGCTGTGACACTCCCCTCATCTCACCCAACTCCTTGGCAGTTCCTTAGGACTCTCAGAAGTCCTTGAGTTACTGGTGATGAGAGTCTTGGCCACATGTTTTCGGGTTCTTGGCCTCTTATCCTAAGAATTCAAGTAAGGGCTCACACAAATCTGTAAACGTAGCTAGGTAACTTTATTCAGAGTAAAGCAATATTGCAGGTGATAGATGAGTTGTTAATACTGACAGTGGACTACAGGGAGAGAGTGCTACAGCCTGGAGTCTCTACAGGATAAAAGGAGAGGCTGGTTACTAGGGTATGTAGTTTGGTTGGTTCTCTATTTTGAATGATAGGTCTTGTCATATATTCCATTTTTCCTAATGTCTGTGCACCTTCCCATAATGTATCTGATTTTAATATTCTACATATCTGATTATGCAAAGGCATCCAACAGTAAATGGAGAATTTCCCCAAAAATTTGTTTGAAGGACATGGTATGTTTGATTGAATTCATCAAAAGTAGTTCAGACCAGATCAACCCTTCTTTTCTTCAAACCTGATGCACTGGGAATATGATTGAATAGAAACTATTTAAATTTTACCTGTCATTATGGCCAGAGGAATCTGTATTATTGTTCAGAAACCAGAACATGCATAACATAGTGCAGGAGAGGGTTTACGAGGGTTCTGAGGTTTTGGAGAACATTGTTTGGAGAGAGGTGTGTATACAGAATACATGAGCATAAAGGAGCTAGGTTGATCAGTGCATTGTTACAAGATACGGTGAACATAATCAACACCAGGCAGACTCCCAGGCTAGCCTACCTCCTATGCTTGCCCACTCTCTTCACATGGCCCTGTTTGTTCTCTCCTACTTATATTTTGAGCTTTATTATTTTAGATTATGGGCTATGGACCTGGTGTGAGTGTTACCTGATGAAAAGACAGTTCTGGAATGAAATATTTATAACCTTGAATCTAAGCTCTCCTTAATATGAGGCAAGGTAGCTCATCTTCTTGATCCTCAATTTTCCTATCCATTAAATGGGAATGAGCATATAAATGGACGAATCGAGGAAAGAATAGAAGGAGAAATGGAAATGTATAAACTAATAAAATTGAATCATGAAAATGAAGGTGACAAGGTGGTAAAGCATCTTGTCAGTAGTGCACAGAGATGAGTAAGACTGATGTGTAGTTTTCAGGGACTGTAAAGGATGCTATGTGTCCCTTATGATGAAAGGACTCAAGAGTTCTGTGTAGCAGAGAGGTGAGGTTAAAAGCAAGCCACAATTTGCAGCCAGCTTTTCCTTAGGTCAACACGGATGATGTTTGTTTCAAGGATCATGAGGTCCATAAAAGAGTGTTTCATGGTCAAAGGTATTTTTAAGGTCTTCAATCTTAGCACTTGGGAGTCAGAGGCAGGTGAATCTATGAATTCAAGGCCAGCCTGGTGATTTCAAGGACAGCCAGGGCTGTGTAGAGAGACCTTGTCTCAAAATATCATTAATAATAATAATAATAATAATGATAATAATAATAAATATACTCATGAACATTCACATATACATGAGCATACTGAGATCATTGAAAAGTGATTCTGAAAATCTTTCATACAGCCCATATTTCCTATATTGCATATCAGTTTGAAGAGGACCTGTGTTCTGTAGGGTTTGCTGTTTATATATCATGACTAATATCACATGATATCTCCATTTGTGTGTGTTAGTAGCCACAGTGTATCACACACCAGGCATAGTCTCTCTAATGACTCCAACAGAATTAGGACTGGAGTGACTCTATTCACAAGTGAATGAATGGGACTCAGGCAGGTGGAACTCTGATGTCACACAGCTCACAGTGGACTAAGTTACACATTAGCCTGGATTGCCCATTGTCGGTGCTGTTCTCTTATGACCGTGCATACTTCTCTCCTGTGACCACTAGGTACTTTGGTATCCACTCAGTAATATCTTGATGCCAGATTTGTTGAAACAGGTCTGGACAGCCGAATGTGCTCCTCTTTGTGTATGTAGAAACCCTGAGTGCACTTCACTACCCGACAAGCAGCTCTCCAGCGGAGGATAATGGAGCAAGAGAGAATGATCGCACTAACGAAGGCAATAATTACACTCTCCAGGACTTGTCGAGCACTTTGCGGCTTGATGAGCACTTTCACATACGGCATCCCTTCTGATCGTCACAGCAACCCAGTGTGCAAGCTGGTCTGGCAATTTTTATCTTCATTCTACAAAGAACATTGAAGAGCATAGAAGTTAGGACCAGAGCAGAAACTCATACAGAATGCCACTGAGCAAATTAATCATCCATCTCCAAATGCTCTGACTGTCTGAACTGGTACCTCATCCACCAGAGAGCTAAGTAGAAAGGAAGCATCTGGTTTTTCCTTCCCTCATCCTCCATTCTCTTCTTCCTTCCTTCTGTTCTTCCCAGCTAAGTTGCAAAATATAACAATATGCAAGGAAGGAAAAGAACAATTGCCTGTAACCCCACAGTTCAGAGGTAATGCCCAGGTACTTGCTCTTGTCCTTTGTTTAATGTAACTTGCCTGATATTAAATGTTCCTCAAAACTACATTTTAAATGTCTGCGAAGAATTCTACTTTATATTTTAAATATATATCACTCATCTTTCTCTGTTAGACATTTAAGTTAGTCTTACATTTTCTATAATTTAAATAACATTTGATAAGCATCACCAGAGTTTTGTACATTTTAAAAATTGTCTCTGAGATAAAATCCCTGAGCATAACTTTACAATCAAAAAGATTTCTAAATATTATTGATAGATATACTGCACTGTTATCTACATTTTTTTTACCAAGTTCAAAGTCCCAAGTAAAACTATTCTTGTGGCCTTTGAAAATCTTACATGCATTGTTTTAATTTCCATTTCTTTGTTAATTAATTAATTTCTTTTTTCAAACACATACATTCTTACATCTATCTGTCTGTCTGTGTATCTGTCATCTAACTGTCTATCGTATCTATCTCTCTATCTCTCTATATCTATCTATCTATCTATCTATCTATCTATCTATCTATCTATCTGCCTACCTACCTATGTGTGTGTGTGTGTGTGTGTGTGTGTGTGTGTGTGTGTGTGTGTGTTTGTGTGTGTTCTGGCATCTCCATGGCACATGTGGAGGTGGAAGAACAATAGTGTGGGTTCTGACCATAGCTCAGGTCATCAAGCTTGGCAGTTGCTCCAGCTGCCCAGCTCATTGGTTCCTCAGACACCCATTCTCTCTTGGCCATTCTTACTTCTTCTGTCCTCAAAGTCCTGTCACACCACTGGCTTGTTACTATGCACTATAGTTTTCATAAGGTTATGTTTTTTCTTCATTTCTTAGAAGCATTTGTTAAACCGAGGAAAGTAATACCTATGTTGCTATTCATGCTTTTCCCTAGGTTGAAGTCATGATAAGTTGAGAGTCATAAATAGAAGGTTATTAATACAGAGTGTATCAGAAAGGAGATGTCGATCAAGTGTTAAGCAGAAATTCTAGAGATAGATGAAAGGATACAAGTATAGAATTGATGGTCTTGTGCATAAAATCCCATTTCATGGAAAGGTAAGTCATGTCTTGGAGAAAGCCAGTAATTTGCTATAAGTCACACAGCGAAAGTTATTAAAAATGAGACTTAAAACTGGGTCTGTCTATGACTTCTTTATTTATTCCACTATGTGCCATCTTTGTGTCCCAAAGAGGGGAAATGATCCTAGAAACTCCACAGATGCAAATCAGTTGTTGGCCACAGAAAATCTCAGAGAGTGAAGGAAATAATCAGGAGCCTCGGATTTGAAGTCCTCATGTCAATTCATTTAACTATATGAAGACAGATGCCTGTACTTAAAATGGGAAGGAGAGGCTTCAGGGATGCCTTGGGGACAATATGTGGGGCAGCTGAATCCCTAGATATCTCCAGGGATAGTCAGTGCTTTCTTTAAACTGGAAATAAGATTCACCAGCATCTGGAACACTCATAAGGTTAGAAATAGGGGTTCAGGAATATCAGCACCAATTAACACATTCAACCTTACAGTCCTAGTTCTACACAACTTTAGAGATATGGCTCCTAGAAAAGCATAATGCATAGGAGACATGTATCCATTAGGGATTCTCCTCTCTCTTCCTCTCCCTCCCACCTCCTCTCTCTCTCACACACACACCTCTTAAAACTACACTTAGTGTAAAGAATCTGGCTCTTGTCACTGTGCAGCTAGAGACAGTACAGAATTCTAGTTCTTAGTGAGATTGTTCTAAGAATGAATGCATGGTATTTCTTACTTATTAACAGATTAATTTATGAAAGTCATACAGTGCCTTGCCTGTGGTGTGAACTAAACTCATGTTTATAGAAATTTTCTTTTCAATGAAATCATCTCTGCTTCTTCCTCTCCTCATACTTTCTTAGTCTATCTTGGAAATGTTGCCTCTGACTAGGATGAGTTGCTGATGGCTGGGAAAGAAGCCTTAGTTGTCCAGATGAACATCTGAAGAATTTGAAGAAATGAAAGGCAATATAGAGTACTGTGCCTCCCAGGCTACCTTTGCAGTGACCACACAGTTTATCATACAAACCGGGGACTTCTGGAGTAAAAGAGGGCATTCTTAGTAATTTAACTGGGAGCAGAGGTGTAATCTGCAAGAGAACCACCAGTGTGTAACAACCACTCCAGTCCATCCTTCACCCAACAAGGAGAGCTGAAGTTACATGCAGATTTTTCTCATCTTAGACTTTGAGTGCCTTTGTCTAAACCCAGGAGAGGCCATGAGATCATTGACAGGCATGCAGGTACTCTTGGCTCTTGTCCCAAGAAGGCTTAATAATAAATCCCCAAATTGGTTAAACTTGACACTGCTGTGCTCTGGGAGATGTTCGCCTTCCCAGGCTGTTATTTATGGTGCAGAGAACAGGAAGCACATTCATGATGGATCTGGTTTTATCAGATAAAAATGGGAGGGATGGTGAGAAGATCATGGAGAAGTATTGTGTAGAATTTCAGCAGGACACTTTATAAAGGCATAATAGAAAAAACGAAATTTCCACTGGCTAAAGTGAATCCATTTACAGTCTGAACATCCATATATTAATGAGTATTTTAGCCCTTAAAATAGTAACCTAAGACAGAATAACAAACTGTCTCTTAATGACCCTAATTTATCAGTAGCTTCAAAAGAAATACAAATAAATAAGAGAGAGAGAGAGAGAGAGAGAGAGAGAGAGAGAGAGAGAGAGAGAGAGAGAGAGAGAGAGGAGGATGAGTTTTTGAGAAAGAACTGAAGACATGATACAATGTTCTAAAGGTCTGTATTTTCAACAGAATACATTTTAGGGAGCATTTAACACAGAAAAAGCCAAGTCATTTTCTAAGAACCCAGATACTGAGCCCTGAGGGAATGAAGAACACTTTGACTTTTGGCATGATTGGTTTTATTTGGGTAAGTAGTATTCTAGGAGTATCTGGCTTATATTGGCATTAGATGGGTGGACTGGTTAGAACAGTTGGCCTCGTACCATTTGTGTGGACTCCATCCAATCAGCTGAAGATCATAATGGAGCAAATAATGGCAGGAAAAACAAGGCTCTCTGCCTGTCCTCCAGGTGGGATGGCAGTAGAATTCTTCAATTAAAGGTGCACACTTCTACTCAGTAGCTCAGAATTAGTCTGGGTTATCATTTGATAATTGCTATTGGGCATACATTATTGTGACAAGCTTGACTGTGTCTTTTCTTGATCCATGTCAAAACACATTGAATGGGTGCCAGCAACTTAGAGGAAAGTCCTAGAAATAACTTGTTGCTTTATCACTCAAGAGTCAAATGACTGTCGAGAAAGGGTGGTGAATAGGACAATGTCTGCAATATTTTAGAGTAAATACCAGTTGTAGTCTAGCACTATGATTCAAAGATCATCAGTCAGACATCTAAGAAACACATCTTCAGTTCTTCTAAGCATTTTTTTTTGAAGGAAAATGCTGTGTCACTGACATGGAGATGTTCAGAAAAATACCTGCTTCATGATTTTTAATTGAAGAGCATGTATGAATATGCAGAAAGTTTACAAAGATCTCAGCCAGTTTAATTCACTTCTAAACTTTCCTTTTTGTAGGAATTTGCCACTGATATGTATGTGTATTTACTGAGTCTGAATAAACCATTGAAATGACTATAAAAACAAAAGCTCCAAGTGATTGAAAACATTGGACTTGTTTTTTAGCATTTTCAGAATAACAATTATTATTTATATTTAAGGCATGCAACACGACATTTTGACATAAGTATAGAGGTATGGAGTGTGAAATGGTTTTGTAGTCAGGCAAATTAACATAGCCATCATCTTACATAATTCCTTATTCAAACTATATTGTAACAAGAGTACCTAACCTGCACTTTTAATATGTGTTGCATATGACATTGTATTATTAACCATAATTCTTACACTGTATGTTAGATGGGCATGGGTTGTTTGGAAGTGTCTTATCTCTCTTAGTGATGTAGTAGATAATAGGAGTCCTAGTTACCTAGTATCCTATGATGATTAGTATGGTAGATACTTGTGAGTTCAATTTACAGATGAAACCAAAGTGCATGCAAGGTGACAGAGTGATAGGTAAGTATGTTACATTCTGCTGGGTGTGGTGATAGTAGGAAAATAAACCCTGAATGCAGGAACTTTAGGGTAACATCCATGAGTAAAAGCAAGAAGGATTATTAGTTAATCAAGAGGACTCCAGGGAGGAGAACCAGGCAACACCCGCATTTGGTGGACTCTGAGTGTGCTAATACCTTCCAGAACCCTTCATAGTGAGCCATTTACCTGTAGTGGGCATCAGCAGAGTCCATGGGGAAACAATGAACTTTTCTGACTCCCAAAACTTGATTCTTGTTTACCTTAACTCTCATGAAATTGGGAATATTACTAAAATCTTTCCTTTAATTTTATTTGGTAGTGCTGGGAATCAAATCTCAGACCTTGTAAACATTAGATAAGTTCTCTATCATTGTGCCACATCCCCAACCATACAATTTCATTTTTAAAAATTTTAATGTTTATTCTTCTCTCATAGATTACATCCTGACTGAAGTTTCCCCTCCTCCCCCAAGTCTATCCCCCCTTACCTCTTCTCTCCCCCAGATCCACTCCCTGCTCTGCCTCTCCTCAGAAAAGATTTCATTTTTAATGTGAGGGAAAAAGAGTTGTCACATGGGTTGCAAATAGATGATGGAGTTGAGATTTGACCTGAATGGATCTGGATGTGAGAGTCTGAGCTGCTACATCAACTGGACCTCATGGTCCTGAGACCAGAGGAGATTTGGGATCCATCTGACTGGACACCCAACCCAAGTGCCAACCTCATTCTCGGGCACTTTGGGTTGGTGGGGAGGCAAAGAAATACTGAGAAGGTGGACTTGAATCTCCTCAGGTCACATGGAACTGAGGACAGCTAAAAGCAAGGCTGTGAAAGAGCATCCTGGTCTCCACTCGCTCGTGCCTTCATTACTTTTATCAACATGTATTTAAGGATCATCCAAGCAGAGAAAACCACAGCTTTAAAGCAATTACTTGGCAGTGATCAGGAGGGGCCAAGGGGATTCTGTTTGCTTATTTGTGTGAACCTAAAATGTCTGCTTTCTTAATTAAGCTTTTAGCTCTAGGTCTTGCTACCAGCTTAAAACTGTCTTCCCTCCTCCTTAACAGTTCCAGCCTTCCTCCACTCTGCTGACCCTCCACCCAGGAGGACTTTGCCTCTGTCTGCTTCTCATGGAAGCATATGCTCCCACACCACACTGAGGTTACTGCTTTCATTTTTGTCCCCAGTCCCCTGCTGCTTTTAATTTAATTATTATCAGCTATGAGCAGTGTCATCCTTAGAGACTTGGGGCGAAGGATGGATGCAGGTATTTCCTTCCTCGTAGCTCAAGTCTCCTGCAGGGGACAGCCTTTCTTGATTAACACTGAGTTGATTCTGATTGGTTCCCATCTGCCTAATATGGTCTTAAACTTTGTGGGTTTGTACATTATATCTCTAGCAACTGGTGCAGCATCTGGTGCATAGGAGACACTTGATAAATTCTTGAGTAAATGAATAAAGGAGTGTATATGAATACATTATCTAGATCTGATGTTTAGGTAGGTACAAGTATAGGGCAGGTGTAGTTATCAACAGTCTTACCCCGTTGTGATGTGGTGTTTATGTATTTGAGGTGTGAAAGAATGATTAATGATTTCATAGTTACTCATCATGGTTTTTGGCAATGTATTACACCTAGCCTCAAGCAGAATGTAATGTAGACATCTTCCTTCACAGTCTCAGTAGTTATTTAACTCTGCCTGGCCAGATGCCTTTGAGAACTTGGTTCTTCTTCTTGGTTTATGTCCTAGTTGGGCTCTTCACCACTTTGATAAATGCCTGACAGATACAGCTTAAAGAAAGGAGAATTGATTTTAGAGCACAGCTTCGCTACAGATGTGTCAGTCCATGATTATCAGCAACACTGTCTCCGGGCCTGTGGTATGGGGGAGCATTGTAGACAAGTGGGTACAGCTGCTCACCTCATGGTAGCTTGAAGTAAAGACAGTGAAGGCAACATCCCACCCCAAGGACGCTTCATCAGTGGCCTTGTTCATAAGCCTCCACCAATTGGCCAGAGCATCCCCAAATAGTAATGTATATTTGGGAAGAATTTTGATGTTCAAACCATAGCAGGTTATAACCAATCTCTTACCACAAATTGTAAATCTTGTCGTTTTCCCAGGTGATTCCCTTCATGTTTTTCATTCACTCTTTCACAGAGAGAAAAGGGTGGGTATAAAGTAGTAGAGGATCCAGCCTCTGTGGACCTCACAATGTTGCAGGAGAGAGAATTTTGTATCTGGGATCATTTAGATTCAAGAAGGGTAGGTAGTTTCTATAGGAACACGGAAGCATGAAGCAGAGGGAGAGAAAGCAGTTAGGCTTTTAATGTATAGTTACCTGCTCCCAAACTAAGTGGATTTCAACAATTATTTTGTTAGATTTCACAGTTCTTGGGTTAGGAGGTTGTCTGGGGGCTCAGCTGGGTGATTCTTCTGTTCTATGTGGTGCTAAGTGAGGTTAGATGGAAGCTAATTTGGTCTGGTTGGTTCATAGGGTCTTCTAGCATGTGCCTAGTGCCTTGATTGGGAAAGCCAAGAGTTATTTCTTCTTTATGATGTCAAAGATACGTCACATGTTCCTTCTTTTTTTCTCTGATAAGGCAGTTAAGGTGTTTACCCAATAGGCTCTGGGGAAGAGAAGAGAGAAGGGAGCACCTACTAGACTCTTAACCAGCTAGACATTATGACCCCTGGATTCACTAATCACAAAGGCCACAGTTTCCACCCAAACTGAACAAGAGAGACTGAATAAAAGACTGTAGATGAAGTATCAAAGAATTTGTAGTCCTGGTTAATCTGCTATCTCAGAGGTTGGAACTAAGGCCCACAGCAGAGGTTAAATGGAGCACGACAGAGTCAGAGCACTGGGATTGAGTCCTCGGAGGTTAGAGCTTAGCTGACCAGCTGAGGTAATGGATGAAGCTACAGATGGGCAGAAGTCAAGAACAGTCTTGTGGAGCCTTGCAATTGAGTCTGGGATTTATCTGGAGGACAACGGGGAAGCACTGGAGGATTCTGAGCAGGAATGACATGCAATCATTTTGCAGCTTAGAAAAATCACTTTAGAAGCTGTGTGGAAGATATGGGAGCAGCTCTGTAAAGGTCTGATTAGAGCCACAGCTACCAGTAGAGAGGAAAGGATCAAAGCCCTCAGGAGACAGATGTTTACATCAGCAAAAAAGAGCAAGGGGTAGGTGGCAGTAACCAGACAGATGGAGTATTTGGGGAATGTATGCATGCAAGAGAGTGTATGTCTACCCCACCCCATGTCTTCAAGGTCCATCTTCAACTCTCACATGTTATTATGTCCAAAACTCAGAAGACCACACCCAGTGCCACCAGAGAGACACCTTGGGAACTCCGTGGACACAAAACCTTGTATACACAGCTGCACAGCCTTATTTTCATACAGTATTTCCAATGAGTATCAGCTAGCTTCCTGTATGTGAAAAATGGGGATAATAATATTAGTGTGACAAACATTTAACCATCTCTGAAGCTGTGATCTCGATAACAGTAGAGAGGAAATGATAAAGTAGTAACAAGGATGGAAATCTGATTTCCTGTTGGGAAAGTGGATAAAGCATTTCATTTTTCTGAACAAAGGGATTTGGGGATCAATGTGATTTATTTCAAGCTTCCAGAAATGCCGTTTTCAAGCCCAGAATCTGAGAAGCCCAAAGGCTTCCTTGTCTACAGCTTGGCCCCCTAATTTCCTGAGATACAAGTGACAAGTCCAATGAAACATCAAGGTTACGTTAATGAACTTGGACTGGGGACCCTCTTCTGTCAGCTGTTTGGCTCCAAGCTGCTTCTTTTAGAGATGGGTACCTGGTCTCTGCAAATTGTGTGAGATCTTACCAGCTGCCTTATTGTTCTCTTAGGCTTTCATTGATGTGCACACTGGCCAGGCATCTTTGAAAATGCAAGAATATGGGATCATGTGAAGAATAAGTCTATATTTCTACAAGAGAGAAAAGCAAATGACATTTAGGCAACATTGGCCACATTGAGAGCATTTTTTTTTTCATCTTAACTTTGAAAATTATGTGAGATGGTAGGTATTACTAATAGTTGTTCCAGGAAGTCCACACCTACTCAATTTGTAAGGTGTTGTGTAAATATGGGGTTGGGGAGCTGGCTCATGGTTAATAGAACTTACTGCTTTTACAGAAGACCTGAGTTGGGTTCCCAATGCACACATAGCAGCTTAACCATCTAGAACTCCAGTTCCAGGAGATCTGAAACCATTTTTTTGATTTCCAGAGTATCAGGTACACATGTGGTACACAGATATACATGTAGGCCAAAAAATTCATACACACAAAATAAAATGAAAAGCTGTATATATATGACTGACAGTCACTTCCTTCTCCTTCTCTTCTTCTTCCTTCTCCTCCTCCTCCTACATCTCCTCAACCCCTTTCTCCTCTTCTTGCTCTTTGTTTTGAGACAGTCTTTTATGTAACTAACTCCAACCTCAGCACTAAATACTGGAATTACAGGCTTGTGTTGCCTGGCAGTTTTTCTCTGAGCTACAACGTGCAGCCAAGATGAGGAACATCTGAAATTAGGAACATATCTCTAAGATGAGTTTACACCTAATCACCATATGGGCAAGTGCCTTTGGATCTTATCACACAGACTCATCTCTTTAACTTTCACCACAAACTTAAATCCAGCCACATCACAGCTTTCAAAACTGAATTCCAATGCTTCTTCTGTTTTATGCCCTTAACACCCAGTGCCCTAGTCCTTTTTTGGCTATTGGTGTTTATTTTTGAGATTGTAATTTAATTACAACATTTCTCCCTTCCTTTTCTGCCGTTGAAACCCTCCCATATACCACTCATCACTCTCCTTCAAATTCAAGGCCTCTTTTTTCATCAATTATTATACCATGCCTATATACATATATATTTGTATAAACATATATGTATCCCTAAACATAACCTATTGTGTTCATATAATGTTACTTATATGTATGTTTTCAGGGCTGACCATTTGGCACTGGACAACCAATTAGTGCTCTCTCCCTGCGGAGTACCTCCTCTCCATCTCCAAGCTTTACTCAGTTGCCTGTAGTTATTTGTGTGAGGTTAAGGCCTCATGGTCTTTTCTGCATCTACTTTGGCATGCTTGTTGGTGTTCTTGTTCAGCTCACATTTGAGCAGTCATGTTGGTAAAGTTCATGAGTGTAGTTTCTGACCTTACTAGGAGACACAACCACACAGCAAACCCCTAATCCCCTGGCTCTTGCAATCTTCTTGCCCCTCTTCTACAACATTTCCTGAGTCTTAGGTGTGGGAGTGTTGTGCAGAGGACGGTGTGGGGGGGGTATTGGAGCCCAAGCTTGACCCTCCATAGCAAAGTGTATGCAGTTTGGGATTTGCAGGCATGCTACAGTGGTGAGGGTAACTTTGGGGGATACACGTGCTTTGCTTTCAGGAGAGAGCTGTGGTACTGTTCCTGCCTCATGTTTCAGAGTTTAGGCACAGCACCCTGACTATTTGCTTAGGGTTTTTTTTTTTTTTTTTGAGGCTCTTGCCAAAAATGAGACCATAAAAACTCGGAGTGACAATACCATTATTCAAGGTACCCAAAGCCCTTCATGTTCCTTCAAAAGCTCACTGGTGTTTTATGTCATTAAAATATATTGTTGATTAATATTTGAGCAGCCACATGGAGCTTGACTCTCACCAAGTCCCCCATTTCTCATCCATTTCCATTCCCTGCACTACTCAGGTCTTTGTATTCTACCTTAACCCTTCCCCATCTGGTCTGCTTACTCTCAATCAAAACTCTCCGTGTAGGCTCTGTAAACATCACTGAGAGGCCCTTATAGGCAGAGATAAACAATCCCAGTTCCATCACCTCCTAGGCTTATCATGTGGTCTCTGATTGCATCTGGAATGCTGTGCATTGAGAGAATCTTCTTTCAGGTCAAATTTTTGGTTTTCATTCTGTCCATACTGTGGTCTGTCAGGAGGACCCCCTTGCTACTTTGAAAGGCAACTTGCCTGGCAGGCCTGCTGAGAGATTCCAAGTCCTGGTCTGAATGTGTCTTCCCCAAAGTTTTTTACAGCTTATATCTCATTTTGGTCTCAGGAGTAGTAGTAGCCTTAGCCCACAAATCATTCTTCCTAGGTCTCAGAGTCCTCCTGAGCCTCTGGTTTTCTACGTTTAAAATGGAGCTGGCAATGGCTCATACCTTTGAGGGATCATTGTGAGGATGGATGAGAGTGTGTGTTCAAATATAACGTGTCTCAGAAGCTTCAGTAAACTTTGGGCTTTATAAACTTTAAAAGCCTCAATGATACCTGCTTACAAAACATAGGATTTGAAAGAGGAAGTGTTTCAATTATTAATGATCTTTAGGTTTTTGTTAATTTTATAAATTTTTAATTTTAATTTTTGTTTTAGTCAATATTTGCTGTTGGGGCTACCTGATGGGCCAAATAAAAATGAAAATGTAAAGATTTTTTTTCACAGTTCACAAAAATCTAAAAAAATTAAATCAACTTTCAAGTGATATCTCTTTTGCATATTTCTAGCATGCATGACTCTGAAGTATTAAAGCTGAAAGCCTCATTGAGTCTGTGTGAAGATGTCATCTGTTACTATTTTTATCACAGGGGATAGGGTATATCGCCATCCACAGCTGGACAACATCACAAAGAGGGCCTTTCTATTATGAGTCTTCATTCCCAGAAACCCAAACTGTGTTTGTTCTGCTTGACATTTTTTTGCTACTGAGTTTTGGGTCAATGGGCTCCCAGGTCCCTGCGTTTTTGTCGACATGTATGTATCCCTAAATGGCTTTTCTTGGGTTTGGTTGTATATGCTCTACTATCACAGGATTGCAACCTTTTTCAAGTGTCTTTCTTGTGGTACCCGTGTGAGCTCATCCACTGATCTGTAGACTTTAGCACAAAATGGGGGCTGAGGACATGGTACCTATGGAAGCACTGTAGAAATCTTGTACCTATGTTCTACTTAGAACTTAGGTTTCAGTTTATCTTTTTCTGCTTCTTCCTTAAAAGCCTAGTGTGCTTGATCATACTTACTTCCACTGCCATTGAATAGGGCACATCTTTGGCAGAGATCTCTTCTGTCACATTCTTCCCATGGCTTCCACACTGCTCCACCAGTATTCATCCATCCTTTCATATTTACTTATTTTTATTGTGAAATTTCTGTTCCAATGCAGAGCCTCTTGAAGCATTTATTTCTTCAAGGTGACTTTGACCTTCATTTTTACTGTGATAGACTATTTCTCTCCCTGGTAACATCCTCTCAATTAGCAACTCTCTCATGTCCCCAAATTTGCTATCCAATAGAATTCCAGAGATGAGAAACAGGAAGTGTTGGGAAGAAAATATTCTACCATAACAACTGAGTATTTAGACATCTTATCTTCATGGGATGTGAAGTGAATTTGTTTATCTTTGAATGATGAATTTCTGAAATTCAGGAGCTCCTTAGATATATGGATCCAAATCTTCAGGAATTAAACACAAGTAGCCTCAGCTTAGATGGGCCGCCTGGTAGAGACTGCAGAATTTCAGTAGGGAACAAGTGGAGAATGCCCTGGAGAGATCCAAGACCTACTTTCCTGGTGGTAACCCTGAAGTGACAATACCAGGAGTCCAGAATTCAGAAAGATCAGAGATTCAAAGAAGTGAAAAGCCAGTGGCTGATTCTGGAAAGTGGTCAGTGCAGGAGCCAGTGGCTCTTAGGAGGTTCCTAGTGATCCTGGCATAGAGAATTGCGGAGGTGCAGTGGTTCTGACAGGACACTAAGGAGTAGAAAGGCTGCATTGGACCACAGCCAGATGTTGTAGCAAAGTGGATCATAACAGGAAGTGTGAGAACAGCCTTTGATGGAAAGAAATGAAGAGCGGGCTCAAAGGAGATGTTTAGAATAATTTTTGTTGAAGCAGACTGTGGTTTGCAATATTTCATACTTTGTCCACTTTCTGAAAGTCATGTGAAGATATGAGTGGCCTTTCTGCAGATCTAACCCCACATATTTTTCCCATCATGATGTATCCAGTTCAAACACTCAGAAACTTGTCCATACAGCACAACGAAATTCACTGGGGTCATGTTAGAGAAAGGATCAGGGTGGCATGGAATTGGGACTTTGAAGAATTTCTTAAGGCTATTTCCTTTTCTGTCTCACTAAAAGTCCTTTGATTTTTCTATTTTGTACAAAAATTATCCCATTTTACAGGTGAGACAACTAAGGCTGAGCCTAGAAGGGCTGGATTTGAGTGTGGTTGGGCTTAACTCTATTTTAGCAGAGGTAGGAAAGCAAGCCAGGCCTTGTGAATTGCTTGGTATAATTAGCCTCTAATTGAGTTCCCTTTCCTTCCTTTCAGGCATCACAGTGACATTAAATTACAGGATTCAAACATATAATTTCCTAAACTTAAATGTGATTTATCTTAATAGAACTTTGTGCCAGGTCACTTTGTCATGCCCAGTGTCAAGGAACAGATCTATTATTCACTGGGACTATTGTTGAATCAGATAATCTGGAGCCAGAAGAGACCTTGAGAGGTCAGTTATGCTCAAACCAACTGTCCCCAGCTCTAGAAATCGCAGTTCCACATGAACACCTGTGTGTGGATGGATAAACCTGAGTTTAAATGGGAAGAGAAATAGGCAGGCCCCACATATATATGGTTCACACTGTGCTATAGGTCCTACTTGAAGTATGGATGATTTGAGTCACCCGTTGGTTAAAGAGAATAAGAGGATTCAGTGGTACACATGGACATACGCTGATTCTGCCTTGCCGAAAATGCTTCAGAAAATCCTGTAGAGACACAACTTTGAGCAGGAACCTGAGTGGTATGTTACATAATTCACTAATTCATCAATTCATTTATTCAGTCACTTAATAATTCAATGATGACCATTTACTTTACAGACTGGGAAACAAGCCGTATGTGGAAAAGTGACTTGCCTAAGGTCAGGTGGTGGGGTCACATGTGCCAAGATGGAAATCCAGGCCTCCCCAATCCAGCCTCAGGTCTTCTTGCCCTACCACCAGCTGCCAACCAGCTGATGTGTTCTTTGATGATGGCAATGGGGGGAGTAGATAGCTGATGTTTATCTCCTTGATGGATGGAATTCCAGTTGGCAATTTGATCTTCAGCCTTTGCAACTTTGGGAAGACAGAGGGTGATCAAAAGCATATATTTTTCTAATGAAAGATGACTGTGGAAATCCAATATACCACTCTGTCAGCCTTGCAAGTCAGGGGAGGAGGGATGAAAAAGATCTGTTGTGAGCAAGCTTGCTGTTGACAAGTTGATCTAAACGTGTACAGGCTGTGCAGTCTCTCTAAGCTCCAACAGAATCCAAATATGTGCAGCAGAAAATTTGTGCAGCGACATGGGGCAAACACAGAAGCTTTGAGCACTGGCTCCAGACCAGGCTGCTGGAGTTCAAAGCCCCCAAACCAGTTTGAATGCTTGATATTTTTATTTGGGCTCTCTTCGTTTCCCATTCTATAAAGCAGGGGACATGGATTGGCTTCTCAGGTTGTTGTGGGGGTTGAAAAAGATGAGGACTGGGAAACAGTGAGGAGGGCTTAAGATGCACTGGACTCCTCTATGTGCAGTCTTCAAATACGTCTTTTTTCTTGGGACGATGGCAAAAAATACATGCAGGCATAACCATCAGTGCTTGCCTTGGCATTTGGTGATCACAGACACAGACTCCAAGAAGAACATGGGTGTGAGAAGAGGCTGTGCGACTTGAGTTACTAGTACATAAAGTAGTGGGAGAGAAAGCCCTTTTATTTTAGTTTTCTCATTGTCCCCTCCAAAATGAGGTAAGGTAGCATTCTGCATGTTGGGAACCATACTAATGACATGGTTGTTTTGTCCCATTAAGAGAGAGACATGCTCCTTAGAAGTACTGAGCTGAGATACATGCTCATCTGTCTACTTGGGCACATGCTTGTGAACAAACTTCTGTTAGGGGTAAAGGGGACTGAGGGCCATCAGGGTCTAATGGGAGGGGCTCAGGATGGAGAAAGCAGTTGTGCAAGGTCTGGTCTGGGAAGTGATACTCATTTTGAGCTGATCTTCAGAGGAGAAAGTCGAGGAGGATTTTACTTTTTAATTCAATATGACAAAGGTGAGAAAGTCGCTGGAGAAACTGCCTGGACAGTGACTCAGACATAAGAGCATCTTGGCAGCCTCAGACAAGAAGGACTTAGCTATTTGGCAAAGGGTCTGGATGTGAGTATATGTGAGTGAGATATGAGTGAGCTTAATTTTTCTGTGTGTAGGGCCAGAGATGCTGGACACAGTGGGCCTGGAGAGAGCTGACATGGAGCATTTGGAAAGGCTTGGCATTTGCTGCCTTGAATCAACATGTCACCTCAGAAGACGCAGTTAATCCATACGACGGATCAGGAGAGCGTCCTACAAGGTATGCTGTTTAAGCTGAGAACTGGCAGTCTGGGGAATGATTGCACAGGGCTGAGAGGACAGCAAGTTTCCAATCCTGTGGGTTACAGAGGATGGAAGAGGAAGACAGACAGCCTTGCTCCTGCGAGCTGGGAGTTCAGGGAAGAATGGAAGAGAAGTAGTTGAAGATAATGTGTGGGTAGAAATTGGGGCCAAATCACCCAGGATCTTAAAAGCTGTGTGGTCAGTAGAATCTGAGGCAGGTCATGGTCTGACACAATCAGAATTTCAGCTCAATGTGCCTAGATACTTCAAGGTGCCCATGATACAGCCTGGCCTGGTTTCCCATCAGAGCCCCACACTCCCAGCAGCATGCTACTCAGATCCTGAGCTTTTTGGTCAGTTGGCTGATGCCTGAGGAATATGTTTACCTGGGCACAGCAAAGGCTAGCCATCATTTAGATTTTTAAATGCACATAGCAAGGCTCCCTCTTTGATCCTAATGCAGATTTGTGGCTGGTTCTGTGGAATTCATTCTGCACTACAAGAGTATGACATTACCCAATGTTTATGGATGGCTGAGTCTAAAATATCCATTCTGAAGTCCACTGAAGGATGAAATTCCTTGTTACTTTCATAGATTCTCTTGTCTTATTTTCTTCCCGTGGAGGAACATAAAGCATTCATATTTTTAGCCCAGAGCTAGGTCATTTTTTTAATCCCACCTGAGTAAGAAGGGAGAAACATTTTGGGGGAGGTACAGCTGGTTTGATGAAAAAAGTCTCAGTTTAGAAAGGGTATCCTAAAACAATGCCCTCCCTAATCAAGGTCTCTATTTATTACCTTTCAGATATTTTAGAAAGCTGAGAGTTGCAGCCCAGCATGGCTAAGCAGCTGTCAGTGACACCAACACTCATCAGGATTCAGGATTTAAATATCAGCCCAGCAGACTCCCCACCAAGAGAGAAATAGGGCAGGACTCAAAGCCTGAAGTCTGGTCTCATGTTCTGTCTGAACACACAGGATTTCTTGGGCATTGTATAAAATGGCCAAACATGGTCTGAGATTAAGATATATTGAATTTTATCCATTGCCCTGTTGTCATGTGTATATAATGATTTGCTGATGGCCAGAAGGACTTGCCTTCTCCTTGCTTGACATACAAGCCTTTCCTATGGGTTCGACTTTGAACTAACCATACTCCATGCACCCTTGAGCTCTCTGTGTACCTTGCCTCTCCAAGGCAGTGCGTGCCATATTCTATTACATTCACATGTCCATATTACAAATACTTCCAGGTTTCTTCTATCCTCTATGAATTTGGGAAGTATACTAGAACCTCACACATAAAATACGTGCTGAATGGATGAATAAACAATTGAACCCACTCAGAGCCACTTTTAAGAATAGCCTAGATGGCCAGGCAGTGGTGGTGCATACCTTTAATCCCAGCACTCGGGAGGCAGAGCCAGGTGGATCTCTGTGAGTTCGAGGCCAGCCTGGGCTACCATGTGAGTTCTAGGAAGCATGCAAAGCTACACAGAGAAACCCTGTCTCAAAAAAACAAAAAAAAAAAAAAAAAAGTCTAGACGAATTTTAGAGTTATGTGGTTGCCCACATCCATCACTTGCTTTTGCCCATGTACACATCATATCCTTCCATTTAATGCTGGTGTGATTAGATGATGATGCTTATTCCTTTGTGGGATTAAATGTGATATTATCCTTGCCTTCTTCGAGTCTGTAGTTTTTGCAGTAATACCCAATTAAATGAACTGAAAGAATTTAATAGAGAAGGAATACAGGACACTGTGGGAACCCAGCACAAGTTATGCACGTTATGGAGAACCTGAAGCACATATAGAAATTAGCCAGACCAAGGAGATGCAAGGGCATTGCAAACACAGGAAACGGAATGCAGAAACAGGCAAGACCTGCTGGACTCTGGAGTTGTAAGTAAGAACATACTGAGTCTCTTGATTTGCATCCCATGGCAATCTTAAATACATTCCCCTTATTTCTAGATGACATTCCATTCCTGAGTCTGCTCCAAGCAGGTTAGTGTGGGGAACGTATTGTCTAGGCTGCAGCCTAGCCCATCTGAGAACTCCTAATCCTTCTGCCATGTCCCTCAGCCCTGACACAGTCAGGTGTTCACGAAGCAGGCATGTGGGACCATAACCTTCTATTGATCTCAATGTGTCACTTAACTTCTTCAGGACACCCAGCCTTCTCCAGTAGAATGGCACCATGCATAGGTTTCCTGTTTGCAGGATTATCTACAAGAATACCAGCATCAGCAGAGCCCAGCGAGTGCCTCATATTGTCATTCTCTTCCAGATGCCCCATGGCTAATGAACTGCTCACTCTAGCTAATTATAATTCTCACCAGTATAGAATGGGGAAACCATGCCAGTCACATTGCCACATTGTTCCCTCTGGCAATGTTACAGTGTCCATTTTATGGATGAGTAAGTAGAGGGTCAAAGATGGAAAGTTACTTCTCCAGAGTCCTAATCTCATAAACTGGGAATTCAGTTTATCAGTTGGAATCCTTCCACACTTTCCAGCTGCTGGTTTAAGCTCTTCTCTGTGTGGCTCAGTGGACAGTGGCTGTAGAGGTTTCTGTCCCTGTTCCTTCCTTCTGTAATAAGATGTGATTAGCCACTGACTCGTGGCACCGGAGAACACATGATTGCATGCAGGCATTTGTTGAGCAGGGTGGTTTCTGAGCCTATAGCCTGACACAAGCCACCAGCCCCAAAATCTCCTATTTAATTTGGAGGAACATATGCAAGCCCCTCAGAAGCAAATTGTGTCAAGATGTAGGGAACAGTCAGAAGCAGTTGATTACATCAGAACAGATTCTCAAGCCTTTGGAGGAGGTGGGCAGTATTGTGTTGCTGGCACTTTTAGTTCCCTTCGGGAAAAGTTCTATTGCCTTTCCTCTGGGAAATCCCATGGAGTCTAGATTCAAAGTCCTGTAGTGGCCTGTGTGCTTCTTCAGGAGTCAGGGCAGGTAAGGGGAACACATCAAAACAAAGCCTTTGAATTTATGCATCACTTCAATTTATTATCTGGAAAATCTTGCTGGGGAGGTGTCACAGGTAAACCGAGAGTCTCTGGGTGATTAAGTGATTTTAGTTTAAGTATTGGAGCTTAGATTCAAACTCAGATCTGAGCAGCCTTGGAGCTGAGCTGTAAATGCTGGGAGGTTGTTTTTGGCACAGGATGATATCATGGTAGGTGGCAAGGAAAATTCAGGAGTGGGTTGCTGTCTGTGATTTGTATTCAGAATTGTAGCATCCCTGCACTCATGGATGAGGCTGGAGAACTGGAACAGGATGGCCTTGCTACATAGGGACCAGAAAGGTAGAAGGTAGTGATGTTTTGCTTCTTGAGTTGGTCATATAGCCAAGGACTCAGTATGGGCCCACAGTGGGGTGGCTGCAAATGAGGCAGAGACTGAGATCACAGGAGAAGGTAGGGGGTCAGAGTCCAGGATGTTAAAGTCTTAGGCTGACAGTGGACAAGAATGGACATCAGGTCCTCTGGGAGAGGCCAGCTCTTCCTCCAGGCACACTGCTGAGCCTCTCAGTTGGTGCCATCAACCCCAGCTGTAGAAAGGGGAGGTGACATGACAGGCAGACAGAGCATGCTACTCACCAGCTGAGAGTTTGATTTCTTCTTGGCTTCCTGCCGACCAGGTGGCTGCTGACCTCTTCATAGAGAGTGGGGGAAGGAGATTGGCTTCATGTCTGTGCTTTGCATGGTTTGAGGTTCATTAGTGCTTCTAGGAATGAGCTCCTTGGGGACAAGGCACTGGACAGAAGGAGGAAGATGAGCTTTTCCACGCACCACTGGGAAGAAAGATTGACTTTCCTGGCATAAAGAACTCTGGATTTTCCTAGCACCTTACAGAGTGACCCATTGTCCTCAGGAAGAGAAACACACAAGAACTGTTGAGATCTGGAGTTAAGTGGGAGGGAGAAGAGTGGCAGACATCAGAAGGGTCAGAGCACTAGCTGCTCAGAGTACATAGCTGGATGCACTCTGGCCTCTATGGAGCATTGTTGAGGAAGCTATTCCTAAGCTATGCCAAGCAGTTTCTTTCCTGTACATACTCTGTGGGCAGTTTCTCTGTACTCACTATGCGAGGGACTCTTCCACAATGAGAAAGGGAATGGGTATTAGATGAGCTGTCGTCTGCATCAGAGCTCCATGGAGGAAGGAATAGTTCCCGCTTAGTTCCCGCTTCTTCTATGTAAAAGGGTTCTCTCTCTCTCTCTCTCTCTCTCTCTCTCTCTCTCTCTCTCTCTCTCTCTCTCTCTCTCTCTCTCTCTTTCTCTCTCTCTCTCTCCAGGACATGACATTTTGCTTGGCTCTAGCTTGCATCTGTCACCTCCTGAGGATCGTCCTTTTTCTGGTCATCCTTCTTCAACCTTGGATTCCCTCAGCACTCCTCTCTATAAATAGTCTCACCTCAGCTTACAAAAGTGTTCAACTCTAGCCCAAGTTCAACAGGCAACATCACAAAGTTTAAATCATAGCTCCTTTAAAAGCTCTGCTTCTATGCCTAGTTCGTATCCTGATCAATCGCCTCAGAAGATTGACAGTTATTTGTTACATTGCATTTCATTCTATTCCTGTGTCACGCTCACTTTTATAGCTCCAATTCTATAAAAAACGATTTTCTGAAACTTTCAGGGGACCTCCATGCCGTTCTAAGGACACATTCCTTCTCATCCTACTTGACAACACTGGATACTATCACTTTGGGCTCCAAACTCTTCTCTCCCTTCACCTCTCTGTAGCTCACCTCTCTCCTGGTCCCCCATGTCTCTACCTTTCCTTTTCCCATTGGCCTTTGACAAGTCTCTTCCTTGCTCCTCTTCTCACCTTGCTATCTCCATTCTTTCCCTCGTGCCTTTACCCTTCAGTAGCCTTTGTATCCATGACACTCAAATCTTCTCTTCTTTAGCTCCACATGTAGCTTTACATGGCTGTATGTTAGCAAAGGAGTGTTGATGTTTGTGAGCCATGATTAGGGATGGCCGGAGTGGATGCTTTAGAAAGACAGATGAATACATAAACAAAATGGGTTGTTGTGAAGAAGAAAAACAATAGCCTTTTGGTCTTACTTAGATAGGAGACAGGATTAAATTCAAAACTCGTGATTATTTAGTTTGATTTGTCTACTTCTTAACTTGTGGGTGCTTAATAAAAGGCAGCTGACTGTACTTTTGATCAGTGAGCTGTGAGTAAATTTTTCCTCCTTTTAGATGAAAGTGAGCAAGAAGTACATATCTTATTGTGTAAGGTTTTCAAAGGGAGTGATGGAAAATACTATTGATTGAATGACTAGGAGAACAAATGGATAAGATAATTAATTAACACCGAGGAATTGAGATCTTGCCACTTTCAGTAATTCATCTGGCGATGTATCTTCTTGAGAGCTATTCATGCCAGAGTGCCCAGCTCTGCCTTTTGCTCACCTTGACAGTAACCCCTGATTCTTAGTTTGAATAAAGCCAACACTATTGGGATGAGTGAGTTTCTATTTAAACTTGAAAGTTAGTTTCTTAAATCCCATTTTCCTCCAGCAAGATAGAGAAAATACTGTGTAACTTGTTCCAGGGGTGGGACCTAAAACTGTCAAGGTCAGGGAAGGGAATGGCACTAGGCACAAAGGCAAAGCCATTGTTGTAAGACACTCAGATTTTCAGTATTTAAAACCTTAACTGTGGGAAAATATATACAACATCAAATTGGGTATCTTTATTATATGGTTTTAATCTTTTGGTGGTTAGCACTGACAGATGGGTGAAGGAAGGCGTAGTGAAGCTTCAACAATGAGTACTAAGTTACAGTGTTGTTAAGAAGTGCTGGTATGCTATTGCATAGTAGTTAAGCAGAGCTAGCAATTGCATTATGAGACTCTCAGAAAGCCAGAAGAAGAGGTTTTGAATCTATTTGGATATAAGAAATAAATATTTGAATCAATATGTTTAACTAAATTACAGAATGTGTATATTAGAAATACCAAATGGTATCTCATTCATATGACTAACTTTTGTGTTTTCCTGAAATAGTTCAAATCAATTTAATTAAAACACATTTTTAATTGATTTTGTGAAATTCTATATGTTGCTGAGAATCACCATTCTTTCTGTCTCTATGAACCTGACTGTGTTAGGGAACTTGTGTGGACATAATCATATACTATTTGAATCTGTTTCCCTCCCTCCCTTCCTCCCTCCCTCCCTCCCTCTCCCTCCCCCCTTCATTCCTTTTTGAAAGGGTTCCATTCTATAACACAAGCTAAAGTCGAAGTCACAACAATCTTGCCTCTTTAGCCTCACAAGCTCTGGGAGCATAGACATGAACCACCACGTTTATCTTCCAATTTGTGTTTTATGAATGGCTTATTTTACTCAACTTAATGTTTTCAGGTTTTTTTCCATGTCGGAGTCTATGTCAGAACTTTTTTCTTTTAAAAGGCTTGATGAGATTCTGCAGTTGTGCATGGTATGTCCCAGGTTTTAACTTGATGGACTTGGAGTTTAGACATTAGGTTCTGGAGTGCTGTAGGTATGAATGCTATAGATTAAACTTATTTTAGGAAAGAAAAGAAGCATATGGATTTAGAGAGTGTTCTCCACCATAAATTTGTGCTCACATGTATAGACTTTATGTTCACAGAGTTTATTTTCTGTGTTATTTTCTTTATGGTTTAGCTCAGTCTTCTAGAAACTACAGCCCGACTTAACTATGAGAAAGAGATCAATGGAAAACATTGATGGCTGGATGGAGGGCTCACATGGGACATGGCCCAACAGTCTTGAGTCAGATCTAGTGGTGTCAGTGGGAATCAAACTTAGTAACCTCAAAAGGACCAAAGAAAAAATGGCTACCCACTACAGTATTGCTGCATTCTTATCCTTTCCCATGCATGGGGCCACTCTAAGACATTTGGTTCTCTTCTTCCTTGTACACCTGGGTCCTGTAAAGTCTGGATACTGGGTCTTGATATATTCTTTGTTTCTGGCATATAGATGAGAAGGGCTCCTTATAGCATGCTCAATCCTAGGAGCCTTCACTCCACAGGATCAAAACAACACTTTGGATACACTGATGTCCTGAAAAGGATGGCGGTGTCCCAATTTCTATTTTGTGATGCATTTTTGTTCTTATAATATTCCTTCCTTACAAAAAGTTCATTCTAGAAATGCTGGATGCAATATGGAACTTTGAAATTAGGCAAATTTCAGAGGTTGTAAATCTATTTGTAAACCAAGATGCTGTCTAAAAGTTGAATTTGTTTGAAAGAACTCATATTATTTAATAGAACACTTATGGATGTGTTCCTTTTCCAGTCAGCCTTTATCTCCTTGAGTGTCTCTCTCTTTCTCTCTCTCTCTGCCTCTGTCTCTCTGTCTCTGTACCTCTCTCTGTGTCTCTCTCTGTGTATTTCTGTGTGTGACTTTGTGTCTCTCTGTCTCTGTGTCTGTCTGTCTGTCTGTCTGTCTGTCTCTCTCTCTCTCTCTCTCTCTCTCTCTCTCACACACACACACACACACACACACACACACTCACTCCACTTGAGGAAAATGACTCTTGACTCTTTTGCCCTTGTGCATTGAAAACGTGCTCGGTGCCTGCTGGCTTTCTGGAAACCTTTCAGGCTTGCTTCCTGCAGCCCCTGCAAGCAGCTGAATTACCATTCCTCACCCTCAGCTGAAAGGGAGGCTGTTAACAAAGCCCAAGGAGCATGGGGGCCAAGAGAGGCAGCTCAGAGGCAGGCTGCACCATGAGGATTGCAGCAGGAATATAAATGGCTATTTCTTTTTTCTTTAAAGAAGGATTTTAAAGGTTATCAAGTAACTCCCTTTCAATAGAGAACAGAAATACCACAGACCACAGTTGTCGAGGCAAGTTGACTGCAAGCTTAAAGTGGTCAAGAGTCCTGGGAGAGGGTGTTATTTGGAGCACACTGAAAGGGCACAGTCTGAACTTGGTCAGAAAAAATGAGGCCCTTAGTTAAGATTCCAACACTTCACAGATTCACATTAGTAAATCAGAGGAAACACTGCCTCTGGCCTTCAGCAGAAAGATCCTCCATTTATTTTCATGGACCCTAGTTATAACAGCATCATCATAGAAACAGTGTTACTTTGGGTACCATGCTGAGCCATCTCTGTCCCCTTCCCATAAAGCGAACATCGTAAAGCCCCCTTACTCAGGGGAGGTTTCTCAGGGAAAGCCCTTAGCTCACACAAGGCAGGTGGATGCCTTTCTCAGGCACTACCAAATATAATGGCAAGTAAATGCCTCTGTCTCAGAATAAAAGAATCCTCCTGTGTGTGGACTACTTGCATGGTGTCCTGGTCACATTTGAAAGGGGCTCCTAAGTGTCCCAGCAGGCCTGCGAGTGGCTTCACATTTTGGCTCAGTTCATTTTATTATAGATGTGCAGGGATTTGGCATTTTGAAACAGAACAAGATCCTGTTTGTCCTGGTTTCTTTGAGTATTTTTATTTACCCAACATATGTTCTGTTTTCTTGGAGCGTGCGTCCTTTCCCTGCATTTCAAGGTAGAAGAGCCATTACACCTAATGAGAGTCCCTCTCTCACTGGTGTGCCACTTAAGATGTTCAAGAGTGTGCTTGAATGTTAACCTTTCAATGCATCTTTGTAATGGCATGTCATCCTTAAAAAATGAGGTGTCAGCTTCCTACAATAGGCAATAGACACTGATTTTCAACCTGAAAACCACCAGCCATCCTTTCTAGGTGCCTCATTGAGGTTGATGATGTTATAAAACACCCTGAAATGGAGAGTCAGGGTGAATGGTGCTTGGGGGAACTTTTCCCATTCTGCTGGGATCCATGCTATGAATGAAGTAAATACCTTACAGGATGACACAGTCTCGCTGCTGTTAAGCGCTTCTCTGGGGTCCTGTATCACCCCATTTGGAAATGTGTACTTGTCAACTCTATTTGTTAGGTGGTCCCAATTTCATCTACATGAACTAATGTCACCAACAAAGACATTTTAAGAATTGATGGATCAAAAATAATTGTCTTCAGGATGCTCAGAAAACTAGCAGGATTATCTCTGCAGTTTTGCCTTCATTGCTAAAGAAGCAGGCCCCCCATCTCTCTTTACATAATTACTAGTTAGCCTTCTGGAACTTTCTCTGTTCATGTAGAGCCCCTCATTGCCACTCATTCAAACATAGCAGACTCTTCTGACTGAAGAAATCCTATTCTTCTTTCAAGACAAGTTCGGAGTCGTCTGTCCTCTATCCTCTCTCAGATTCCCTGGGGCAGGGACATCACTCTCTTCTTTCTTGGGAATGCTTTGGTCTTGTTTACAGGACTGCAATGGCACACTCCATCCTAAGTTATAAATGGATGTCTGTGTATTTCTCTCCTATTGCATTGTGAGCTCAAGTATAGTGATGAGAACACATTTTGTTCTCCTCTAATCAATATTATCTAGGATATATTTGACATCTACAAGATAGCTGATGAAAAATAAATTTGAAGAATAACAGTTAATTGCTGTTGAAGCTGGTATAGGTGGTATATGAGTTGCTTTTCTCATTCCTGTGACAAGAACAATGTAGACAGTGATTATTTTGGTTTACAATTTCAAGAGGGTACATTCCACCATGGATGAAAGTACACGGTGGTGGGAACATGAAATGGCTGGTCACATTGTGTTTGCTGTCAGGTATCAGAGAGAGATGAATGCCTTCTCAGTTTGCTTTCTCTTTTTTATTAAGTCCAGAACTCCAGCCCATTGGATCATGCTGCCCACAGAGTGGGTTTCCCTTCTTCTGCTAAACCTTACCAGCAATGTCCTCAGCCATGCCCAGCAGTGTTTCTCCTAGGTGACCCCATATCAAGTCAAGTTGTCAATCAAGGCCAACCAACTCTCACAGAGACAGGGAAGGACCCCACTGGAAAATAATCAGAAGTGGAAGAAACTTTGGTGACTTTTGCATAGGACTAAGGATAGGGCTTAAAAGCAGAAGTTGCTTGATCTGGGGGCACACATGGTACAGAGATGGATCTATCACTTGGGGCACTAAGTCTCTTTTCATAGGGTAAGTTTTTTTTTTTTTTTTTTTTTTTTTTTTTTTTTTTTTTATAGCAGTAACCTCACTTGCAAGGCTTTGTACTGCAGGAGGTGAGGTCTATAAAACTATAGCCATTGAAGGATGTAGTGAGAAGCAAAGATATATGTATATTAGAGGCTCTCTAAATTTATGCATACAGTGGCTTCCATAGTTGTCAGATCAAGTCCCAGGGACAGAGGTTCTGGAAAGCAAATGTCCATATGAACTCAGACAATGATGAGAGTAATGGGGTTTATTCTGCTGATTGTTTTTCCATATCTCATCCACCTTCTTTATGTTCCAGGAGCCCCACTTTTTACTCATGGCTGTGTGCATTAGGAGGCCAAAGGGGATTATAAACAGTGATTGGAGTTATTCATGGATACCTTATCTCAGTTACTTTTCCTGTTGCTGTGCAAAAATACTCTGACAAAAGTAATTTAAGGGAGAAGGGATTTATTTTAGCTAATATCATGGTAGACAAGTCAAGGCAGAAGGAGCCTGAAGAAGATGGTCCCATTGCATCTACAGTCAAGAACCAGAGAGTGTATGCTGCTACTTAGCTCCCTTCCTCCACTTATATAGTCCAGGATTCCAGGCAGAGAATGGTGCCATTCACAGTGGGAAGTTCTTCCCACCTCAAATAACACAATCAAAACACTCCCCCATATTCATGCCTAGAGCTCCATCTCTCGGGTGATTCTAGAGTCTAACAAGTTGATAGCTAACACCAATCATCATACAGCACATCTGGGAGTCAGCATGGTGAGGTCTAGTTCATAGGTCAATGTCCTATGAGAGTCAGTTTTCTTATAGTGCCCTCATAGTAAGAAGTAAGTAAATAAATAAACAAAAGTAAAATCAATGCATAGTTGCCATTTTAGCATAAAAGAATACTAGATTTCAGGTTCAACTGTAATTTTTAAAAATTTATTCTTATCTCATATATAACATCCCAACCTCAGTTTCCCCTCCTTCCTCTCCCCCCGCCCCTCCTACTTTCCCTCCTCCCCAGATCCACTCCTCCACAACTTTAAATTTAATTTTTTTTTTTTTTTTTTTTTTTTTTGTTTTTCGAGACAGGTTTCTCTGTGTAGCTTTGCGCCTTCCTGGACTCACTTGGTAGCCAGGCTGGCCTCGAACTCACAGAGATCCGCCTGGCTCTGCTTCCCGAGTGCTGGGATTAAAGGCGTGCGCCACCACCGCCCGGCTTAAATTTAATTTTTAATAAAAGATAATTATTTAATATGAGTACATCTGTTACAGTTTGAAAATGATTTGGGTTCTCTAAAACTCATTTTGAAATTTACTTCTCAATGTTTTGGTACTAAAAGATGGTCGGGTCTGCTAAGGGAGATTTAGTCATTAGTGCTGTCCTTCAGGGACTGGTCAATTCTTAGAAGATTGAAGGGGTTCTTGTTCTCACGGGATTGTACTAGTTGCTGTCAGTTGAGCTGTTGTCAAGTAAGTTTGACTTCCTAGACTTTCTCTTGCTTCTCTCTCTCTCTCTCTCTCTCTCTCTCTCTCTCTCTCTCTCTCCTCTCTCTCTCTCTCTCTCTCTCTCTCTCTCTCTCTCTCTCTCTGTATCATTTACCTTGTTTCTTTGTTTTTGTTTGTTTGTTCAGGAGACAGGATTTTACTATGTAGTCCTGGCTGTATTGGGACTCACTTTGTAGACCAAGCTGGCCTTGAACTTACAAACCCCACGTGCCTCTGCCTCCGGAGTGCTAGGTTTAGAAGCATGCCCCACCACACCATGCTTTGTCTTTTGAGACAGGGTCTTTTACCAGGAAATAGGGCTTGCCAATTAGGTTAGACTGACTGGCCAGTGTGGCCCAGAAATTTACCTCTTATATCTCTCCAGTGTTGGAATTATGATCACTTATCACAGCACCCAAGTTTTGTTCCAAGGATGTTAGGTATCAAGTTCAATTCCTCAGGACTGTGTGGTAAGCATCACAGTACTGAGCTATCTCTCCAGTCCTTCTTGTTACTTCTTTTTTTCTTTTCACATCTCTGGCTTGTCTTACTCTTTCTGCTATGACTTAAAGCAGTAGGAGGCTACTCTGTGCAAGCTTGGACTCCCCAGTTTCCAGAACTGCAAATGAAACCAAGTATGTCTGTGTTATAAATGTCCCAGAATCTGGTATTTTGGTATAGCAATGGAATATGGACTGAGATAACAATGTGGGGTCTATGTAGTTAAATGCACTATTCCAATGCCCATGCAACTTTTATGAGATTTATTCCTCCTGAATTAGCCAAGTTCACTAAATGTTTGTTTATAAGATGCATGGTCTAGGAACAGAGTTACACATAGCATTTTAACATTTTCAGAGCTCAGATACTTTGGATAATGGTAGAAACATATTTATTAAATATACCTACTCAGGCTCCCTTCTGTCTTAAAGGCCTACTTAGGCTTAAGTAATGATGTCTCTGGTTTTCCCAATAGCATTAGCCTATTACTCAGCCTCCAGTAAAGTTGGCTTTGTTGCTAGATGTCTGTCATTTTGTTGTTGTTGTTGTTCAATCTGTCTGGACAGGAGGTTATAAAAACAACTTTGAAACCTACGTGCAAATGTTTTTAGGATATCCAAGAAGCCTAGTTGGCTTGAGAATTAGTGACTGGTCAACTGTCTATTCATTTCCTTACCTAGAAAATTCACTGTGATTGTGCCCTCATCTGCATAGTAATTACCTGACTCCTAGGGTTCTTGTGAGAATTAAAAAGAGATAAATCTTATTGACTGATGGGTATGGTGATGGCACAGGGTCCTTGTTCTTTCGTGGTAATTCTCCTTCCGCTTGTTCCTGGGGGCAGTAGATTTGCTGTGTTCCTCCAGAAGGCTCTGTACCACTCTTGCTGTGTTGACCTCCATGGGTCTCCATCAGGCTAATGGCAATAGCATTCTGAGGAGAGATGAACAGACTCAGAGCCAGGAGGCCTGGATTTCAGCCCAGCCTCCCGCTGCTTACAAGATAATGAAGATTGGGGAAACAAATTAAATACAGGAAACACAGCTACTGAAATGAAGTGAGTGATTATGATGATGATGACGGTAACAAACACTTGTGTAGTTTCCATCAGTTCAAAAGCTTCTTGGGGGAGATTTATATTTGATAATGAGACATGAGACTGTTTATTTCATTCAATCAACAAGCCTATTTGGAACATCAACGTTGAGCTAAGTGCCTTCCTGGGTATAGGGTGTACAGATGTAAATAAGACTCAGGCTTGACCTTAAGGAATATCCACCTAGGAGGGCAGATGGCTGAGAAATTCACAATGGCAGCAGCATACATTAACAGCTAAGCAGATGCAGAGGTAGGGGACACAAGAGATTCATGTAAATGAGGCTAGTTGGGGGTCTTTCAAACAGGGGACCCCATGTGTCTTGTTCTTTACATATGAGCATAATCTTATAGCTGAGAGCCAAGCAAATGAGAGCAGAGAAACGGAAGTGGATGTGGTCAGGACTTCACTGGACCCTTAAAAACCTTTTATCTCACTCGAGTTGTCTGATCAGCTTCTGACTCATTACCAGTATTTTAAATCAATCTTTAATTCTCTGCTCAAGATTTGGGGCTCCTAGCATTGTAAAATCCTTCTCCTACTCTTAACAGATCAAATCTAAAATGGGCAGCTTTCCATATATTCATAATAAAGTTTCTGTAAGAATTTCTAAATTACAATAAAATTTGCTGTCAGATTTGTGTCTAATCTAGAGTGAAAAAAAATGAAGTCTTAATAATTCAACATACTTTGATTCAATCTTAAGATTTAATCAATACAAGGCAGGGGAATGCAAGTCATGTAAAGCCCACTAATCAGATTTCTATCAAACAGATTATCACATGAATTTAAAAATAAAAACAGAGGGTATATTTATGTTGATTTGTCTCTATCCATTGTCTGAAGTCCATGTGACTAGGAAATGTGTCAACTTAGATACCTTAACAGGCCAGAGAGAGTATGTAAAAAGCTTTATTTAAGAATCTTAAAGATAGCAAGGAGAAGCTAGCCTTTCATGCAGATTTCCCAAGATGAGAAAAATTAGGACAGTAACGATCTCATATTGATGGAAGTAGGGTCTATGTCAAGGATAGCCTCCCAATTCATGTATTTAAAGAGTGAATTAGATAATTGTCTTGTATTAATTAATATTTTTTAGGATAGTTTAGGTACCCTGGAACTTTTAACCAGTAGCAAGTCCTTATAAATTTTGGTGGCTTCAGAAAATTGCCTTTTATTGTTCTCATGATGAAGTTATTTGGGTAGTTCTTCTGGAATGGAACAATTCGGTTGATCTCAACAGATCTACTCATGTTTCTGTCATCAGATGGCTTGTTAGCTGGTGACTAGCTGGCCAGGGAGACTCACTGCAGTATCTTACATCTGGCTGAATATGAATTGAGATGCTGTTATGGTGTGATTATGAAATGTCAAATAGAGACTCATGTATTTAAGCGCTTGGTTTCAGATGTGGTCCCATCCTTGGAGGTTGTGCAACCTTTGTGGAAGGAGCCACAGTTTGTAGGGTCATTAGAAGTGGGCATTTGTGAGTACTAGCTCCTGCAGATGTGTGTGTGTGTGTGTGTGTGTGTGTGTGTGTGTGTGTGTGTGTGTGTGTGTGTGTGTGTGTGTGTGTGTGTAGGCATGTGTAGGTATATGTGTCTGGAGGGGCCAGTGCCATTGTCAGGTATCATCCTCAGCCTCTCTCTACCTTAAGTTTTGAGACAGAGTGTCTCCCTAGCTCCTATGGTAATGGCCAAGCCTTGCTTCTGGTGTAAACCCTCCAGTTCCCAATGTACCAAAATGTGAGCTAGCTACAAACTCCTGCCACTACCAACTGAGCCATGTCAGCTTCCATACATGGATGAACTTCTTCATCAAGTTGTATTTGTCAGGCGTTTGGGCAGAGCAATGAGAAAAGATAACTAATTCAGAGGCCTTATCCTGTGATCCTCAAGCAGACTAGACTAGACATATGTTCATACTTGTCTCTACTGATTTTAGTAGAGTTTGTTGAGGCTGAGAGTTTTAATTTAGACATTTTTTAAAAGGTTGGAGGTAGGAGTCCAGCATTCAATGTGGAACACTGAATTAAAGATATGCATGTAGCAATCATCTGTAGAGATATATCTAAAGCTATGAAACTATTGATCATAGAATATGAGTATGTATAGAAAAGAGAGTCTCAGGAATGGTTCTGAATTTAAATGTTAGGGGAATCAATTTCTTTCTCTTTCTCTCTGTATGCATGTGTGAAGGAATGAAGTGAGAATAAGCTAATGACCAAGGGAAAAACAATGCTAGAACTGAATTACAGATGGGAATGATGAATAGAGACTCTTAAACATCTATGTCCTTTCAGTCATTACAGTAGATGTAACTTCCTATGGCCAAGTTCTCCAAGATGTAGCAATGTCTCCACTTCAGCCCCACAAATACATGATTCTAAATATTAACTCCTACTGTGTTATTAATTGTGCCTCACAGAGGTGGTCAACTGTGTTGTATTCTACCATCAGTCAAAAACAAGATATGAGGACTGACTGTAGCATTTAGTCACCAGGGACCTGGACAAGAAAAATTCTTGTGAATAATAAAGATGAAAAGTAAAAGTCAGAGGAATTACAGATATTCCATCAATATATTATTTTTTTAATTTTAAACATGAAAGAAGCAGAAAATAAATGCACAGTGAACATCCAAACACCCACTACTTAGATTCTATAATTCAGCTTTTGATAGATTTAATTCATATACATTGCATATAGAGTATATTATATTTGATATAATATAATTTAATATAATATATCTGTACACACACACACATATATATATGTATATATATATAATGTCCAAATTTGTGTCCATTAAACAATTAATTTTATTCTCTTTTAATGTAAAGGCATAGGAAAATAGAACATAACTGTAAGTTTGAGGGAGTTAAGTAGTATAAGGTATGATGATGATGATGAGTGTGTGTGTGTGTATGATATAGTGGCATGATTATATGCTGATGAGAATGACTAAATAGTAATGGTGATATTAATGATACTAGAGAAATTAATATTTGGGAAGATGTGTTTGTTTGGGTAGAAAAACATGTATGTTGTTTATCTACAGAAGAACCTGCCTGGGTAATACACATGCAGAGGGCAGATACTACAGGGTCTGACCAACAACAGCATCTATTACAGGGTCTTTGGTATTTAGAGTGGGAGACCGGATTTACTGGCCCAAGGTCCATCACATCTACATTTGCTCTGAATCTGCCTTTTGTTTCCAGCTTTGTCATGGTCATACTTCTGCAAAACTCTGGGAGAGTCTCATAACCAACTTCTTAGGTCTTCTGGGATCTCAGCTGCAAAATGTGCATAATGATGAGCATTATAATTATAGGGAGCTTGGAAAATTACTCACTGAGGGTGTAGGCTTTGCTGTTTTTTTTTTTTTTTTTTTTTTTTTTTTTTTTTTTTTTTTTTTTTAATCCACATTTTCCCAGATGAATGAGAGGCTGTGACAACTCTATCCCCTGACCTGCACAATATCTTTTCTCAGTCTGGAAACTTTGAGATACTGGGTGAAGAACTCAGGACTTCATAGGCATTGTCTGTCTCCATTAAGTTCCCTTAGTAGTTTGCTGTGGGTTTGAGTGCATCCCTCTAAAATTTGGGAATTGCATTTTTTTTTCCTTTTGGTGTTGAAGATTGAATTTTACTCTTGAACTGTGTCCACATTTACTTTCTGTTTTTAGGTGAGGTCCCAATAAACTTCCTAGGCTGGCTGTGGACTGTAAGCCAGGTAGGACTTGGGCTCACCTTCTTCCTGCATCAGCCTCCTGAGGAGCTGGAGTTAAAGAGCTGTACCCCAAGGACAGACCTTGTATTAGAACCTTAATTCTGCAATGAGAACATGTTGGGAGGTGGGCCTAATAGGAGGTATGGCAGTCATCTCAGTGGAGCCCTCAGAGATTGTAAGACAAATCTTAAAAGGTCTTATTAATAAAAAAAAAAAATCTGGAGCCAGATATTGGAGTAAATTCTGAAAGATCAGAGGAATAGGACAAGCCAAAACCAACCTCACCTTACTGACCTTCAGTTTCCAAAGAGACCTGCTTCCTGTATACCCATGCCTATATGCCTGTCTGTTCTGCTAATTCATTTCCTCTCTCCACCCAGCTACATCATTTCCTCTTCCAGCCTAGCTTTGTCACTTACTGTCTGTCTGTACAGACCTCCAGACCTTTAGGGTTACTGCTGGGATTTAAGGCATATGCTACCATACTTGGCTATGTTTCCAGCATGGCCTTGAACTCACAGAGATCCAGACAGATCCCTGCCTCCAGAGTGATAGGATTAAAGGCTACCATTGCCTGACTTCTATGTTTAATATAGTGGCTGGCTTTTCCCTTTGATCCTCAGATAAGCTTTATTGGGGGATACACATAAAATATCACCATGAGGGATAGATTACTACCCTTCTAATAGAAATGTATCAACTATCGCAGAAATTTACCCCTTCATCTCTCCATATTTTTGTGCTTGCTTGTCCTTTTTTTCTTTTATCCTTCAGACTTCTATCATATTATGTAGCAGCCTGAGGTTCTCCTTAGATGTAGTCTTCCAAACTTGGACTTGCCAGCTTCCAGAACCAAGAGGCTTAAAAAGTTCTTCATTTTGTTAATAGTCTCTTCTCAAGTGTTCTGTCATAGCAACAAAAATGCATTAAGAAGCTGTTGGAGGAGACTGTAGGACAAGTAACCTAGAAGATATTGCAGAAAACCTGAGCCCACTCCCTTCACCCCTGAATAATGCTTTTGGACAGCAACTGTCTTTCATTCCCTGGCTTCCTTCCTCTCAGCTACAGAGCAATGTCTAAGGCTTATAATTCATTATTGACTGTATATAGTTCCTATTTATTCTAGCAGACACTGCATTTTGATACCAATGTCTCTTTGTTCTTTTTTACAGCATTCCACACCTCCTTCCAGTACTTAGAGTTATTTATGTCTTGGTGGCTGACCTGCCACAAGTAACCACACATAGCAAAGAAAGACTGCAAGAATATACTAGCTATATTTAGTGCTACCTAATTAGAATTCGCTATCTTTGATTCATTTTCCTTCCTTTAGGATGAGGTTTTAAATTAAACCCCAAACTTGCTATATTTTCATTCATTTAGATGGAAAAGCCTCAGGACTTGGAATCAGGTGAATTAGATGGAACCTGCATTGTTGTTGAGATTTCACACCACTTAGCCATAGTTTTCTCATCTATACATTCAAGATAATGTTTCCCTTACAAGGCTGCTCGGAGACTGAGAGATCATGCATGCATATAACCTTAGCACTGTGCCTAGAAAACAGTAACATTCATGGGATATTAACACAACAGATCGATGAATGGCAATGATGAAACCAAGTAAGCAACCATAGCTGGTACCAAGTGCTTCTCATGTTCCAGACTTGGTGTTCTGAATACTGCAGGTAAAGAGGTGGGAAGACACTATGTCTTTTCTGAATGTTTTCTTCCAGTAATGAAATGTATACATTAAAATCCAATCAAACTAGGTCTGCATTCTTTTCAGTAATTCAGTTAAAAGAACTGTCTTCTAGTTCATTTTAAAATCATGATTTATTATTCATTTATTTTAAATTATTATTTTAGTTGTACCAATTTATGGAGCACAGTGAGATAATCTGGCACATGTATACAATGTATAATAATCTAAATGATGAGGAAAGGAGGTAGAAACTGATCATATAGTGCAGGGACTCCAAAACAGCAGTGTAGAGAACACCCTTGCTGGGACCAGCAATGCCAGAAGAGCACTATTTTCTGTTACCCTGTTGACTTCTTGATGAGCACCTCTGCCTAAATGTACACAGGACCACATTCCTGAAGCTGAGAGAAGGCCCTTGGACACCTGGTCAACTGGACAGATCAAGGTACCCCTTCCCTCCATCTTATCCCAGTTTCTGCCATAAGTCACTGAAAAAGACCCAAACCAGCTGCTGGATGAGACTCTATTTCCTGGTGTTCTCTCTCTCTTTCTCTAATGAAATACTTCTTTCTAAAACTCACTCCGTGTGGTCCAGGAATCTAATTCTTTAAATTTTCCATAGAAGAATTCCCAAGCCACCAGCTCTGGGTGGCTTTGGTAGTCTTTGAATTTCTCTCCAAAATGACTGTCATTCTCAAAGGCACTCATATACTCCTGTATCAAAATGGCTAGTTAACATCACCATGTTCATAACTTTTAAAAATTATCTTATGAACATGTGGTAATGTTATATATTTATGAGGCACAGTGTAATGTTTTAATACATGTAAATCATTTAGAAATTATTGAATGATTTCCTAGTAAGCTAGGCAAAACAAAATATAGGAAATCCAATTAAGCTTGAGTTTCAGATACAAATAGGTGTAAATATGACTCATGAAATATTTGAGAAAAACTTTCTCAAAATATTTTATTTTTCTGAAATTCAAACTTAACTGGAAGTTATGCATTTTTACTTGCTAAATCTGTTAAGTCTTGCCCAGAGGAAATTCAATACTCCCTGTGTATTGTGTATGCTTATGTGTCAATAGCAACAAAATCTGACCTTAATATTTGAGGTAGATGTGTATGACTAAAGGTCACAGTGACTTCCTGAGAGGCTGGATGTCCAAAACTCTGACATTTACTTCGGGGTTGGATATCACCTACATGTAACCCCTGTCCCACTTTCGCGCTGTATCCTTCACTCTAACAATCTACAGCTCCTTTAAACTTCAGTGAAGTTTAGTATGTTCTGGCTTATTATATTCCCGCTGGGCAACTATAAGTTATGTCAGCTTCACTCTTCTTTCCATCTTTCTGGCTGAGGATCTGTAACATAGGTGATTAGATTGTCCTCCTATCTACAAAGATTATGTCTGTAATTTCTGTCTATTTGCCATATCATTTCTTCAATCACTCAATAAAATTTCATTGACCACCTACTAAGTGCCTGGTAGAAGGAAGTTTCTGACCCTCCAGGACCTGCAGCTGTTCAGTCCCAAATTAACACATAGAGACTTATATTAATTATAAAACTGGTCTATGGCTCAGGCTTATTGATAGATAGCTATTATGTCGTAAATCAACCCATTTCTATTAATCTATGTATTGCCACATGGCCATGTATTACCATGTGGCCAATCGGTCTGCTGCCTTGTTGCCCCTTGGGCAGTGAACTGGCATCTGCCTTTACCTTGCACCCTCTTCTTCCTGTATCTCTTTTGGATTTCCCACCTGGCTCTTATCCTGCCTTACCATATGGCCAAAACAGCTTCTTTATTAACCAATAGTAGCAACATATATTCACAACTTACAGAAAGATGATTTCACAGCAGTGCCCAGTCCTCTTTTAGGCAGAAAGATTCAGATATAGCTTCTAACTATGAATTGTAGAAGTGGTAACTCAGAATACCTTATTCCCTAGCTAAGGGACACTGATGAAAACAGGTATTTTAAAGTCTTTATAGCTTTGTGCTTCAATTTATTCATCTATAGATGATAATTTCAGCTCCCTCAAATAATTATATTGAAGACAAAATGTATATCTATTTTTTGTTTCTATATCTATGACCGTCTATTTTTCTATATGTATAGCACATGTGTGGTATTTGCAAGCATTTGTGTCAACTGGTAAGCATTAGCTTTGCTAGATCAGTATTTGTGATGACTCATTTTATGTCAGTTTGACAAAAGCTAGAGTCATTTTGGAAAAGGGAGCCTCAATTTAGAAAATGCTTCCACCTGACTGGTCTGTGGGCAAGCCTTCGGGGTATTTTCTTGATTGATGATAGATGTGAGGGACTCAGTCCACTATGGGTGTTATGAGAAAGCAGGTCCAGCAAGCTGTGAAGTGCAAGCCGGTAAACAGCTCCCTTCCATGGCCTCCACATCCATTCCTGTCTCAGGTTCCTGTCTTGAGTTCCTGCCATGACTTCCATTGATGATGGACTGTAAGATATAAAATGAAACAAACCCTTTCTCCCCAAATTGCTTTTGGTCATGGTGTTTTATCACAGCAATATAAACTCTAACTAACATACTTCTCAACTGTATTAGAAAACTGTGGCTGCTTGTAATTTGTTTTCATTTTTCTCTGTTTTCTCCAAGAGCCTTGACCAGGAAGGCTTGTGAAAGCACATGGAATTTATTTACTTATTTTTAGGATAAACTTTGCAGAATGCATGCCCTTGACAGCTAAGGAGCTTGATCATAGACTCGGGCAAATATTGTCACTACTAGCTTTCAGAAGGCCACTGAAAATAGGGTGATAATGATCTAATAAAATCTCTCCACCTTTCCCCTGGAGTTCCCACAGTTTCAGACATGCTCAGGGAGGGGTGGCAATGAAATCTTGCAGATGAATTTTGTTTATCATGGGACACATGATGTGCAAGTCTGGAGTCAATTAAAACCCTGAGACTGAATGTCAAGAACCAGGGAATTTGTACCAATATTAGACTCCTTGCTCCTTGGGAGGGTGAATTTGACACTCTGAAGGATATCTAGGGAGTTAATAATAACATCTTCTAACACATTTCTTTTGTATTTAAAGCTCATTGCTTTTTTAAGGAGTTCAAAGTCATTCCCCGTTATATGCCTTCAGGATGAGATTAGGTATGAAATGCAATGCCCAGGGCAAAATAATGGTTTGGATGAGAATTTAAACACCCCCAAATCAGAGAATGCCAAAAGTAAATCCATGTAGGCTCCCTTTAAGGTATATATGTATTGAATGCTCCTGGGAAGTGATAGTTCACCTGTGAACGATGCTATGTGGGCACATTCAAATTGCCCTGGAAACACAGACTCTTCTATTCTAACTGGTTGTACTGATGCCCAATTCACTCGATTCTATGTCAAGTATCACGCTCTTCATATGAAGTGAAAATCTGCAGCTGTAGATGTTCCATTCACGTATCTCAGAAGTTTCCCTGCACAGAACTGGGATATATTGGTTCCCAAATCATGATTGAGAAAGAGTCTTTGAAGGATCACCATAGAAGAGCACATCTGGAAACCAATCCAGAGCTGTAGTTTCCTTGCCTTCCCTTGCTCCATCTGAGGGTCCAATATCAAGAATTTCTCAGGTATTTTGCAGACTTCTGCAGAAAAACCTTGATTTGTAAAATCGGGGCTATTTGTTTCAGACCTACTCAATCTAGATGACAGGTCAGTTTAGTATGGCTTTTCTATTTAAACAAGAATGTCATTTAGAATTCTAGTTCAGAGCTTTTAATTCCAGCAGGAATAACTATAGGCCCAAGGCATTAAAAATTAGATGGTTGAAACAAGAAATGTGAACCCATGAACTGAACAGCAGATTCAACCAGCTCAAACAGAAGACAGTGGGACATTCAATAGGACTGAAAAATCTAATAATACCAATGACACCTTAGATATCAATCAATCAGAATCCATGACTGAATAGCTACAAAGACACAAAACACTATATGATGACATTACTAAAGGGAATTCTAGAAGCTTTTGGGGTGGAATGAGTTATTTTTCTGCTTTTAAAAGGATATGGATCAGATTGACATCAGACTTCTCAGACAAAAGAGGAGACAGAGGAGCAATATTTCCAAATGTGTAGAAGGAAATTACCCTCATTCCCAAATTTCCATGCCTAATAAAATACAATGCAAGTTTGAGAGTAAAATAAAAAGATTTTTTAATTTTCAAAATTTTTTGCCATGTATGGATTCTTTTTATAACACTTACAAGCAAGAAAAATTAAATGTGTGAGGTAGAAGTAGGTAGGATAAAGAAACAATGACAAGAAAGTAAATAAACAAAAGGCCATAATTTTTAATTGTTAATGTGTTCAGTTTTAAAATTAAGGTTTCTAATTCTGGAGGAGTGGGAATGGGGGGGCTGGGGGGAAGGGGAGAGGGGCGGGAGGTGGGAGAACAAGGGAATCCGTGGCAGATGTATAGAACTGAATTGTATTGTAAAATAAAATAAAATAAAATATAAAAAAAGATTTCTAATTAAAACACCTCAGCAGAATCTGATGTGTAATGTGTGAGGACTAGAATCTGATATGCAATGTGTGGGGACTAGGTAAAAGGGGCAGAAGGAATTTAAAATGGTTCTTCTTTTATTGTCTGGATGCCATAGATGCCAGTTAGCTCCCAAATTGTTCAGAATGACTCAGGTTTAAGTACATCAATCAAAAAATATCAGGTGAATTGAGAACAATAGATCTATTGTGCCCAAATCCAAACCCACTTAAGCCTCAGGCTAGGGAGAAGACAGCAGAAGAATCCCAACCTCCAAATGTCAGGAAGAGAATGAAGGATACAGAAATTAAAGGATGGATAACAAATACAGATTTAGCCTCCACCAATCTAAGAATAGCAGTGGCCACAATATTGTGACTAAGTTTATTTCACTAAAAGTCAATGGTTCTTAGACGGAGAGATATAACTGTACCCTGCCCTACCAGTACTTAATGCAGAAGTAGTAAGTGATATGGTAAGGTGAGCTAGTATTAAAGAGATGCAAATGCTTCTGTAGATCAGAGAACAGAGCTATAAGAAAGGGTCAAAGGGTTGGTATCTGGGATACATGAGGGAAACGACTTCAGGGAGTGGAATACTCTTGAAATCTACTCTGGAGGAAAATTGGCAATAGTGTAATAATTTTAGTGACTTGACTGCATTTGCATTGAAGAAAGAATTTGAGGTGGGTAGGTTCATCAGGCTTCTATTGTAGAAACATGGGTTTATGAAATGAGCGGTTGACAGGACTTCTTCAATGTGGGAGACTCAGTGGGGAAATACAGGAAGCAGAGAGATGATGGGATTGGATCTTGATATACTGAGATTTTCATCTACCTTTGGATTTTGGGGTGATTGCTTATTTCTATTTGTATTTTTGTTGTTGTTGTTTCTATTTTTTCTTTTTTTTTTTTTTTTTTTTTTTTTTTTTTTTTTTTTTTTTTTTTTTTTTTGGTTTTTCGAGACAGGGTTTCTCTGTGTAGCTTTGCGCCTTTCCTGGAACTCACTTGGTAGCCCAGGCTGGCCTCGAACTCACAGAGATCCGCCTGCCTCTGCCTCCCGAGTGCTGGGATTAAAGGCGTGCGCCACCACTGCCCGGCTCTATTTTTTCAAGACAGGATTTCTCTGTGTAGCCTTGGCTGTCCTGGAACTCATTTTGTAGACCAAGATGGTACTGAGCTCACAGATCCACCTGCCTGTGCCTCATGAGAGCTGGCATTAAAGGTATGCACCACCACTGTCCAGCCATCATTGGGTTTTGCTATAGAGTATCAAATCGAAGAAATGGGTAGCTGTGTGAATTCCTGAAGAGAAATTGCATTATAGGCCTGGACTTTCTCAGATGAAGCAGCATACATTCTTTAGATTTATCATGTATGAAGTTAGAACTCAGTCACATGTCTGACCTCTTTTTCCTTATGTTCAGTGGAAAGAACAAGTTAATGAAAATAATCTCATCTTCATAAAGCCAGATAGGAACTTTGGAAGCTTAACTAAGCTACAGTGAGTTGCTTCCCTTGTGTTCCTGTCTCTAAATTCATTTGCTTTTGTGGTCATGGAAACAGTGAAGACATAAGGAGCAATGGAATGATTTCCATTTCTTCTGGCAGTAAATGAAATACCAACAGTACATGCTTACAAAAGTTGAGAAGCTTTGTATTGATCTCAGAGGAAAAGCAGCACTTTAGATTAATGGTTGCTGATTATTTTATTATTCAGTCAACTAGTTGAACATAACAGTGACCTCATAGATTATAAGTGATAAGTGTTTCTGTGGTTCTGTATCATTACTTATCTCCAACTGCCCCTGAAAATAGTGATACATTGATCACAATGTGGTTTGCTTGGAAATCCCCAAGAGCACAGACTGCAGTAGTAGCCCCAGAGAACTTAGTGCTAGCACTCTTTAAGCAGTTGAAGTGTTTCCTCTTTCCAATGTACCAGATTTCCTGGGAAGCACTCATATGTGTATATCTCACTGGACTGAATTCTTGTTACTGTCTAGGTCAAACTGTTATCCTAACTCTGTTGGGGAAGTCTGACTAAAGACCTGTTTACAGTCTATTGTAAACATTGTTTCATTGTACTATTTTGAAACTTTGATAAATGGAAAAGCTTCCATGAGATGAGTTTTGAGCCACGGTTTGGAGGATAAAGGCTTTTACTTAGAATGGCATCGGATCATTTCACAGAGACCTGAATTTACCCTTCTCTGTGCTCGCCTCAAAATTATGGAAACACTTGCATAATAATCCATTTAAACAAATGTTTGTACCTTTTCTTTCGGCACAAACGAGTACAAATACTATAGCAGAATAGACAGAAAAATTAGTTTTTATCCTAAATATCTTTTGGGCTTACTGTTTTTATTATGACATTTGCATTTTAACAGCTTTGGATATGCTACTGAAAAATCATAGTATGCGGAAAAAACAGGGGTGAAACTCAATAACCTGTTTGAACAATGAGTTAGTGAATGTGGGTGAGAGAATGAGTCTTCTCTGTAATGGTACTGAGTAGCAAGGGTGGGGAGAGCAGGCAAAGAGAAAGTGGAGGCGCTCTGATTTGCCTTTTAATTCCCTCTTCGTTTTCTTTTAAAATATTTTACTAGTTAATTTGTGTGTGTGTGTGTGTGTGTGTGTGTGTGTGTGTGTGTGTGTTTCTCTGTTTGCCTGTGTCTGTGTATGGAGGTACCTGCAGAGACCTGAAGAGGGCAGAAGATCTTCCTGAAGCTGGAGTTTGAGAGTGCCACACTGATGTGGGTGCTGTGAACCACATTCAGGTCCTCTGGAAAAGCAGTAAGCACTCTTAACTGCAGAGTGATCTCCCCAGCCCCGAGTTTCTAATTCCTTTGAGGAAACAACTGTATTTCTGTCTGGAGGGTCAGACACATAGGTACTCTTGAGAGCTTTTGCATGAGGCATAGGAGATCATAGTTTCTCAGCGTGTGGAGAGTCCAGGGCTACATTGCTCTTTCTGTGTTTATCTGATCCCTTTATTATCCACTGCACTGAGAGATGAAGCATGCCCCATATGGATCATATCTCAAAAAGGAGTGGGTCAGGAGTGTGATGAGCAGGAAGGTGGAGATAACATATACTGAACTTTTATCCAGGCTACTTGTTATTCTAAGTATTGCGTATGGACATGATAGGCTCAAAGTCTATCATGAATCTTCAAAGCATCCCAAGGTGAGGGACAATATTGCTATCCCATAATAGGCAAGGGAATAGAGACAAACAGAACTCCACCAATGTGCTTATGGAGACAGGAATTATCTATCTGTCATGATATGTAATTCTAGAATCCCTGTTTAGAATTTTTATTTGGAGGCCTGTAGAGATGATTCAGCTTCAGAGGACGCTAATTCAAGTTCTAATACCCACATCTGGTGGCTCACAGCTTTCTGTAACTCCACTTCCAGGGAGATAAGACACCTCTGACCTCTATGAGTACCTGCCCTCATGTGCACATACCTTTCCTACCCCCACAAACATATAATTTAAAAATATTAAAAATAAATATTAGAATGTTTTATTTGGATTGCTGTAGAATAAATTTTTTCCAAATATCTCATCAGATCCAGGGATCTGATGTGAGAACTGGGATCACATTAAGAAATTGAGGTGAGTAAGTAACAGTTGGGGACAGTATTTACAGTGAAGCAAAGACCAAGAGTCCTTTGGTTAGAAAGAACAACTACTCTAGACAAAGATTAAAGTTCGTGGGTACCAACAGCATAGCTTTTATTCAAAATTCTCAGTTTAGGAGCTCTGAGGCAGTTAATGGCAGAGGGCAGTGATTTTTCAGTAGGGCCTCAAGCAAGAACTTGCTGGCCTAAAAGGGCAGGTGTTGCAGCCAAACATTGGAGCTTGGGGATAAAGGATTTGTACATCTTTGCATACAAACTCCTTAGCGTGTTTCTGAAAAGTTGTAAACTTCATTGTGAAGGCTTGGAACAGAATGGATTATCACACTGTGAGAGCAAGGAAAACCCTAGGGGAATGAAGGATGAAGCTCCTTATAGCTCAGGGAAGCAACTCAGAATAGAGGATGGGCTTGGAGATAGTAAAGAAAAGCATGTCCTAGGTAGACTAAAGCACTCTGTAACCAGCAAGACTAAACTATGTGCCCCAACTTCCGCTGGCACTACTGCTTCTCTTGACCTCAGACTAATAACTATGTGTGATAAATATTTTTTTTTTTTACAGTAAGGACCATAATACTGGCCTTGTATAACTGCATGGAAGATGCCTTGAAGATTCTTTGGAATAAAATAAATAGGTTTTACTGTTTTCCTACTTTACTTCCTGGAAACAATCATGCTGATTGACGAGCATAAAAAGAGGATCATAGTGCATACTTCAGTCTAGTCAAGAGGCCACCTTTCAGAGACACATGATTAATATTGTTAACAACTTCCAGGTCTATCTAAGGAAATAAGTCCAGCATGTGGGGACTTGTCAAGGGTTAAATTGGTATATAACCAGCAGAAATTATTTTCTATGGATTACTGTTCACTTAGTATTCACAGACGTAGGTTGGCATTGTGACATACACAGACCTTATTTGAGTTGTGAAATAAAACAGAGATAAACATATTAAACACTAGCTTGTTAAATAGACAAATGCTTTCATCTAGGAAGAAGAGTGAGTGGCAGTCCCCAGGGGAAGAAAGGGGGACGGTCTGCTGGCCCATACCTGGGTCAGAGTCTGATTTGCTGAGTACCTCACAGCTGCTGCCACTGCGAGAAGCCATTTGTCAACTTTATACCTTTTTGCTTTATGGTCTAGTGACTTAATAGGATTCGACCTCCCTGGATTCCATTTCAGTTAGGTCAGACACCACACTTCAAATTAAAACTTGGGCTCTGAGAGACAGGTGCTGAAAAGTTGTGTCTACTGGTGGTGGCAGTGGTGGTAGTGGTGGTGGTGGTGGTGGTGGTGGTGGGGTGTGTGTATGTGTGTGTTCAAAGGGATCTGTAACTTCAGATGACTTTCAATTGGTGTGATCAATCTTCATATTCATGCTACAACTCACCTGGGCCTGAAATAACTAATAACCATAGAGCATTATTTTCTCTAGACATGGTTGTGGACCTCAAGATGTAATATGACTCTACTACCCATTTGCCTACTGGGAGAAGGCCTCCAATTTCATGCAGCAATGGAATGTGGCTCACTGGGCGAGAACACTAACATTGAACAAACTTCCTAAACTGACTTCAGAGAGAAAATGATCTCCAACTAAGAACATTTGGCAGAGCACAAGATAAGAGCACATATCGTACCCTTTTTTGAAATCTCTAATTCTGTGAAGTGGTCTCTACTATAACCAGATTGGCCTTGAACTTGCTAAGTAGCCAAGGATGATCTTGGACTCCTGATTTTCTTGCCTTCACCTCTCCATCTCCTATGTGATAGTATGCAATACCAATGCCCAGTCTTCTTTTTTTTTTTTTTTTTTTTTTGTTTTATTTTTTTTTTTGAGACAGGGTTTCTCTGTGTAGCTTTGCGCCTTTTCTGGAACTCACTTGGTAGCCCAGGCTGGCCTCGAACTCACAGAGATCTGCCTGCCTCTGCCTCCCGAGTGCTGGGATTAAAGGCGTGCGCCACCACCGCCCGGCCAATGGTGCAATCTTGACAGTGCTTACCTCATGGTAACTAGCTCAGTGCCACAGACTCCAGAGAGCAAAACACATTTTTCAAGTGAGGTGATAAGGTTTTTAGCATTTACATGTTCTCCTACTTCTCTGCTGTTATTGCTGGAGATTCCAGATTTATTTTAATTGTGCCACTGAGAATTAAGGGCAGGCCCCGTGCCTGTTTTAAAGCCTGTGTGTATATACAGGGCTTACAGTCACTACTGAGGTTAGTATGGACAGGGAAGTTGGAGTTGCTGAGTTTCTGCAGAGAGGATGGGTATCAGATGGGTCACTAGCTTGTTTCACTCTGTGAAGTTCAGTCATTCCTTTCCTCATTGCAATTTTCTCTTCTTAATCTGGTAAGTTGAAGATGGGGTTGTTTTCAAGGGAGACCCTGAATTTACATATTAGGGCACCATAGATTGGACAGAACAATTCTATTCCTCTGCTTGCTGACCACCAATGAGGTATAATCAATGGACATTTCTGTATGAGGAGACCCTAAAGGTTTGTTCCATTCTGCTCACAATAACCACTGTGATGTCCTGGTCTTGTCTAGTTCATGAAACACATAGTTTGTATCCAGAGGAAGGGCACAAGAGGTGGATGGGATGGTTTCCATTCCCACTAGTGTAGAATTATTTTGTGGCAAGAAGAAAGGTCACTGTCACACCATTAGCACAAAGCAGGTCAAACCTTCATGACCAAGATGTGCTCACACACCCTCCATTACTGCATAAGAAGAGAGATGCAGCCACACAGGATGGCGAGAAACCCCAGCAAGCATCACTGAGCTGTGGTCTTTCGGGAAGTGGCTTTGTTATGAAGCACAATCAATGAGATTGATCTGAAGATGGGCTATTACCTTGCCAGTAGGCCTGGTTTTAAGATCAAACGAATCTGGCTGAGATTTGGAGGCTTTCTGGTAACTTTAAGTCCGAACCCAGCTCCAGCTAAGACCTTTCCAGAGCTTTTCTCCTTTCCCAGCTACACCCCCACCCCCACAAAAATACAGTGTGGATTCTGAGGCAGCTTCCATGTAAAAGTGTGTGCTCCCTGACCTGTATTTCAGTAAAAATATGTGTTTGGGAATGTGAATTGGCTTTGGTCTACGATCACACAGGTTGTTTGTGGCACAGCCAGGTGTGTAACTATTCATGTCCTCCTTGATCACACATAAAGACAATGATGGGACATCTACTGAGAGCTGTGTACTGGGTCATGTTCTGGAGAAACAAAGGTCTGGAGATGTGGTTTTCTTTGCTAGATGCACAAGCAATACCCTATAAGAAACATATTTGAATCTAACCTCAGGACCAGTCATTCCACACACCAGAACATAGGTCCTATTGAAGAGAGGGTTTGTTTTCTTAAGTTCACTGCTGCATCTCTGGGGCCTAACATAGAGCCTACTATCTGGTATGTGATGGGTGAATTTTGCTGAATGGGAGCTGAATAAGACAGCTCAGTCAGTAAAATGCTCATCTTACCAAGTCTGATGAGCTGATTTTGAGCCCTTAGAACACATATTTTTTTTAAAAAAAAAAAAAAAGCTGAAAGTGGTGGCATGCACTTGTAATGCAGTGCTGGGAAGGCAGAGAAAGATGGATCCTTGGCTAGCTGACTAGTCAGTTAAGCTGCTTGTTCAGTTCTAGGCCACTGAGAAGCCTTATCTTAAAAACCAGAGTAGACAGTAATTTGAGTTACAAGAGTTGAGGTTACCTTCTAACTTCCACACTCCCACACATATACATGCACCCATGCACACATGTTCATCTGCACACACACACACACACACACACACACACACACACACACACTTTTCGTTAAATAAATGAATGGTAGTAGCTAGAGGGCTGCATATTATGTTGTACTCTCATCACACTGAAAAGTGATTCTCTCTGCCAATAAAGTCACAAGAATTTGGGGAACTTTCATGAGAAGTTAGTTAGGACTTGGATTTTGAGAAAATTGAAAAGAAAAACAGAGGCCTACATTCTGGATGGAGGAGACAGACCACCAGGGTACTGAGGATGGAATATCCATGGTGTTAGTCATTTTAGAAAATACCTGATAAAACAAACCATTTAACAGAGGGAAGATACTTTGGCATAAGATATCAGAGATCCCAGCATACGCTCATATGGCACATTGTGGTGGGCCTTAAGTGAGGCAGACAGAATATTACAGTTCCAGGAACATGTGATGGAGGAGAGTGCTCACTTTATGGACTGGGGAACAGTGAGTGAGGCAGGTTTCAGTGACCTCTAGAGACCCAGTTCTCTGAAATGGCACATCCAGGTATGAACTTTTGAGTCTATCAGTATACCCACTGATGATATTAGTGCTTTTGTGATCTCTCAAAAACACCTCTACCTGGAGACCATGAAACTTGCGAGTGAAAACTTCATATCCAACCCAAAGCACATGGCAAGGGCCCAGGAAGAGCATGATCTCAGACTCGTGTCTTCCGAGTGCAAAACTGAGATAGAAGGGAAGAGGCTGCAGTTGTGGAGTATGAAGAAGAGTAAACTTTACTCTTTGGCAGCTGGAAAAACCAGAAGGGGGCTTCTTGCTATAGTTAAGCACTTCTGACTTTTGGAGATTGGGAAAAACTAAAGCAGCCTCCTTGCTGATGGCTATGATGTTTGCTTGCTCTGAAGCTGCATATGTTCCAGATGAGATCCCCAAAGGAGAGAAGCTAAATGTCTCAGCCTGCTTGTGGCAGATGTCGTCTGCTCTGGTGTCTCTGGTCCAATCTGGTTCCTTGGAATATGAAGAAACTCTGTTCTTGTAGTGTCTGCAGGAAGCTTAAGGAGCTCTCTCCCCTGAAACAGCAGATTTCAGGGAAGGATTGGGCGACATGTGTGAGATGCGGGTATGAATGATCTTTGCAGTACGTAGGGGAGGAGAGTGTATTGGAGAAAGGAAAGAGAGATGAATATTCATAGATTAAGTGGCTTGGTGTGGGGAACATAGGCTTGTGGAATAAAGTCATCTGTAGAGTTAGAAAGACTTGAGTTTAACTCAAATGTTGTTTCTTGCTATCTAAATGATGTAGGGTTTTCTTAATCTGTCTTAACCTTCAATGTCATCATCCAAAAAGATATCTCCTAGATCCTGTTATACTGTCAGTATGGGATGAGATACTCCATACTAGCTCTGATTCATCTGCCTCTAATAATGAACTTGACCCTTCAGAGAATGCCAAGAGGAAGAGCGGGTATTCCTGGCATTTGAAATACCTAACACCCATTATAGGTTAGTATTGATTGTGGAATGAGGCCAGAGTCAATGAATAAGGTCTAGGTATAGGGCAATGGATGCTTAGAGCTGAGCCTATAAGATCTCCCTGTTGGCACAGGGAAGAATTGGGTGAACCTGGAAGTGTCTGGAATGACACTAAGAATTTTGACATTTGGAAACTGAAACACAAATGGGGAAGAATATTCTAAAACAAAGGTATTCTTCTGTGAATGCAGTATATATAAGATAATGTATGGCAAGGTGCATCATTAAGAGATAGAAGAATCTAGACTGTAAAATGTCCCTTGTTCTAACACAGGGAACACAAACTGTACTGAAATCCAAAAAACCCCAGCCAAGAAGAAATAAGAAGAAAAGACACTTGCTTCCAGATTCCATCATTTTCTTCCCTCTGTCTTGGAAGATAGTAACCTATTTGATTCCTGGGGATCAAGTTTTCACTGGTGTATTCACTAGAAGACTATGGAGAATGATGCATAGAAGTCTCTTTATAAGTTCATCATATTTTTTACATAATATATTTGAATAATTTCCTATATGTATACAATGCGTTTTGTTCATATCCACCCCCAATTCCCCATCCTACTGCCTCTGGACATCTCCCCCAACATATTTCCCTTCCATCTACATCTTTTCCTCCTCTTCTTCTTTTTCCTCTTCTTTTCCCTCTTACTCCTCCTCTTCTTTATTAATTACCCAGTGAGTCCTATTTGTGCTTCCCAAATGTGCGTGAACATCCATAGAACCTAAGAACCACCTCTCCCAGTAGCCAACAACTTATAAAAGCTCTCCAGCTTAGGATGAAATCTTATTATATTTTCTTCTTTTTCTTTGAATCAATGTATGGTACATGGCTTGTGCTTGTCAGGAACTCACTATATAGCTCAGGTTGGTCTCAAAGTCACACTCCATCTGTTTTTATTTTTCAAGTGCTTAGATTACAGGTATATGATACCTTGCCTAACTCTTCTCCATCATTTTCATGAGAATGGAAGTCTCTCACTTTATCCATGACTGGTGCCCTCAGTTCTTCACTTCCCTAGGCTAGGCTACCTGTGTGCCATTACCAGTATACTGTGAGTGGGTGCCTTCATAACTCTATACCCTCTTAAGATAGCTCTTTTTTCATTCCATCCTGAGGGGGCTGGCCTGTATGTTTAGACCAGATCTTGCCTGTCAGAAGGCTGGGCCAGATTCCCAGTGGAAAACTAGTACTGACATTCAATTTAAAAGCCAAGATGTTACTTGGTGGTAGTTTGTGAAGTTATATCTCAACTCTCCTCGCTACTAGAACCCCCTTCTAAAGAACAGAGCAGTTCTATGGGTTTGATAAATTTCTCTGATATCTTTCCTGATGGTGGGGATACATAAATAGTGAGGCACCAATGCGTCTAAAAAAGGGGGTTCAGATAGAAGTCCCAAAGAGCCTGTTATGAATAAAGAAGCAAGGATCCAACTGGAGAACAGACTCATTTCCTCAACAAATGTTTGTTAAGAGTTTCCACTGTGGTTGTTGGAGGTTTGACGATCAGTAAGCCAACACAAGGGATACAAATCCTTAGAATTGCCTCACTTCTCTGCTTAAGAACCATTCATACTCCACTGTACTTCAAATAGCCTTAATATGGGGGATGAAATCTCATGTAATCTTGCTTCAGCTTGGGGCTTCATGCTTATGTGATGTTCCTTGTCCCACTGCTTACTCCATTCCTCCAGAGATTCAAGCATGAAACACTCTTCCTGGCTCCATGCCCTTATGTGGTGTTCTTTCTCACTGAGTGCCCTTCACACAGCTGACATTTCTTGTCTGGCAGTTTCTGAAAGGCCTTTAGGGACTCTTTCAGATACTTTTTATGTTCTTTTCTTTATTAAATAGCCTACTTCATTCCTTCCATAGCACAGATAATAACTAACTTCATCTATTCACTTTCATAAACCTTTCATTCATTTGATTATAAGCTCTGTCCTGGTAGATATTGAATCTGTTTTCTTGACATATGAATGTTACATCTCACATGTGCTGTGTATGGAGAAGATACTGGATGTATGGTTTTTGAAGAGTGCATGTACATATGTTTGAATATATGTGTGAACAGAGGAAGAGACTCTCTTGTCTCTGTTATGTGTTTCCTGGGAACCTAGGCCTGGAATGCTATTTTTGAGCTCACAATACTGTGTTCCTGAGGAAGGAGGCACTATTTTCAAAGACAAACAAAGCTGTAAAAGGTTCAGTTTGAGCTGTGTGATGATGAGTTTCACAAGATTCTATGGGATAGAGCACTTCAGGCAAGAAATATAAACAACACCCTGATTACATAAATATCAAAATATTTATAATCTAGATATGTTCCATTTAATATTGGGCTATACAAAATTTAAGTTGTGTTTATTGTTAGTGTGGAATTCCAACTAGTAATGACAAACATATACCATTGATGACCAATACCACATAGCATGGTAGAGTTCAAGAAAGACAGGAGATGAATAGAACTCAGAGTGCCCTTGGGATTGTGGAATTCCAAGGTCAAAGGTACATAGACATTTCTGCGTGAATGTATGTAATGAAACATAGAGCATGGCTTTCATGCTGTGAGCCATAAGCAAGAGCATAACTAAACTAGACCTTGTAAAGATCCAAGTGCCAGATCCTGTCCCCTCTTTTCCTGTCACAGAGAAGTTTCCCTCTATAAATTGGAGAACTTGGTAGGCACTCCATTGCAGAAATGGGAAGTGGCTTGCTTGGATCTGAAAATATTATTATTGGTAGAAATAGATTTGGGTTCTGCTTCTGTGTGAACTGAATAATCATTGAATAATTCCTTCCTATCATCGGACATGTACCATCCCATCACTAAAATGATGTTGATGACCAGATGTCTTTAAGGCTTCTGAATTTATACAACAGTGAAGCCTCAAATTGAGATTCTATGAAACATTCTATCAGCAATACCCAGGGGATTATGACACAAGGAGTTTTTTGCCTACCTTCAGTGAATTTTGCCTCCTAAGAAACAGGGCTGATTCTCACACAGATGATTTAGGAAGAGTATGTTGTTTTAGGAAACAGGAACGTAGACTAGGGCAAAAGGAAACAAGCTATAGAATAGGACTTTCTCAGCGGGACGCTCATTCAGCTTGATCTCATGGGACGTTTTGGTAAAGAGATGTCACGGTTGTCCCACCAGGAAGCAAACAACCCCAAACAACCAAATATTTTAATTACATTTTATTTTTGTTTTATGTGCATGTCTGTGTATGTAAACACACACAACAAATGTGTACATGTAGGTCAAGTAGAGGTCAAGGAACCACTTGGAGGAGCTGGTTCTCTTCTTTTGCCATGTGGGTTCTGGGGATCAAACTGAGGTCACTGGACTTGGCAGCAGGTACCTTTACCTGGAAGTCACAGGCTCAGGTTCAAACTTTCATGCTCCTATACAGGCATCGGAGGAGAGCACTGTCTTTATTGTTTACCCAGGGTATTATAACTTTCAGTCCACTCTGATCATGTTGCTTCCACCAGTCTAGAGAATTCTGTGGTTGTAAGACTTGGGTAGCTAGGACATGGGAGCCCTTATTCAGGAAAGACATCTGGGCAGGGTACTGAGAGCATCTCTTGCAGGCAGTTCATTCTCAGAGAGTTTAAGAAAGTTTGTTCAGCTGGAAGTGTTAGTTAAGAACAGCAAACTTTTATGTATTATAAAAGGGAGGCATCATTTTGTCTAGGTCTCAGTATTTCTGTCTGCAAAATGGGGGAAATGGATCACATTTTCTTTAATGGATATTGCTTTGCTCCTGCTCTGGGGCCTAATTACACTTCTTCAAGCTCTTAACTCTCCCAAGTATGTGTTACACTTCCCCATATGAATGTTCTTTGGATTTTCAGTAGTTACTGATGACTAAAATATATGCCACCTTGCCATGGCTCTTTTATAAAATAGGATGATTATAGCACACCTTATGCATAGTTACTGTGGGGATTAAAAATTAATGGGATATATAAAATGTTGAGTATGTATTCTCCTCTTCCTCTCTCTAATATCAGCCAAGTACACCTTAGTAAGAAATTTAGAGCATGTTGTCCTGGAGAATTTCTTATCAAGCTCTGTTTTTTCTGGTTGAAGAATGAGGCTGTGAGATGAAATGGAAATACTGACGATCAAGCTAGGGTATTAAAAGGCAGGGTTAAGGTCTCCCTAAACAGGCTGTTACCATGGTGCTAACCCTTGTGATTTTTATGCATCTTCTGACAGTGTCATGGGAGACTTAAGAGACCTGGGTGGAACTTGTTCTTAGCACACTGCCTGAGGGAAACCACAGGCAGATGGCCTTGTGCTGATTTGAGGAAACAGAAGGAAAATAATTCATGGTTTCAAAACTTGACATTTTTTAGCTTCCCACCAGATATGTCGTGTGTACTATATTTGCTGTACTTCTTGGCCTGACTTTCTAAGCTCAAGACTTGGGAATTCGACTTGACATTTCCTCCCAACATGGGTGAGAGAGACAGATGAAGAGGGAGGGTACTGTGGAACAGAAAGAGAATGAGCTTTGGCGATGTCCAGGTCCATATTTGAACTCTCAGTGTCAAAGAACTGTGTTCTTTCTCAGGTCTCCTCATTCTTAGCCTAAGTCTCCTCCTCTGTGAAAGAGAAATCTTTTCTAGCTCCCAGAGATGATCCAAGGATCAGAGGGGAGACACCTCTGTACAGGACACAGACAAGAGTGTATTAACATCCCTACTAGACCTGCTCAGAGTCAGCACACACTAAAGGAGGGATGCTTAGCACTTTCCTTGTTTACCTCCTCCACTGATCACACTGCTGCTCAACAGGCTTTATTCACCAATTGCGCTACTTTGGCCTTAGTGCCTCATGAACTGACTTCCAATATAGACAATTCCATGAATGTATGCTGGAGATGACCTCTAATAATTGTGCCATGGAACATAAGTGTGACCTATCACTGACAAGGAGAAGCATCTATAAGTGGCAGGCTTTTAACTGATCAGCAGGTCTGAAAAGTGGGATGACACACAGTGCTTGAACAGGGGTCCAAAGGTGGAAGAGTTGATTCAGTACATTTGAAAAGGCCATACTTTGGACATAATGTGAAGATTTTAAGGATCCTCACAGAGCCTGGTGGGGTGAAAGAGGGAAGAAGTAAGGAGGCTTATTTGGGACAATGGTCTGGGGAGTCTAGCCAATGGTGCAATTGGGTACTAGGTTGGTGACCCAGATAGGATATGGGTGAGTCCATAAGCATGTACATCCTTTAGGCCATAAGAATTGGTTACCACTCTTGGGCATATAACCAAGGAATGTTCAAGGACACATGCTCAACTATGTTCCTAGCAGCATTATTTATAATAGTCAGAGCCTAGAAACAACCTAGATGCACCTCAACTGAAGAATGGATAAAGAAAATGTGGCACATACACACAATGGAGTACTACTCAGTAATAAAAAACAATGACATCATGAAATCTGCAGGCAAATGGATGGAACTAGAAAATATCATCCTGAGTGAAGAAACCAGACTCAGAAGGACAAACATGGTATGTACTCACTCATAAGTGGGTACTTGATATAAAGCAAAAGGCAACCAGACTACAACCCATAGCTCCAGAGAAGCTAGCTAACAAGGAGAACCCTAAGAGGGCTTGCATGGATCACACTGGGTGGGGGAAATAGATGAGATCTCCATGAGCAAACTGGGGGTGAGGAGAGACAATGGAGGGTAGGGAATGGGGGTTGAGGACATAAGGGAACAGGATGGTTGAGCTGAAACAGGGACAGAGTAGGAGAGCAAGGAAAGAGATACTATGATAGATGGAGAGATCATGGAATAGGGAGAAACAGGGTACTAGGGGAGATTCCAGGAATCCACAAGGATGACCCCAACTTAGACTACTAGCAATAGTGAAGAGGATGCCTGAACTGGCTGACTCCAGTAATCAGATTGGTGAATACCCTAACTGTCATCATAGAACCTTCATCCAGTAACTGATAGAAGCAGATGCAGAGATCCACAGCAAAGTACCAGGCAGAGCTCCAGGAGACCAGGCAAAGAGAAGGAAGAAGGATTCTATGAGCCAGGGGCATCAAGATCATGATGGGGAAACATACAGAGACAACCAAACCAAACTAGTGATAATTCATGAACTGTGGACCAATAGCTGTGGAGCCTCCATGGGACTGGACTAGGCCCTCTGCATAGGCAAGACAGTTTGTTTGGCTTGACTTGCTTAAGGGGCCCCTGGCAGTGGGATCAGGATCCATTGCTGCTACATGAGTGGGCTTTTTGGAACCCAGTGCTTATGGTGGTACACCTTACACAGTCTTGGTGCAGGGGGAGGGCCTTGGACCTGCCTCAACTGAATGTACCAGGCTCTGAGGACTCCCCATGGGAGGCCTTGCTTTGGAGGAGGAAGGAATGGGGGAGTGGGTTGGGGGAAAAGCTGGGGGGGGAGGAGGGAGGAGAGGGGAATCTTCTTGGTATGTAAAGTGAATAGAAAATTTCATAATAATAAAAAAAGAAAGCAAATTCTAAAAAGAAGGAGGAGGAGGAAGGAGGAGGAAGAGGAGGAGGAGCAGGAGGAGAAGAAGCAGAAGCAGAAGCAGAAGCAGAAGAGAAGAAGAAGAAGAAGAAGAAGAAGAAGAAGAAGAAGAAGAAGAAGAAGAAGAAGGAGGAGGAGAAGAAGAAGGAGAAGAAGAAGGAGGAGGAGGAGAGAGGAGGAAGGGGAGGAGAAGAAGAAGAAGAAGAAGAAGAAGAAGAAGAAGAAGAAGAAGAAGAAGAAGAAGAAGAATTGGTTATATTTAGAGCATCATTGACACATGGTGCTGGTAGAGACTCGGGGACAAAGGGTATCTTAGGTTGATGGGATTTCACTGCCATGGCTTTTGCTCTCTCTAAGCCTAGATCAGCATATGATCTAGTACAACAGAGCACAGAGGGTGGTCATGTCTTGCTGAGAGCAAATGGGTTTGTGGTGTTCAGTGTTGTGGGAGCCCATCAACAGTGCCAGTGGTGCTGTGATTTTCATCAGAGAAGGCAGGAGAATGAGATTCCCAGCAAGAGCTGGGCCAAGACCTGAGGCTCACAGTGAGTTCCGATCTTGAAGAATAGCATACTAAGTGATTTATGGAAGATGGACTCCGTTCTTTCCATATTCCCATGTCTTGAACCTTCTATATTTCCTTCAGAGTGGTTTGGCTACAGTTTTGCCTCTACACCTTATCCTGGCTCTTATTTTCCTTTCCTAAATCTTGGTTTGTAATTTTACCTCATTTTCTCTGGAACCATGACTCTTCTGTGTGGCAGGTTGTCCTTGTGGTATGCTAGGCTTGCTGGCTCACTTTGCTAAAATTTTCCCTGTGGACAGAAAGTGTGCCCTTCTCCCTTTAACTACCTTAGATTTTTGTCATCCCTTTCTTAGCCCTCTGCAAGGCTGCAAGTCCCCATCTCCTCTCACAGTCTTCCCAGGTCATATTCCTTATGTCTACCCGCAGGGATGGTGCCCATGACCCCAAACTGTCAGCTCTCTCTTTCATGCTCACTTAGAGAGCTTTACAGGCACACTGTCTGAAGAGCTTCCATTTATGGAAAGCATCTCTGTGCGGTGCTGTTCTGTGAAGGCCCAGTGTCCTCTCCCTTTTATTGATCATGACAGGAGCTGCAGATCTCCTCCAGTCTGAGGGTGAACTAAGGGTAGAGCTATTCAAGGTTTAGGCTCCCTGCGGCCAGTGGGCTGACTTCTCAGCTACTTTCCCTTGTGCAGACCTTTTTCTTATCATTCATGTCCCTGTGACCACTAGGTGCCAGGACAGCCCAGTTCTGCAGAGAAATCTCTTACTGTCACTCCATGTGCCAGACACGTTCAGCTTCTCCAATATTAAAACACAGAATACTGAAGTACCCTGGGATAGCTCAAACTTGTAGCATTTGAAATAGTGCCATTGGTCAGGACCTCTTTGAAACCTACATAGCTCTTCTTGTACCTCCAGCCCTCTGTGACCACTTGAATAGGCTATGTGATATGCAAGAGAAGAAGAGTCACTTTCAGGTCAAAGAGTGATAGTGGCCTCTTATTAACTAGATCTAATTCAGCCCATTGCCACATCACTGCCTTCATGGATGGATTCATCCCTCTGCCTCTCTTATTCCCCTATCTTCTTTTCCTCCTTCCTACATCTTCTTCTTCAGCCATGATGACTAACCTGCAGGTAGAAGACTGACCTGGGTTTCCTATTGTCATGCCTTTATTCATGCCTTTCTGCCAAGACGTTATCTCCATCCTTTCCAAGCCCAATTCCTAAGTTCCTTTCAGGACTGACCATAGACATTACCTTTTTGGAAATCTTACTGAGGATTTTTGATTTGACTACGTCCATTGAAGGCCCTCCTTTGGGGTCACTTGTTTAGATAGATGGTGTGATGGCTACAGCTTGGACCAGTCTTGTCATATTTGAAGAAAACATAAATATTTCCATGGCTATTTCTTTATCTTTATAATGGAGAAGGGAGTAGGGCTTGCTTTATAAACTGTGGCAAGTCTGTGATCAGAGCAGGTATGAGTGGTGGGTGGACATGTCCCCTAGTAAGCTGTGCCATTCTGGGATACAATTCTGTGTCTCATGTTGGAAATAGTGTGTGTCTTTTCTCTCTTTTGAGTCATGCTTATTTCCAGAGCTGAGTGGGGACTAAATGCTCAAAACAGAGGGAATAAATAAATAAACAAGGACAGGCCAGAGAAAGGCTTAGAATTTATGTTGGGAAATTTTCTCTCACTGTAAGAAATATCTGAGATATCAACTTAAAAGATAAAACATTTAGAGATCCATAGAGGTTCCAGTCTGATTGATTGGCTCCTGTCAGGAGGCAGCACTTTGTGTCTAGAGCAAAACAACTCACCTCAGAGCCAGGGCACAAAGGAATGCGAAGGCTCCAGGATCCCAGTCTCCTTTAAGGACACACACTCAGTCATCTGAATGCATTTCACTGGGCCCCACCCCCTAAAGACTCCTTTTCCCAGCTGCACAATGCTGAGATACTTACAAGATCTAAGGTGTAGCATGGGCTTCAACCATCGTATGACCTGAACTCACAAATGGTTGAAGGCAGTAGACAAGTGGGCTTGTCTCTTTAGATGACAAGGTGGTAGATTAATAGTCACTTTGAGGTCTTTCTTTTTCAGTCAGCTTCATAAACAGATGGATTATTTTACACTATGGTTGTGTAGTGTGAATATGTGAGTGTGCATATGTCAGGGAATTTCCCTGATCTCACAACACCACTGGAAAAGTCTGTCTTCTTAGCATATAATGGAAAGTGGGATATATTTCTGTGGGGTGGGTTTAGCCTTAGTGGAGGAGGGAGTCTACTGTGGACCCATAATTCTTATGCAAGAGGCTGTGGCTTTGGAATAAACATCTGAGCTGTTGTTGGAGCCTAGGGTAACTCAGGCCTGGGAAATGATGACAAGTTTGTCATATTTCTGAATAATTAAAGAACAATGTCCATTTGTGGGGATATACTCTGAAGCTATCACAATGTATTAGTGGTCAAACAGGCTGCATGTGTGCTATTTTAAATAGAAAGCAAGAAACCTACAGCCAAGAAAATAAGGGTTAGCACTATAAATAACAGTGTTCCACACATATTGACCACAACACAAGAAATAACATTTACGGAAGATCTGTGGCTTTGTCAGGCCCATTTACATATATATGCACAGTACCCCATTTCTTCAGCAAAGCCATTCTGGAATGATCTGGAATACGGGGTTTGATGTATTTCCTAGGAATAAGACATGGTTTTCTTCATTATGAAATCATTGAGACCTGTTTATCAGTTCATTACATGGGTGGCCATATTGTTAAACAAATCTATCTCTTCCCCTCCTCTTCTCTCCTTTTCTCTACTCTCCTCTCGCCCCCCTCCCCTCTCTCCCTCACCCCTTAGATCTTTCAGTGTTTTTTTCTTTGTTTTATTTGTATCCTGTACAATGGAATTGAAGGTACCAGGCTTGCCAACTTTATGGGGCTGTGAAGGTGATTGGAACTAGAATGTTATAAGGATATGGAGTTAGGTGAGGTAAAGGATAGGTGCGGTTGATATATACATGACATAAACTTATAGAATTTTCAAGGAACAAAAATATTACTGAAAAATATTTGGTGTAACTGGGCCACAAAGTAGATGTGGTTTTAGTGTTTTTGAGAGTACTTCATACTACATTTCATAGAAGCTGGGCTGGTTCATTCCCTCCAGCAGTGTGCAGAATTCACACTGACCAGGGAAGCAAAGGGGACTAAAAGGGGGTAGGAAGGCAAGAAAATGGAGGGTAATGGGATATGGGAGAAATAAGCTCAATATAGAACGTGCATTTGTAGGATACATTTTTAAATAAAAAAAAGTAGGGGAGGGGCAGAAGATGGAACTTCCCTCCTCTGTAATTTGTGGAGCTCCTCTATATGATGCTATACATTCCCCCCATAGCGACTCAGTAAACAGATAAGTTCCTATCAATCTGCCCTATAAATGATGATTTACAAGAGTAAACCAGCCTAAAGGGTGGATGTTGCAGCCTCCAGACCGTACTCAGAAATATTCCCTTTGCTGAATCCAAAGCAGGCAAATCTGGAAAAAAACAAGAAGTCATTTGGGATTCAGAAATAGTACTATTTACAGAGAAAAGCCACTAAAAAAAAAAAAAAGCCCAAGAAAGAGTATGGTGGTCATAGCTGTAATAAGGACAAAAAAAAAAAAACCCTCAAGGGAATGAATGAACAATATTTAGTGCTGATGGGCACTGCCAAATGTCAGCTGCCACTAACAGGCCAGATGGGGAATTATTATAATAAATAGAAGTTGAATACTGAGTAATTTGAATGTTGCTTAAAGTGAACATTCTTGGTTTTAAATGGTCAATGACTGAATAGATACATCGCTAGCTGGATAATTGGCAGGTAGACAGGGCTAAAACAAACTTTTTTTCCTCAGAAGTGCTAATATTTATTTATTTATTTGTTTGTTTTTTGTTTATTTATTTTTACTTTGAAGTATGTGTGTGTGTTTGCTCACAAGCATGTCTGTGTCTTTGTGTCTGCTTGTCTATATGTATGTTGCAAAATCAAGAGTTGATCCAGATTCATGTGTAAAATGTATCCCATCTCTGCAGCTAGATTTGTACTCACAACTGGGGCTATAACTAGGAGATTCTCAGTGTCTTGACCTGTGTCACAAGGAGGCTAGTGGAATATTTTAATTATTTCAAAAAGGTGACTTCTTAATTGAATAGGTGGATGTAAACATTTGGCAACTTCTTGCATGAGTGCAAATGAAAAGTGATTATATTAGGGCTGTTATTTTTTTCCTCAAGAATGACTTCCCTTGTGTGGCAGTAGGATGCTTTCAGGAAATTATTCTTTCTGGCAGTGAGGATGTTTAAATACCAAAATGAACCTGCATTCAGTCATTTAGAGTAACTTTGTTTTCCATGTTAATTGAATGAATGACTCGATGTTTGACAATGATCTAGGACATGGAAATAGCAGGAGGGAATTTCCCCCTTCTTATTTAAAGAGTCTGTATACTCCAGCTCATATTAGGCCAACCATCATTACCCAGAATGAAATGTGTTTTGGAGAGGATGTTGATAGGTTTTTTGAGCTCATCTTTTTCTCTAGCCATGAAATACTCTAGTGTTCATGAGTAATCAGAAAACATCTTTCAAATCTACAGTGTGATGCAGTAGCTCTAATATAGGTCCCCAGATACCCCAATTTGAACAATGTCCCATGTGAAACTTTGACTTTGCCACTCCTCAAAAGACACTGTAAGGCATCTACATACCATCCACATCTCTGTTGGCGTCAGTACCCATTTGGCTATTTGTTGACCTATGGCAATAGTTATGCCTAATGTGGAAGACTATCCTCTTAGCACAAAATGGCCACTGAACTCTCAGCAGCTGTGATTCCAGGCATGAGGTCCTCTCACAGGACTGGATGCATTAACATTTTGTCAGACAGGAGCAGGTGGGCTTATGAGCTCCATCCCTTTGGGGGTGTATATAAGCAGTTAACAGTCATTGGAAAGAATGATTTTCTTCAGCCATGTCATGGCTCCTACGTTTTCTGTGCTCCTGTGAGTAAACTTTTACCCATGCTCCTGCAAGTAACCCTAGTTAAACTCACTGGTCCATCAAGTTGTACTTGAGTGGGATTGTTTCTGTGGGGTGCCCTCTCTAGGGTGAACAGATATTTGCTTGTGTCCCTAGGGAATGTTCACACAACTGTCTAAGAAGTGAGAAATAAGGACAAAAGAAGGAAGGTAAGAGAGAGGGAGAGGGAAGGAGGAAGAAGGAAGGAAGGGAGAAAGATGGGGTGGTGAAGAAGACAAAAGAGAAGAGAGAAAAGGGAAGGGAAAGGAAGGGAGAAGAGCAGGAAGCTAAACACTTTTGTAGAAGCAAACTGTTCTGAATGCTGTTCTGTTCTGTGCTGCTTTGTACATTGGTCTATGCTTTCTGTCTTATGCTTTAATTAGGGTGAAAGCTTTCAGAGAGAATAGATTTGCCCACCAGAGCCGTGGCTGAGATCAGTGGCAGGTCAAGAAGATGTGATACATGATGTCCAAAGCATCTGCTACTCTAATGTACCAATGACTGTCCGGAGTTTACATCTGGCATCTGCAGTGATCACACATGGACGTTAACTGCTGCATACACCAGGAGTCCACAGCTGAGTCCCTGAAACAGATCTAACTCCAGGAATTGGCCCCATGAACAAATATTCAGAAGTAGACAGCATGAAAGCCGGTACAGATGCCTCAAAATTTTCATCCCAGTGAAGGCTCTTTGCTTGGTCTCTGGGTGTTAACTTGTCATCTGTATCCTTGCTGTCACTGAGTCACCTGGACATGTATTGACTTCCACCTGTGAAATTGATGTGCTCAGTCTGGGGACTGTAGTTGGAGTTTGGGCATGATGGAGGTAGCTTCTTAAGGATCAAAAATTCTTAAAAATTTGGATTGAAATTACCTATAACATCACTACCTATCTACAGGAATAGAAAGAAAGAAGAAATAAAAAAGGAAGAAATAAGGTCAAACAAAGGAGTACAAAGAAGGAGGGAGAGGAGTAAGGAAGGAAGGAAAGAGGAAGGAAGGGAGGGAGGAAAGAAGACTGGGGAGGGAGAAAGGGTGTGAGAGGGAGGGAGACACACACCGTTGGCTGGAGTTCCAAGTATAATCACAACTTCTTGGTTTCTGGCTGTTCTCTAGGTTTTCCAGAGTTCTCTAAATACATATTTTTTCATTACCCAGTCATAAACAGCTGTTGGCCAAATATGTGCCTTTTGTTATCACAGATAATTAAAGGCAAAGGAAGGAAAATGGGATTGTTAAATAGTGTTTGACATTCCAAATACAAGAAGTAACAGAAAGCACCCACATCAAGAAGAGAGTAATCTCTCTGATCTAAAGCTGTGGGACTCAGAGGCTCTGCCCACGCCCTCAACGAAGGACCCATAAGCCAGAGCTCCAGAATGCCCCACAAGTAGGCAAGGCTATCTCACTTGTGGCCCTGAAACTAGAAGACTTAGATGATTTTCTAATGAGCCTAATTGAAGACAATGGTAGCTGTTATTTTACCTCGAGGCAAGTTAAGGGGAATGCATTTTGGCTAGAAATTTCTTAGGGAACTTGTAAAGAGGGTTTGGTAGGTCCAAGCCCCTCCCCCTGCATGTACCAGGCTCTGCTGATTCCCTATGGGAGGCCCTTTCTGGAGGAAGGGATGGGGGTAGGTTGGGAGGAGAAAAGCTGAGGGGGAGGGAGAAGGGAAGAGAGGGGAATCTGTGATTGTTATATAAAATGCATAAAAAATTTCTCAAAAAAAAAAAAAAAAGAGTGTTGTGGTAGAGGCAGTTGGCAGTTGAGCACCAATTAGGCCTAAACCTAACTCTCATTTTCTGGTCCTATGTAGGATGTCTATGTCCAGACCAGGGTAGCAATGGTAACTCACAATTGCAGTCAGAGATGAAACTGGCATTTATGGAGCATCTACCACATGTTAAGAGCTAATTTTTCTTCTTCCACATAATTTTTTTCTAATGTGACCTCATGAAAAGCATAAAACATCCATTTTAGAAAAAAATCTCCATTTCCTTTAAGCAAATGGTTATTTGGTGATCATGATCACAAGGTTTGCTTAGTTCTTCAAAAATAAGAAGTACTGGGATGTTCAAGTGAAGATCTGCCTGAACCCCAAACCAAAAATTTACTGCTTAGGACAGTTTAAAAATAATATTTACCTAGTGGGGAAAAGAATCAAGTGGCTAGAGCACCTGCTATCAATCCTGATGACTTGAGTTCAATCACCGGGACCCTCGTGTTGGAAGAAGAGAACCAAGTCGTATGTGTTATCCTCTGACCTCTACATGTGAGCCATAGCGCTTGTGCACATACTCTACCTACCCACTCACCCAACCACAAGACAGACAAACAAAAATAGTATATTATACTACTACTGCTTATTCTAACTGGGTCTGAATTTTCTAGTTTTGCTTCTGGGTGAGATTTGTCTTAGTTTGAGCAACCATACAATTACCACACTCTGTGAAGCTTAGACAAGAGAAATTTTGTCTCTCATTGTTTTGGAATCAGTCACATTGAAAACCAACACTTGGCAGAGTAAAGGGTTTCTCTTTCTAGCATATAGCCTCCTGCCTTCTCGCTGAGTGCTCTTGGTATATGTGGGGCAAGGGGAACACTCTCATTTCTCATCTGCTTTTTATAAATATATGAGTCCCCTTGGATCAGGGCCTTACTCTTTTTACCTTGCTTAACCTCAATTACCTCCGAAGAGGTATTTCTTCAAATTCAGTCACTCTGGGGGTTAGAGCAACAACACAGGATTTGTGAAGAAATCAAATTCAGTCCATGGAAGAGATAAAGGGGAGACATGAGGAGTAAAAATATTTGTATAATTGATAAGGTCTGTAAATCTAAACAAGCTGTTTAAAGTTTCTCTACTCCTATCTTCTTTAGACTTAGGCATCTAGCTCTTTAATAAAAAATGGAGGCGAGTGTCTAAGTCTCTCTTATAGCTCTTTCCTTCCTTTAAATTCTAGCTGCTGCTCTGTCTCTTTTAAGATTTCCCCCAGTCCTTGGGGTATCCCCCTGTTGTTGATCCCACAATTCACATCCAACATTGCTCTCTGTGTGTCTTGGTTTTTCTTCATTTCTCTCCTGCTGCGTTTTCTTCCTGTGTGGCTGAGTTTTTTCCTGAGAACAGAGAAAACATCTCATCCTTCTTATGTCTCTATTACCGGCTTCAGTAAAGATGGATGGCTCACCTACTGTTGGCAAGCTTTGTTTGCTTTTCCCCTGGAGATCTGGGTTGAGCAAGCAAGCATAACTTTGGTGTGCATAGAGCATGAACTACTTTCTTGATGAAAATTTAATCTCCAAAGAATCCTACAAAGGAAGCTTGAGTAAATGGGACAGGAAATGAAAAGTGGAATTTCCCCAAAACTGTATAGTCATAAAATTGTGAGTCTAGAAGTTGAGAGAAGATGGTCCAGCCTGCTTGAAATTGTGTATGTTGCTCTGAGTTGGGCACTTCGATTTTCTTTCATGGAACCTCATCTCTTACACCCTGGGAAATCATCCAGTAGGCCCTTTGTTCAACTTCTTCTCATTCTGGAGGTATACATATCCCAAACCACTTGACCTTAAATGACATCTCTAGTCACCTTCTCTCTCATTCCCACTATACTTTTCTCTGCTTTCTGTTTTAGTAAATGAATCTTTTTCTAGTTTATTGTTGAGGCTCTAAGAAGTTCCATGAAATCTGGGGTTGTATGTCCCTTTCCAATATCCTCTCTGTCCCCAAATGTTACCATTATTTAAAAATATTACTCAATAAACTGAATAATTTATTAACTATTAAATAAATGAAATAATAATAATAATGTTTAGTAGAAATTAGCATGGTGTCTGAAGTGTGGTCTTCAGCTGGGATCACCAAAGACATGCCACTATAGAAAAGCTGATTCTCAAGCCTCATCCTTTATGTGGTGAATCAAGAACTCTGGACATCGTCTGTAGCCATTTGCATTATCTCAAGATTATCAGGTGCTTGTGATGTATGCTCAGGCTTGAGAACCACTAGTCCAGCCACACTTTTTAATTTTTGATGTACAAATGAGTCACCTAGGATGTCTCAAGGAAGCATAAATTCTTGTTCAGGAGGTCTCGGTATGGGGTTGTGATTCTGTATTCCTAACAAGCTCTCAATTGTGCTCGTGATGCTGTCCATGAACTTGCCACTCAAGTAATCTTTGCAGCCATCTGGGGAGCTTTAAAGATTACTGATGCTAGTCCTATCCTCAGACATGCTGGTTTAATCGGTCTGCAGTGCAGCTGGACTGGGTCTTTTTAAGAGCTCCACAGGCGATGCTAATGTTCAGGCAAGACTGAGGATACAGGGCCTTCAAAAGCTGTCAGGTGGGAGTATCCACACAGTGCTGCTGGCTATACACACAGGTGGATATGTTATAGCTCAGGGGCTGAGGATTTTTTTGGCCAGGGCATGAATGGATCTGCCATGTCAGGTGGAGCTAGAGAAGATTCAAATATTCTGTGAGGAATTTGAGACAATGAAGGAGAAACCAGAGGCTGTAGGGGAAACTAAATCTCTCATCCTGCTTACCAACACAACCATTCAATATAAGGATTTGATGATGCTCTGTCAATACAGACCCAGTGAGTACAAAAACCAATGGTTATTTGCTCCTTGAGATAAAACTCCTACAATGAACAAATGTTCCAGGGATTATTTATCTTGGTAGGTTAATTAAAAATGACTCCAATAATTAGTTTTATGTGTTCAATTTCTTTGTTATTTGGATAGCCTCTTTTCATAGATTGCACAAAAGCTTCTAAGTGGAGCCTCCTCTGACTTCCCCGTCCCTCTTTTGTACTTGCATTCTGAAAAGCACACCATGCATTCAGAGCCTACTTTAGATTTGAAATAAACCTTCTTTTTGGCCACTGAGCCTTAGATACATTGGGTCACACTTGAGATAAGTAGACACAAAAGTGTTTTGTTTTTTCCATGCTTTTTCTCTTCTTCAGTTGTCCTTAAGGAGAGTAACCTTTACTGGGATGGTTCAGGAATGCTGTTCCAAGTGGACAATGAAATAAATAAAAGTGCCTTTCTTAATAAGTTAAATTAAAAGAAAAAGATCATGAAAGGTGCCCTGCATGTAACAGACAAGGCACAGGAAATGAACTCAGCCCCTGAGTCTGTTGCTTAACTTTTTCTGCCATCTCATGCACCATTTTCTACTCTCTATTTTAGAGTCTCTGGCTACTGTGAGCATCATGTAGGATAAACAGGGAGGTCCTTGGAGACATTTTACAAATACACTACCTTTGATGAGTCTAGAGGCTGGAGTGCCCACACTGTGGGGAAGAGTCATGTATTATATCCCAGCCTTCCATCCAGAGGCCAGGCCTGGCTTGCATTAAATGATTAAATCCTCCTAGATCATAGTTGATCATTACAGAATCTAAACCTGGTTCATAAAATTCTTCCTTCTTAAAATTAAAGCATTGGAGTAAGGAGACACAGATCCTAGGAGTCTAGAGGAGAGGCAGTTACATACGTCAGCAGAGCAAGATCTTCAGCAGACCTCTCTGTGAAGATGAAAGATGGTTCCTAACTTGTGCTGTGTAGTATGGTGGTCATTAAGCATTGGAACTGAGTTTAAAATGCTTTAAAAAACTCATGAACCCCAAATAAAATGTTTTTTTATTTCAATTAATCTCATTAAATTATATTTTAATTACTCTTCAGTTTATGCTTTCAGTGGCTCCTGAATTAGGTAGCACAGTTTGAAACTTAAGACATATGAGTACCCTCTCTGACAAAGCTTGAAAGTCTCCAAGGCTATCTCCCTCACCAAGTTCTGGGGTTCAATGACTATTTTAAACTTCATGGACACCCAGGAAAATTTCACTAAATCCCCTAATTGATTTTGAACTACCCGTAAAGACCTTGAATAGAATAGTCTCAATCAAATAAGAACATAGATACTACTATTTTGTGGAACAGTGCATTTCCATCACATTAAAGCATTCAGTTGTGAAGATGTTGGGCCTCTCCTTGCCCATGGGTGTTCCACCAAAGTAGGAACTGACAAAGGTGTAACAACTATAGCACATCAGACAGCCCAAGCAAATTATCTCACCAACTCACAGGGACACCTTATCTGACAGTGGCATGATGAAGGTGACTTATGCCTGCCAGATAGTCACTTGAGACCCAGAGCATTAGCTTAGGGATCGGGGAGAGTTACTTTATGTTTCATCTCCTCATTTTTTTCTGGAAGACCACAAAAAACTGCAGCCACTCAGTCTCAATAGCCTCATGGCAGTATAGAATTTCACCTAGAGTGTTACTAAGGTCTTTCTGTTCCTTCTAGATTCTAATGACATCTCAGCCACATTCAGGTTTGCTTCCATTCTATTGGCTGTTGCCTCTTCACGCAGTCAGAGATGAGTCTGCTATTGCTGAAGGGAGAGATGATCAAGTTTCTCAGATGTGGTTCAGTGAGCATGTGGGTATTTCATCCTGAAGTCAGACCAAAAACAGGTCAAAGGCTAACAGATCCCAGATGTTGTATGAGGGTTATTTCATGGAAAGGTGCTGCAAATTGACTTGATGGGCAAAGTAGGTGAATTTGAGCCAATTGACATCTCCATGAGCCTTGGTTTCCCAATCACAAGCACTGAGGCTAATAGGGGTGTTGTAGTGTCAGAGTTCTAGTAATTATCATCCAGCAGAGAGGACGATCTTCATAATAAGCTTGTGAAGTACGTATGTGCTTGTTTCACCTTCACCATTATTGCCATCGTTGTGACCATTGTCACTATTATTATTCCATGTCACTGCTGTTCCATCGATGACAGAACCACCAAGCCTTAGTGAGAGGAGGTGAGATGACTCACTCACCCCCACACAGTTACTTAAGCAGGGGAGGCAGAATTCACAACCATGTCTTTAGACTCTAAGTCCAACGTTTTGGAAAGGAAGAACATCTGCATGTGTTTTAGGTTTTATGGGAGCAGATGAAATACCATATGCTTAATACTTTGGGGGAAATGTGAAACAAATAAAGCTCACATTTTAAGAGATGAGAAAGGCATTTGTTGGAGGCAAGAGTCTGGATTTAGAGGTCTATTGTTGAGTGTCTAGTACTTGGATAGTACCTCTGACTGAAAATAATGTTACAGCCATAGAAGGAGAGAGCTGTTGGCTCCTAGGAAAGCCTGGGGAAGGATCCTCATCCTGTAGGCAGATCACTATTTTTCTATGTTCAATAATAGTTAATTCTTCAGGTTTATATGTATTCAATTCTCCTCACTGGCATCTTGCCCCATGTAATCAGTGTTATAATTCTTAATTAACATGAAGTTAGGAAAGAAGAAAAATAGTTGAGTTACCCAAAGTCACAGATTTAGAAGTTGACTAAGTTTAAAAAAAAATCACACTCCAGATCTACCTGGTTTCAGAGTTCATGTTCTGAATTATGGTGCTATGATTTCCTTATTTACTTTATGTTGATTTTAAACCTTTAATAAAATGCTACCGCCAAGATGCTCACTCCTTTTCCCAGTGTTCCATGATGAGAAAAAACTAGTATATAGTCTGAGATATCACAAAGCTTGCTGAGGGCAATGTGGTAGTGATAGAAGCATGAGGAACCCCAAGTCTTGTTTTCCTGGTGTGTTCTAGATATTTCTTCTCTTTGTTAACACCAGAATGCCAAGGAATTTTTTTAAAGGAGGGACAGGTGAGAGTAAGTGCTTTTACAGTCTTCTCAGATCATATCTGCTAGAAAGTTTTTTATTTATCTTGGTAGTATGTAAGGAAACTCAGAGTCAGAGAAAGTGCAGTTTACTGGGGGGCATGAATCATTTTGACTCCTAATATCATTACTAGGTAAGAGCACACAGTCGGTTCTCCAAACTTTGCCTTATTTTAATCTTCTGTAAAGCACTATTTATATATTCCATGTACAGTATACAAAAAGACAAGTGTTATACTTTCCCATTAAAGGTAACAGTTACCTATTATAGGAACACTGGTGATTGACATATGTGGTTCAGGAAGAGCCTTGTATTTGGACCCAAAATGGGATCCCACCCTTCCAGAAGGTTCTTATGTATCTGAAACTCCATAGGGGTGCTGTGATTTGAATATGATTTCTTCCATCTGAAACTTATACTGAAGTTTAAAGAATATTGTGAGATATAAAGAGGGTATTTTATAGAGAGGGAGAAAGGGAAACATGGAGACAGGGAGATAGGGGGAGGGAGGAGGGGGAGGTAGAGGAGGAGGGACAGAGGAAGAGAGGGAGGAAGAGAAGGAGAGGGGAGAAAGGGAGCTCCTGCCTCTCCTTATATGGTGCCTCAGGGTTCTGCAAGCAAGAGGGCATCCACCATATGTGACCTCTATACATTTGAAGCACAATAAACCTCCTTTTTTTAAACTTATGCTATGGTATTTATTATTAACAAGATAAACACTGCAAATACATGGAATATTCAGGAAACTTTTAGAATAGTCAAGGACAGGTGGGCATATATGAAACTTGTACAGAGCATGAATATAGGAGCCTCAAATGCTCGGGTCCAGAAACCTCAAGTGTCGCACTTATTCATGGGCTATTTTGGAGACAGATTTTTACTCACTATAGGAGTGAGGTTTCAGACTTTCAAGTCTTTTAATAACTTTACTGAAATTCCAGTACTAGAAATTATTGATCTAATTTTGGTCTTAGTTCATGTATCCTGCTGTGTACCAGTAACTAAGAATCATTGGGCTGTAGAGATGCTACCAGTGTCAAAGACTGAGTTCATGTAGCTATTTTGCTTACAGCTCAAGAACTCAAAAGAGGGAGAGACAGTCAAGGGTTGGGGGTGACATGGATATGAAGAACCCCATAAGGGCCTATTAGCAATAATTGGAGGGTATTGTTATACCTACCAGGAGAGATACTTATGGGGAAAGGAAGGAATGCTTTCCAAATTCCTGTGAGGATGATTATCGACTGATACTCAAATTATTCAGTTAGACTGGTGACTTAATATGGGGATATGTGACACAGAATATGTTCCTTCATTTCTTATTTTACTTAGACTGAAAGTGTCTTGCAGACAAGAGCCTATCTTTGCTATGTGTTTAGTGTACAACATTGTGTCAGTCATACCAGCCAATATAAGCTAATGCTACTTATAGCAATTAGACAAAGTCCTAAACTTTGTCTAAACTTATTAGACAAAGGAACTAAGCATAGACAAGGAACTTCATAGAAATCAGAATGGTCCACACGAATTTCCTACTGTGATTGTCAGCATTATCATTGGATATTTTCTATCCGGGTCCCTACACTCACTTGCCAAGTCACCCAACCATGTGAGAAATGCCTAGGTTGGTATTTTCTTGAGCTGTGATAGTGTTATGTACCTTAGGAGTCAATGGACACATTATAGTTTAAACCACCAGTTATATCTGTCTTTGGAGATTATTATGTTGAAGGAAGTGGTTTTAGGGTCTGAATGGGAGGGAAACAGAAGGGAAATAACTCACTTTGCAAGAGGACATAATAGTGGAGGACAGGACCCAGATTAAAAGTCTAACCATCAGGCCAGTAAGATGGCTCCATCAGTACATTGTTATCACCAAGCCTGATGACAAGCCTGAGTTCAACTTCCAAGAAGTTAAAGGAGAGAATCTACTCCTTTACATTGTCATATCATTTCTATATGTCTATAGCATGTGCATAATTGTGTACATACATGCAGAAATGTATAATAAATACATGCAGTAAAATAAAAAATAAATTTTAACTTTAGATAAGTATACTTTATTGTTATCTAGCAATCAAATGATGTTATTTTTCCCCTAGAATTTTCTCAGGTACTCTGTCAAGGATTAGTGGATGATCATTTACTTAGTGTGGTTAGGACTAGAGAGGATTTTTTTTTATTATAAAAGCTGCCATTTACCTAATGATCAGAGGATTTTGTTCATTCTATTCCTAAAGGGTTTTTTTTCTTTTCCTTGAGTCAAAATTTAATATTTACCTGTGATTATACACATTCATGTATGCATGCATTGTATCCATCCACCCATCCATCTATCCATCCATCCATCCATCCATCCATCCATCCATCCATCCATCCACCCATCCATTCATCTATCTACCCATCCAGCCATCCAGCCATCCAGCCATCCACCCATCCATTCATCTATCCATCCATCCATCCATCCATCCATCCATCCATCCACCCATCCATCCATCCATCCATCCACCCACCATCCATCCACCCACCATCCATCCATCCATCCATCCATCCATCCATCCATCCATCCACCTAGTCCCTTCTTCCTTCCAGTGTTCCTGGAAAGCACACTGTAGTGGACTCCAAATAATTGGGCAGAACTTCCATGAGGCAGGGGCCAAGTCACTTAACTCCTGCATGGATTGATTAGTTTACTCATAGTATCCTTTTCTTTTATAAAATATCCTCACACAAATGTGCCACAGGTGCATTGCAGGATAAAGGACATATCTATTTCCTTAACTAAGGGAAATTTTGATTTCAGTTTGGAGAATTGTGAGTGAAGACTAAAATCAACAGGCAGAACTTAGTGAACGTGAAGACTACGGCCATCTTAAAGGAGGAAGTCAAACTCCCAGTTAGAAGATAGATAGAAAGCTGACTTTGGATTCTGCCAGCTTTGTTTATGTTTTGTTTTCTTTTTAAATCCAGGCCTGGTGGGACAGTACAGTACTCAAGTAATTCAAGTGAAGCTAAGGCAAGAAGAACATAAGTTCAAAGACAGTATGCAATACAAAGTAAGTTCAAAGCTTGCCTGGGCAACTTAGCTGAACTGATCTCAATCTGAAATTTAAAAAGGCAATGGACATAGCTCAGTGTAATTCTAGCATGTATAATACCTCTCGGCTCAATCCCCAGTATTAAAGATAAGTAAATTAAATAAAACTGTGTTTTAATTTATAAGTGACAATGAATTAGAGAACCCAGGCAGAGGGGAAGAGAAAACACATTGTACTTGACATCATAAGTACTGGAGAAGATGTTTTCCTTTATGTAGGTGAGGTACAAGATACTAGCCATTTTTGTATTCCAGACCAAGGACATAAAGTCTTCCAGTCAAGGCAATGGGGAATCATTGACAGTTAAGCAGGCCAATATTTTAGCCATAGCTCTTTGGGAAGAAAAGTCTGGCATTCTGGAAGAACGTGGATTGACTTGATGGGACACAGAAAACAGACATGCTCCATAGAAATGTGTAGTTTTCAGTTGACTTTTTTTCCTGCCCCCAAACAACCACAGATTCACAAACAACACAAAATACTTAGCTTCCACCAAACTGTTTTTTATTATGACCCCAAAGCTATAAAAGTGGTGATGTATATAAATTCACTACAGGATATTTTTAGTGCTTTAAGAAATCAAAACAGCAGTAGATAGTTAGAAGGGGAATGCCCTGTATCAGTTTATAACCATCTGAGCTCAGGAAGTTACAGAAGCAATGTAATCATACTTTTATAGCTCTTACCTGATCTTTTTACTGAGATAGCTGAAAACCCCACAAAATCAACAATATTCAATAGCAAAGTATGTGAATCACTGGATGCTGATGGCCAAATAAGTTTGGGAAAAGAACCGTTATTTCATCAGTGTCCTATGAATACAGATGCGAGCGACCCTTTGGGAATCAAATTAACAGAGCAAAGATATGTCTGTGAAAACAGTCATCCACACGTGGACAGCTATGCCTTCACTTGACACCGGTCATAATTTGGGTGGAAAGGATTGTCACAAATTTATAGGTCTAGATTTTGATGTCCACAGAACTTGAGAAACCTGTCCATGGTCAAGTGGTCAAACCATGGTCTTTCTGGATATAGCCTGAAATGGATGATCTTTTGGCATGTCTTAATCTGCCTGTGCCACACAAATTTTCTGTAAGTGTTGATTTTTCCCTTTGCAGGTCTGTGAAGATTCAGTACTTTATGAAGCTTTTCCTTGGGGGTGGGTGGGTCACAGAATGAAGTGTTTAATTAAGTTGCTTAACTATAGATGATGCAAGTCCTCCTCAGGGGTTTTTAGAAAAGATGCTGTCTCATTCATCAGCAAAGTTACCTGTCGAAGGTCTTTTGTAGACTAGACATGATGACAAGCATCCCAGTGATCACACAGTCAGCTGAAGGGAATTTTGCTTGATGTCAAAGGTTTGGCTGGTGCAAGATGTTTTGAGAGCCACCAGGAATATGGACCCTGATGGGCACTGCATGGCATGTTCTGTATCTAGTAAGATGTCTTTTAATTTTGTTTCCTACCTCCATTCAAGCTGGGGTTAGTCAAATGATATGTTAATCTTTAAAAAAAATTATGTTAAATAATAAATGAAAGATAAGAGATGTGAACATATGTCTCTTCTACAACAAATTAATTTGTACAGATGTTCTCATGGTGTAGGAAGAAATCCAAGGCCTGCAACAGACATACTATTGAATATACAAGTCTACTCACAAGGGTTTGAGAGGTGACTCAGTGGATAAAGCACTCAACATGGAAATATGAACATTGGAGTTTGGTTCTCCAGAACCTGCATAAAAGCATGGCAAGTCTGGTAGATCCTTAACTAAACTGGTAAGAGTTGATGAATTCTGAATTCAGTGACTATCTGTGATTCAATGCATAAAGGATTGGAAAGGGATCAAGCAAGACACCTAATGTCAACTTTGAGGCTCCAAACACATGCACACACATGTGCACAGGCACCTGGATACATATGCATCAACATCCTTGTGAATATCTACACACGCATGCATGCATGCACACCACATATGTAGAGAAAAGAAAATAAAACTTCTGAAAATGTAAAAGCTAAGTTAGGCTAGCTATCATGATCTCACCAAACTTCTGCTGTTTAAATTCTTATACATAATCACAAAGAATCTGATTTGGTAACATTCATGTGTTACACTAATAAAGAAAATGATGACATTCATGTCAGCTACTAATTTGGAGCACATTCAACAATAAATAGGTAGGAAATTTGAGAGAGTAAATATTGAAAGTATAGGCTCCTTAGTCAGCCAATGCTTGCCTGTTCACTTTGTAATTCAGTAGCTAATGCTAGTTCAACCAACCCTTACAGCTATTGCAAGAATTAAATTAGATAGTATATGTAAGTTTTTCTCTGTGCTTGGTACCTATTGAAAATTAAAATACTGATTGCTATTATTATAGTAGTAGTAATAAAAACATGATACATATCAGACAGTTATTTTGTAGTAGATAGTGTCCTAAGTGACTTATAGTTTTTAAGTTATTCAGCCTACATAACAGCTTCTTTTGTAAGAGTTATAATGTTAATTATAAATCAAGGAAACTGAGGCTTGGAGACACTGTACATTTTGTTCAATGCCTCATAGCCAATAATGGTGAACTAGAAGTAGGGGCTTCATAGCTTATATTCATAACCATTATGATATGCTACATCTCCAGCAATAGTAAGAGACATTATACATACAACAGGGAAGGGAATGCCTAGTTCCTACAGTGAGAATCCAAATCTGATGCCAAATTAGGGAATGATTTGGGGGTAAAGTGTAAAAGTGTTGCATCTCATTGAAAGCATCAGATAAGATTCATGAATATCACCAGTTCTGACATGAGCCTTGAGAGATGAGATACAGTGGGTACAGATAAGTAGATAGCCAATCATTCAGGTAGAATGACTTCAGAGAGAGCAGTATGAGCTGTGCTTATGGGAAAACCCAACGACATATCTACAAAATTGCACTTCTTACACTTCATGGATATAACAAAATAATAGCTGTAACATTCAAATAAATGGATCTGTATTAAATTCATCTCTCCTACTCCTGAATTGTGGCCTTGACTTCATCATCCACATATCTATCAGTCAATATATGGGATTTTCAATCCACGTCACAGCAATGCCAACAGATTGAATAAAATGCCATGAATAAGGAACCAACCTGGTGGCTGTCCTGGAGGTGTGTTCCAGTGAGTTTGGGCATCCAAATGAGACCTACGAGTATGCAGAGCAAAACAGGCATGGTGCATTTCAATTTGCTCAGGTAGCACTATCTGCCCATGGACCATCCCACTGCCAGCTCTCATCAGCATCTCTCACTCTGTACATCTTTGAGGTGTCTAGACCTAGGTCAGACTCATGGAGAAAGGCATTCTAAAAAGCTCTATAGTTTTCAGTGCTCTATGCTCTTCTAAAATTGTTAAAGTAAGTCTGGTAGTCTTACCTTTAGGGTTCTAAGAATATTTCAGTAAGAAAGACATGATTTCTACTTCTGAAAGGCATGTATCCAGGAAGTTGCTAGTGGGAAGTCTTGGACATACCACTGCTTGTCATCTGTTCATGCCGCCTGAGCATCCTAAGGAGCTCTGTCAGATAAAATGCAAGAAGCTCAGCTAAATTGGCATGAAAGACAGCTAAGAAATAAATTTAAAAGTACACTAGCTGAGATATACTTATCCTGAAAATGTGTGGGTATATTTATACAAAAATTATTTATTGCTTATCTGAGAAGCAAGCTCAACTGGGTATTTATTTACTGTACTTCATATCCATACTTCCAAGGCTTAGCAAGTCTAGTGGAATTAGAACAGTTATAATCAGACAGCTCTGGAGGCTCAAGTCCTCAAGTGGCTTTTTGACTACATGACCTTGAGATGAAAGTTCCTTATATATAAAAGCCACGGAATGAGAGATAAGAATGCATGTTTGTGAGGTGCTATGCTGGTTAATATAGATTGTCCACTTGATGGGATCTAGACTTACTTGGAAAACAAATCTGCATGTCTGTGAGGGAGTTTCAGGCATTAGTGAATTAAAGCTGGAAGACCAGCTCTGACTGTGGGTGGTGTGGGTAGTATCATTCCATGAGCTGGGGTCCTGGGGAGAAAGCTGGATAAGCACAGCCCCTGTTTCTCTCCTTCTCTGTTTCCTGACTCTAGGTGCCATGTCACCAACCACCTCATGCTCCTGCCACCATGGCTTCCCAGCCACAATGAGATGTACCTTACCTTAAAAACTATGAGCCAAACTAAATACTTTCTTCCATATGTTGCTGTTGTTGAGTATTGTGTAACAGCAGTAACAAAGGAACCAAGACAGTTAAGCTGAAAAAGTGAACTTGCAAAAATAACATTGTCAGTGTACCTCCTAGTGCAGGAAAGAAATGCACACACCTCCAAATAATGTTCTGTGTTGTTTGTTAAAGTATTTTATAACTAGTATGTCTCCATAAGGCTACACAAGCCTACACTGTTCCTATTTCTCTAGGCCAACCAGCTCCTCTGTCTTTGGAACTTGTGTACAAAGTCTCAGACTAGTATACTCTCTGATGCCTTAGTCTCTCTGGAAGCTTCTCTGATATAAATAAGTATCTTCAGTCAACTGGATAAAGACTCAAATTTCTTTCTAAGGTCTGCATTGTGGCCTGTTGCCATGGCTTACTGCAAAGTATGGTTCCCATGAGCTGGATTCCCCAAGAAAGCATTCATTCATTTTGATTTTGTTTCAATGAGGAAGGATACATTTTAGGTTAAGGAATGTCGATGGCATCACTGTTGATACTGAAATCAGGATTAGTTTCACCCAGTGCACAGGATCACCCATGGTATAGGATTCATGAAGGAGCCCAATGTTTGGACTTGAGTATAAGAGCAGTAGAACTTATACTCAGTCCTTGAAGGAGGTGTTTCATCTAGTTGGGAGATGGATGCTCAGTAGAATTAAAAGATCTGTTCCCAGATTACACAGATTGTAAGTAGGTAGCAAAGCTAGGGTTTAAAACAAAGCCTGGCTCACACCAAAGACCATTTCTTTTCCTCTTCCAGACACTGCTTCTGCTTGTTTACCATGGTTTTATATGCGATGATCAAGAAACAAAGCATTAGGTTTGTGAGGCAAGAACATTCATCCCCTGCCTCTCACCCCCACAGTCCCTGACAAAGGAGAAATAAACAGGGTCTTGTGAAATTTTTGTGATACACTTAGGGAGAATAGTCAGGAATGTTTGGCTGGACACAGAATGCCTGGAGCACCCAGCATTTCATCTTCTACATTTCTGCAGTCACAAAATCTGTTCATTGCTACAGAGGCTAGAGTAGAGCTGATTCCTTGTTTCAAGCCTGGGAAATCTCATTAGGGTCTTGCTTTGGTGACTGCCAGGGCCACAAGAAGCCATGCCTCCTGAGTGCTGGGGTCATAGGAATGCTTCACTACTCCAAGATAGATTTATTCATTTTGATTGCAGCTATATTTTTAACTCTATGATGCAACGCGCTTACATTTTCCAGGAATAAAATACTTTGTGTGTGTGTGCATGATGTTCCTGCGAGTACAGATATGCCCATGCTATGGTGGATGTGTGTCAGTCAGAGGACAACCTCGGGTGTTGGTCCTTGCTTTCACCTTGTTTGAGACAGGGTTTCATTACTGTTCTCAGCTTTGTGTTGGATAACTGGCCAGTTCACTTCCAAGAATTTTCTTATCTCTGCCTCCCACCTTAGTGTTGAAACCCTGGACCTACAGATTTGTGTTGTCCTACCTGGTTTTATGAGGGTTCTTCTGGGAATTACAGCTGAATCCTCCTACTTACAGAGCAATTCCTTTACCCACTGAGCCATCTCCTCTGCCTCTCAGATGATTTTGTTGGCTCTTGCAAGTTGGGGTTCTTGGTGAAGTCATTGGTCTTGAACATTTTGTTGTGCTAAGAAATTGACTTGGGTTTGGAAATGAGCAGAGGAGTTTTGGAGAATTACATGGGGCTTAGTTTACCAAGATGTAAATGGCGAGTGGGCTGAGAAGCAAATACTTCTTGAGATGAATGGGGAAGCAGACAAAGACGCGGGGTTGATTGTGTTGGCAAGCTGAGGACTCTGGTCAAAAAGAATTGCAAACCTACTGAAGGGTTTTAAGTAGGCACATTGAGAAAAACAACACAGATTAGTAGTTTTGTGGAGGGTTGGTGGGAACACTGATGCAGACCTTGAACTCAGGGGAGATGTAGCTCAATTATGAAGGTGGAAATTGGGAGCTGCTGGTAGAACTCTGAGGGGGTAACTTCCCATTGGCCATCAGTGAAGACAAGTAGGTGTAGGCCCTGTGCCTTGCTAAGAAGGAGACTACTGGTGTGTGTGTGTGTGTGTGTGTGTGTGTGTGTGAGAGAGAGAGAGAGAGAGAGAGAGAGAGAGAGAGAGAGAGAGAGAGAGAGAGAGAGAGAGACCTACCATTTCATGCACAATAACTTTGGGGACATTTAGATTGCTGATTCATCTTAGCTACCCCAGACGGTAATGAGAGGCTTGAAGTATTCATTATCACCATGAGGATTTTCATTTTGCATGAAGCGTAATGTCAAAGCTGGGAATCTGACCTATGGCCTTGGCTGGTCAATGACTTGCCAAATGTGGTTGTTAAAATGTCAGCAGCCTTCTTTTCCATGGGAAATCTCCTTCTTTCTCAGCCCCTGGCATATGTGCACTCCAGGAGGGAGTCAAAGGGTCATGGGTAGTGCCAGAGTTCCCACTTCCTGCTGTTCCTGAGACTAAAGTATGGAGGCAGGAAACTGCAGGGTTGATGGTAGACATGAGTTGCACCAAAGGAGTCCAGAAGATGTACAAGCAGAACCTCCTAGGCTCAGTCCAGAGGTCTGCCACTTTGCCAAACGTTAAAAATTCCTGAGGCTGATGTTCACAGTCTTGACTGTTTCATACAGATTCTTTGCATATCTGTTGCTGTGCTATAGTAAGGGAGGGTGGGAGGCAGGCAGAAGTCACAGTTAGTACTAGGCTAAGCCAAGAGCCTTTCATAGTTGCCAATCCCAGAGCCAGCTTACACTGAATGTTTCTGCATTTATTTTTGTCATTTTCATCCAACAACTTCAGTGGTTCTTAAACGTGGATGAATTTAGCCTTCTATTCCACCCCACAACAAAGGACAGTTGTCAAAATTGGAGCCACTTTTGATAGCTGCAACAGGAGGTGGGACATTACTGTATGCACCAATGGTAGGGATAGGGCTGCTGATACACACTTTAGAATGTTCAGGAAAATCGCTAGAACAAAGAATTACCCTAACTAACATGTCAACCACTGAGAAACCCTGACTGCAAGACCGGTGACAAGGTGGCCACCTAAGCAATGCTGGCACACCCACACCATCACACTTTCTCCACCCCTCTCCCTTTCCTTCTTCTACCTTCAGTTGATTGTTGTTCCTTCATTCAAAGCATTGCAAGACACCCCCGCCCCCTCCCCAAGGCTTTAGTGGCAGCCCTGAGATAAGTGTCTTTTACTTTGCTCAGTGTATCCTTTAACCAGGAGTGTCTTTCCATGGAATGATCACTGGAACCTGGGTAGAGAACAAATTCCTTTTGAGATCAATTGTGTGTATTTTGGTACTTCTTAACAAATCATTTTGGGGGATTAGCTGAGAGGTTTACAGACAGTGTTGATCTCCAGGCACCAGAGGCACCTCCCTGTGGGATGGACACCCTAAGGAAATCAGTGTGATCTCAGAGCAAACAATTAGAACCATGTGGTTTTTCATTCACTACTGTTTTCAGAAGCCTTGCCAAAACATTTGCGATGAAGACAAAAGGGTCATTCATGCCCAGCAGTGCACACTGGGGAAGACAGTGTCCCCTGGATGGAGAGAGGCAGGCAGTCTGCCGGCTCCCTCCGTTAGGCTTTATTAGTGGGGCAAACACAATTGATGGAATCAATGAGGGGGTCACACACTGCTGCTAGTTAGAGAATAATCCTCCAGGGCAGCCCTCCCTCTGTGCTGGGGAGCTTGGCAGAGAAGGGTTCCCACCTAATTAGTGTCCTTCTGAATGTTTAAAGGCAGAAGTCTATGAGGAATTTCTCTAACTATTTAATTATGGTTGGGTCTCCTTTGTCTTAACACAGGCTAGAGTCTGCTCCTCTAATGCAGGACCACAGGGGAGCTTTACAAAGGCCCCTAACAAGTTGGCCTCTCCATGTTTCTGCCATGGTCCAAGAGTGAGGGAATTGTATTTGCCCCCAGCAAACTGTCCCATAGATGTTGCAAACCACTGAACCTTGGGGACCTCAGGAAGTAATGAGATTCTCATCAATACAGCAAGCACTTCAAACCCAAGCAGAAGAAAATATAGAAAGAACTGAAGAATGAAGTTGAGAAAGAAGAGGAAGGGATCGTCACCTATATTTAAATGATTCCAGACTTGGGATCTTAAGCTTATAAATAAATCCTGTCTATTCAAAATGGCTGGTTCTGTTTAGGACCGTTGTGTTTATTAAATGATTAATTGAATGGGTTAACTGTGGTAGACTGTTGCCTCAAGGTCTGGGGGATACTTATACATTTTAACATAAGAATAATGTATGTGAGTGCAAGAATTCTTCCATGAGTTTAAAGTGTGTTTCAACTCTTCATTTAAAGTTGTTTGATTGTGAGAGGAGTGTTTGGTTCCAGGGAATCAGCACACTCTTTCCCCTCTCCTGGCTCTTATAATTTCAGAGAAGACATTTGCAAACACTTATTTTGAGATCACAGAAAAAAAAATGTAAGACAAAGAAATCACCACTCTTCTTGCTGTTGGAGAAGGTTATTAGGTACATACTGTGCTGCTATAACTTGGATAAGAAACTGAATAAAAACTTCCAAACAAAGGGCGGTCTAGCCCAGGGTGACATGAAAGTTCAAGGAAATTTCCTTGACTTTTTATTTAAAGCTCAGTAGCTCAGCAGGGTGTGCAGAAAGTGAAGTTTAATGACCAGAAGTTCAGGGATTTGCATAGAGGCACTTTTTTTTTCTTTTCTTTTTTTCTTTTCTTTCTTTTTTTGCAGTGGTTTGCAAGGTAGCCTGGAGCAATCTCTTCCTCTCCAAAACTCTGTTTCTGCTTTTATGGAATTGAAACAGTAACATTTGCCCAGCATAGCATTTTAGATACTTTTCAATACTACAGGAGATATTGCATGTTAGTGTTACTTAAAGATGATATAACATTATATCAAATTAATTTGTTGCCATGTTCTTTTTTTTTTTTTTCTTTTTTGGTTTTCCAAGACAGGGTTTCTCTGTGTAGCTTTGTGCCTTTCCTGGATCTCGCTCTGTAGAGCAGGCTGGCCTCGAACCCACAAAGATCTGCCTGGCTCTGCCTCCCGAGTGCTGGGATTAAAGACATGTGCCACCACCACCCGGCCTTGTTGCCATATTTTATGACCATATTATTTCAGCATCCAATCTCAAATATCAGTAAGTTCTATATGAATTCCTTAGTGTAGAAATTCCATTATTTCATATTAAATTTCCTTCTCAGATTTGAAGAAAATGTTATGTAAACATTTTCATTAATGAACAAGAACTTGCATGGTTACTTTTATTTTACTTTTGAGTGTCTGTTGAAATAACCTTCAAGAGAGTAAAAAGGGCTCTGGATTAAGAGACAGAGAAAACTAGAGATGCTGTATTCTTTCCACTCTACCTTCCTTCTCTTATCTTTCCTTCTTAATTCTTCCCAGCCTTCTCCTCCTACCTCACATTTATATGACAGACATATCTTGTGATATAAAACTAGTGAGAGTGATTCCTTGATCTCAGTGCCTCCACAATTCTCTGGTGTTGAAAGTGAAGTCAATAAGGAATTACACATGAAATATCAACCTCATCCCAGCAGACCTGTGTAGGATCAAATGCAAGAAGAGGCATCATCGAGAATGAAATATTGGGGTTTGGGAGGGTGAATAGGGGGTTAGAAAGAAAAATATAGGATGGAAGGATGAGACTGAAGACAGAACTGAAGGGAAGGGTGTTTAAGAACACCTTCTAAGAATGGGACAAGGTAGATTTTTTGTTTCATATGAGGATTACATAGAACCATGACATGCTTAAAATCAATGTTGTGATATGATTCAAACGATGTGTTGGGAGATCATTGTATCATCTGTTAGAAGTGCAGTTAGAATGAGGAAGGTAGAGGTGGAAAGAATAGCTTTGGGGTGTACAAAATGATAGACATCAAGGATAGCAGCTAGGACTCAAGGTAACAATATGTAAAACCAAACATGGCTCCTGAGAACAAGAAAAATGACCTCCAGTCAGTACCCAGTAGGTACCGATTGGCAGAGCTGAAGGAGATGCAGGTGATTTCTAGCTCTTCCTCACCTCAAGTTGTCTGCCCTGGGAATAATTTTGCTTCACTTAAGAGCATTTTTTTTTTTTTTGAATCTGTAAAACAACCAGTTTATGTAGCTCATGTTTAGAAGGCAATGCATGTTCAGGGACCATATGGCGCCATCATCTGTTAAAGAACATTCTAGGTAAAGGAATAATTACTTTGTTGTTTTGTTTCTACAGAGGAGACCACATGTTAAGAAAATGAACCTGGCCATTTCTATTTCTTGGTTTTTTTTTTTTGTTGTTTTTTTTTTTTTTTTTTTTTTTTTTTGGTGTGTGTTTGGAAGCAGCATCTCCATCATCTTTACGTATACTATAGAAAGACAGGTAAGGGTAGGTTTTAGCCTTAAAATTTGCCAAGTTTTGTCATTTTTCATTGGATAATATAGATTACTTGGTTGTGACTCGATTTTATTATGACACCTAAAATTTCCTCTCTCTTCTTATCTTTTCTTTCTTAGTGCTCCAGGCTTTCCTGTGTGACCTCCTCTCCTCCTGAGGTGTTACATTGTCACAGTCCAAACACTTAACATTTCAGGCAGGTTAGAAATAGCTGTAGTCCACTGGGATGTATTTACAGACAGCTGTGGGATTTATTCCCCTGAGGAGGTATTCCTTCTAAAGGTACTTCTTATTTATTTAATGACAAATCTGAAAAACTTGGTCTCTTCATAGTTAATTTCACTGGACCTCAGTCAGGAGTTCAGCCTTGGGGGATAGTGTGTGTAGAACTACATCAACGTTATAGCCCTATCTCTCCCAAAGATCAATTAATAAAAGCCATTAGTGGGAGAAACTATCCTAGTTTGGAAAAACTCAAAGTTGCTCTCTGGAGAATCCCACTAATTCTCCAGCACACGTCCAAAGGATTCATCTTCTCTGGGAATGTAGATCACTTTTTCCTTTAGTTCTTCCATCTCTAACTTGCAATGTGATGTGCACATACTACAAAACTTCAAATTATGCAAATATAAAATGGAAATAGTCATATTTCCACCTCTCAGAAATGTTTTGCTGATTCAAACTTATACAGGGCTTGGTAGGCTTGTGTATCAGTCAGGATCATATGGGTTCTGCTGCATTAATAGTCGAGTACCACTTTCCAGTGCATTAAAACAAGTGATTGTTTTTCATGGTACATGTCTAATCAAGTTTCAATGAGTTTTTTGCCTTCTATACTCTGGAAGTATATAATTAGAGAGAGATTTGGTCATCTTATGAAATAAACATCTCAATATTAGTCTTTCGAGTAACTTAGATAATTTACAGTCATACTTCATTTAATAAAGTATATCACCATGTATTTCAGAAGCCAAAGGAGATATAATCTTTCCATGCTTTTAGATTTCTAGGACAATTAGAAAAATTCATGGACCCATAAATGCCTGAGTGTCTAAATAGTTTGGCTGTCTCTCACATTCAAGGATGCATCAAGAAAAGCTCTTAAAATCAAACACATTTATTTGCTGTGTGTGTTGGGGTATCATGAGTGGCACATGACTAACAGTGGAGAACTCAGTGTTCCAGAAGAGACATACTGTTAACAGTTAGTGACTTTCAGTTATGTTAATAATTTGCCAGTAGCCTCTAAATTTCTAGAGGTTAATGGAATAAATAATTAGTGTAAAATTTCACTTAATGGTTCATTTTGAATATATATTAAAGTAATTCCAAACGAGAGGCTTGATACTCAAAAGAGACTATGGCTCCCAAGAGAAGCTGAAGGAGGAGAAGAAGCCTATCAACTTTCCCATAGTCCCTTTGTCATCAGCAAAGGGGAAGGCACAATTTTAATACTAGATGGAGTTAGCCCACTGCAAATTGTGTGCTAAGTGAATTGCAACACCTCTCTGAGAATCATTTTCTTCAAATATAAAGCAAGAATAGCAATACTCTGTTTGGCTTCACAATCTCGTATTCAATTTATTAAATTTTCCGAATATCATTTAGACTTCAAGGGTTGGGAGCCAAGCACATTGCCAATAAGACACTTTCAATGTGTGCTGTGTGAACTCCTGGAAATTTCTTTCTTATGCTAAGCTGAGCTCTCTACTTTGTTCCTCGTTCAGGTAAGGAATGCATGTCCTGAACTATGCCAATCTTTCCAGAAGGCAGGTTAGCCATTTAATTTTGCCCATGTATTATCTAAACTTCCATTTCATATATCTTACCTGGGTATGCATAGTGAAAACATTTAAGAATAGTTCTCTGGTGTGAAAACCAAGTGGATATTAAATGTGCTATGAACCATGTTAATAAGCTTTGTATAAAAAATGGGGAGAAAAGATGAAGAGAAATTTAAAACATAAATGTAAGTGTAAAAACACATGTGTGTGCATGTGTCATGTACTACACTCTGTTGCTAAACTGCCCCTTAGGTGCTATTGGTACAGTAGTTTCCCATTATCTATTGTGTTTCTTTACACGATTTTACTTTCCCTTGATAAACTAAAGCCTAGGATGGAAAATTCCAGAAAAAAAATTAATAAATTTAAATAACATTTCTTACAATGTGTTGTTATACATTCTATTTTGTTACAAGTCAGCACTGTACTTTAAAACAATTCTCTTAGGTTTAGAAACATAATCCTAGGCATGTCTGTAAAGGAAAAGATGGCATGTGCAGTGCTTAGTGGTTTCTGTGGTTTCAGGCATCACTCAATGTCATATAACATGTCACTTAGAGACAAAGAGGGACCACTGTTCTTTCCTCTATTATGCCTAACTGGGCTGGCTTTTATGCTAACTTTCTCCTGTTTCTTTTCTCCCCTAATTACTGCTCTTTACCAATCATTCGCTCCAAATTTAACTCCTGTATGGTCTAATTCTTTAGTTGTCTTGTCATCCATTTCAGTTGCTGTGACTTCCTATTAACTTTTGTCATTGCACTTGGGGACACCACAACTTATTCAAGGTCTTCTCAAGGTTACAGGTATGGTTTGTTCTGGCTCAGTGTTGCAGCAACTCATTTTTTTTTTTTTTTTTTTTTTTTTATCTTGAGGTCATGGTCAATCATCTAGCTAGAATAGTAAATGAAAGTCCCTCAATCCTTCTATACACACTGAGATTTGTGATATAGCAAGCCTGAACTTGAGAGGTGGGTGCTAATTCAATGGTACAATCATTATGTCCCTTGTGGAAAACATTTCTCCATTAGTAACTAAAGTTTTCAAGTCAGGAGAGTTCCAAGTTGTAGGGCAGGGGTTAGATCATCTTTGAATGAGTTCAGTCATGGAAAGATTTGTTTTCACATTTACACCGGTGATTTCAGACACATATTTTGTGGTTGTGAAAGAAATGCTGCTATACATTAATTGCTTATTCAAAGCATATATTGCGTATTTGAAGATACAATGCTAAATTGGCAGATGCTGTTTCCCAATATGTGTCATAACTCAATACTTATCAGGCCAGAGTATACTTTGGGTAGGGGAGTTACATTGTCAAACTGTCAAATTCCATAAGAACAAACCAATAACTACACATCTTTTGTAAAATGAGTTCTTCATTCATCTGCAATTCTGTTGTGTTTATTCTGAGGGTGACTATAATGTTCTGTCAGCCTATGGGTAGTAATTATGACAGTACATTGAGGCAGAAAAGATGAATCTGTATTGAGAACATGTTCTGTTCCAGTAAGTCCTTTCCTTGAAGAACAGGATTTGACATAACCAATCTGATTTGTAATGGCTTCCCTCTTGTCCTGAATGATATGTCTAAGATGATAAAATATAGTCATGTATTTACTCCTATGAGAATTTTTATATGGACATATCCCGTAACCCAATAAATTATTTGTGAGAGTTTACTCTAAAAGAAATAAAATATAAAGAAGATTCTTCATGCCTACAGGGATCAATTACAGAATTAGAAGTGTTAGCAAAACCTGGAGAATCATTGTAGTCTCCCACATTAGGGGGTGAAGGGCTAAATGCTGTGCTTAAGTCAAGGATTCACTACACTGAATTTAGCAGCACTGAAGAAGCAGCAAATATGGTATTAATGCTAAGTCAGAAATGAACAGCACAATATTTCTATATTTAAGGTAATGTTATTAAGATAAAGAGAAGCCTACACATGAGCAAAAATAAAAAGGAAATCTTGTAAGAAATACCACATTCAATAATCAGTTGCTTGACGTTTTCTTTTGTCTTTCCTATCTCTTGTGACTGTTTCAACTATCCCGCAAATTGTTCCCTGCTTCCATCACTCCTACCCGTGTCTCAGCTTTTGTCAACTCTCATTTTGATGACAGTCACAGCCTGTTAATGACATCTTTTCAAATCCCTGTTGGATGGATACATTCTCTCAGATGTAGTCAGGGAATATTTATTTATTTAGACAACATATGTAGCTCTGGTCCAGGAACTCACTATCTGGACAAGACTGGCCACAAACTAATAGAGATCCACCTGTCTCTGCATCCCAAATGCTAGGCTTAAAGGTATGTGCCATTACACCTAGCAATACGGGATATTTTTAAAAGACAGACTTGACTATATGATTTTCCTTGCTTACAAACCCTTCCGTGGCTTTTCATTGATTTAAGAATAAGGTATATGATGTGTAGTATAACTTAAGAGGCTGTTTATGACGTGTCCACAGCAAACATCTGCAGTGCCATCACTTCATAATGTATGTTCCCAACCACTCCTAGGTCTGTATGCAGTCCCAAGGGCAATCCACATGCCTCTGCTAAAAGTCACCAAGCCTTAAACCTTGAATGTCAGCATTGGCAAGCATTAAGTAATAGGCTGTGAATATTTTATGCCTTTCTTTTTGCTGCCTTGTTTTCTTAAATATTCTTCATAGGATAAGAAGTGTTGCTAAGTCAAATATAATTAATACAAAGATAATGAGCATCTTCTAAAGGATGTGTTTCATTTTCTTACTAGACCAGGAGGATTTATTAAAGGCAAATTATTTCAAGGGTTGGCTAAGCAGACTTTGAGTTTCAGGCAGAATGCCTACCACTGCACAGAAAGAAAAAGAGGCACTAAGTATCCATGTCAACCCCTTGTAATTATTTCATAATTTTAAAAGAAGTCGAGAAAACATTACCATAAGTTGACATGACTCAGAATAAATCAACATAAAAGAATACTAAGTAGTTCCTATGACAAATATGAAAGATGGGTGCGTCCCTTTCTCCAGGTTGGAGGTAAAAGTGCTCCACTCCCACCCACAGCTCCCCAGGGGTATTTCTGCTGAGGCTCCCTGCCTCCTACTCTTGCTGATCTCAACAGGAATCCCAGGTGGCAAATCATCAGGCTCTAAGAATGGGAACAAAATCCTGTCTTGCTGACAGCTCTGTTATTGCAAGTAGCTTTTTGGATCTGTAAGGGACGTTTCCATCCTCCCCTCACCCCAGTTCTTTATTATTGAGTGGATAAGATGATGCTTAGATCTTGTGTTTCCATCTGCTTTCAGTTTATTATTATTCAAAAAGTGCTAGAAGTGTCCAGAGAACTTTAGTCTCTGACCTTCTACTTCATTTGTTGGTTGGCATGTCGAATCGTACCTTCACTTTCCCCTATAACTTCAATTAGAGAACTCCAAGTTTGTAGGATTGATTTGGAAGATGCTTTCATAGGCCAAGCCATTGATAGGACAGGCACAGGCAACTGGTTAACTGAGCAGCTTTAAATGCTAGTGGCAGTCTAAACTGGGGTCATCCTTGTGGATTCCTGGGAACTTCCCTAGCACCTAGTTTCTCCCTATCCCCCTGATGTCTCCCTCTATCATGGCATCTTTTTCATAGCTCTCCCACTCCATCCTTGTTCCAGTTTGACCATCCCACTCCCTTATGCTCTCATTCCCCACCCCCTACCCTCCATTGGCCCCCCTCATCCCCAGTTTACTCATCTATTTCCCTTTCCCAGGGTAATCCATGCATCCCTCTTTGGGTCCTCTTTATTAGCTAGCTTCGCTGGAGCTGTGGATTGTAGTCTGGTTATCCTTTGCTTTACATCTACTAGCAGTAGTGGAGAGGGTGCCTAAATTGGCTTACCCCAGTAATCAGATTAGTGAGTACCCTAACCGTCATCATAGAGCTTTTCTCCAGTAACTGATGGTAGCAGATGCAGAGATCCATGGCTAAACACCAGGAGTCCAGTTGAAGAGAGGGAAGAGGGATTCTATGAGTAAGGGGCATTAAAATCATGATGGGGAAACCTACAGAGACGGCCAAACTGGTGGGACCTTATGAACTTTAGGCCAACAGCTGTGGAGCCTGCATGGGACTGGACTAGGGCCTCTGAGTAAGTGAGACAGTTGTGTAGCTTGATCTGCTTAAGGGGTCCCCTAGCAGTAGGATAAGGATTCATCGCTGGTGCATGAGCTGGCTTTTTGGAGCCCACTACCTATGGTGGGACACCTCACACAGCCTGGAGGCAGAGGGGAAGGGCCTTGGACCTGCCTCTACTGAATGTACCAGGGTCAGTTGACTCTCCATGAGAATAGGGAGTGGGTTGTGGGGGGAGGCTGGAGGGGTGAGAGGAGGGAAGAGGGAGATCTGTGATTGGTATGTAAAATGAATAAAATAAATTAATAAAATAAATAAATAAGTATTGAAAAATGCTAGCTGCATTCTTCTTCTCCAGCAACCTCTCCATGGGTTTCTTTAGTGGGTTAAAATCGACCTGCTGTAGGCTCTCATAACCACATACTCTCCTTTTACATTTGGTTGTGACTTTTATTACATGATGTTTCTCAGAAAGATTTCTATTTCCATCCTCTAACTTCATCCCTTAATCTGCCCATGTCACAACCAACACAAAACCAATGGCAAGCACTTTGTGGAGGTTGGAGTAAGAATGGCCCCCATAGGCTCATGTACTTGAGTGCTTAGTCATCAGGGAGTGGAACTCTTTGATAGGATTGGAAGGTTTAGGAGGTGCAGTCATGTTTGAGGAAATATGTCACTGGGAGTGGGCTTTGAGGTTTCAAAAGCACATACCAGGCCTATTCTTGCCACCCCACACCTGTGGCTTATGGATCAGGATACAGCTCTCAACTACTTCTGCATCATGCCTGCCATACTCCCTGCCATGATAATAAAGGACTCACCCTCTGAAACTGTAAGCAAGCCTCCAATTAAATGCCTTATTTCATAAGATTTGCCTTGGTCATGGTGTGTCTTCACAGCAATAGAACAGTGTGACCAAGACAGGCTTCATAAACGACTATTGACTAAATGAACAGATAAACTTACCAAGGTATTTAAATTTAGGTAATTGTGCTTGCATTACATTAATTATTCCAATGAAATCAATAAAAATGTGAGCATAACACAAGTTTTCAAAAAGTGGAGAAATAAAAATGTGAGCAAAGGAAAGAGAAACTACTATAGATTTGATTCTTGAATAAAGGAAATCTCTTAGATGAGAAGTTTATCTATTATACCCTGGAAGATATTGAGAGTAACAGGATGTGGGTGCTAGAACCTAGGCTACAGATTTATGGGTCTGATGAGTCAGAAGACAGAATTCTTCAATCTCCAGAAATCTTATGACGTTCTCAAAAAAAATGCAGTGAGAGAGAGAGAGAGAGAGAGAGAGAGAGAGAGAGAGAGAGAAGTGTTCATACATAAATCCCTCAATAATCTTTGTGAGATTTTCAAACTATGCAGGTGTGGATGGACCCTATGGATGTCAGAGGCAATACTAACATTTTAAAGGATGAAAGATCCTTGCAAGATCCCAACCAAGAGCTTTGAATTAGAATCCCTTTAAGTGAGTGAATTTTGTTAAATACTTTTGGTCCTGAAAACACACAAAGGCCAAACCTAGGGAATAAAACCATGTTTAAGAATTAAAACATTTACCCCAGACTAAGGGGAAAGCAAAATAGTAACAGCTTAAAATAATGTTAAACAAAATGCGACAGCATCCAGATATTAGTGAATATACTCAAACACCATTGTTTCAAACAAAGCAGCAGAATTCAGAGTCTTTGTAGCATAGTAACAACACTACCTAGCAGGTTTTTTCTTTCTTTTTCTTTTTTAGTACTAAATATATGAAGACAGAGGAAGAAATCTTGATCATGAGGAAACAAACCAATAAACAGATGTACAAATAACCAGAGATTAGAGCAGTGGTTCTCAATCTTCCTAATGCTGCGACCCTTTAAGACAGTTTCTCATGTTGTGGTGACCCCAACCATAGAATTGCTATGTTGTTACTTTAAAACTGTGATTGTGCTACTGTTATGAATCATAATGTAAATATCTGATGTGCAGAATATCTGATATGTGACCCCTGTGAAATTGTTGTTTGATCCCCAAAGGGGTTATGACCTGCAGGTTGAGAACCACTGGATTAGTTAGTAGACAATGGAGAATTTCAGCAGAAGTAGAGAATCTTATAGAAAAGTATAAACTCAAAATTTTAAGTAGACATTCAATAGTTGAAATGGAGATTAATTTGGTGGTATTATGGAAGTGCCCATAGACTTAATGACATAGTCATAAAATACATCTAGAATAAGGATGTATATATGGAGAGATAGAAAATGAATGTCTGAAAAATGAAACAGAAACTCATGATAGAGTTTCTCAAGGAGAAGCGAGGGAAAACTGGACAGAAATTATTTTTAGACTAGTAGACAAACTATTTTGACATTTGATCAGAAACGGTGACTCTTAGATCATGCAGCCAAGAAAGCTCCAGATACAAAGAAAATCATACACAGACATGGTACAGTTAAGTTTCTGTGACTGAATTAAAAGAAAAGCCTTACAAGTGGGGAATGTGAAGAAGAACCATTGCAGACTGAATAATTCAAAATAAAGAAATGAAACAATGAAATCAAGAAGATAAAAGGATGATATCTTAAAATATCAGGTGGGGGATTGTGTGTCGAGAAGCATTATAACACAGATCATTTAGTCAGTACAAACAGCTTTCAAGTGAAGAATAAAGCTTTCCCGAAGAACAAAATCTGAGAAAAATATACACAGACTTACACCAGAAGAAATACAAAAGGAAACACTTCAGAGCTAATGTAAATGATGAAAAATGAATACTAGACTCTAACAGGAAGGAAGGAAGAATAAGAAATGGTAAGTATGAAGAACTTCATTTTCCTTTTCAAATGTAAAAATGCAGTGGATTGTTTAAGGAAAAAAATTACAAAGATAAGACAGGCACTGAGAAGGGCCAGGTGAGGCAAGAGGAGAGACAGGAAGACTGTTCACACAAAGCTCCTACTGTGCAGATGCAATGCCAACTCAGCACAGACTCAGATAGACTAAGGATGTGACGTTATTTGTGGAACGTCCACTACAAAACAGCAACTGAATAACAACAAGTTCCATCGAGAGGGACCGCTTAACCAAGAAAATCAAGTCGGAACTTGATTACCTGAAGAAAACAGGAAACAAATACAAAGTAACTAGATATTCAGCACAGAACTTCCACAGACAGGAAGCTGCCATCTTCACTTCTCAGAAAGGGGAATGAGCCAACAGTCAAGGGCAGCCACCATATCTCACCTAAGAGAAGATTCAAAGGCGTGGTTTTCAAAGACACACTTTAGTACACATAGGTGAGTAAAGAGCAAAAGGACACAGACATCACGAACACACTTTCATGAATATACTAAAGAAGCCAGTGTTGTGTGTGTATCAGGAAAGCAGACTCATAGTCAGGGAATAATAACAGAATAATGAGACAGACGAAGCATATTACACCATCATTAATACACTAATTATTTTTTGAAGAATGCTAGAAAAACATGTATGCAATGAATAGAAATATTACAAAATTCATAAGAAAAGTCTGACAAAAGTCAAGAGAAAAACAGAGATTTAATCACCACTCAGTTAGAACTGATGGCTAAAATAAACAAATATGTATAAGAATACACAACATTCAAAGGTGGTTTCAGCCACATTTAGCATACTGACATTTGTAGATCAGATACCCAGTGACTACAACATACACATTATTACAAGTGTATTGGGGACATTCATAAAGATAGACTCTATAAGCCTCAGTAAATGTCATCTGGTTGGAATCATAGAGTATGTTCTCTGGTAAGATTAAAATAACATTTGCAATAAGTAGTCAAATGGTGTCAGGAAGATCTACAAATATTTTGAAAGAGAAGGAATGACAAGGATTGTTAAATAGTTTTAAATGGATGGTAATTGAAACACACATCTTGCAATTTGTGATAGGCCTTGGAGATGATTCAGTGGGTAAGAACATGAGGACCTGAGTTTAAATCTCCAGCCGGTAGGCAAGAAGCTGGGTATGGCTTTGCATGCATGTAGCCTCAGTAGCTTGGGGCAGAAGAGAAGCAGCAGATTACAAGAATCCATCCACCAGCCAGTCTAGACTAAAGAGTGAGCTTCTGGTCCAGTGAGAGGCACTGTCTCAGAGTAGTAAGGCAGAGAGCAATAAAGGAAGATGCTTGATGTCCTGCGCAGGCCTTTGTATGCCTGCTCGTGGTCACGGAATCCTACAATCATAAGTATGCAGCACACACACACACACACACACACACACACACACACACACACACAACTATAAGAAGTATAAAATACACTGAGAATTAAATGCTGATTTTGGGAAACAATATTTTAAATCATTTCACCATATAAAATATAAGAAGAAGTTAATTTCATGACATAGGAAAACACCAATGGAGCCCAATGCTGATCAATAGAAAAGCGAATAAGATTGAGTTTGCTCTTTTCAAGTTTCCTAGACAAATAGGATAAATCAAAAATATATATGACTAATATCAGTATGCTAGAGAGACAAACTTATTATAGCTGATACCCAGACTATCCTCATTTGATGATTCATGGACTACAGTACTCTGTATGCAGCTATATACAGGAATAAAATTATTATTATTGTATTTCATATTTTACTATTAGTTTTTCAGTTAGCATCTCATGTAAGCAAGATTGATCTTGAACTTACTATCCAGGCTAGGCTGGTCTTGAACATCTGATGCTCTTGTCTCAACCTCCAAAGAGCTGGGATTATAAAGTGTACTACCGATGCCCAGTTCATGGCTAAGAATCTTTTCTGACACATGCTATGATTTGAATGTGTTAGTCTAAAATTCAGGTACAGGAATTTTTATAATAGGCATTTTGAAGGTTTTAGTAGGTGAACTTTCAAGAAGTGATTATGTCACAAGAGGTCCACCTCCTATGGACTGAATTAGTTTCCTTGTGCTTAATGAAGGCCCAAGGATTCAGTTCAGGGATAAAAACCCTTGACTAGCATGCATACAGCCCTGAATTCAATTCCTTGTACACACACAAACACACCCATGCACATGGTTTGATAAAGAGTCAGTCTCTTTGGCCTGGTCTTCCATTATATGATGGCCTTACTATCATGCAGGACACCCAGGAACTGTGAAGGATTTAGGAGTTCTATGTTAGGAATCAAGTATTTGGATGAAACACCAATATTAGAATAAAAAATATACTGAGCACTCCTATGATTTACAGAATGATTATTCATATGTATCTGTATTCATGGTTAAGCTTTTATTATTATATGTATTATATGTCAATACACACACACACACACATATATATATATATATATATATATATGTGTGTATATATATAATAAAGATGTTAAGGCAACTCAATGGAGGAAAAAGTCTTCAGGAAATAATTTTCAACCAACTAAACATTTGTGTGGATAAAAAGCTGGTCTTAAATCCTGACAAGCTATTCATAAAATTACTTTGAGCTGGATTATAGACCTAAGCATAAAAAAGAAACAATACAATTATACAGGAATGTTTGTAATGGCTTTATTGATAATAGCTAAAAACTTTTATGAAGCCCAATATCCATGTATATATGAATGTACAAACACACTGATGTATTTATGAAATGAAGAAACGAAGCTAGCTCTGTAACACCAGCAAAGAGGCCTGCTACACAAAATGATCAGACAAGAGTAAAATGTACTGTGGGGTTTCATTTATATGGAATCCTAAAACAAGCAAAACTAATCTTGTGATGGTGATAGAAACCAGAAAGGACATCTTCATGTCTAAGGCAGATGAATTTTCTTAGGCATTAAGAAGCACCAATCAGGGGTTTGGAATGGAGTCCAGCTGGTGGAGTGTTTGCCTAGCATACAGGAGGCTTCCTAAGCCAGGAATCTGTAATCCCAGCATCCAGAAGGTAGGGTCAAGAAGATCATGAAACAAAGGTCATCCTCAGTGTGTGATGCTGTGGGATAATGCTTTTGTACAATGGTTTAATAAAATGCTGATGGGCAGGAAGTATAGGTGGGATAAGTAGACAAGGAGAATTCTGGGAAGAGAAAGGCTGAGTCAGGAGACTCCACAACCGACCATCCAGGGCGCAGCATGTAATGGCACATAGGTAAAGCCATGGAACAAGTGGTGACATATAAATTAACAGAAATGGGCTGAGTTTAGGTATAAGAGCTAGTCAGTGGTAGGCTTGAGCTAATGGCCGAGCAGTTTCTGAGCAGCTGCAGACTGGGCAGGACACAGAAAAACTTCTGGCTACAGTGTGAGGCTAGTCTGTGCTACATGAGACCCTATCTTAAAGAACCAAATAGGATACATATGATAATGAATAAAAGTGGTAAATTGGATTTTAGTAAAATTAGATTCTGCTCTGGAGAAAAATGCCATCAAGAGAGGACATGTGTAAGTCAGAAACAGGGAATAGAATTTTAATACATTTGCAGCCACAATATACAAAGAGCTTGTATGATTCAGTAATAACATGTAATCCAGTGAGAAAGTGGGCAAATTGCTTTCCAAAGAAGGCAGACAGCGAGCAGTAAGCATATTAGAAGATGCAGCACATGAGTAGTCTGAAAGGAATTGCCAATTAAAACCAAACAAGTCATTACTTTACAGATGGAAGATTAAGCAAAATTTGAAATACTGCAATACCCAAGCTGAATGAGCTAATGTATTTGGCCTGGACTGCCCTCCTCCACTTGTGGGAGTGTTAAACAACTCAGACACACTGAGAAACAACTCCATAACTTTATATAGAATTAAAAGTATACCCACGTCTACTTTTATTTACCTACATAAAATGACTGTATATTTCTACAAAAAAAGATTACACAAGAATTTCAGACTGGCAAGATGACCTAGTATGTAAAGGCACTTGCTGCCAATCTAGTCTTGATGACCTGAATTTCATAACTGGAAATCACATAAAAGAACACTCCTGAAAGTTGTCCACTGACCTCCACCCAGGTGCCATGACTTATTCACACACACACACACACACACACACACACACACACACACACACACACTGGAAAAATGGCTCAGTGGGTAAGATTTTATTCGGCTCCTTCAGAAGACCCCGAGTTTTGCTTTCAGCAACTAAACCAGGTGGCTCACACTCACCTGTAACTTCTGGTTCAGGGGATCCCATTCCCTCTTCTGGATTTTGTGGGCATGTACATGTATAAGCCCTCTGCTGAGATCCATACACCACACACATTATAATTAAAACTAATTTTTATAAAAAAATTAATTATTGCATTTTAAAAAGAATGTTCACAATATCTTTATTGATAACAGCCAAAAACCTTCTATTAAGTTCAATGTCCATGTACAGGTAAGTGGATAAACACTTTGTGATTTAGTCTTGTAATAGAGAGTGGAACTAACTTCAGTGATACACAACAGAGACAAATCTTAGGTGTGTTCTGCTGCAAGAACAAATGAGACATAAACAATGTCTGCTGTATGGTTTCATTGAAGTTCTAGAATATGTCCAAGTAACCTTGTGGTAACCAGAAGCCAGAACAGTGGTTGCTTCTAGCAAGGAGGTGGGATGGATACTGACAAGACTGAAAGTGAACTTCCTGAGGTGATAAAAATACTGTCTATATTTCACTTGGGATAGTGGTTTCTTGGGAAATGCAAATCCCCAAAATTCAATGAGCTGCACACTCAAACTTGGAGAATGTTGTTGTCTTTAAATAATGATTCTGTTAGAAAAACGTCATCACAAAAAGCATTTATCCCTTTGAAAGTAGGTTGGGGAAATTGCCACAGGCTCTCTGAGCTGGGATTCTTGTTTCTCAATACTATGCCCCATTTGTTTTTTTGTTCTAACCTCCTGCCCAACCATTCTCACTTTGGGAAAGGGTGCCCTTGGACTTGGCACGCATGTGTTCTCAGGCCTCTTTCTGGCCACAAGGCTTTTAGAACCCACCCCCCAGATACCTACAGAGTACCTTTCTCTACTTCTGGCTTCACCGCAGGTTGATAAAGCCACCCTGCTCAAGCAATTTCCTCCCTTATGCCCATATGCTTGCACAAATTTACAGCTGATTTCTCCCTCGGGAACAATCCCCACTTAAAGTCAAAGCCGCCAAGGGGCTTCTCTAATCTCCAAGCATTTGCAGAGCTGCACATGTTTTCATTTCCAGGGTAATGTTCCTGGAATCTCCAGCCTTCTGCATGCAGACAAGTACCTCAGAGCTCACCTTTCTGTACTCAGTGATTCTGATTCCCTTCTTATAAGATGCTGCTGGCCTTTTCTCTTTAAGAGAGAAAAGCCATAGCCTCCTCTCTCACTCTTCATCAGCTTCAACTAGAGGTGAGAATTTTACATTCTGATCGCAGTCTACAGGGACAGACAGTTTGCTCCCTTTCCAGCCACTGTATAGTTGTAGCATCCTTCATAAACAATCACTGATAATATTTTCTCTCTGGACTAACTCCTGTCTTATTAAGAGCCTGCTCCATTCAGAGGCTGCACCTGAGCAGGGCCTTCAGCCTCCAGGCTGCCCAAAGGCAAGCTTAACTCAACAGGGGGAATGACTCAGAAAGGCAGTTTGGAAAATCAGAATTGGGATTCAGGGACTTCTGAGTGCATGTGTCCCTGAGGGAATGCCTGATGATGCATGGTATTTTCAGAGTCACTGACTTGAGTTTATTTTGGGGCTTTGCTAGCCTTTGTATAATGCAATAGAACAAGCTTTCTTGCTTTAGGCTAGTGCAGTTTGTATTTTGGAGAGCTCCTTCCTACAGGCAGAGAGATGTTTGTGAGCTTGGGTAGGGGGCAGTAGAAGTTGAAATCAAAGTTGGGCAGGATTGCAAACACTTATATGATCCTAGCACTCAAGAAGTTGAGATAGGAAAGTAGTGAGTTTGAGACCAACATGGGCTATGTAGCAAGCATCTGAAACTATAACAACAAAAAGGGAAGATATGCCTTATTCATCTGTTCTTTACAGATCAGTGTAGAAAATCAGGAATTGTATGGCTGCCTACATCAGAGGTAAATACTGCGGGGACAGGAAATGCAACCTGGAATTGATGGCAAGATGATTAGAGAGAAAACCAAGTAGACCTGTCCCCAGACATGTTATATTGAGGAAGCTTGGGACATCCTGGGATTCTGATGTCCTTCATTCCAAGGCTGACAGTTCTAGCAGATCTAATATCTATGGATATGGGAGGACACAGTATGTCGTTCAGGCAGAAAGAATGCCAATTTCTCCTGGCAACGGTGGCACACACCTTTAATCCTAGCACTCTGGAGGCAGGGCCAGGTGGATCTCTGTGAGTTCGAGGCCAGCCTGGTCTACAGAGCAAGATCCAGGATAAGCACTAAAACTATAGAGAAACCTGTCTCGAAAAACAAACAAACAAAAAGACTGCCAACTTCCAGATCTGATCTTAAAGAGACATTCCACACCAGTTACTCTCATTGTTGCTCTGACTAATGCAGTGTAAGGAGGAAGAGTTCATTGGTCTTCAGTTTGAGGCGATATAGTCCATCTTGGCAAGGAGGGCAAGTTGGTTGGGCTTTAAGACATCTAGTAATACTGTATCTGCAGTCAGGAAACAAAGAGAGGGGAGAAGGGACAGAGATGAGTGCTCCCCTCAGCTCCACTTCTCCTTTACATTTGGTTTGCTACCCCAGAACTACAAACGGTGCCATCTATATTTAGAGCCTACCTGATAAAGAAGTAACTTTACCTAGAAACTCCCTCCAAGACATCCTCAGAGGTTTTGTGGTGATTCTAATTCCCATCAAGTTGATAATCAATAATAAGCTACACGGGATCAAATGCCGACTCAAAGTTGGGTGTCTATTGCTAGGTTTCAGCAAGTTCCACAGCCCTCCACTATTTACCTTTAACATGTTCCTATGGTGCTTACCTGCTGGTCACAGGTATGGCTGCAACGGGCTGCCTGTGCCCAAGGGGGAGACAGAGTGGCAAGTGATCATCTTCAAAACTGAAGCTATGAACCATGGGAAAGCAGACCAGCCTCTCCACCAAAGCCCAGGCTCAGGAGGTGTACAGCTGTGCATTTGAAATCCAGCTGGGCCCCTTGCTAGCTATGTGCCTCAGAAAACAATGACTGAAATCTAGTGCTTCTTTCTTTGTGAACTGAGGAAATGTCATATAAGCTTATTGTGAGGATCCAGGCATGTACTGGATAAAATAATATTCAACTCTGGGCTTGCCACACATTACCTGTGAAATATCAGGTGGTCTTCAGTTTATTAAATTTAATTCAGATCAGAGCCTGAATGAGGCCAGTCATGCTACCTTGGGATACTAAGACAGAATACCCCTCTCCCCACGTGTGTGTGTGTGTGTGTGTGTGTGTGTGTGTGTGTGTGTGTGTCTGCAGGTGTGCACATATACAGGTAGAGAAACCCAGTTGTTGACTTAGATTATTGTGCTGGTCAGTTTTGTCACCTTAACACAAACTAGGGTCACTGGGGAAGAGGGAATCTTGATTGAGGAATTGTCTCCATTAGATGGGCCAGTGAACATGCAGGCCAGTATTCAGCATTCTTCTATGATCACTGCTTCAGCTCCTGTCTCCATGTTCCTGTCTTGATTTCCTGCCTTGGCTTCCCTCAATGAAAGATTGTGATCAGCATGTATAAGCTAAATAAACACTTTCCTCCCCAAACTGCATTTTTGGCCATGGTGTTTATCACAGCGACAGAGAGCAATCTAGAAAGAAACCTTCCTTCCTACTCTACCTTATTTTTGAGATGGTCACTTGCTGAAATCTGGAGCTTACAGTGTTGACTAGCCTGGCTAAGCAGTGAACCTCTTAGGTCTGTCTGTCTCTGCTTGCTCTTCTTGCTCTGGGGTTAAGCAGTCATGGCCAGGTTCACATATTTTTTTTGTGGGTGTTGGGGAACCAGATTCAGATTATCAAGCTTGTGCATTGAACACTTTACCAGCTGAGCCTTAACTATAGCACCCCAGAAAATATTCTAAAGTTCACTTTTTTTATTTTTTTAATTTTTTTAATTTTTTGGTTTTTCGAGACTGGGTTTCTCTGTGTAGCTTTGCGCCTTTCCTGGAACTTACTTTGTAGACCAGGCTGGCCTCGAACTCTCAGAGATCCGCCTGACTCTGCCTCCCAAGTGCTGGGATTAAAGGCACGCGCCACCACCGCCCAGCTAAAAGATGAAAAGTATGTTGTCTTTACAATCATAGAACTATTACATCTCCAGGAAACTTCCTGCCATCCCTTGGGATGTGGATGGCTGCTTCTCACACTCAGTTTGCACTTCTGCTTCTGTGTCTGTTTCTATGTCTGCATTTTGGCATTTCTAGCAAACATCCAGGTAATGCTGATGCTACAGGTCTACAGACCATACTTCCTCTGTGTATATTCATATACCCATAGTACCCAGGTGTGCACACACATATACAGTTTTTTCTGGATCTTCGATGTGTCTGTGCACATCTATGGGTGCTGGTATGACTGCATTCTTGTCTTTAAAATGAACATACTCTTGGCCTTAGGGTATGGGACTTATGGGTCACAGCTTCACCAGTAGGCAAAGTGGCATGAATACAGGAAGAAATGGTGATTATTATGGAAGAAAGAAAGAATAAAAAGGGAAGGTTCTCTTGAAATATGAAAGGTGCTACAACTGTTTAGGAGATGTGAGGGAGTGAATTCTAGGGGTCGGAAGCTTTAAAATACTGTGGCTTGTCCAGGCCACTTTCAAGTTGGAAAGGCCCAGAAAACACACACTCACACACATGCTTATACACATGCACAACCCATACTCACACCTGTACACTCACACTCATTTACACATATGTGCACACACATACACACATACTCAGAGAGAGATAGGGAGACAGAGACAGAGAGAGAGAGACAGACTTACCTGTCAAGCACAGCATCAGGCTCATGTGACCCAAGCCCTGTCTCTGTCTCCTTTTGTTTTCTCTAATGCCATCTGTCCCTCATCACCTGCTATTTTCCCTCCACTATCCTCTCTTCTGTGTCAGTACTCCCTCGGTTTTTCTGATCCCTACTTTTTCTGCCTCTGTCGTTGTCCTTTCTCCTCACTCCATTCTCTCTTTATCACCACTTTTTTTTCTTTATTAAGAAATTTTCCACTCACTCCACACACCACCCACAGATCCCACCTCCTCCCCTCTCCCATCTTCCAGCCCTTTCTCCCAAGCCACCCCACATCCCCACATCCCCCAAACCAAGGTCTCCCATGAGGAGTCAGCAGAGCCTGGCATACTGAGTCTAGGCAGGTCGAAGCCCCCTCCCACGGCACCAAGGCTGTGCAAGGACTCCCAAAAGCCCGTCCATGCACCAGGGATGGATCCCGATCCCCCTGTCTGGGTGCCCCCCAAACAGTTCGAGCCAAACAACCGTTCTCCGCATCCAGAGGGCCAGTCCAGTCCCCTGGGGGCCTCACAGCCACTAGTCTACAGTTCATGGGCTCCCAATAGTGTAGCTGGTCATCTCTGCACTTCCTGCTGTTATGATGTCGACGTCCCTTGCCTGCAGAATCCCAGATTCCAAGAGCTCAGCCCGGCACCCGGCACCTGGCAGTGGATCTCTGCATCTGCCTCCATCAGTCCCTGGACAAAGGCTCCACGATGACAGCTAGGGTACTCACCAGACTGGTCACCAGAGTAGACCAGTCCAGGCACCCCCTGGACCACTGCCTACAGTCCAAGGTGGTGATCACCACTTTTTAACCCCCTCTGCCTGCCGTGATCCTCTGGTTCTCTCCTGCCTTTAGCTGTTTCTCTCTTGTCTCTTCTCTCAGAGCTTTGAAGTTCTCTGTCTTTCTGTCTCTTTCTGGTGGTAACTACACATTCCATCTTCTCATATCCAAACAAAACCAGAGAAGGAAATCAGAGAATTGTCTGCGGATTTCTTTTCCAAAACCTGAAAATCTGGCCAGGATCCCTGAAGCTGTCCAAACTATGTGCTGAGCCAGTAGACTGCACGTTTTGATTTGTTTGTTTGTTTGTTTGCTATGGAGGAAATGGAGGCCCTGATTGAACACCCCCTTATTATACACCCCCATTGAACACCCTCTATGATTCAACCCTCATTATACAGTAGGAAGTAGGAGGGACTCCGCATGTAGCCATCATGCAGGCAGCTCTGGGGCACACGCTCTCCTTGGGATTCTGTTTCTGTCCCTCCTGGCAGTCACATCTTCCACATGCCATATTATTCCTTTGTAAAGAATAATTCTCTCTTGCTCTGACTTCATCATCAACACCCGAACTGGTCTTTCTGGAGGAAGGGCTTGTCTCTGTTTTCTTTACTCTTTCCAAATGTGTTAATCAGACATTTTGTCAGAGTGATAGATACCTGAGAAGCACAGTTTAGAGGAGGGAGGGGTTGTTCTGGCTCACAGTTTCAAGGTTTGAGTTCAAGGTCAGCTGGTTTGCTCCAGTCTTTGGTGAGACAGATATCGGGGGTGATGAGACCATATGGTAGAGGAGGCTGCTTACCCCATGACAGACAGAAGGAAGACAACGGGAATGAACTGGGGACAAGATACAGCCCACAGGGACATTCCTCTGGGGAACTTACTGCCTCCAGCTAGACCTGACTTTACTGAAGTTTTCAGCAGTTCCCAAAATAACATCCCCATCTGGGGAACCAGCTATTCAACACACAACCCTGGGGGGACATTTCATGTTAACTCACAACAAAATAATTTACAGTGATTCTGAATTTTTTTTATAAGAAAAAACAAGATATAATGAAATAAATTGAATGAGAAATTTGGGCTAAGTCATTGTTTGGGTCCATCTTTATGTTACCACATTCTGTGAAATTTCCCAGGTTTGGAAACTCCTAAACACACACACACACACACACACACACACACACACACACACACACGCACGCACGCACGCACGCACGCACACTCAAATTCAGCATCGTGGTCAACTTAACTTTCTACATAAAGAAAAGCTACATATAAAAGTACTTCACTTTTCTTTGATGCTTAGAAGGAGTTATGTAAGGTTTGTGATCAATATTTCTCTTGTGGGGTAAGGGTTTAATTGGCTTACATTTCTACATCACTGTTCATCATTGAATGATGCCAGGACAGGAACTCAAACAGGGCAGGAAACCAAAGCTGCTTACTGGCCCACTCATCTTGCTTCCCTATAGAACTCAGAACCACCAGCCCAGGGATGGTACCACTTGTGATCAACATTTTAAAGTGGGCAGAGCCAATTAATGGGTGACTGCCACCTGCCTTAGCTTCTCTCCAAGAAACCAGGAAGCTGTTGTATCAGGGGCATCAGAATACTTAAGCATCTACCCATGTCCAGCAAAATACTAGAAGCCTGTAGGTGTTGCAGGGGGCAACAAGAATACTGAAGCTGAAGATGTTCTGTACACAAGAAGCCTTGCTTTGGTTTCTTAGTCACTTTAGAAGGGAAGGGCCATGCCTGTGCTATTTGCTGACACTTTCTCTTGTGTTCTTTATAGCATCATCAAAAGGAAATGCCCAACCTAATTCTAAGTGCATGCCTTGCCTGTGCATTACACTATCCCACAATTAGCACAGTGACGGGCGATACGGCAGACTGAATGAAATTGCCGCAAGTGACCTATTATTATCCGCAGATTACATTTTACATGGAAATTAAATGAATTCTGTCAGAGCTCTGGGAGAGAAGAAAATGCTGCATTGTTCAGCTCTGAGAACTTGAGAGACTGCACGTGGCGATAAAGAGACCTGTGTTTGTGCAAACAAGGCGTGGGCTTCCACTTTGAAAGATGCACTTGTTACACCAAAGCTTGAAATAGGAAATATGTGTGGGCAGAAACAAGGGAGATGAAAGGGGAACAAACTAATTATTACGACCAGAGCATTTGCGGATTGGGGTATTTATATAATGTGTTAAATTTCCTCTGTCAGAAAAATGTTTGTCATACCAGTGAGAATGGAACTCTACCTTGCAGGGGGTATTTTAAGGCTTCAACACTTTTAGTTCAGTTAGATTTTCTTTCTTGAAATCTTCTCTTCTAGTTTTTTTCAATGAGTGTTGCCTTCAAAGCACTGGCTCTCTCCTTCAGGCATCCGGTGTCCCTTATTCTCTCAATGAGTGTGCTTTTGACTTGTTTTATTTTTCTCAGGTATATTGTGGGTATCAAAACTAAATGAACTATGAGGGGGTATGGAGCACTTTCCATATTTGGGGTCCTTGTTCTCAGGAGTTGAGTGGCAAACCCCTGTCTAGTCTTAGTGGTCTTGAGTTAAATCATTCTACACCAGTATATATCGCGTGATAAACAATTACAAGCTTCATCAGCTCTATCCCATTGACAAAGCACCAGAAGGTTTAAGAGACATGTAAATACTTAATGTACTTAGAGGGAACCATGTAGTCTCAGAAACTCTGAGATACAGAGAAATGACCCAGATTGGTTAGTTTTCTGAGGCATTATTCTTACTGTGTGTAACATATAATGTATGCTCATGAGTCTCACATTAAAATGTGTACAAAGAGGCCAAGCCATGGCTCTATATTAGGACTTTTAGTTTAGAAACTGAGTTAAACAACAGAATACATTGATGGGAAACAGTGTGATGAACAAGAAAGTTGCAGTAGTCCTTTAGGAAATCTAGTACAACTTGGAGGCTTGGAGATATGTTAAGGTCATTTAAATTACTCAGAAAAGGCTGACCACTATCCTGTGGATGCAAAAACTTCAGATACTCCACACATATAGCCACAGACTCTAGAAGTATTTAATTTATAAATCAGCACTGCTGTGTGTCCCTTTCTTCCTCAGTTGTTAGGTATACTTAATTATTAGCTAGCTTTGCAGAACACTTGTTGTAAAAGCATACATTAAATGGGATAACTATGAGCCAGAATTTATTTATTTCTAATTTGAAAGAGAGGACATCATGCTCGAGCTTAGACTGCTGAGACCTGTGCAGGAATTCCTTGAATTAGGTTCTTTTCTTTTTTGGTTTATCGAGACAGGGTTTCTCTGTGTAGCCCTGGAGTAGCCTGTGTAGTTCTGTCCTGGAACTCACTCTGTAGACCAGGCTGGCCTCAAACATAGAGATCTGCCTGCCTCATTGTTTTTTAATTAGCACATTTCATGATGAAAATTGTATATATAGATGTATGTGTATATGCATATCTGTGTAATACACATAGTTCCAAAGATTCTATTAAGTCATTTTATAATTAATTTCCTTAATTTGGCACAAGACCGTACATGTTATAAATACATTTTTTACATTAATTTCATTGTTTCTAAAATCCCATCACATGCTTTTTAGCCGGTTATATCAATTTAGGCACAGACATACTATTTGCAATGAGATATTTCCATGTATTCTACAGCAGAATGGCAATTTTCACAGTTTATTTCCTATGGAAGAATAAAAGGCTTGATTCTCTATTTATTTGTTTTTTTTTTTTTTAATGAATATTGAGAGCAGGGAATGAGCCTGAAGCCTCATAGGTATAAAAAGATGTTTTCAAAATAACAGCACCTAAGTGTGGGTCCATCTGTCTCATCCTTAGCATTTCAGCCCATTCTTTCAGGGGTTTAAGGCTCTGTTTATGTATAATTTACATAGCAGGCATTTTACTCATACAAAGTACACAATGCAATCGCTTCAGAATATTCATAGGATCCTGCTGCCCTCACCATCATTTGATTTTCAAAAATAATTGTCACTCTCAAAAGAAACCTACATTTACCCAATCATTGACAAGCTTTCAGTCTATATGTCAGCTATTCTGAACTTGTTTTTCCAAACAGAATCATACATACAGACTTTTCATTTCATATAATGTTTTCAGTTTGTCTTTGGGTTGTAACATGGACCAGAATATTATCCTTTATCACTTATTTGCATCTTAAGAGGATTCCTCACTTTGCTTGTCCATTCACTTTCTGTTGAACATTTGGGTTGTCTCGGCTTTGGTGCCATTGTGAATAATGCTGCTTTAAACATTTGCACACATATTCTTTTGTTTGCATCTGTTTTCGTTTCTCTTGAGTATATACCTAGAAGTGGAAATGCTGGATCATATGGTAATTCTGAATTTCACTGTGAGGAGCTGGCAAAGTTTTGTAAAATGGCTTCACTGTTTTGCATTCCCACCAGCAGTGAGTAAGGATTCTAATTTCTCCACATCTTTGCCAACGTTTGTTATTTACTTTCTTTTTAAAATTAAACCATCTTTCTGTCAACAAAATGGGATCTAACTGTAGTTTGATTTGCATTTCCCAATGGCCAATATTGTTGAACATCTTCTTCATGGTTTTGTTGCCCATTTGTGTATCTTGTTTGGATTTTTCTGGTAAGATCTGAAATATCTCACACAACATTTGAATTACTCATTTGTTGATGGTAGCTGATAGCTATGTTTGAGCTTTTATTTTTTTAAATAAAAGTTATATTTTTTTTAAAGAAAAGAGGTCTTTTTCAAAGATATTTAATATTTTGTTTTGGTTTGATCTTTCTTAAGACAGGGTATCACTATGTTGCTCTAGCTGGATGCTAAATCATACTGGGATTATAGGAATGTGGCACTATTTCTAGCTTGGTAGTTTATCTATTTATGTATTTATTTATTTATATCTCTGAAATAAAACTAATTAGCACTTCCCGTTCCTTAAATATGCCTTTTAAATATTTTATACTGTGCAATAGTAATTATGGTAAGGAAACAATAAATAATATACCTTTTTTCTTATTATGCTAATTTTGGTTACTTTTTTAGGAAATCATAAACTTCCACTAAGTTTTAAAACTAATTTCATTAAGTGAAATATATTATTCCCTTTAACATCTTTTCTGTTTATAGAAGGTCTTCTTCTTAATAATTCTCTCTGTCTGTGTCTGTGTCTCTGTCTCTCCATAACTAAATTTCATATTTGTTTACTTTTTGTCCTTCTATGAAAACAAGTTTTAGATTTCATTTTCATTTCTGCTGTAAAATTTTAATAATGATAGACATTGTTGATTTGTCTTTCTCTCTGATTTATGTTACTACTTCTACTTTATAAAGATTAGCATTGCATTTCTTAGCATTCTCCTATACTTTAATTATAAAAGGAATATTATTTTGCAGAACTAGGGCCTCATACATGTAAATTTAAAACATTTTTGATCTGTGAATTTCTTTTTTTTTTCCTTTTTTTTTTGAGACAGGGTTTCTCTGTGTAGCTTTGTGCCTTTTCCTGGAACTCACTTGGTAGCCCAGGCTGGCCTCGAACTCACAGAGATCCGCCTGCCTCTGCCTCCTGAGTGCTGGGGTTAAAGGCGTGCACCACCACCGCCCGGCCGATCTGTGAATTTCATTTGTGGTATGTGCCTTGAATTAATTTTTCAGTTGACTTTCATAGAACTTGATATAGAATTGTTGAATTCTTCACTACATTTTAGGTTTATTACCCAATTATTTGAGAGTATACCTTTTGTTTTCAAGTAATTTTGATTTTCACTTGCTTTTGCTAACTATTTGCAATTTTATCTTATTATTCTTAGAGAATATAACAAATAAAATATTTTAATTTTTAACTTGAGGTGAAGTACATGCTTCAAAACCTGGCAAAGTGATATAGGAGAAAGATTTGTCAATGTCCAGCAAAGCTTTAGATGTAATATTTTAAAACAGCCCATTCCACTTACAGGATTATATGAAAATCATGCAAACAATATACAAACAATAAATAATAAAGAAATGTATGTGAGTATCCACAAGGAGTGTGTATACATATTTATATATGTTCATATGTGTGTGTATACGTATATGCATATACACATAAATATAGTAAAATTGTAATCTCAGAAATATTAAGCAACCTAACATATTTGAAAGTCTTTTGTATAATGGGATTGAGTAAGCAAGATATGATTAATTCACACTGCAGCTTGCTATATAACAACTATATAAGAAGAAGGAGTTAGTGTATATGAGCAAATACATCTTACAACTACAATCTTTACCAGGGTGTCCCTCAACAAGGACCACAATGCCTCTGGATTAGTAAAAAATGTGGAGATGGACCACTCCAGAGATGGTGTAAGAGATCAGCATCTGCTTTATTGCACACGAACAACCTCATATATAGTGGAAGCCTATCAACTGTAGTTGGTTAGCACATTACCTCATAGTGGGTAGTAAACACTCATAACACTGGAGACCCTATGTGGAAGAAGCACATAAAAGGAGACATGGAGGGTGCAGACAAGTCAGCAAGCTAGCTACTGACTACTCATGCTACTTTTGAATTCAATGTTCTGACTTCTGGGAAACTCAGCAGCATGGTGTACCATGTTTCCTATTTAGAAGTGCAGTGTGCCAGGCAGGCTGGCTGCCAGGTTATGCATTTCTCCTACAGTTAAGCATTTGGTATAATGGGATTAGGTAAGTAAACTATGGTTAACTCACACAATGGATTGCTATGCAAAAACTAAAATAACCTAGTATACATGAACAGATACATTTTACAAACACATAATGGATTGTAAACAATAAGGTGTAAAATATATGCATAGTGTGGAGGCATCCATTTAAATATTAATTGGTTGCAACAATACTACAATGCTATTTTTGGAAATATCTATTCATAGTAGAAAAACGGGAACAGAAATGCTATATATCAGATTCCAAGTATTGGTCACCTCTGGAGTGGAAGCAGGAAGTGAAGGATGTGGTAGAATTTCAGGTTTCAAACTGTTTATTCCTCATTGGAAAACTGAAGCAAATTGAGCAGAATATCAGTGTCTTTAGGATCTGGGATCCTGTATCTGGGTTTCTGTTTACTGTTGTGTTCCATTTTTGCTCAACTATTAGGCAGGAGAGTAGTTGGATTTGCCTATCTTTTTTTTTTTTTTCTCATGAAGCTGAGATATGGAGGACACTCAGTTTTAAGTGGAAAGTTTGGAAGAAACATTCAAGTTAAATCATAGAAGAAACAAACCAAAGGCTATTATTATAGTCTAGAAAACAGAAGAATTTATCAGGCTAGAATTACTTTCTAATAAATAAAGAGATTTTTATTCTTCTGGAAGGTGTTTGAATTATTTTATGTGACTATGAACCAAAAGTAAAAATAGTAGTTTGGAGCTGGGAAACTGTAGAGTTGAGCCCACATTATGTTAGATCAACACCAAAGCCTGAAAGATGCAGGTTTGGAATAGAGGACTAAGGAACAGGATCTTCTTGTCAGAAGATATTTAAGCAGAAAAAAAAAAAAATCTTCCCTGGCATGTTTAGCAGGGATTCATGTTAATGGATGCTAAGTAATATTATTTATTAAGGATTGTTTTGGTTTGGGTTCCTATGGCTGTGATGAAACATCATGACCAAAAGCAACTTGGGGAGGAAAGGGTTTATTTCACTCTCAGTTCCTTATAACAATTCATCAAAAGTAGTAAGGAGAGGAACTAAAGCTTGGAGGCAGAAGCTGATGCAATGGCCATAGAGGAACACTTTTTACTGGTAGCTTGCTTTTTATGGGATGGTAAGCCTGCTGTGGGATGGTCTGTATGTCAAATTGCTCCAATTAGTCAATAAATAAAACACTGATTGGCCAGTGGCCAAGCAGGAAGTGTAGGCGGGACTAACAGAGAGGAGAACTGAGAGAACAGGAAAGCAGAGGGAGACACTGCCAGCTAGCCGCCATGACAAGCAGCATGTGAAGATGCCGGTAAGCCAAGAGCCATGTGGCAAGGTATAGATTTATGGAAATGGATTAATTTAAGCTATAAGAACACTTAGCAAGAAGCCTGCCATGGCCATACAGTTTGTAAGCAATATAAGTCTCTGTGTTTACTTGGTTGGGTCTGAGCGGCTGTGGGACTGGCGGGTGACAGAGATTTGTCATGACTGTGGACAAGGCAGGAAAACTCTAGCTATATAAGTCCACTATCTTATAGGACCCAGAACCACCAGCCCAGAGATGGCACCACACACAATGTCCTAGGCCCTCCCATACCAATCATTAGTTAAGAAAATGCCCTGCAGTCTTGACTATGGCCTGACCTTCTGGAGACACTTTATCAATTGAGGCTTCTTCATCTCTGATGATTTTACCTTTTGTCAAGTTGGCATAAAACTAGCCAGCACAAGGATTTTCTAGTTTTTAAAGCATTTTTTTTTTGTATTTTTAAGCTTATTTTTTAATAGGAACATAAGGACTCACGTATGTGACAACTTGAAATTAGCATTAGTGATGCACACAAAAGCACATGCTATACTATCTCTTTCTGACTATCTCTCAGGTATCTATTTTATGAATAGCTTTACTAGATTGACAAACAGAAAGAAAGAAAGATACAAAGGAGAAAAAGAGACAAAGAAAGAGACAATGAAAGAAACAAAGAAAGAACTCAACTGACTAAAGGGTTAGAGCAGACTAACCCAGAGAACAGACCCAACCATAATTAATTTGCACTGATCATCTTTTATATGCCCTGGATTTCTTTTACACAAGGTAGACAGATATAGAAGGAGCAGGGGGTCACTGTGATTAGGTAAAATTCAGTGTTCTGTGGGAATTAAAGTAAACCTAGATCTGGAGAAAGGGCAAAGAACTTAGAAATACACAATTTAGTCACTGAATGTCTCAGTCTCTTTGGAGACTCTGTGTGTCTTGACAAGTATATTGGTGACACTCTATCCTAAATTTCCTTTTTCTTCAAATGGAAGGATGTTCACTTCCTAGGTGGGATAGTGTGGGCTAGTCTCAGAAAGTTGATGAGCCAAATATATTCAATGGAGTTAGTTAGCAGTTCATTCATTAATTTAACATTATTTGAAGGGTATTCCCCTGTATTAATTATCACAGTGACTGACAAATTGCATCTTATATGGCTATGTCTTCCCAATAACAGACATAGTTCTGAGCTTTTCAAATCCTGGAAATTATCTGAGTGGATAATATTGACTGATTATGAATTTCTGGTGAGTTGCCCACAGCCACAGGCAGCTACACAAGGGGATTTTTGATCAAGAGTATGTTTCTGCATAATGAGAAGTAGAGCAGATTAATGGTGTCAGCTTTTTAATGGAACCCAGGAAAATGGCTAGGTGATGGGTTCTTTTTGCTGAGAACAGCCTCCTAGACTATCATCAATAAGTGCCCAAGGAGAGTCATCAAAAGGTCATTGCATCTCTCCTTGACACTCAGGTTTCCTACTGTATCTACCTCCCCAGTATCACTGACCCTTTCTTCACTGAGAATGATGCTCATAGCAACAGATATGGAAAGTACCATGATTAAACAACCAATAAAAGGAGAGCCCAGGCATGAGGTAGTATTTTGCTACTATAGTTGTCCTTGCTAGGCAAGGAAGAATTATAAAAAGTAGCCGTCTTTATGTGGGAGGGTGATACAGCTAGTTTATTCTTTGTTTTGAGTTTGTTGCTTTAATCAAACTTAGAAATGATTCTGTTAGTATTTCCATATCTAGACAGCTGATTAATATCATACTGGGGCCAAGGTCAAGGCATAGGCTCCAGGAAACTTCTAGTAACGATTTCTAGTAACATTAGTATTTGCTAAGTATTCAAAGATGCCTGTTAAAGACAGACATGTCAGTTAATAATCTCCTCACATTTTACGTGCCAGTATTCCCATTTATGGATGAAAATTTGAGGCTTTGGTGATGATTTGTCTCTTGAAATGGTTTTTGTAAGTACTAACACTCCTATTTATGGATGAAAACTCGAGGCTTTGGTGATCATTTGTCTCTTGAAATGGTTTGGTTGACAGTAGTATTAGAAGTAACAGTCATGATCATAATCCTGATCATAATGCTAACACTCACATGGCTCTCACTATCAGCTATGCTGTCTTTCAGGAGTCCTTTGATATATAAGTTCACTGAGCAAGTGAAACAAGCTGGCATTGTACTTCATAATTTATTAATTAGTGTGGTGGTTTGAATAGGTATGGCCCCCATAGACTCATGTGTTTGAATATTTGGTCCATAACAAACCATTAAGAGGTATGACTTTGTTGGAGTAGGTGTGGCCTTGTTGGAGGAAGTGAGAAGCTGTGGAGGTGGACTTTGGGGTCTAATATATGCTCAAGCCATTCCCAGTATGACAGTTTACTTCCTGTTGCCTGTGTATCAAGATGTAGAACTCTCAGCTCCTTCTCCGGCACCATGTCTGCCTGCAGACTGCTATGCTTCCTGCCATGATGATAATGAACTAAACCTCTGAAACTGTAAGCCAGCCCCAATGAATTTTGTTCTTTTATAGGAGTTGCCATGGTTATGGTATCTCTTCACAGCAATTGAAACCCTAAGTAAAACAGAAGTTTGTACCAGGGACTGCAGTATTGCTGTGATAGGCCTGAACATGCTTTAGCTTGGAGGAACTTGGACTCTTGGAATTTGGGTTAGGGAAGCAGTGCAATGCTTTAAACCTTGTTTAATGGGTCATACTTGTAGGAACATGGAAGATAGTGGTGCTGAGGGTAATTTGAACTGCAGAGGGCTGGCTCAAGAGGTTTCAGAGGAGAAGAATTGTAATATGTGGCCTAGAGAAAGTTCTTGTGATATTTTGGTGAAGAATATAGATGCTTTTGCCCTTGTCTGAAGAGTCTGCCTGACACTGAAGTTAAGAGATTTGGATTAACTCCATTGGCAGAAAAAATCTCAATGCAGCCTAGTATTGACTATATTGTGTGGTTATTAGTAGTCACTCTTATATAAACCTATAATGAAAAGGAGAAAATGGAGCAAGGCAAAATACAAAATATACAATTTGAGAAGAAAAGGAGCACCAAGAAGTGGAATGGAGATAAGTCCTGTGTTCAAGGAGAGAAACACATTAAGAAATGTAGGAAAGGGAGTGGTGATTTCATGGCAAGATCCCACACAGCTTTATTTCCAACTTGTGAGAAGGGGTTAAAGCTCAGAGCCAGGTATGGTGGTACATGCCTTTAGCACTTCAGAGGCAGAGGCAGAGGCAGGAAGATCTCTGTGTACAGGATCAGCCTGGTCTACAGAGCAAATTTCAAGACAGCCAAGCTTAGGCAATGAAGGAAAACAGAAAGCTGCTGAAGATGTAATTGAACAAGGGGGCGGGATGTTTTCTAGCCCCAGCAAGCAGTAGAACTTGTCAGCTTTGGCCATGTGGTTCTGCCTTTAGAGTCAAAGATACAAAAAATGGGTTATGGATTCTCCCTCTGTGACTAAGAAAGCTATTGAAGCCAGGCATGTGGCAGGGGTGTTCCCATATGGAGGCCTAGAGAGGTCATTGTGCAAAGCTGTGAAGGTGAAGCCTGGGTTGCCTTGGAGACCCCATGATGTTAGAGATGTCAGGGCCATGGGATACCTGCTGAAAAAAGCTCCTAACTGGGAGTGGAACAAGTTCAAAGGAAAGAAGTGTGTTGTAGTCAACAAAGCTGAAAGGAATTGGAGATCTGAGGAGAGTTTTGACATCAAATATGGAGATGGAGATGCAGAGCCTGGAGTTTTCCCAGCTGTTTTTTTGTCTTGCTTTGTCCATATTGTTTCACTATTCTCCCTTTCCTCCATTTTGGAACAGTAATGTATATCCTGTGACATTATATATTGGAAGTATGTGATCTGTTTTTTATTTTTATTTTTATAGGGGATTGCTGTAGCAGGAATCTTAAAAGTTCTTATTAATAAATCAAACCCGAGCCGGTTATTGGGGTCCATGCTGGTAGATCAGAGAGACAGAACAAGCCACAGCTATCTCACCTTGCCAATTCCTCAGCTGGTCCTGTTTCCTCAGACTGGAAGCTTCTGTGTCCTCATCCCAATAGCTCTCAGCTGAACTGCTGCTTAAAAGCCTGAATGCTTAATCAGCCACATGCTTAACCAGCCAAATGCTTAAAGTTTCTGGTCCTCACGCCTTATATATCTTTCTGCTTTCTACTACCACTCCCTGGGATTAAAGGCTGGCTTTCTGGGATTAAAGGCATCTGTCACCATGCTTGGCTATTTCCAGTGTGGCTTTGAACTCACAGAGATCCAGAGGGATTTCTATCTCTGGAATGCTAGGATTAAAGTGTGAGTGCCACCATTTTCTAACCTTTGTATCTAGTGGTTGTCTGTTCTCTGACCCCAGATAAATTTATTAGAGTACACAATATTTTGGGGAACACAATACCACCACAGATTGCAGTTAAGAGACTACATGAATCTCAAAAGAGACTTTGAATTTTTTGACTTTTAAACATTGTTGAGACTGTGATAGATTATGGGGACTTTTGAAGTTGGACTAAATGCATTTTGTATTACATGATGGTTACAAGCCTATGGGGACCAGGGAGTGGAATGTGGTGGTTGGAATAGGTATGGCCCCCATAGACTCATGTGTTCATATGGAATGGCACTATTATGAAGTATGGCTTTGTTAGAGGACGTGTGGCCTTGTTGGGGGAAATGTGTCACTGTGGAGGTGGGCTTTGGGGAATCTCAAATATGCTCAAGCCATGCCTAGTATGACAATTCACTTCCTGTTGCCTGCATATCAAGATGTAGAACTCTCAGCTACCTCTCCAGCACTATGTCTACCTGTATACTGCCATGCTTCCTGCTGTAACAATAAAGGACTAAACCTCTGAAACTGTAAATTAGCCCCATTTAAATGTTTTCCTTTATGAGAGTTGCCAAGGTCATGGTGTCTCCTCACAACAATTGAAACCCTAACTAAGACAATGAGGTAGTTAAGGAATTAAGGTAATATAATGTCTCTAATCAGATAGTTCAAACTGAAAAATACAGAATTATGACCTGAACCACAGCATCTGACATTAGCTAGTGTGCTTTGAGTGCAAGCTTTAAAGTGTAGCACATGGAGGTAATGAGAGCACTCTCTTTCCCCAGCTTCCATTGTATACTCTTTTGACATGCTTGTGCCTCTAGGTCATTGAAGACTAAAGATTGTTCTTAGCATCAAGGGCGCCTTCCACTCAATTAGAGGTTTCTGCAATCAGTTTGCTCATTGCCCGTTCCTCTTTAGGTATCACACATGGTTGTGCTTGTTTGGCTCACCTTTGGCTTTAGTTGTGTCCTGCAGACTACAGGAAAGCAGGTGCTAGATTGGCAGGGCTTCCTTTTTTAGCATTATAGGGTGAAGGCCTATTATGACATCCATACAAATCAAATTAATCTTCCAGATGCTTATCAACTATATTTCATAAAAAAAATTTAAGACTACTAGAAATTTGGAAGACATGTTTGGGATGGTCTATATTTATATTTATGTTACATTATTTTTCAAAGGCCAAATTCCTACTGAGTTGCTCCTGGGGGGTGGGGTCACTACAAAAGTCATAGGCATCCCTGAGTTGTAAACATTGAAATGCAACAAGATGCCCCAGGATAGTTGAATGGAAGAGAAAATCTCTTCATCCTATGTGGTGTGGAAACAGCAAACAAACTGTGCCTTCTCATACAAGCTCCCAATCAAAACACTGTGTGCCTTGACTCACAATCAAAGATTCTCACCCTCTCACCATGGCAATTCTATAAAGCATGTTTAGCGGTAAGTAGAAAGTACGATGTATTATTAATGATAGTTAGTGGAATGAACATCTGCAGATGATGGAATGAGCACATGATCAAATAAATGGATGAATATAATGAAGTCAGGTTTCTCTGAACCTGAGTAAAAATTGAAATGATGCCTTTCTCTATATACTGTAAAGTGATGCCTTTATTTCCGAGGGCACTTTGTACATCCGTGAACCCTGGCTCATGACAACCCTATATCCTAAGCAGGGTTAGCATTATGGTGTTCATTTTACAAAAGGAAAGGGCAGTACAAGGAGGAAAAGAGAGTTTTAAAATAATGAATTGTTATTTTATGGTTGTCATTTTTATCTTACATATTCTCTGAGTAGTTCTTCTGTATTAGGCAATAGAAGAGCAAAGGAAATGTCTAGTAGAGAAGGGACTGGGCTGCCTACTAAAGAGGCCCAGAAACCAAGGCTAGCTGAAGAGCAGAAGCTGAACCAGGAGAGCACACAGGAAGCTCAGTTACTAAGCCCAGACTTTCAGCATTTAGAACAGTTCTCTCTAGAATGTTCTCAGATCTTCAGTGCTGACCCAGTTTCTGTGGCTGGAACTTTCCATGGCATATCTGTCTCCCCATGCAACATATCTGGAGCACTTCTAGATTTGGATAAACCCAGTGACAGTCCTGCTGTTTATAAGTTGCCTTTGACATAAAAATCTATTTCATTAGACGTGACTTTGTTTATTCCAGTTTCATCCTTCTCTTAGATTTTCTTAATGACTTTCAAGCTTAGACTATTAATCTTCTTGCACAAGTTAAACCTTTCTCTCAATATGTTCTTTTAGAGATATCTCCACGTTCAAAAGCTTACATTCCTTTTGCCCTCTGTGGGACTTCTTGAGGACAATAATTAGAGAGAAAGCCTTGTTGTCAAGAATATAGAAGAAAATGATTGTGAATTAGGTGTGATTTGGGGCTCAAAGACTCCTGGAATATTTGTCACTTTGAAGAAGGGCAAATCAAATAGTTTAATTCAATTCAGTCTAACAAAAGGGCTGAGTTCCTCTTGAACTGTGTCTTAGTGTGTTTTGGGAGTAAAGTATACTGAAGTTGCTATCATTAAAAAGGGCATAGAGTAACATGTTTAAACTAGAACCAGATGAGCACCAAGTTAGAAGTTTATATAAAGAATTACAAAGGGACAGAGAATTTCCATCAAAGGGCATTTTGGGAAAACTTCAGAATACAAATAAACTTTGAACCAGGTATATGGTAGGTTGAGAAGAATAACATCATTTCAAACCAAGGTAGTAGTAAGGGACAAAGACAGAGGGAATGTGGTATACATTGTGTCGGGAAGCTCCCTTCTGTTATGTTCTTTCCTTTGCATAGATATAATAAGTCCTTTTGAATACTGAGTCTCCTTTGCCAGCTTGCTTTCTGCCCACAGCAGCATCCCTAAGGCAACTCTGCTTACTTAACAACTGATTCTTTTAATTTTCAGGTGAGATATATTGTCAAGGAGGCTTGTCTTGACATACTAGGCAAAATTTCTTTTGTTTGTACTTCCATAACACTTTATTAACTCTTAGTTTAGTTGCTTAATTTATGCCTTCCTCAATCATGTGCCAGTGCATGATGGCTCAAACTACATCCCCTTTGTTCTCTATGTATTTTCAGGGCCAAACCCAGACCTGATGTCTAGGGAACACTTCATTAATTTGTATTCTTATTCAGTGGTGGGCTGGAGCATTCAGTGTTTCATGAAATGATGCTAGAGGAAGCTGAGAGAGGGAGAGAGAGGCAGACAAAGATAGACATAGACAGAGGGACAGAGACACACAGACAAAGGCTCACAGAGGTGACAGAGAGAGATGACAGAGAGAGAAAAGGGATTTTATTTAGTTAAATATATTTACAGACACTTTCATTTTGAAGGACAAAAGTAAGTATAGGAAAAAAAAAACCCAAACACGATTTTTCTTCAAGCTTTGAAGGAAAATTTTTAGGAAAGGAAGATAAAAGATTTGTAGTTGATAACATACATATACTGGTAGTGGTTTTCTAGGAATTCATCAAAACAAATAATTCTTTCCTTCCAGAAAGCAGGTAACAATTTTTCACTATGGATACTACAGTAGCAGAAAGGAGAAGGATGGGGGGGGGGGATCCACTTATGTTGGATTCACATTTGTTGTGACTCAAACTAGACATAGGCAGATGAGTGAAAATGTATGCCAGGTCACAGGTGATAGATTTAGTGCTTTAAGTTCTGGTTGGTTAATGTTAATTTACCTAATGAACATTCACTAGTCATACTTAGAGTTACCAGAATCAATACACCAGACTCAAGCTTGACCTTCCTAAACTCATCACCACAAAGAAGAAAGACATCGAATGATTAATCCAGGAATGTAGCACCACAATGGCAAGGAGTCCTATAAAGAGGAAACCCAGGTTGGAGGAGACTGAGCTAGCGATCATGCTCACCAGAAGTCATCTGAAGACTTCTTTGTACCCAGCATCACACTTTGATTGTGCTTCTCAAGAGAACTGAGAGGTGAGTCACACTTTGATTGTGCTTCTCAAGAGAACTGAGAGCTGGACAGTAGCAACAGCATAATTACGTGGATTCTGGACTCGGACATGGGAGTGTCTCCAATATGCTGACCAGTACTCACACTTCAAATGTTTATTGTTTGTTTTTCAATTATCATTGTGTTATGAATGATTCTTAAGACATATCTAGTGGGGTCCGCTTTTTGAATATGAAATGTTTCCTAAACCACGCTCTAAATCCCACACCCTCAGCTGGTGCCACTATTTTGAGAGGGGCTGGAAATTCCGGAAGGTGATGCCTAGCTGGCACCTGGGGCTAAGCAAACCTCTGAAACGGTAAGTGAAGTAAAAAAAAAAAAAATCCCGCTCTTCAGGTGTTTTCCACAAGCACATTGGGTGCAGCTTTGCACAACAATTAATACAGTACCACACTTCAAAATTTTAGTTACATTTTACAGATTTCTGGGGACTAGATGACATCCTATTGAAACATTCATGAATATGAATTCTCAGTGGCCTTAGGACATACATTTAATCTGAGTCTGGAGCCTATACCATGACCTTCACACAGGCCTTTATGAATGCAATGGCTTCCCTGGGCAAGACTAGGAAATGAGGTCTGAGTACACCGACTAGAGGTCTGGAAAACCTCAAAATAGACTTTTATCCCCAAACTAGAGGGGAGGTCTTATCACTGTTATGTTCACTGACCTTGTGGCCAAAGCTGGTGTGAAGGAGCATGAGGCACTGACACTATTATCTGAAAGAGAAAATGACATACTTTAGTAGGGACTTCTGGGTGACTGTTTTAAATTTGTGTCTCCCTGGAGGTCCCCCCCCCATTACCTGTAAAGTCTCTCCAGTGAGTCTGTAAGGATTTAGGGAAAGTGCTGAGTTCCTGATCTAGAGGTGGAGGCCTGGCTCCTGCTGATTATTTCATGATTTGTAATTTGCTACAGGACTTTTTTTGTTGTTGTTTTGTTCATTTGTTTGGTGTTTTCAATTCAGGGTTTCTCTGTGTAGCCCTGGCTGTCTTGGAACTCATTCTATAGACCAGGATGGCCTCAAACTCAGAGATCCACCTGTATCTGCCTCCCTAGTGCTGGGATTTAAGACATGTGTCACCACTGCCCAGAGTATTTGCTATAGTGTTAATTGGGAATGAGTCTAAGTTATAGGCATACTTTTCATGGCCTCTAGAAATCTGGTGTAAAAGAATTCTTGGATGGACAGGGCTGTAGCTGGATCTAAAATTCACTGAGTTAAATCATAATCAGGAGAGCCAAACCAAACCAACCAAACAAACAAACAAAAAAACCCAAACCTAAACAAAACAAAAAAACAAAAACAAACAAACAAACAAAAAAACCCCACAAAACCAGGAGGGGGACTTTGGCCTAGGATGTAAAGTACTTCTGGTGGAATGCCTTCCTGCCTTCCTACTTGGGGCATGTCACCAGCCGTAGGGTGGCCTGATGCCCGGGTCTGGAAAGTATAGCTCAGCTCATAGAGGAAATGGGTCTTAGGCGTAAGTGCTGGTGGACATCCTAGGTGGAGGGAGGGAGCAGAGAGCTGGGAATTGATTTGGGGAAACACTCTTATGTCTACTGCTTATGATAGTCATTCATTCTTTCTGAAGTGGTTTGGAGTACAATAGGAATGCACTGTCCTCTGTTGATGTCAGTCTTTTGTCAATAGATATCCCACACACAGACTGCTGGCTTGCTTTGGATGTTGGGAATACACTGTAGAAGTGTCAGTTCTGTATGTTCATGTGGCTAAGCTACAGGGACCAGCTGTTTGGTCTGATACTAGAATAGATATTGCTGCAAGGATGTTTGATGCTACAATTTATATTCAAATTCCTCTAAGATGGAGAGCGCCTCCCATCACGTGAGTGAATCTTACCTGCTAACTTTGAAAACCTGGAGAGCCAAGTTACAGGTTTCCCAGGAGGCAGGAAATTCTTAATGTTCCACAACAGGAACATTGAGAATGCTGCTGCTTGAGTTTCTGGCCTACTGCACTGTGGAATTTGGACTCTAGACTGCAACATCAGCCCTGACCTGAATCTACTGGCCTGGCCTATAAATTTCAGACTTTCCAGTCCTTGCAGTCTTAGGAGCAAATTCCTTCAAACAAATCAATCTTTCAACCCTGCTCTCCTTTTAATGTGTGTGTGTGTGTGTGTGTGTGTGTGTGTGTGTGTGTGTGTGTGTGTGTGTGTGTATCTGTATGCAGGTAATGTGTCTGTACCTACAGTTGTTCCTTAACATATAATGGGATTAAAGGCCAATAAACCCGCCATAATGGGAAAATATCATAAGAAAAATTGCATTTTCTCCAGCTAACCTATTTAATATTAAATCTTAGCAGTTACTTAGCTACTGCAGACTGTCCACTGCTTATTACTCTCATGGTTGTATGGCTGACTAGGGCCTAGGGCATTTTGCTGCTATATAGCAGTGTGGGAGGAGAGAGTATCTCTCTGCATATGACTGACTTCTGAAAGGATCAAAATTTAAAGTCTAAAAGACAAGTACAGCTAAATGTGCAGCACTTTCTCTCTCTCTCTCTCTCTCTCTCTCTCTCTCTCTCTCTCTCTGTGTGTGTGTGTGTGTGTGTGTGTGTGTGTGTGTGTGCTTTCTTTTCTAGAACACCCTGACATTTATTCCTCCTTTTTTGGAAAGCTGGTGTTTTGCTTTGCTTTTATTTCAAGCAATGGGAGTCCAGGATAACATCTCTGAAGGAGGCCTTAGGCCATTTGGCCAGTAGAAGCAAATCTATGTCTTCTTTGCAGTAAAACTCCAGGGCAAGGCTTCCTGTGAGTGACAGTCCAGCTCTTCTACAAGTGTAGACAGCTGATCTGTCATAGCCTGTCTGCTGGTGTGGCTGTCTCTCCTACCTTTCTGATCTTTCTCTCTGTTTGCTTGCCTGACCCCACCACTCATTCTTCTGGTTAAATGAGGAATTCAGAGAAGGAAACGTGAGATTTTTCCCAGCTCTGCCCTTGTAAGCCTTTAACTTTGTTGAACTTGGGGGATTCAAATGGCAAAATCTTTCCCCCAGACCTCTGCAGGCCATCCCTCTGATTGGATGCAGAAGGGAGCCTGGAAAGAGGCAATTAACTGCAGATCACTAACAGCTCAATGCAAAGGCCTGTGTCCAGGAATTCCTCCTGCCAGAGGTCCTCAGAGCATTTACTGCAGAGAAACGAGTTTGCAAATAAGCACTTTTCTTTGTGAAGCCTCTTTTCCCAAGCTCTGTGAGCTCCCAGTCCTGTTTTCAGCTGCGAGGGCTGTCTTTTCATCTTGAACTTTACATATTCTTCTAGTTTAGCTCAGTCACACAGAGCCCTTTGGCAAGCCACTCTCTCTCCCACTGTGAATTGTTGGGTACCAAGACAGAGAATAAAGTATGGAGTCAGCCAACTTTCCCTCCCCACAAAACTCTCACTCCACCTCTCTTTGTGTTCAACAATGGGTTTCAAAATCTTTGGCTTCCTTTGTCCTTGGGCAAGATGCTGGAGTCATAGAGGGGAACAAAAGTTCCAGACATGCTGGGGAAATGAGAGAGAGAGAGAGAGAGAGAGAGAGAGAGAGAGAGAGAGAGAGAGAGAGAGAGAGAGAGAGAGAGAGAGAACAAAGTCTTGCTATTGCTCTCCCTTCTCTGGTCAGCACTGTAACCCTCAGGAATGTATGCCATTTGAGGTTGAGTTAGTGGTTTGAACAGCATTCCATCCAACTCCCTGCTGGCAAATTTAACCTCTTTCATTTTTAGAGACAATAAAACCAAATATCCTTAGCACTTCTTCCTTAGACATGCCTTTTGTGTTCACTTCCAATTTTGCACGCCCGGTAACCCTGGCCATTTCCTGTTCCTGGACTATCACAGTGCAGCCTACCTTTTCTCATCTTCTTTGGCCCCTCCAAAATATTGTTCCCACCATAGCTGCCAAGCTGTTCACTGTGAACAAGCAAGTCTAGGCTTGGAGAGGGGTTCTTGGAGTTCTGAACCTGCTCATCCCTCAAAACACACTCCAAATCAATATTCCAGTGGCTCTCTGGCAAGTGTACAGTGCCCACACTGGCTTGAATTTTGGTAGCTCTGTTCTCTTCTTGAATGAACTCCTTTAAGGTAAATTCCATTTCTCCTTGTGTGTCCTTGAGTTCTGGTCAATCCTCTCCACCTGGGGAGAGTGAGAAGTTTGGGGTCATCATTGCCTTTCTTCGTGCTTATTTCGTCACCTTCCTAGGTAGCCTGAGAGCCAGCCAGGGCACATAACCTGTGCTCAGTTGTGCTTCTGAATTCTTGAGAGGCATGACTCAGCATGATCTAGGTGTTAGGCACCCTGGCTCTGCAGCAGAATTCTTGTTTATTTTAATCTTGGTATTTGTTGGCTGAACCTCCTTCTTCTAGCCTGTAAAATGGGCAGATGCATAGCAATATCAGTATGCTGACGGTCAAAATGAACAGAAGCAATGAATGCAAAATGTTCAGCTCATTGCTAACACAGACAAACCCTCCACAATGACTCAGGAACAACTGCTTGTCTCCTCTGCCAGTGCCACCGCTCTGCCTAGCCTGCCCTTTCTGTTTGCATCTCCTTTCAGCCCACCCATCCTTGAAGTCATTAAGTACTGGGAGAGGAAAGAGTTAAGCTTGACTCTATTCACCGCAAATCCACAGGCAGTAAGTATGGCTCAGGCATTCAGACTTTAAGTATGGGCTGCAGTTAACTATAAACAGCTGTTGGAAGATAATGGCTTTCTACTGGTTAGAAAGAAAAAAAAAAGGCCAGTCCCCTCCTTCACAAAGACACATTTCTGTAAAGAACCTTCAGCATTTATAAATGGGTATCTGGCTAGCTGTCCTCAGAATTCAGAGACAAGGGCAGGAAAAGTATCACCAGGCTTCCCAGATCACTATGACGTGTATCTATCAATTCTATCTCCATTTTCCGAAGCATTCTCTCAGTCTTCACTGCAGCACATTCCCTCAGCTGTTCTTCGGGGGAAGCAGCTCTTCTTCTCACTGCTCCCTTCCTGTGCACATACACTAGGAACTGGACAAAGAGCAAACCCTAGCCAAGAGGACACACGAGTCATTCTTTGTGGTGCAGCTCATCCTTCAGCCAATCCTCCCTGCCCACATTAGGAAGCTAAGTATGAGTTAAAGCTCAGCAATGCAACTCCATATGGAATGTGGGCACTGTTAGGTTCATTTCAGAATTTAACAACGATGGATTTTATGTTCTGTACTTACACTTTCCTGGAGGCCCTTGGATGCTTGGTTTCGATGACTGATGATGGAAAACACTGTTTCAGGAAATGTGGAGAATTTGTTTCCTATAAATCTCATTCCAGGCACATAGTAGGTGACTAGTATGTGTGGGTTCTTCTGAGCATGTTAAACAGTTTGTGTTTGGTTGTGTGTGCGCACACACATTTGTGTGCATGCGGGTGGTTTGAGTGAGGAGATGATTGATGGATTTAGAGTCTTGGAAATGAGAACTTTCAGTGCATTGCCTGCCTGGTGCAAATGCCTTCCTTTTTTTTTTCTTTCCTTCTCTCCCTCCTCCCCTCCCTCCCTCCTTCCTTCCCTCCCTTCCTGTTCCCCTCCACCCCTCCCATCCATCCTTCTCCTTCGCCTCTTCCTTTTTTAGAGCAGTTTGATGAGGCCTAGAAAAATTAAGTGTTTCTCAGAACAATGAGCTACTCAGTGGCAGAGGTGAGGAATGTACAAATCTTAGACTCCTGGGCCATAATTTTAATTAGCCCATATCAAAAATCACAAGACTGGTGAAAGGGTGTTGAAGCTTGGACAAAGAGAACTCATTAGGAGTGTTTGGAAGCGGCGGCAACCGGAAGTTTATGGTTTCTGTCTCATAAGAAGTAGAGGTAGCTGTTGCCATTTTTTTTTTTTTTTCTAGCGCAATAATAAATCTCAGAGCCTCACAAGGCCTGGTGACTAACATGAACACACACACATACTATACTGAGGTATTCCTTACCTCTGTGACTATGCAGCTGTGACAGTTGCTGGCTATTTCAGTGGTTCCAGTTTGATATAGATGAACTGGGCTTTAGAATGATTGTGATCTTTGCTTGTTGTCACCTAGATGAGATTCTAGAGCCAAATTCCAAAGCATTGTATTAGCCACATGTGATGAATCATCCTTGTAATCCCAGTACTTCAGAAGCTGTGTCAGGGTTATTGCAGTGAGTTTTGGGCCAATCTCAAGCTACAGAGTAAGGCTTAGTCTCAATTAATAATAAATAAAATAAATCCAAACAAACAAACCCTCCCTATTCTGACCAGAGCTTGAGCTGTTGACCATTGAAGTTCCACACTAGACAATAAAACTAAGTAACAACAACGAAGTAATTGTCTTTTTGGGTGTTATGCAAATCAAGCTTGTACTTTTCCTTTGTGTACTCAGATGTTCAAAATTATGATCCCCAGAGGTTTTCACCATTTCTATTCCACAAGTGTGAATATGATGAGTTATTAAGATGCATGTCTTGTTGAGGCTACTCGACCCAGTTTATAAGACACAGGGGTTTTAAAAATGAGTGCAATGCTTTTTATCTTTTTTTTTTTCTTGAGACAGGGTTTCTCTGTGTAGTTTTGGTGACTGTCCTGGATCTCACTCAGTAGAGCAGGCTGGCCTCAAACTCACAGAGATCTGCTTGGGTCTGCCTCTAGAGTGCTGGGATTAAAGGCATGTGCCACCACTGCCCAGCTTGCTTTTTATCTTATTCTTTATGACAGTGTTACTCTCTCTCTAGATATTTTATGCTATATCTTTAACAAACAAAAAGTTTCTGAAGGTCAAAGTTGCCTTTTTTAAATGGATAAGGTATCACAAGAATGATTACAAAATTTCAATGAGTGAGGAACAGAGTCCAGGATAAGGTTTGGCCAGGGACAAGTGCAATCAGGGGCTCTAAGCTATCAGGGGGGTGTCATTAGACTACGTGAGTCCAAATGGGAAGCTGTCCTTAAATGCAGAGCTATGTAGCTTCTCTGTTAAAATGAACAATATTAGCTCAAATGTATGGGCTCTGTTTGCCATTCCATGTTATGAAGATGATGATGATGATGATAATTAATAATATGTTTTCTTTACGCTTTGCTCTGTGGTGGCCCCGACTATCTCCACCAGGGACTTCACTTGCTTACCATCCAGGTTCCAGCTGGGCTTGGCACACCGGTTGGGGAACCAAGGGAAGGAGAAAGAGAACCTAGTTGTGGTCTCTAGTTCCCTATCTCTCTGTGTGTGAGACCTGGTTTGATTTAGCCTAAGGATAATCACAGCTCCTGTCAGGAAAACTCCCACTCTCAATTTTCTCTATATGGATTCCTTCCCTCCTTAATATATGAATCCTATTGCTTCTTCTCAAACTTTAAGACTTAATTCAATGTTTCTTACCTCCAGGAGCCCCAAAGTCTCATAGAGCAGGAAGGATTTAACTATCAGCCTTTCATGCCATAAAAAAACCCTCAGCAATCCAGATCCCCAGAGACAAATTCTTAAATTAGATGTTGAGCTTCCTGAAGACAGGGATCAATATTGTTTATTTCTTTCTCCTCAGCTCCTGATGTACAATTTACACACAGTAAATGTTTATTGAGTTAATGAGTTATACTGGGTTCTCCTGCTTTCCATACATCGAAGCTTTTCCTAAGATAAATACTGAAGCATTTGCTTATTTTAATTATTTAGAATAAAACACATCTTAAAAGTAAACAAACACAAAACAAAAATGTCACCATTTGAGGGAAAGCACACACAACATAATAAATTTGAATTAAAAAATAATTCCGTGACACATTTGTAAGTACAAATTATACCACTGTGCTTAAATGATTACTAATACCAGGGAATACTGAGGCACACAAACTCTTTGATCCTAAACTATTCCCAGTTATTTTTCTACTTTGAAACCTCAATGTCTTGTTCTTACAGGACCTACTGTCTGCTCCCAATGTTACTGTTTGTAACATGATATCCACCATGAGTGTGGATATCAGGTAATCATAGACATTTGATGTTATTATTTTATTTATTTATATTTTTTTTAATGTATGACTGCTCTGCATGTGTACTTCCATGCCAGAAGAGGGCATCAGATCCTACTATAGATGGTTGTGAGCCACCATGTGTTTGCTGGGAACTGAACTCAGTACCTCTGGAAGAGGAGCCAGTGCTCTTAACTGCTGAGCTATCTCTTCAGCCCCACCCCTGGCCCCAATCATAGATATTTGAATTCTTTGTAAAATAAGAGCAAATATTCTGTATTATGTGTAAAATCCTAAGATACTTTGCCTTTTGTGGTGGTTTGAACGGTAAACACCCCCCTCCCTTCCCACTGGGGCCTTTGAACACATTCCTCATGTGGTGGTACTGTTTGCTGGAGTTATGGGAAGGTGCAACCTTATTGGAAGAAGTACACCATTGGGCAGGCTTTGAGAGTCTCTGAGAGAAAGTTTAAAGGCTTACTCCACTTCCACTTTCCTTTCCCTGCTTGCTGCTCTGGCTACCATGCCTGCCTACTGCCATGTCCCCCACCATAATGGACTCCTATCCCTCTGGAAATATAAGCCAACATAAATGATTTCTTCCATAAGTTACTTTGGTTATGGTGTTTTAACATAGACACAGAAAGGTAACTAGTACAGCTTTTAGTTTCTCGGTGTTTTAAAAAATGATGTTAGATCTAAGGAAACACTGATACTTCAGAATGTCTTGGGGAAAAAAAAAATCAAACATCTGCTTTCCTGGCTAAATGAGGCCACCTGGGCCCATCACAGCTTTGGAGAGCTGTAATGCCTATATTTTGATCTCAGGTCATTCAATATAGATATCCACAGGAATCAGAAATAAGGAAGCCAGATCGTGTATCTATATGTGGTCTGTCTTTAAGTAATGAAGAGATGGAGATGGTAATGGTCATGGTCACTATGAGAGAGGGAGGTGGACATCTGGGTCCTGGGATTCAGTCCCTTCTTTTCAGTACATCTCAAGTGAAAGTCGTGTCCTCTTTGACCCTCAGATTGCTGATCTGCAAAATGGGAGTGAATGAAACCTGGCACAAGATATTCCAAGTGGCCACAAGAATGAGAAAAACAGGCAGAAGTATTTTATGAGCAGATGTGTATGTCTCATAGTGATGGAGGTGCTAAGGATCAGCATCCAGTACTCCCAGTGAATGCCATGTGTTTATGTGGGCCTCTGGGGGAGGTATTTTCAGAGACACCATGTGAAATTTAAAAGGTAACTTTGTTGCATGTAAAGACTAAATTGGAACACGTTCTTCTAACTGGAGGCCTGTGTCAGCTTCACCTAGTCCAGACACACCTTTCTCTCATTCCCTTATCACTCACTCTGAATACTTGGGGTCTGAAAAGGCACCTCATGCTGCTGTTTCTCTTCATTAGTGTGGCTGCTGGAGACTCAGGACCGACTTGAACTTCCAGCGGAGTGATTGAATCCTGACAGTCTCTAAGTTGTCACTTACTTCTTTCATCTCTTCAGATGTTGATCTTTTTTATTGAATTTGAATCCAATGTGAGAGTCATTTTCTAAATTTAAGCTAATTCAGCTTATTTTTATGTGCATGAAATAGGAGTAAATAATGAACGAGTGAGAAATAGATGAGAAAAATGAATGAATACTAGAACTCTTATTCACAAACTGTGAACGTTATTCTATGTACTTAGAAGTCATTTTAGAAATCAGGATAATTCCATCCAAGGAAGGCAGACAGGTGGTGATGAACAAGTGTGTAGCAATATCATAAATGCATAAATGCACCTCACTGAAGAGGACACAGGGAAAAAAGTATTGAACAACAAAGTAATGTTGAAGATGAGCAGTCTGTAAGAAAGGAAGAAGAGTCGCACAAAAGCACTACGCTTGGCTAGACAGTGTTGCTTTCTACAAGGCTGTAGGTTAACATTCTGATACTGTTGTATATTTATAAGTTGTACAATGAAGCAAACTATGTGGCAAATGGTATAAATCAGGTTTTCTATTGTTAGAATAGAAAGTTGTAGACAACCAAGGCAAGAAAGTTAAATGAATCACGCATTAACCATTAATCATGAATTAGACTTGGAGACAGCAAAACTAGGGAAACTTGATGATCTTCCACAGCCAAAGCTAAGTGTTGGAGACATCATAACTCAGGGCTAAGAAAAGATGAATGTACATTGGTATTTAGTTAATTCCCTCTGTAGATTGACTATTAATTGTTAGAAAGATATAATAACAACATAGTAGGCTACTAGCAGTGAAACACTGGTGCAGGATACATAGGAATAATGCATTGTTATCTCAACTTCTTTGTAAATCTAGAACTGCTTTTAAAAAGCCTAGTTCTCAAATTAAATAAGTAGGTGTCTGTTTATCTTTATAAATTATTGAGCAACAAATGATTGTTGTGTTTAGTGGGTTCCCTGCACTGTTAAGTTACTATTTTGATTTGCCTGTTCATTTAACTTGATCTCTGGCCTCAAACAGGTGCCATGGTTATCTAGGTTATGTAAACCAATAAGCACCTTGGCTGGACCCTAGAAGGCTTTCAGTGATTATGTAGACCTACAGTGATGAGAATGATGGTAGTGATGGCTAGTGGTATTTGATCTAAAGTACACGTGCTATGACACATTCTACCAGAAGGCAATGTGAAGGCCCACCTGCACTACACTAAGAATAGCCTAGAAAGTATGTAAAGACAAGGCATGCAGGGTGAAAAAGACAGAGAAATCATTCTTATGAAAGCGTTCATATAATCCTAGGTCTTGAAGCATCACAGTTTTCCAGGGTGGACTGCAAATACGCAGGATATGCTTTTGCTCAAGAATACTATGGAAATCTAAAATGATAGAAGAGATGCGAAGCTGGAGTGATTGACAGTAACCGGGTTACAGAAGGCATGGGGCTCAGGTGCTTGACACTCCTGCTGGTGACCAGAAAATGGAAGAAATGTTGAGGATCTTTTCTCTAGAGAAAGGGAGTTGCATTTGCATTCTGAATAGACTCACTCCAGCTGTGGTGTGGAGTTGGATTGGACTTCGACCAGATGGGCTGCTGGAAGGCCAGAGCAACTGAAGCTGTTTGAAAAGCATGACATTTTCGGCGGGGGGGGGGGCATTATAACCCTCTGACTTCCTAAGTCAACCATACTTTTGTGAAGTGCTGTCTAAATATTCTCTTTTTATGTGCGTTAGCTATAAAGGTAGAAGCAACTTTGGCACAGAAATGCATCTGCATGGCTGAGTGAAACATTTCCTTTTACGACCAGTTCTTGTTCCAGCCTTCTTTGCCAGGAGAGAAGAATGCAGGTTAGAAATGAAGAATTGGTACCACTTCAGAAGTTGCCATTTTAAAGCTCTCCTTCCTTTAGACATGAAGCTATAGTGTTGTATAGAGGCTAAGGTTTTGGTTCATCTTCCCACACAGATATATCCTGGCCAACCCGAAACTAAACTTTAGAAATAGGCAGATCACTCAGAATGGTGGAAGGGACAGGAAGCCAAATTTGGTCACTGGGCATCAGATTTTTTATTGCAGCTTAAACTGGCCAGTGGTGGGATGTCTTCTCTATAATTTTAGGAGCCTACTGGGAAATTTCTTAAATTCAAAGTGTATTCAAACCCTGAGCCTTACCACTCGCACACTTGCTACCACTACTATCCTCACAGGTACCACCACTACCACCATCACCAAGGCAACATCACATTCTGATTCCTAGATCCCAAATTTCAATAACTATAAAATGTAACTATATAAAATAACTTTTAATTTTAATCATCAATAGAACTGATATATACAGGCTTTTAACTTTGATAAACCCAATGCCTCATGCATACTAGGTACTTAAAAATATCATTGGTGTGAAAATCTGGCATTTTTTTATGGTGTTTTCCTCTCTCTTGTGTGCATTATACTCAAGAATATGTTGGGCAGTGGTGGTGCACACCTTTAATCCCAGCACTTGGGAGGCAGAGACAGGTGGATCTCTGTGAGTTTGAGGCCAGTCTGGGTTGCAAAGTGAGATCCAGGAAAGGCACCAAAGCTACACAAAGAAACCCTGTCTCGAAAAAACAAAACAAAACAAAACAACAAAAGAAAACAAAAACAACAACAAAAAACCCCCCAAAACCCCAAAACAGAATATGTAAACAAGGCATCCTATATGGATGCATTCCTGGCCTCTGACAAAGGGTAGATTAAGAAATTAAGTCGACTAGCCACAAGATATTGAAACAACTTTAATTTTATTATCAGGGACTCCATCTACACTCTAAAATGTACTAATTATATTTTAGAATGGGCTTGACTCATTAACAATTAAATATACTAGAAAATGAGGAAATTCCATCATGCAATATCTGTCTTCCCATAATCTACCTATCCATACTCTATTATTTCTATGTGTTATTTGTCATCCATTAATCTATTATCTGTCATCTATCAATTATCTACCTGTATGTCTGTCTGCATATCTGTCTGTATATCTATCTATCTATCTATCTATCTATCTATCTATCTATCTATCCGTCTGTCTATCTATCTACCTAGTTACCTACCTAGTGATCTAGCTATCTATCTGCAATCTGTCTAATCTGTTTACTTTCTTTTGCCCAGCTATAGTTTCTATGTTGTCATTTGAGCATCAGGCCGAACTGTTCTCTCTATCACAGAGTCTATGCTTAGTATTTAGTATCCTTAAGTGCTAGGTGCTAAAAATCCTTACCTTTGCCACATTAGTTTGTATTATTGTTGTTTAGGTCTTATTTAGGCAGCCACATTCATGAGACTTCATAGGTGTAGCTTGATTAACATTTCCAGAAGATACAACCTCACAGCTAACTCATTGTTCCTCTGACTCTTATAGTCTTTTCACTGTCTTTCCCAAAATTATCCCTAAGCATTAAGTGTTGTATGTTTTCATGGCCTGGGTCTGTGTAGCACACTGTCTCATAATCTGCATTTTGATCAGAAGTGGTTTTCTGTAATGGTTTCTGCCTGTTGCAAAGAGAAGACTTTTTGAAATTATATTACATATAGGAAATGTCATAGAGACTAAACAGGTTGTATTTATATATTTAGAAGTATATATGTATCTACGCAATACCAATTAAAAGAAAAGAGGGCATGAATTTGAGAGAGAGATTGGAAGGAGGAATGGGAAGGGGAGAAATGATTTGACTATACTGAAATTTCAAAAAATTATAAAAATTTTAAAGCATTTCTTCTTTCCATGTCAGGCCGCTTGCATCCCTCACCTCAACTGGCTTTTCTCCTGTCAGATGTCAGCTGCCTTTTCAGAAAAGACTCTTTCTTCAAACAATAATGAAACAGAAAAAAACTTCATAGTTTAGTTTTGTAATTTGATGTTTGATTTCCAAACATAAATCTAAGAAGCAGTGTGCACAGACTGTCTTCAGCAACTTCTCTTAGGCTATGTGGGGCACCTTAACTCCTTCCTGGAGCTTTGGTGCTGTGGTATTTGGTGCAAATTCTGCTAATGGGAACACTATTTTTAGGGTAAATAGTTTGTTTTCTGATATCTTGGAAGTAGAGCAGGACTGAGACATGATGCAGTGTTTGGATACTTGGAGTGTAATCTACCAGGGAGCATTGCTGCTGCCTGGGAGCTTGTTACCAGGGCAGAATCCCATGCCCCACCTTGAACCTATTCAGTCACAGCCCTCATTTTAACTAGATGCAGATGATTCATTTGAGAATAATCAATCATGTCCAGTGCTTGTAAACCTTAGTTGGAGATGGAGATAACCCAAAGAACTTTAAAAATACCAATACCAGGACTCCATAGCTAGAGCTTTAGATTTATTTGATCTGAAGGTGTTATCTGAATATTGAGCATTTCCAAAAGCTCCCCATGTCAATCAAATAATAAGCCAAGGTTGAGAACCATTGATTCAGTCAACTTTCTCATATAAAAATAGATAAGTTGTTACTTCTCCAAAGTGAGAGATTTCACCTCTGAGCTGCCAGCAGTGCCCCACAGAGTGGGAACCAATCAGGGTTTACTTCACTACTTCAGAAATATGTTCTCTTTCCCCTTCTTCCTCAGGGGATCAATTTGTCCTAATAATGTAAACTTCTTCCTCACATCGATGATACGCAAGTGCCTCTAAAGGCTATTTGATCCTCTGTGATTCTGCTCAGCAGTTGGAGCTGGTTAGAGCAGGTATAGACTCCATCTGTGAGAACCAGATCCATTCTCCAGGTGTTGATGCTGTGGCTGCTGGTCCTCCTATAGGTGCTGTCACGATATGTATTCCGCCATGGGCATTAGGAGCAGAGAAATTCTGCTAAGAGGCACAGAAGAAGCAATGAATCAGGCACAGAAAATGGAGGATGGAAGCCAGAGACAGTCAATTATGAGGCTTGTTTATGTCTTTAGCCCTGGTTTCCAGGCCCGTCCCTAGACTCCACTGCAATTGTCATCCCATTATTCAACGAAACATCACCATTCTTGATAGAACACCCGCATTCTTCCCTAAGCCAGCTCAAATTAGGTGTAGCCTGAATCATTTTTAAAAGTCCTAACTAATTCACTCACTTTATTTTTTCTGCTCAACTCCCATTAGCACATATGTCATGTCATCAATGAAACTCATAGTTAAGTGATGAGCTTATAAGCTGCCTAACTTAAAAGGGGAATGAAGAATCTCCACACATCATGGTAGTTCTTTCTTTTGCCCAATGACACTGAAGATACAGAAAAAAAAATGACTGGGGCTTTGAACTGCATTGTTCTGTAAAGGCTTAAGTTTAATTCTTCTAAAATTCTCACTTGTTATGGAGAGAAAAACTGGGGATCAGAATGGCTAACTGGATTTCCTTGGTTGTATAGAAAATGGACATATATATACATATATATATACATATATATATAACATATATGTATATATATATATGTGTGTGTGTGTGTGTGTGTGTGTGTGTGTGTGTGTGTGTGTGTGTGTTTTGCCTACATGTATGTCTGTGCACCCTATGAATGTCTGGTGCCTTCAGTGGTCATAAGGATGACCATGGAACTGGACTTACAAGTGCTTATGAGACACTGTGTGGGTGCTGGGAATCAAACCTGGCTCCTCTGGAAGACTGTCCAGTGCTTTCAACTACTGAGCTATCTGGTCAGTCTTACCTATGTTTTGATTTAAATGTAGACACAGGATGTAACAAGGATAATAGATGGGTGGTATAATAGGCAGTAAATCTGAAGAAGTGGGCAAGGATCATAGATGGATGATCTCAGAACCAATTAGAAGACTGAACATAGATCACATTAACCAAAGTCTTAAAGATTCTCTTTCCCAGATCTCTTTAGAGGGCCTGTTGATCTTTGAGACTTGCAGTATAACTTGCTGTGGGATGGTCTTCTGTATGCTGTGAATATGTGTTGCTACCATTGGTTAATAAAGAAGCTACTCTGGCCTCTGGCAAGACAGGTTATATCCAGGTGGGAAATCTACAGAGAGAAGAAAGTTGGAGTCAAAGGAGACCCTGCAGGCAGCCAGGGGAGCAAGATGTAATGGAACACAGGTAAATCCACAAAACAGGTGGAGGAGATATATAGATTAATAGGAAGAAGTTAATTTAAGATAAAAAAAGCTAGTTAGCAATAAGACTGAGCCACAGACCAAATAGTCTGTAATTAATATTAAGCTTCTGAGTGATTATTTTAAAAGCGGCTGCAGGACTGAGGGACCAGGGTGGGACATGTATCTTTTGGGTGGCTACATATATCTTTTGTCTATGGCAATGGACCAGCTTGCCTTCCAATTGCACTTTCAATCTGAATTTGTCTGAAACAATTTTCAGAGTACAGCAGTGAACCATCACCTTCCTGATCCATCCCTTGGGAATATTTAATTTTTTAATATTTAAATTGATATCTGCCTTAGAATATACTTGATCTCTTGAAATAGCCAGTGGAAAATTCACCTTACAGTTCAGATTTGGTTCCCATTGTTCTTTACCATTTGAATGAAAAGCTTGTAAAATCCAAGCATTATAACTAAATTGGCTATACATATATACATTGTTTCAAGTGACTGGGTTACAGCAGACTTGCTGGGCAGGCAGAGGCAGCTAAAGAAATGTCCACTGGCCGTCCACCTAGGAACAGAATCTTTGTAGAACACTGTGGCTATGACAATTCTTTTTTTCATAAACCTGGAGCTTGAACTGAGAATGCAATTTTCACTGGCAAGGCTAGGATCTATGGAAAGGTATTCCAGTTAGGTAATTATAGAAAGAATTGATCTTGTACTGGTTGTGTGGATTCTGGAATTTGCTATTCATGAACCTAAACTGTTTGCTTTCTTGGGAAGCATTTTCTGACTGCTGTCTCCCTGACTTTGCTTTATCCAGTTTTTGATCTACATGTGTTAGTGTGCTGCTGAGCATCCCAGGCTGTGCTGCCATGCATCTGCTCTTGGGGCTTTCACCCTGCAGGACCAGGCTCCTGGAGTAATGAATGCTGGCTTTGAACTTGATCCTCATCTTATTTCTTTGGGCTCTCAATGGTCAGTGCATGGTCAACTGCATCAGGATTCAGTGCACATGCACATTGCTTGCATGCTTTCTCATCAGCCTTTGAAAATGTAGGCAACAAAGCCTGTGCCAAACATTGTCACTGTGCTAAATACCTGAGAACGACTGATTTTGAGAAAGATTGATTTTGCTCATAGTTTCAGAGGTTCCAGACCATTGTGGTGGGGAGGGAGGCTCATATTATGGCACCAGGAAAGGAGAAAACACACACACACACACACACACACACACACACACACACACACACACACACACGACACAGGTGGTAGGGGAGGGAAAAAGAGAAAGAAAAAACATAGGCATTTCCTTCTAGGATAGTACCATCCAACGTCATGATGGAACCTCCTCTCTTAGTTCATGTTCTCTAGCAATGTTATAACAGACCTATGTAAAAGCATAATTTATGAATTTCCTACGTACCTTTTACTCCAAATAAGTTAACAAGATCACCATTACAAAGTTCATGGAGAAAATTTATCACTTACCTTTAGTCCCATCAGGATTTTTGATAGAAAAGGGTGTAGGTACACATGCAGCCTCCTCAACAATGTGTATATATATTTTAATTTTCCAGTTATGAATTTTCTCACAAATATCTAGTCAGAGAAGGCTGTCTCTCACTCAGCTGCTCAGATTATCTAGTACCTGTGATGGAAAACAACCTGGATTGGTCGGTCCCTTCAGAGAACCAGTGTCTTCTCCAGCATGCATGTCTACAACAAGGTTTCATGTTAAGCACAATTCACAAAGACTGTCTATGTCTTTATTGAAAGATATGAAAAGTGAAAAGCCATTATTTTAACTAATCCCATTCTGAAAAACATGTATATCTGAAAAATATATATATCTGAAAAAATATATATCCCTTTGGTTAATATTGAAAATCATAGATAATACATTCATTTTTAGGCTGGGGTATTCATGATAGTAGAAAAGTTCTGGGTAATTAATATTCAGTGCCTTTTAAATGTTTTCATTTATTGGATACTGTTAAATTCTAGTAATTAGATCCATTTTACAGAAGGGAAAAACCAAGGCAAAGAAAGACTAAAAGACTAACTTGTTCAAAAATCAAATTTCACAGCAGGAAATCTAGAGTTCAACACTACAGAGATATTGTAAAGTATGCACATCACTGGTTACCTTATGAGCCACAGAATCTCAGGGTGGGTCTCTGCAGCCTGTGAGTGAGCAAATGCAACACCAGCTCAGGTTTAGGGACTGGTGCTTTTAGCAACTCCACTTACGTTGTCTCTAAAGAAACCACAGCAACCTCTTAGATGTCTAGAGAAGGCATTTGGAAGGGGATGTGGAAGACATTTGCTTTACTTTGGTTGATTACTGAGTTCTGAGTTGTCAAACTCACCTGTACTATGTCCTTTTCACTCTGATTGACTTTAAAGGTTAACAGAAGTCACCACATAAGGGGATTCTGGGCCATTTTAATGCTTAGATTTTATTTTTTGTGTAGTTTTTTTGTATGAAGACAATAAGAAAATATGATTAATCAATACATGCTATTTTTTAAAATTTCACTCCAAAATATAGTTGTTACAAAATAATGCCAGAAAAACCTCCCCAGCAGAGAGCTGTACGTTGTGTCTGCTATGAAAGAGCCTCTCTCGTGGCGAAACAAATGATTCTTTCATCACCCAAGGAACTGCCCCTCCTCTCCTTAAATTGCTAGCATCCATCACCGTCTGCACAGACATGGTAGCTTTTCAATTCAGAGCCCCAGTGTGATAATTGGTATAATTTCCCTGAGATAATGCAGAGGTTAATGAGGTGCACGGAGCTCCAGGCCATCCACTTTCATTTGCAACTCAGGACAGGGAGCAAGGAAGACACAGACTTGGAGGAGAGTGGGGGATCACCAGAACACCAGAAGGAAACACATCGCAGGTGCATGGCCAATGCAGGCGCACAGTGCAAGCCTGGGCCCTGAAAGAAAAGCATCCCAGCTGGTCAGTGATGGCCTTCCTGCTCCAGAGGGAATCTCCTGTTTCTCTGAACCTGGAAGAGCATCCATGATATGTCTTAGGACATTCTGACTCTGCTCCATGGCTGGTGTTCTTGAAGATTAAAAACAAACAAACATAAAATTAGGAAAAAAAAAAACAAAAACAAACTCAGTTCCTGGGTTTGATCCCTGCACAATGAAAAATAAATAAATAAAAGCCAATAAAGACAAATAAATAATGAGTTTCATTGAAAAGTTTTGCATATGTACCTTTCTAGACATTCTTGAAGCAAGATAGAATACATAAGTGTCTAGCACACCCCCCACCTCCTCCCCACCCCCGAGTAGGAACATGCTGACTGTGGGTCAAACCAGTTTTGTGAACTAATGAGCCTATGAAAGCTTTTTTGCTTTTCCTTCTTCTTGAAAAATTTGATGCACTTTCTCGTCACTTCTAATAGAACCACTGTGTTGTATTATATTTATTGTAATGTTACCTGAGAAATGCCAGTATAAACAAAAGCAACTTCTTTAAACTAGACTGTGGAGTTTATGAATGCATTCATTTGTTCAAGTACCATAAATTGGTCATGTATGCTATGCCCTGGGGCAGGTATTGGAGTTGGGGACGCAGAGATGAAATAAACATTGTATTCATGAAAGACCTCATAGTAAGGAGGAAAAAGTGTAAGCAAACAGTAAGGGAACAGAAAGGAAGGTTCAAGGTGGAGGCAAGTCTCTGGCATTCTGAGAGCACAGACTTGGGTTCCTGTTACAGAATTAATCGAGGGATCCTGGACCTCAGCAAGAGGACAGAGATCTCATGCAAGAATGGTGACATGGCCTTTGGGTCACAAGGCAAGACTCTGGGTTCAGGGCACTGCGTTTACTCCTCTGATTTATTTGCAAATGGAGGCCAGTAGTGGCACCTAGCTTGTAGTAGTAAATCATGTAATGTAAGTCATGTGATAAAAGGCTCCTGAGGTAGAGGTGAGGGTCTGTTTCTCAGAGGCCTAAGGAGGTGCAGGTGACTGAGTGCAAGCTAAGGAGCCAACCAGGCTGAGTGACCAAACATGTGGTCTATGTGAGGAGAGGAGAAAGGATAGATTTGTTTGCTAATTTTTCTTGGTTGGGGCAGTGGTAGGAATGCAATGAACTTTACACTAAGTAAGGACTTGGCCTATTAATCTGTTTCTTTAAAAACTGATATCTCTAACCTGAATATCTCTGAAAATTTATCATTGCTCAGGAAAAGGGTATTTTAGATGTAATTAGTTAAGATGGGGATTGTTAAGATGGGCCCTGAATCTAGTGACAGATGTCCTACAAAAAGGAGGAAATATATAAAGACTGGGGAGATAGAGTCAGAAACAGGAGCTAGATGCTAAGTGCCAAGGAGTAAGGCCACCGCCAAGAAGCTTGGAGAGAGAGAGATGGCACAGATTCTCCTGCAGAACTTCCAGGAAACCCCTGCCAACACTGTGGTAATCACATGACCAGTACAGGGCCTTCTGATGCAGCCCTACAAAGTGTTCAAATGTTCCACTGGGGTTCACAGACTGCTGGGGACAGATATGATCATCCTATGCACTGTAAGACTTTTTTTTTTTTTTTAACTATTCCATGGTCTCCAACCCCTTGATTCCAATAGTGCCATCAGGTGCCCTAGTTGTGCCAAACAAAAGTGTTCTAAAACATTGACAGATGCTCCCTGGGAACACACTCTCTCTTGTTTATTCCTATTGTACAAAGTCATTACTTGTTCACTCAGTGACTCGTGTAGTCAGGTATTCATTCATGCATACATTTGCTTAGCCACTAACTGTTTACACTCTTTTAGCTTCTGAGAATGCAACAGAGGCAGCCTTTAAACTATTTTCTTTCATTTTACATTTATTTATATGTGTGTGTGTGTGTGTGTGTGTGTGTGTGTGTGTGTGTGTGGGTTTGTCTAGGTGGATGGGTAGGTGTGAAAATGTATGTATGCATTATAGTATGTGTCTGGAAGTTAGAAGACAACTTGTGGAGATTATTTCTGTCTTTCTACCGTGTGGATTCCAAGAATGGAACTCAGGTCCTCAGGTTTGGTTGCACACACCCTTATCTGGTGAACCACCTCATCTGCCAAATGGAGGCAGTCTATGTTCATAAAGTTTGCAGTGGGAATGAATTTCTCAAATTCTAATGAAACAATAATGCCAACCCTTATACACTAAAGTAAATGTCAGTAGGTGATGGACAGAGTTCTAGTAACACATATAATCAAAGAGCCCTATCAGGAAGCCTAAGAATATTAGGAGTGACCTAGCACAGATGGTAGCAGAATAGCTGAATGTGCAGAACCTATAATGGAGAGGAGTCCAGAGAGCCTGGGGAGGATTGGAAGGAAGATGAAAGAGGTTGTGGGCATGTCCAGAGAGATAGAAAGACAGACCTCAGCAGAAGGGGCAGAGCAGTCTCTGATGAAGCATTCATTCAACTCTAAGACAGCAGTTAGAAAACTGTAAGAAAAAAAATCAACATGAGCCCATCTCTGCCTTGTGGCTGTAGGCTCCTGACTCGATCAGTGATACAGGTAGATTTGCAGTTTCTGGAAGAGGCTGTCTTGTTTCTTTTTTTCTGTAGTTTAATGAAGGGGTATCCAGAGGCCGTCATGTAGGCTCATAAAAAATGTTCAGAAATCTCTATTTATGCCTGGTAGCTCTCTGAGGAAAATAGCACATTGTCCTACAAGATAGATGCAGCCAACCCTTCCAATAGCATAGTTTTCCCTGGAAGGCCCTTGTGGAGATGGATGTCCTATGTCACTGCCTGCTGCTTGAGAGGGAGAGAGGGAGGGGGAGGGGGAGGGAGGGAGACAGAGACACAGAGACACAGAGATAGGCAGACAGACATATAGAGCCTTATGTAGTGGGTATCAGGACTGGAGTAAGTATATTGTATCCCAGTTTCAGGTCTGATGAGAAGGTCTTTTAAGCAAGGGTTTGCCACTGAACTTTGGTGTTCTTTATCCTTGCTAGGAAGCTCCCTAGACGCAGCTCATTGAGGATGACCCCACAGTGTCTTAGATTCTCAGATTAAACCAGGGTGAAATATCTCTGACCTAGATGCTTCATAGTTCTGCTCTCAGGTCAAACGAGAGTCCCATGTGTAAACTATTCTAGAAAACACGACACTTCTAGCAGTACACGATTCATTCTGGGCCCAATGCAAGCACAGTCTTCCAACCATAGACCCAGTTTTAAAGGTGCTTTACCATTTTAAACCTCAATTTTCTCACCTGTAGCAAGAAAATATTCCTGTTTACCATAGGAATGTATTGCTAGGATTTCAAATGTGTGCATGAAGATCTTAGCAACACAGCTGATGGGATTTATGGCTCTAAGTACCAAGGATACTGTGAGACATGGGAAGTTGTACAGGAGGAGATGGAAAGCAAGTGACTTTGGAAGCTGAACAACTTGCTTTTTAGGAGCAGATGTATGTAGGTCCTCTGACTCATGCCTGGGCAGATCCCTCCCTTGAAGCCTCTGTCTATCTTTCATACCTAAAGCATATTGCACCATCACTGGCTTTGTCCCTTAGTGGATTCTTTGTTTGTTTGTTTGTTTTTTGAGACAGGATTTTTTGGTGTAGTTTTAGTGCCTGTCCTGGATCTTGCTCTGTAGACCAGACTGGCCTTGAATTCACAGGGATCCACCTGGCTCTGCCTCCTGATTACTGGGATTAAAGGCATGTGCTACCACTGCCCAGCCCTCTGTGGGTTCTTAGCAGTGTTTCTCTGGGCTAAGGTTCATTCACTTTCCCAATGGAAAGAAACCGTCTCTTTCATTTCTCTGGTCCTTTGGGATTTTACCTGGCCCTCCCTCACAGCATTTCGCCACTGCTTGTCATTTCTGACCCGTTGTAGCAACTTCCTTGCTTGGAGCACGAACTTGGTGCAGGCAAGGGCTGAGTGAGGGGACCGGCTACATCCTTCTCATGGCATTGTAGTGCATCTGTCTCAGAACGCCCTGGTTTTCCGTCTTTCACAAAATTTACCCTGGTACTGTCATATATCAAACACTGTTTGAAGAGCTGAACTCAGAAGTAGCCAGTGTACAGGACCATGCATAACCTCAAGGGAGTCAGTATCCTATAAGGTAAAATCAAATATACAGAATAATAATGTCTTGGCAAGTAGCATTCAAAAAATAAAATGAAATAGTTCCATTGACTTGTTTAGGAGACAGTATTTTTGATGAAAGGGGATTAGCGATATGCTACCTGGGGTGTGCTAGGGAGCTTGACATGATGATTATGAATAGACATTGTTGGTGTGGCATGAAAGCCTCTCTCCTCTTCCTACATCTCAGGGTCTTTTCCTTTCCTAGAAATCCAATCCAAGGCCACCTGACATCTTCAGCAAGGAAAGTAGCTTCCTTGGACTGCTATATGCAATGACCTGAAGTTGGAAACTTAAAATAATAAACCATAGAAATTTGTTCTCTCACTGTTGTAAAAGACAAAATTCTAATTCAAAATGTCTGTGAAGAGCTAGCTCATAATGAAGATTCACATGCTTTAGATGCAACATTACCGGGCACAATGCATTTCCATTACCCTGCCTTCCTTGCCAAGATGAATAGGAAGCAAAAATGAACACTTCTTTAAGCTGTTTGGTAACACTTTTTTAAAAATTTGCAGCAATAAGAAAAGTAATTTACATCAAAGAGTCCATTGTTGTGATAGATATATTCATGTGGTTCTTAAACATTTGCAGTTGGTTATTTATTTATTTATTTATTTATTTATTTATTTATTTATTTATTTTTGGAGAGTTTGGACCTGGGAATAGAGAAACCTAAAATTTTTAAATGGAACTTAATGAGCCAGACTAGTGAAACTTTTGAAAGCTATAATATTGAGAATAATATTGATAATGTGAACACTGTTTATGATGTTTCAAAGGAGGAATACAGATTTCACTAAGAACTAGCCTAGAGACTAGTCATGTTACATTTTGACAAAAGTCTGGAGGTATTCTTCACTTGATCTAAAAATTTGAGTGAGGTTGAGTTAAAAGTTGACAAAGTAGTTTATTGAAGAAAACTTCAGGATAGCATTTACATCCAAACTGTAGTGTGGATGTTGCTCACTGGTCTTAGTCAGACCCACAGTGGGAAAGAACAGAAATTCATGAAAAATGGGCAGTTTGAGGGGAGGAAAGGAATGGGAGCAAGTTTAAGCCACAGACAACATAGGCACATAGGAAGTAACTATAATTGTTTATGTGAGAATCATTGTTTATATGAGAAACCCCCCTGGCGGTAGAATCAGAATCCATCCCTGGTACATGAGCAGGCTTTTTGGAGTCCACTACCTATGATGGGACACTTCATGCAGACTTGAGGAAGGGGGAAGGGCTTGGACTTGCCTTCAGTGGATGTGCTTGCCCCCAGGAACCCTTGCCTTCTTCTGGGGGAGAATGGGAGTAGGTTGGGGGTGAAAGCTGGTGTGGGGAGGAGGGGGATCTCTGATTGGTATGTAAAATGAAAACAAATTTTCTTAATAAAAAATAATGGAATAAAAAAAAGAAACCTCATGCTCTGGATTAGGGTCATAAGAAAGCTATATAGAGAGTCGGAGAAAACCCCATTAAATGATAACTTTGACATATGGAAATGCCAACTCATTCAAGGACAGAGACTGTACTGATGATGCCTCCATAGGATTACCTGCTTCAAAGTGACCACCTAGGGAAGTGCTTCACTGGAGTTAAGTTTGAAGACATGTTGATACTGCTGAAACCATGCTCCAAAAGAGGGCCAGACTGTATCTTAAGCTGACAACACAACTTGACACAGTCATCCACAGGGCATTGGTTTTGCAGGAATGTAAGATGTAAGAGTAAGGGAGTCTTGGTTGTAGAAAGCCACTGAGATCAGGCAATGGTGGTAAGATCAGATTTCCTGAAAGGAGCCAGGCCCTGAGAGGCCATGAAGCTGGAGAGTAAAAGCTAAGTTGAGATAGAGTCCCTAAGATGTTGGAGATACCAAGAATAGGAGATATCTCAAAAGGAAATCTTCAGGCACAGACTGGAGCTAACTCAAGAAAGAGACCACATGTGCTGTGGGCAGCAAAGCTGATAAGTGGGACTACCCAAGGCTATAAGAGCCAGGATGATTCCATCACGAATCCCAGATGTCAAACACTGCTATGCAGAGTTTCCTGTTTACCTTGCTTGGTGTTAGTCTTGTTTTGGCATGATTTTTATTCTTATTTTTTAGCCATGTTTTCATTCTTCCTTTTTGCAATGGAAATATTTATTCTGTGTTATTGTTTACTGGTAATATGTAATTTTTTTTAAATTTTAAACATAACTTTAGTAATTCTCTAATAGTTTTAAATATGCATTCAATATATTTTGATCATATTCATCTCCCACTCCTTCCTTTAACTCCTACCAGACCTGCTCTCACCCAACTTCACATTTTTTTTTCCTTTACAACTCACCCACAGAATCCATTTTGTGTTGCTCATATACAGATAGGTGTGGGGCCATTCCCTGGAGCATGGATGGCCTTTCAGAAGCTGTAACCAGGAAGAAAACGACCTCTCCTTCTCCAGCTGCCATCAGTTATCAATAGCTCCTCACCTAGAGGTGGAGGCTGTGAGCTTCTCATCCTTCCATGCTGGGCTGTTGATTGGCTTGATCTTTTGTAGGCAACCACAGAGTCTGTACTTAGTGAAAACAGCAGTCATCTTGTGTTCAGAGACAGTGTTTTGCCCTGCTTCTTCCTAATCTCTGGCTCTTACCATCTTTCTGCCTCCAACTTCATGATGTTTCTTGTGTCTTGGAGTGAGGGGTGTGATATAGCTGTTCCATTTATGGTTGAGCACTCCACAGACACTCATTATCTCCACTCTGACAAGTGATTTTTCTGGGTTAAATTCTCTTCATTGCACAAAGAAGACTCATTGATGAGGTCTGGTCGTTGCACTAATCTATGGATATAAAAGTATGAATTTATCCAACCTTGGTTTCAACAATTCTCGCTCATATAAACCCTCCTCTTTCTCACTAATTAGACTCCCAGCGCTCCACCAGGGGCCTAGCCGTGGATGTCTGCATCCAGATTCCTCATTCCTTGGATGGGGTTTCTGGCACAACTATTAGGGTGTTTGGCCATCCCATCACCAGAGTAGATCAGTCCTGCTGTCTCTCGACCATTGCCAGCAGTCTTTTGTGGGGGTATCTTTGTGGATTTCTGTGGGCCTCTTTAGCTCTTTGTTTCTTCCTTTTCTCATGTGGTCTTCATTTACCATGGTCTCCTATTCCTTGTTCTCCCTCTCTTTTCTTGATCCAGCTAGGATTTCCCACTCTCTTTCCCTCGACCCTCGCCCTTCATTGCTCCCACTCATGTCCAGGCTGTTCATGTAGATCTCATCCATTTCTCCGTGTCTTTCTTGGGGTCCTGTTTCCAGGTAGCCTCACTGGTGATGTGAGTAGCAGTCCAGTCATCCTTGTTCCACATCTAGCATCCTCCTATGAGTGAGTACATACCATATTTGTCTTTCTGAGTCTGGGTTACCTCACTCAGGATGATTTTTTCTAGATCCATCCATTTGCCTGCAAACCTCATGATGCACAGAGACAGACAACCAAACGAATGGAAACACATGAACTATGAACCAAAGGCTGAGGGCCCCCCAACTGGATCAGGCCCTCTGAATAGGTGAGACAGTCAATTGGCTTGATCTGTTTGGGAGGCATCTAGGCAGTGGTACCAGGTCCTGGGCTCATTGCATGAGTTAGCTGTTTGAAACCTGGACTTATGCAGGGACGCTTGGCTCAATCTGGGAGGAGGGGACTGGATCTGCCTGGACTGAGTCTATCAGGTCGATCCCAGTCCTTGGGGGAAGCCTTGCTCTAGAGGAGGTGGGAATGGGGGGTGGGCTGGGGGAAGAGGAGGGGGGCAGGAAGGGAGAGAACAAGGGAATCTGTGGCTGTTATGTAGAAGTGAATAGTATTGTAAAATAAAATAAAAAAAATAAATAAAAAATAAGAAAAAAATAAAAAAGTATGAATTTAGAGGACAGTTTCATACCATGCCAATTTAGCAAAATAATAACAGTAGGTTCACCCATGGGCTCTATGAGATCCTCAACTCTGGGTTCTTTTCCAAATTTACAGTACCAGGCATCTATTTCCTCTTGTAGAAGAGGCCTCAAATATAATAAAAGGCAGTTATTTCAGGTATCTACTCCTGTAACCTTTTGCCACTACTGTACCTATTAGCCTATTTTATCATGCTAGTCATTGTTATAGCTCATGAGTTCACAGATGAGTAAGATTGCCAATGAATTTTCTCTCCTAGTAGTCCATATAATGTCCTTTGGTGCTCTGAAAGCTATCCAGCAGGGAGAGGGTGTTCTGGCCAGTATCAACTTGATTTCCCCATATCCTCTTCTCAGGTGCATGGTGTCTTCAGCATTAGTATCTTACCATCAAGTTGTGGTGGGCAACCAAAAGCAAGGTCAATACTCTGTATGGCTGTTTGGGTCTGTGGGATATCTCTGACCAAGAATTCCAGAGAAGAATTCCCCAGACATGGCCCTGGGCCTTTTATTTGGAAACTTGGAGGAGCATTATCCCCTGAGTAGGGCAACTGCAATGAAACTCATTTTCATGAAAATATATGAAGCTTATTCAATAGGTTTTCCCATGGCTTTTTCAAAATCCTTAGTGTTAATTACTCTTCTCCCCACCCCCTCTGCTTTCTTCTACATGCCCATCCTCTTCATGTAAACTTCCCTCCCGATTATCCCCACAACCTGTTTTAAATACAGACTCACAGTAAGACTTTGTCTTGAGCATTAGAAGATACTTTGGAATACCATTGAAACTGTTCGGAACTATAGGGACATTTTAAGTTGGACTCAATGCATTTTGCATTACGTGCTAGACAGGAGCCTTTGGTGGATCCAGGGCTGGAATGTTATAATTTAAAAGTGACATGTTTGGAGGTGAAGTTGACAAGGGGTAGACTTGTGATGGTTAATCTTGTTTGTCTGCTTGACTGTATTTAATTACGTAGACAAACCTCTGCCTGTGGTGTGAGTGTTTTTGGAAAGGTTTGACCAAGGTAGGAAGACCCACCCTGAATATGTATTAATATCCCATGCATAGGGAGTCTTAAACAGAATAAAAACGGGAAAGCAGATGGAGTACCAGTGTTCATTTCTCTTTACTTTTTGACTTTGATGTAATGTGACCAGATACTTCACATTCCTGCTCCATGTCTCCTTACCATAATGGACTACCCCCCAATTGTTAGCCAAAATAAAGCTTCCTTTCTTAAGGTGCCCCTCTCACTACCAGGTGTCTTGTCATAACAAGAAAATTAAGTAATATATTTACAGATGTATCTTTGTGGCTGGCAGTCAGGGTAGAATGTTTCTCCTTCCCCCAAGTCAGTATCTATTTACCCAGAGGATTCTAGTTCCTATGATGATGGACTTATACCAACCTTTCATTTGAATTCAATTTACTTCTGTTTGTATTTTAAAACATGAAGCTTTGACATCATAACATATCTGTTTCATTATTAGGCACTGTCAGCTTCTCTCCACCTTCTCAAGACTCCCTTACCACTCAGTAAACCCGCTCACCCCATGCTCCTCCTTAAACACAACATCCCCTTTCTAAGGGAGAGGGACTGTCTTCCTATAAAGCAGGTCTTTTGGCCTCTGGCTGGATATGAGCTCTGCCCAGGATTTGGGGCAGGAAAATAAAATGATTCCCAGCTGGAAAAACAGGCCTGCTGCCAAGCTGTCCCAGAACTCCGAAGAAGGGGATCAAGTGTCAGAGTCCCATCTGCCTTTACTTTTATTCTGGTTTTAACTCAAATTCCTTTTATTTCTGCAACATACACACACACACACACACACACACACACACACAGACTGAGACAGAGAGACAGAGACATAGAGAGAGAGAAACAGAGGGACAGAGAAAGAGAGACAGAGAAAGACAGAGAGAGACAGGCACAGAGATGCACAGAGAGACAACCACAGAGAGAGAGAGAGACAGACAGACAGAGAGAGAGAACAAATGTTCAAACAGTAAAAACAACTATGAAAAATAAAGTAGAAAATATAAAACAAAACAGCAGATCATCTTTCCTTTGTGTTTCTTCTTTTTGTTTTCTTTCCAAATCCCATATCCTATTCAGAAAAATACTTGACATATTCTTCTCTGGAACCACATACACATCCAAGTAAGGACATATACAATTACATAAAGTTAAAGTTTGTTTTCTTTGTTTGGATTTTACATTTTATACTCATGTATATGTTTTTGTGTGTACATATTTATCAGTGTGGGAAACAGACTCAAACTTTATAGAGCACACACATTTCATTTACTCAGTGATGAATAAAATGGAAAGATTTTCTTTATTTGAATGCACACATATGCCTCATTTTAAACAGTTACAAAGGACTTCATTCAGGTGAGGTATCAGTCTGTGCAAATCATTTCAAACAGCTTCTAATGATGTCAGTCCATGCAAGCCTTAACCTTCTGCCTCTCCACCCAATTATTCTCTCCTCTGTCATTTTTTCACACAGCAAAATATAATTGGAATGCAATAAACATATGCATGATATTATTTATACATGTGACAATTCATATTATATAAAATATTTCACATGGTATCTGTAGTAATTTTTATATATAATCATGTACTTATTAGGTCTCAAGGTGGCTGTAATCTCTACTTTATCCACAAGTAACAGAATCCTTAGTGTCTGACATGAATAAAAGAGAACTAAAGTTCATGGTTCTGAGGAGCCTTATTTAAAGTTAAGGACAATCAGACCCGTGTCCTTTACATTTAATATTGTGCCTACTCAGTGCTTTGTCTTTTCATGGACAATCTGGCACAGAGTATACCCTTTTGTCTCTCGCCCTACCATCTTTTCTGGCCACATTTTTTCTTTCCTGAGTCAGTTCTCAATCCTTAAGGACCAGAGGGAATGTAAACATCCTATGGCTGAGCGAGTGCAGAGGGATGATGTGTCAAGCTTGGCTGGCTTCTCTGTGGACTGTCACCCCCCACGTCCTTGGGGCCTGCGTGTGTCTGCCATACTTCCTGTGCAGTCTTCTCCTCCCACGATCACACTCACAAGGCAAAAGAAAAATAAACTTGGCCCAAATTTAGCCTGTGTTGACTTCTGGGTGGGCCTGATAGTTGTGTGGCTGAAACCAGTCCACTCCTGGCACCAATTACAATGGCCTGCTCTTTAGAATGGGCATCTGAGGGGAGCCACCCACATTGTCCCCACTGTGACATTAAGGAGGATTTTGCAGCATTTTGAGAGCTTGAGTGATATAAAACTGACTGAGAGTTCTCTACTCTGGATGGCCCCATCTCTGTAGCTCTGTAAAGCCTCTGCTCAATGTGAGCCTCAAGTCACTTTCCTAGACATCAACTGAGGGGCCACTAATCCAGGTGGAGTTCCCCTTGCCGTTTAAGCAGTTTGTCGAATATAGTTCATTTGGAAGCAGAAAATAAAGACTAGGAATAGAAGCTGTGTCTCCTCTTTGTTCCCTACTTTTTGTAGCATGCCTAAGACTCTGTTTATTTCTTCAAGCCTGGAGAGTGTCCTTCTCCTAATTCAAGGACGCAGAAGAGACCTTCACAGAGACCATGAGAAGAACACAGGTCCCTTGTAGAATGATTAACAGGAAGAATATCAGAGCTGAGCAGTGTAGCACCTGCCTGTAACCCTAGCACTGAGAAATCTGAAGCACAAATGAGAAGATCATGAATTTGAGCCCAGCTTGATTTACACAGGGACAAAAACACTTCTAATTCACATGGAGAACCTGCAGACAAGGGCCATTTATGCTGATCTGGAATTGTTCCATTCTGTATAAAAGTTTTGCATACACAGGACCAGGGTCTAATTATTTTTCTTTTTTCATCCCTGTGGATGTTCTTTTCCTGAAGTATAGACATAAGTGTAAATTTTAATATCCTAGGATTTTTTTTTTTTGCTGTGGAGGGAATGCATCACAAGTAAGAAGATTATGCTAATTATAGGGTACCATGTTTATCTTTGCATATCATAGGGCATCTTGGCCTTTCAAAGACACCGAGAAATTGTTTTATTTATTGAAGGACTTTCTGAAATTATTTGACAAAGGATTATTATCTTCTTTTTAACAACCTCCCCACCATGTAATTCATGAGGAGTCCAAAGGAATCTGTTTAGCCCTTCGTAGTCAATGAATGAATAAAATTTTGAGTTCACAGTATTGCCCTCTCCAACACATAGGCAAACTCAGGCAGCTGGGTAGACATGGCCACCCATACATGCCTTTAACCCTAATATTGGAGACTTTCACCCACTTAGGGAGTAACTGACCAGAAAGAAGGGCTTCTCATGGTCAGCATCAACGCTTTCCAGTGAATGACCTTAGAGAAGCCAGGAGAATCTAGTTGATTGTTGGAAATGGTGCACTCAATGCTAATCAGATGAGAAGTGAGCTGGGACAACTGTAAGGTAAAGTGGTGTTATGCTATGTTCATGGTGTCCCAGTCCTAGGAAACTATGAATCTTGGATTGAGAGCCCCGGTAAAGAGGTGCCAGCTATTTGTTTAGATTAGTAGTAATGATCTCATTCCTATTCAAACACAAAGTCTACATTGGGGAGGTCACTGGTTCCTGTGAAGTGAGGTAGGCCAGGCAGGACTGGAGGGCATCTGACTGGCAGAGTTACAGAAGGCTATCCTCTACTGTGCTCCTGGAGATCTTCCTCCCCATCAGAACTTGGACAAGAGACACAAGAGTCCATTGCCATATGCCACTATCCCTTTCCATTGCAAGGAAACCGTAGATGTGGGGTCACAATCCACAAAAATGAAGAAAACAACCATCTGCGCCCACATGTATGTGAATATAGGTAGATGCACCTGTGTTTGCAGGCATTAAGAAATATTTGCAGATATACATATGTGTCAGGAATTTCAGACATAGAGGGTATTCTTTGTCCCAGAGGACATGCATTTTGATCATATGATTAAAAAAATTATATTGTATATGAAGCTACTTGTCTTTTATCATCATCCCAGCTTCTCTAACTTGGCTGAATGACATTAACACTTTACACTCTTTGTATTAGTTTTCTTAAGAGGAATGAGCATAAAATTTGGGGTCAAGGTAAAGATTGGAAGTTATACAAATAAAGTTCTCAATACAACAGGAACTCATTTGATGGCATTTTAAAAATTATTATTGCACTAACCATTAAGCAATGTTCATAGATTGAGAACATTGGAAGGACCTTCTCTATAGCAAAGAGCAGTATTTTCCAAAAGTTTCCATTCACAAGTGTTGAGGGATGACTTAGACGAGGATGTATTATAAACACATAGGGAATTGTTAAACAATAAATCAGTAAAAACATAGGAAGAGTTTGATTAGAGTTTACACAGTGCTATCCAGGAAGGGATGTGTGTGAGAGCAAGTACAAATGGCCATGCTGTGTTTTATTAAGGGAAAAAAAAAAAAAAGAGTTGCCAGTGGCACTCACATGTGCCTTTGCCTAAAAATGGACAGAAGGATATGTGTAACCCAATAAGAAATCACCCGGTTGCTATTAACACAGTCTTCCATGTTACATTAACTGCCTTGAGCAGAAAAAACACAATGGGAGAGAAGAAGAGAATGAAACAAAAGGTTATTGCAAGAAAAGAATTGAAAGAAGTTTACAACTTTTTAGCATACCATAAGCAGATCACAAAACTGTAATAGCTAGCCAGTACCTAGCCACTGGGTGTGAACATCAGTTTGTGCACTCAGCCACTCACTAGTCAGTCAACAGTGGGACATACCAGTCTGTTCTCAAAGTTCTTATGTGAGGCCTCCCATGGAACCCTCGCTTTCCCATGATATCCTATCCATACTCCCAGCGCACAGACCATGAAAAGTAAGGTTCATGGAGATTAAGTAACTCAGTCAGCCCGGGTACTGACAGTTAGTCTGGATTTATAACCTCCAAGTCCATTGTTTCAGAGCACACCAACAAACTTTCAAATCCAATGAATCAAGCAGAGTGAACACTGGAGAAATGGCATCTTGGGTCCTGACAGTGTGAGTTCTGTGTTAGGAGACTCCCCTAAAGTCACAGTGTCTCTCTGGTCAGAGGGCTAGCATGAGCTGCAGAGTTAACAAGAGGTCAGGAACGGAGCTGCATGGAATGCAGACTGGGGGATTGTTCTCTTTCCTTTTTTTTCTTTTCCTTCTCTCCGACCCCAGCACCCCATCCTAATACTCCAGGGCTTGGTTTTACTTTCTTTGGCTTGAGAGCAACCACTGAAAGAAGTCAACAAGCCAGAGACACAGCAGACAGTCAGCCAGAGAAAGACAAACAAAACTGATACCGAGCAAAAACTGCACAGGCATTGAAAATGGGAGCTCTAATTTTCACATCTCTGCACGAAGCCTGCCAGATACAGGGCTCGGAAGGAGAAAAGAAAAAAAATAAATCTGATTTGTTCTCAAAGGGGCCAAAAATAACCTTGCTTTATCTTGCAGAAGAAAACAGAAAACCTTTGGTTTCCTTCCGTTTGGCTGTCCTTTCTCCTTGGCTGGGACAGGCAGTGGGAGCCCCAGGCTGAGGCCTAGAAGACGACAATGGTCCAAAATAGTCTATGGAACAAGGAGATGCTGGGGTGTGAGCAAAGCTGATGACTAAGAGCCCTGAGTTTGGCTAGGGGCAACTATGGAGGAGGCAGCTGCAGCCTGAAGAGGATTTCATTTGTATATGCTAATTACAAGTCATTTCTGATCAGTAACAGGCCTTCTCCCTTGCCCCCACCCCTTCCAGAATATTTTATGTGTCCTTGCTTCCCACCCTTACTGGCCCTCAGAGTTTCTGGATGTTTTGCCAAATTCTCTTCTCTGGATTCTACTTCCGGGCTATTTCCATCTTCCTCACATATTCTACAATACAACTCTGATGTTCCTGTCTTCTGGGGATTCGTCATCAAATACAGAAAACAGTCTTTATTACATCCAGGGCAGCATTCGATTTGTCTCCCTCTGACCTTAGCCATCTTTCTCAATTTACTGCCTGTTCCTCAGCATTTTGGTTTGGCCTATAAACCTGCTTCATCCCCTGGCCTTGGCACCCTAGCACCTTGTTTTATCTCCCCAACTTCCAGGACATCTTTTCTGCTCTAATGGTATCTTTTATTTGAGGGAAGGATTCCTTCTGCAAATTATCTTTCAGTGACTTATCAATTCATTCCTGAAAACAGTATAGTTTCAGAAATGTATTGACAAGAAACCCAAGGTCAGAGAGGAGACAAAACATATTCAAAGTCACAGGCTTGTCAGAGATGGAATTGATGCACCCCATGCCACTGGAATACAACCTTATGTGATTGGCAGCTGCCAAAACCACAAGCATGAGGTTCCCTCAGTTCCTGAGCCCTGTAAATGGCACATTGCTACTTCTGGAATAGCAATGCTGTGAGAGAATCCAGGTGTTGCTGCTGCTGGAGAGAGAGCTGATGATGTTGCCCTACACTTTTTTTTGCCTCTTAAATTTCTCCACAATAGGGAAAATCTATTTTTAGCTCAGAAATCAAGCATGGTGTTATGGTTTTTGCAAAATTCCCTTAAAAAAAACAAAACAAAACGCAACAAACACAACGTCTGTAGATGAACTTCTAAATGGTCTTATTAAATAAAACATATGGAGCCAGATATAGGGGTGAAAGCCTGAGAGAGATCAGAGGACTAGAAACAGCCCCATGCTAACCTAACCTCACCAACTCTGCAGCTTCCAAAAGCAAGATACTTCCTGTCTATCCTGTCTATCTATGCCTATATGGCTTGCTGTTTTGCTATCTGATTTGTTCTCTCTGTCCAGCTATATCACTTCTTCTTCCTGCGCAGCTCCGTCACTTCCTGTCTGTCTGTACAGACCTCCAGACCTCCATGGTTAACTAATGTTGGAATTTAAGGTGTGTGCAATCATGCCTGGTTCTTTTCCCAGTGTGGTCTTGAACTCACGTAGATCCACAGACCCCTGCCTCCCGAGTGATAGGATTAAAGGTGTGTGCTAACATTGCATGACTTTTATGTGTACTTATAATGGCTGGCTTTTTCCTCTGATCTCCAGGCAAGCTTTATTTATTAGAGCACAAATAAAATATCACCACAAACATCTCATTATAGTGCAGAGGAAAAGAAAAAAAAAGTCCTGACCAAACCAAAGAGAGTCCCATGAAAACAGGTGTGGAAAACAGGAGGCTCCACAATGAGTGCATTCTGTATGAAAGAGGCAGCTGGGATGTGTGATGAGAACACTTTGATGAGGAAGACCCTGTTGAGTGACTGTGGGTACCTGACCTGAAAGAACCATCTCAAAGTGAATGAGTTTCACTCAGCTCAGTCAGTACCAAGACTCCCCTGGGCCCTCATTTGTGTCAGTTGCACACTTGATTACACATTGAAGGAGCCATGTCTTCTGACTTCTCCAGCTCTGTGGTCAGAGTTCTCATGAAAATGAAAATTCTGAAGTCCATTTCTGGACCTCCTGAGACAGAAATGCTGAACAGGCAGCACTGTCTGCATTCTTAATAAGATTTCTGGTAGACCCTGATACTTTTTGGATAATTGCTGCTAGAAACATTGGGAAAGACACAGACAGGAGATGGGGGATATTCTACTGCGTCCCCCTGCTCCCAACAGGAGTCCCCATAATATTTCATCCTGTCCCTCATATAATCCTGTTTTCCCTTCATCTTCACACAATCCTATTTTCAGAAAGTTTTTATGATCACTGATGTGTTGCATGTTTCAACTTTGACAGCATTTCCTGTGTCCTCAGAAACTTCTCCCATAAAGGCACCCCAGCCGTTCATTGCTAATTGGACATGGAGAGCCTTGCATGAGTTGTGTTTGCATCTAGGAGAAGTTGCATCCTGCAAGCAAGGCAATGATGTCTATTTTCATGGAGGGGACTGTCTGGCAGAAGGAACAGATGCCAGAGAAGCTATGTGATGCAATAGACATGCCACGATAGAGTGGTACACACATAGGGCCACTGCATTGCCACAACAGAAAGAGCCAACTCTGCCCAGCTGACAGACTGAAGAGGAGAGGGAGAGAAAAGATAAGGAAGAGAGGGTGCTGGGTGGGAGGCTGAACAAATACAGGGGAATAAATGGAGTGAGTGGAGAAAGGGAGGAATGGACAGAAGGCAAGTAGAGGTGGAGGAAAGAAGGGATGGAGGGAAGATTACAAAGAAATAGAGGGAAGAAGAGAAGAATTTAGGTTAGCCTTTATTCCCTAGAAGCCCTGTCTTCTTGTACATTTACCTTCAATAAGTACCTTAGAAAGGATTTTGAGGCAGAGGCTATAGCCAAAGGAAAATCCTCAGTGCTCCCCAAATGCAATTTCCCCCAGAATAATATACTCTAATGTTCCTCCCCATGCCCAGCTGTGGAAGACTGAGATGGAGACTAGAGTCCTCCCTTTATTCCTCCTCAACACTGACATGTTTTTTTACCAATGGTTGTTTACCCTGACTATATGTGAAAATCATCCCCAGAGCTCATAAAATATATTCTCATTGGGGTAATTTGTTTGGAATTAATTTCTGTCCAGTGAGATAGAAATGCAGATATACTAAATGGCCCCCTCATTCTTAGCAAGAAGAAAGAACATCTTTTCTACTTCAAGTCATGGTCATCTTCAAAAACCTGGAGTTTCAGCAATCATTATGGATGAGCAGGCTCTGCATTCCATCTCCTGTTTGTAGCAGTTATGTGACCTTGAACATGTCTATTTTGCCTCATTTACTTTACTCAGAATAAAAGTGTCCATGTTGGGGCTGGAGAGAGGGCTTAGCAATTAAGAGCATTTGCTACTCTTACAAAGGACCTGGGTTTGGTTCCCAGCACCCACACAGTCATCTCTAACTTCAGTTCCAGGCAATCAGACACCCTCTTCTGGCCTCTATGAGCAGCAGGCACTCACATCCTGCCATAGAGCATGTGCATACATTCAGGCAAAACACCATTCCACCGAAAATAAGTAAGTTAATCTGAAAAAGGAACCCATCTTGTGACACTGAAGAGACTAAGTGACTAAATTGCCAATCAATGCATCTAAAATCTTAGCAAAGTTGCCAGGATTGAAGAACCCGAGTTGATGCTAAAGCAGTATTGCTTGTTAAACCTATGCAGAGTAGGACACAGTCATCATGTCCCAAGTCCACAATCTAACTATTCTACTTCTTTTTGTATGACATTGAGATTACATAAGAATTAGCTTATTTGGGGCAGGGGTGGATTCTTCCTTTTTGGTTTGTATGCTCCCTCCCTTCTAGTTCATTGTTTTTTGTTTTGGGTAGAGTCAGAATAGGATTTCAGTACATGAACTTTTCTGAAGGCAGCCCTCCTCTCTCCTGCTCTTGCATGTGTGCCTATTCCCAATTCTGATGCTGTGCTGGTGGTCCAGGCTGGGCTGGGTTGAGTTGGGCATAGTGATAGATGTTGTCCTCTCATCCTCTTCTCATGCCCTATTAATGAGGCTCAGGAATTCTCCTTCATTATAAGCATGTTTGCTCACTTATATTCTTGGGAAGTTTATCCAGTTTTGTACTTTTACAACGAGGCAGTAAGACTTTTAAGCTGAAAGACTCTTAGATTCAACACTTATAGAGAAATTTGATTCTCAAGAAGGCATATACTAATTTATTTATTTTCACATAAAGAGGTTTCTCTCAGGGTGAAGGTTCTCAGTGTTTGAATAAAATAAGTTCTCTTCAACTGTGCCATGTTTTTGTAACATTCAATTGTCTTCTGGACTGGATGAAAAGACTTCAAATTTTACATAGCAAAGTTTGCATCAATCTTTTATTTCCACCAGATAGCTCAAGGTTATGATGTTCTCTTGTCTTTGAAAGAAAACAAGGCCAGACTGAGCAGAATATATGAATTGGGTTCAGCTTTTCCCTGGGAGGAGCAGCCTTTTTTTGTTGTTGTTCATAATTTATTATTAGAAAGATTTATAAAGCCATTTTGTAAGTGCTTCAGAAAGCAGGTTTGGGACAGAAATATCATCTAGTTAAACCCACTAAACTGCTGATACAGGAGAAAAGTTGGGTTGGGTTTATGGAACCAAATGTGGTCAATAATGTTGTCCTCAGAGACTGTGTCTAGGACTTTGTTCTCTGGGAGTCCTCCTCTCTTTGGCTCAGAGTCCCAGAACAGTAGCTGTGGTGTAACAAAAAAAATCTCTCTGGCTCTCCGATCCTGTTCAGTGACTGCCTCTTTCAAGATTCTTTAAATCAAAAAGTCCTCAACTCTCACTTCCATTCCCTTAAGATTTATTTGTGTTTATGTGTAGGTGTGTATTTGTTTGCATGTGTATGCCATGTACATTCAAGTGCTCATGAAAAGACAGTACCAGATGTCCTGGAGCTGGAGTCACAGGCAGTTGTAAGCCACCAATGTGAGTGCTGGGTACAAAATCCAGTGCTTCGGGAAGAGCAGTAAGAGTTCTTAAGCATGAGCCATCTCTTCAGTCCCTCTTTGTAACTTTGGTGTGCATTCTCCTTAACTCTCAGTTTAGATTCTTTCAATTCTGCTCTCTTTCCATTGCATGCTGCTGAGAAAGCTTCCTTTGCCCAGATCCCCATCCATGGTTAGAAGGATCTTGTAGATGTCTCCACACTGGGCTAACTCATCTGTTGACTTATGTGAGTCTTCCAATAGCTTAAAAACAGCATGTGGGAGAAGAATAGAATGGCTTAGTTTCTCCTGCTCACTTCTTCATGGCACATTTGGGCTGAAATTCTATAGAAAAATGTTAAAATAAATGTCTCTCTGATGATTGGAAGCAGTTTCTGCACTCATATTTCCAGTATCACTGGGTCCATAGATTAGGATGACCTTTCTCCTCCACTGCTGGGCTCAATTCCAGTCTAGCTTTTGTATGAGACATGATCTCTGTCGTTCTACCTCTTTCATCTCATCTCTTGTACCTCCTTCCCTCTTTTGACATCTGAATTTCACATGTTCAGGACTGAGTAATTTAGCCAGGTTTAATGACATGCACCTATATGATCAGCACTTAAGAAGCTGAGGCAGAGCATCATGAGATCCAGGTCAGCACAGACTAGGAAAGAAGGAAGTCTTTGCTTTAAAAAATTCTGTGGGTTTTCGAGTGTAATTTCGAGTTCCTCTTCAAGAACTCAGCTTCCCAAATATGCCAAAGCCATCTTGAGAAAATGGAAAATACTTGTATCTGTTCCAAGTTGAAAGATTATTACATGAATAAATACTTTATAAGCCATTGACATCGGACAGACTAATTCAAATGTTTGCTGCAAAGAAATAAAATGACCAATATCTTTAGTATAATTTGGAGTTTCTTGAATGTTCATAGTCTCTTGTTGGGAAGATCTGAGGATCTAAAAAAAATCATACATTATAAAGCTTTCTCTAAGATCTGACATTATGACCACCATCTTGGAGACTGTCCTTGCTAGAACTTGGCATGTACTGCCCACAGCACCCTTGCTGATTCACAATAAAATTGTGATAAAATGTCTAATTTCCATAGGTCATAGTTCTTCCAACCCAGGTATTATGATCTGATTTGGGTATCCTAACACTTTACAGCTTTATGTGATTGTTGTTGTTGTTTTTTTGTTTGTTTGTTTGTTTTTTGCATCAAAGCCAGTTCCCAATAAATGTCTTAGAATGAATGAGTACAGACATAAACCTGACCTAATTGCTTTTATGTTCTGTTGCCTGCATAGGGTGGCTTCAGGCCATACAAATTTTAGCCAGATCTGAAAACACTATCTCCCTTTCATGACAATGGCTCCTGAATATTAATGGATATAAACACTTATTGGACTGAGGCCAAATTGGGTTTACTATGCCTTCCTGAACAGAGACAGGCATCTTTCCCAATCCCCTGAACTTGGAACAAGAGAGTACTAGTTTCCTTTTCCCTGTAGCTGGGCAGTCAACATTCATCCAATTTAGGATCCTAAATCTCCCACCACATCTTAGAAAATAAATCCAAGTAGCATTTTTGTTAAGTATCCAGCTCTTCTCCTAACACAGTTCCTGATTATATACTTTCTAGATTGAGATAGCCTTTATTTCCTGTGCTAGCCTAAAACAGCATCCCCTTCTTTCAGACAGCTCAACATGATGACTACAGCCTCCTGCCCAACCAGGAAAAGAATATGGTCTTACTGCTTATAAATTTTGCACTCATTTCCTCCATATTTACGAACATTCATGAAAAATTGAGAAATCTCATGAGCTATATGGATGGGTCACTGTATAATTGCCTACAAAGAATGAAAAGCATTGAGGATATAGAAGTAAAAGAATGATATATAATTCATAGTACGGAGATGAAAGGTGGGCGAATATGAAGCAGCTCTTCTTGAAAATGTTTAATCATTTTTTAATATCAACACACCTTATTATAAAGACAACATTGCTTATCCAAATACAATCAGTAAAAATACTCCTGTCTTTAATCCAAAGATTACAGAATTCTCAAATAGACCCTAGGATAAAGCATCTTATGAATATGGTGTGAATATCAGTTAAATACAGATTTCTTAATAGTTGAGCCATTATGTAATTAAATAATGTTTGTATAATGACAATTGTGCATTCCATAAGTGAGAGTTGGATTTAATGAGACATTTATTGGCACAAATGATTAATAATGAACCTCTCTGTGTGGAAGGTAATTTATACACATATGATGTGGCCAAGAAGAAAAGCTCATTTTAATGCTTACCTTGTGTCCTGTGCTGCCTGCTTCATATCCAATTCAAATCAATTCCTGGTTAAAAAACCTTACTCTAAGACTGAACTCATTAGGAGTGAGACAATGGACAAAGGTACCTTTGAAAACAACTGCTGAGGTTATGGAAGATTTGTGCCAAGACTTACAACTGACATTACATTTTGCTAGTAACTTAGATTTTAACCCCAATAACTTAATTAGAAATGTTGTAGAAACTAAAATAAAAATTTCTTTCTTTCTTTTTCTTTCCTGGCATCCTTTCTTTCCTTTCACCCTCCTTTCTTTCTGTCTATCTCTCTTTTTCTTTGTTTTTTCCTTCTCCTCCTGCCCAACCTGTCCCCCGTCTCTGTCTCTGCTCTCTCTCTCTCTCTCTCTCTCTCTCTCTCTCTCTCTCTCTCTCTCTCTCATCTTCATTCAAGAAATGCTCAATCATACCACAAGGACACTTGCTCAACAATGTTCATAAGAGCATTATTAGCATTATTTGTAATAGCCAGAATCTAGATGCCCCTCAACCAAAGAATGGATAAAGAAAATGTTGTACATATACACAATGGAGTACCACTCAGCAGTAAAAAAACAATGATCTCATGAAATTGGCAGAAAAATGTATGGAGCTAGAAGATATCATCCTGAATGAGGTAACCCAGACTCAGGAAGACAAACATGGTATGTAATCACTCATAAGTGGAGACTAGATGTAAAGCAAAGGATAACCAGACTACAACCCACAGCTCCAGAGAAGCTAAGTAACAAGGAAGACCCTAAGAGGGACACATAGATCATCCTGGGAAGGGGAAATAGATGAGATCTCCATGAGTAAACTGGGAGTGAGGGGGGCAATAGAAGGTAGGATATGGGGGATAAGAACATAAGGGAACAGGATGGTCAAGCTGGAACAGGGACAGAGTGGGGGAGCAATGAGATACCTTGACAGAAGTAGGTATCATGGGGATAGGGAGAAACCTGGTACTAGACAAGTTCCCAGGAATCCACAAGGATGACCCCAGCTTAGACTACTAGCAATAGTGGAGAGGGTGCCTGAGCTGATTTACCCTGCTAATCAGATAGATGAATACCCTAATTGTCATCATAGAGTCTTCATCCAGTAACTGATGGAAGCAGATGCAGAGATCCACAGCCAGGCACCAGGCCGAACTCCAGGAGTCCAGTTGAAGAGGGAAGAGAAATTCTATTAGCAAGGAGCATCAAGATTATGACGGGGAAACCTATAGAGACAACTAAGCCAAGTTAGTGGGAACTCATGAAATTTAGACCAACAGCTGTGGAACCTCCAGGGAAATGGACTAGGCCCTCTGCATAAGCGAGACAGTTGTGTAGCTTAGTCTGCTTAAGGGGTCCCTGGCAGTAATATCAGGATCCATCCCTGGTGCATGAGCTGCCTCAACTGAATGTACCAGGCTCTGTGACTCCTCATGGGAAGCCTTACCTTTTCTGAGGAGGGACTGGGGAATGGATTGGGGGGAGGGCTGGAGAGTGGTGGGAGGAGGGAAGAGAGGGAGATCTGTGATTGGTATGTAAAATGAATAAAAAAATTCTTAATAAAAAAGAAAATTAGATAATTTGATCAGGTGTAACTATGTCATGAATGACAAATTATGAATGTATGATACATGCTGAGCCCTTGTGAAGCACAAAACACACTGAAGGTGCTATAACACATCCTGTCATTGGCAGAGAACACCCAGTATTATTTTAATTTTATAAATGGAAGTGCATCCTTAATAGATGACTGTCATCATAATTGTCAAGCAAGAGATGACAACCTTATAGTAGTTGAGTCATATTGGGTGCAGTGGTTCTTGAGATATTTGTGTACACACACACACACACACACACACACACACACACAATGTTCATATATTATATTCATATATATACACTATGTTCATATATATATATACATACATATATATATATATATATATATATATATATATATATATACTATATTTGTTACTATTGCAGTATCCTAGTTTATATTACAAATCACAAACATGGGTTTGAGTCTTGGATTGACTATTGTTCTTTGATATTGTTTCATATACTTATGATAAAATATCTGAAACAAAGTGATTATTTTTGCTTTTCATGGATATTATTTGCATTGCATTGATATACAACTAGAAAAGACTGGTGTTTTAAACTATTAGATCATCTCATTCAATTATCTTCAATTATTTAATCCATCTCTTCATTTCTTTAAGCAATTGTTAGGGTTTTGAGTGTAGTTGTTTTATAGATTTAAATATTTAAATTTTTTATTTATTATTCTCAGTTACAACTACAGCTTCTGCTCCCTCCATCCTCTTAGTCCCCTGCCACCTCCCTTCTCCCTCAAGTCCACTCCCCATCTCTGTCATCTCCCCACAAAAAAAAGAGCAAGCTTCCCAGGGACATCAGCTGAACTCAGCACAATTTACTGTAAGACTATGCAACAAGATGATTTTTAAATAATTTAAATTGAGTTCTCAATTTCCAGAGTTTGTGAAACCCAAGTTCAATGTGCTGGTGTGATTTTGGTTTTCTGGTGAATGGACACTTCATTGCTGGTAAAGGCTCCAAAGAGGAAGAACATTGTGTCCTAGTGTGATGACAGGAGAGGAGCAAGAGAGTCAAACACTATGTGGACCTCTTTTAATAAAGACATTAATTCCATTCACTGGAGAAGAGCCCTTCTGACCTAACTACCTTTTACAGACCCTACAATTACTATTTTTGCATTAGCCATTGATTTCAATATTTGACGTCTGAACAGATAACATTCAAACATGGCTATGGTTTATGCTTTACCTTCAGGAAGTCACTACATGCCTTCTGCAATGGGAGTGCTGGTATTCCCTTCTCTCTCTTATGCTAAGAAGAAATAGATCACTGACCCCAGACTATATTCTCATTGTCCATTTCTTTGTTCTAAATGGAAACTAGTCAGCAAGATACAATTTTGCCTGTGTCTTAACCCTCATGTAGCACAGTGTTTCACATAGAGAATATACTAGTTAATAATGGGGAGATTACTAAATATACTAATTTAACTCTGTCCAAAAGTATTCTTCTGTGATTTCTGCAATTCTATGCAAGATAGAAAGGAGAGTCACAGTACTCTGAGACACTGCTCTTTCTGTGACTTTGTTCCTTTCATAGAACTGACACATCCCTGGGATATCAGTCCTGGCAGTAACCTTTCTTGAAGTAGGGCTAATATGATAAACAACAACTCTAAGTCAGAGTTGACAAAATTTCCGTTTGGACTTAGCAAACAGGATCACCAGTGAAAGCAAAGGTTGAACTTACCCTAAGGTTGGATTAGTTTTGCCAATTCCAAGATTAAGGAAGATCTTGAATAAGATTCTGAGGCAGAGAGAAGGCTGGACAGTTAATAATATAGCAAGGGAAATTTATAAAGAGGGAGTATGTGGATGCGTGAGTTAAAAATAATAATTACTCATATTTTTCTAAAATTCTAATTGTAGTATCACTATAAAATATGTGATATTACAATAAAAATAATAATCATTAGTTTTCATTTTTCTAAAATTGTAATTATAGTTGGACAGAAGAACTATAGATTTTTATTTTTTCTACCTCATTCCAGATTTTCAGGCAGGCAAATGAAATATTTTCAAATAGGTTATGTACATTTTAGAAATCATCATGTTTTCTGTATTGCCAAATGCTGCCAATAGTCTTGGGACAGTTTACTTGGGACCAAGGTTTCTCCTTTGGGTTTCTTTGGATCTCAGTTCTCTTTCTTCCACACAGGAATTATATGACCTTGGAGAAAGTCCTTAATACTTCTCAGCCGTAATTCTGCTCACTATTCACCAACCAACAAACAAACACACAAATGAACAAACAAAACAAAACAAATGTGGTTGCTGAGCTTAGAGCTTCAAGTCTGTTCTCAATAAAGCAAATATGGATTCGACATTCAGTCATTGTAAGACAAGTGTTAGGAATGAGTTCTCATTTGTTATATCCCAACCTTCACATACACATACACACACACACACACACACACACACACACACACACACACAAATACTCACAATGCTAAACCATCCTGTTTCCATCTGGGCTTTGAAAGCCATCTTATAGTAAAGTCAAACTAGGATAATTCATATTTATGATTAATTTTTTTCTCAAGGATTGAGTGCGCTATATCCCACCTGTAACCTTAACTACAAATGGTTCTGTACTACCTGTTCCAGGAAATGACAACCATGCCTTTGTTTTCAAAAGCTGTTATGACCACATTGTAATGACTAACTTGTTCTGACTACCGAGCAATCATGTCTGTTTTAAGAGGTTATTACAGCCAACTTGTTGTGTTTATGTTCTGCTTCTGTAACCCCATCTGTTTCCTTGCCTAACCTTCCATTTGGTAATTCTCCACTTCTGAACTAAAAAACCTTATCTTACCCATGTCCAAGACTGATCTCTTGAACCCCACCTTCAGGGAAAGACAGCCCATGTGCATGAATAGAAAAAGTTTGCTTTAATTAAGTTGGCTATGATGATTTGGGTTGATGGTCTTTCTTTTATCTGTGTGATTAACAACACACACACACACACACACACACACACACACACACAGAGAGAGAGACTGAGACAGAGATAGACAGAGACAGAGAGAGACAGAGACAGAGAGACAGAGGGAGAGAAAGAGTTTACTTAAACAAGAGTTTCTTCAGCAAACTGAAATTACTCATATACCCAGGATGAAATCCATTCTTCAAACACTGTTGCTTTTTGGATCACATATTAGCACAAATGCAAAGGAATGTGGATGCATCTACTACAGTAGGTTTTTAATATAGACATATTTGTCATTCATGTTCTAGGTCAGTAGTTCCAGACCGAACCAACTCTTTACTGTCAATTGAACAGTAAAAATATTATTTTATCAAGACAGAAAAGGACATAGTGCATTGTATGCGCCAGACAGGAAATGCCATCTGTGGGTACCTTCTCATGACCCTATCCTTTCAAAACATGCCTGAAAAAAAAATGTGGGAAAACCTTTGGATCTTCAAAAAACCTATTTCTTTTTCTGTCTGGGAATGCTGTCGACCCATGTTTCTCATGCTGCCTGCTTGTAAGTGGAACTTGGTTCTAAGTTAAGACTAATAATGATCTATGAGCAGAAACAATGAACCAACCCACACCCAACCTCCTGTAAAACTGAGAGGTTCTCTAGTTTCCTAGCAGGTTGGAGACCACCAGTATGGCCTGAGACCTAAGGGTAAGAGAGTCACCAGCTTCCTGTGGTTTGAGTCTCTGACTTTGGTGTTTTGAAGACCATTACTAAACACCCATTTCTACTTTACACCCCTGCAAGAAATAAACACTAACCCATTGGGGTTCTGAGATTTTTTGTTGTAGTATTCATCTCCACCAAGAAATGACAAACCTGGATGTTACCCAGTGGTAACAGACAATAGACAATTGGCAAATTCTTCACAGAGTCAAGCTCATTTACACATGAAAACGGAGTTCATTCATAACTGCAGGTCTGGGTCTGGAAATGCAGAAGCAGAGTTCAGAACTCAAAAGCTCTGCCTGCAAAGACATCTGCTAGTGAACAAGACTCCCAGGGCCTCCTGGGGGTTGTCAAAACCTTGGTAGACAGGAAACTTCCCAGGCCAAGTGCCCCCTGCTGTCCTAATCATTACTTCCAGAAAGCAGTAGTACCTCTACAGGAGTATTTTTAGAGCAGCCTAATTTCTAGAGCAAGCTCTGTCTGAGTTCCCACACTCTGATGTGCTCGCTGCCATTGATGCCTCTGTGACTTCATTTCCATTATTAATATTTACCACAATATGATTAGATTAGTTTTGCCTTAGAGCTCATTATTAACTTTTCCACATATAATGCTCATGAAGAAAATATTTTTCTTCTGTCTCTCCTCAAAGACACCATGGGATTTGTATATTTTAGACTTTATCCTTAGAGGATGCAACCTTGAGAGGAAACTATGGGATCTCTTCCCATGGAAACTTTCACTCTGTGGTTGGGTTATGTATCATTTCATAGTATCTGATGTGAATGAATAACATTTTCAGTGACAATCTATTGCAACTGTTTCATTTTCCTCTCATACTGTGTGCCTCTGAAGGGCAAAGGCTTGATAATAATTTTTTTTTTTTTATCTAGTGCCAGGGATTGAGCTTGATGCATCTTTTTGAAGATGTTTAAGACATGTTTAATTCTTTGAGCCTCTGCCACATGCCTACTATTGTGCTTTGCCCCAGGAAGTGAATAGGTAGCCAGGAATCTTGTTTTTATGGAGCTAACAGGGCGATAGTTATCAAAGATCTGTTTCAACAGCCACATCATCACAGATGAGTTCAGTGATCTGGAAAAAAACAAGCATGTGTCAGTGAAGGCATCCTACTTTATCTTCTCCCAAATGGACCTTCAGAAAAGGCTTTGAGTGCATCTATATTGGGGTAGTAATTTCAGGAAGAGCAATGAGAACTCAGAGAAGTGTGGCAGGAAATTGAGGAAAGCCAATAAAGGTGATAATAAAGAACAGATTAACGTTGTGGGAGACAGAAGTTCAGCCCTGCTGGGGCTAAGGAGAGTATTTGGAATATGCCTGAGAACTCCCCTACTGTTGGGCCTTACCCAACTGCTACAGTTCATTCATTGGAGAGTCATTCCATTTGTTGAACTCCTTGCATCCCAGCATGTCTTGTGTTGGTCAAGGAAGCTCTTCCAGCCACAGAGACAACAGCAAGAAAAAGAGATGCAGAGGGTTTTCTGTGGGAGAATTCCAAGGTAATCTATGAGAAATGGAGACCATCTTCCGTGGTCAGAGTCCCTCTTGGTCCCATCACATGCCTAGAAGAATGATATTCATGAGAATGAATGTGGCCAGAAGCTGAAGATGTGCTGAGCTTGGTGAAGAGAGTAAAGATGAAAAGAGATTGAAGGTGCTTATGGACAACCTAGCTTTGTGGCCCTTGCTAACAGCAAGGGAAGAAAAGGAAGACATTGAAAGTCCTTAAGCATAAAGTGGGTCACATGTTATGAATAGTATTTGAAAATAATATTGCTGTGACCAGTTGGGAGGCAAGTTAGTCTTGCATAGTCTGAGTAAGAGATTAGGGAAACAGAACTTGATACCTCAGAGATGAATGCTGAGGAAGTAAAAGAGGATGGATTATGTCTGTATAAATGCTGAAAGACAAGAAGGGTCCTTAGTGTTTGGTGAATCAGAAAATCCTAGAAGAAGCCAACTGGACTGATAATCAGGGTTTTGATTCTAGCTACCCTGAAAATGCAAGTTTTGAATTAACTAACAGGAAATATTTCAAGTAGGCAATTTGAATAACTTACTTGGTGCATAACAAATAGACCTAACTTTGAGAAAAATATGTGTGAGAGTTCCTTGTGCCCAGGTGACAGCAATGTGTCTAGGAGCCCACTAAGTCATGGGGAGTCCTGGTATGTAGCAAATAAGAAGGGCATATATTTTCTCATTCTTCTTGACTGTCTACTTTATTTCTAATTTGATCTGAACCCTTAGTGACAGGTTGCAAGAGTTCAGAGCATCTATTCCTATAGCTCTCAAAGTAACTAGTGTGGATCTTATTTTTATTTTTTAAAAATCAGATGCTGAGAAATACAAATGGATGAGGATATAGGAAGGTAGTTAGCTGAGTAGATGAACTGATAGATCCTGAATGCTAGGGCCTAGAAGATTGGTAAAGTCAATACAAGAAAACAAGGATTGGAAGATGAATGCATGATCAATGATACATTAAAGAATCTATGCCGGGCAGTGGTGGCGCACGCCTTTAATCCCAGCACTCGGGAGGCAAAGCCAGGCGGATCTCTGTGAGTTCAAGGCCAGCCTGGGCTACCAAGTGAGTTCCAGGAAAAGGCACAAAGCTACACAGAGAAACCCTGTCTCGAAAAACCAAAAAAAAAAAAAAAAAAAAAAAAAAGAATCTAGAGTAAGGTGTTTGACTGTTGCTACATCTGTGTGTTCCTACACTGAAAGCTTGATCAGAATATAAATTTCCTAATTGTCAGGGAGGAAGACAGGCCTTTGACTGAATGCTTTCTTGCCAGTAGGTGGGCTATTGAAGAAATTTCAAATTATTTTTAAAAGTGACTGATTTCAGTCCAATGATGCTGTACCCAGTATGAGCCTTCTCATCTGTAAACTAAGCTAGTGTTTCCAAGTCACCCTTCCTGGAAGATTTTTATCCATCCCAGAGGTGCTGACATGGCAAGGCCAGGTCTGTAGATAGAGGTATCTTTAGATGTGAGCAAAGGAATGTCATGAACCTGCTGTAGCTACCTGGAGAAGAGAGTGAGCTATACACCCAGATGAGAATATTTAAATACTTACCTCTTTTATATTCTAGAATTGCTCACCTGTAAATATTAAACAACCGTACATTAATTTTGTTCATTCATTTAATATATATTTATTGAGCACATACTGGGAGCTTAGTGCTGAGAATTCCATAGAGAACGCTCCTTAACAGAAGCTACAGATGTCCTGAATTTACAAAGAATTATGGCACTATAGAGGAAAGTAGTTGAGAGTCCCTTGAGATGACACACCTGAATACTTATTGTACACTGGAAACAGAAAGACACAGAGAGAGAGGAGAGAGAGAGAGAGAGAGAGAGAGAGAGAGAGAGAGAGAGAGAGAGAGAGAGAGAGAGAGAGAGAGAGATTGGGAAGGGAGTAGACTCCCAGATAAATACAAAGACAGGAGTGTGCGCTCTATTCAGAGATGAGGCAAGAAGCTCGGAGGGCAGGAATAACGGAGGCTGCAAGTGGTCTGGCTGGAGAAAGGAACCAGGGATACATCATTTCTGTACACACTGTTTTACATATTTCAAATTTATTCATTGGCTGTAGATTAAATGGATCATATGGATTAAGATCTTGGTGGTCAGGGCATTCTTCTATAGAAAACTTGAAGATGCTGTAGAAATTTCCTGATTCTGCATTCATTTGTTCTGGGAGTACGTATTCCTGAGTGTGCAGTGTGTGTTAGTTCATGGATAGGCTCTGGGGAAAGAGGATGGATGGTCCGGGCCAGCCAGAGAAGCCAGAGAAGCCCCATGTGTTGTCTTCCCTTGGTTTGTGCAGGGTGGACAAGTGTGGAATTTCGACCTGATGACACTCTCCTGGGCAAGTGACCTGCTATTTGGATGCTATTTATGGATGACATGAGGCATCACTATCTCTTTCAGAATGGGAAACCTGGTAGTCTTCATACCATACAATCTATGTGGGACACTCCAGGGAGCCACTTACTCAAGGTAAATGTGTTCTTAATAAATGCTACTTAAACAGGGATATAGAGGCTGACAGCTACAGAAAGGTCTGTACAAGGAACATTGTTTGCAAGAGTCACAGCGGCTGGGTGAGCTAGCGCATGCTTATAATCTCAATGCCTGTGAGGAGGAGGCAAGAGGACTGCAATTTGGATACCAACCTGGGCCACATAACAAGAACCTGTATTAAACAAAAAATAAACAAAAAAACAACCCAAACAAATAAAAAGTCATGCTTGTCTAAGAATAAAATTGACTGTTCTTGAGTTCAGAGAGACTTCTAATCTTGCAAATGCTCCATCTGAATTTGGAAAGTAAATAAACAAACAAAACCCCTCTGTGTTAGTTTGGTAAGGGTAAGGACTGGGATACATCTGCATTTATGCCAGGGAATCTTAAGCTTTAAGGACCACCTTAAATATAAGGACCACAATATCATGATATGAAAAAGAGAAAAGCACAGCTGCACTGGATATCCTGGTGGAGGGGATGAGATTCTGGGTATCAACCCTGCCTCTTCCCTTGCTGCCACTTCTCTGCATCTTCATTGTAGCCATTAGGGAGAAGGCCGAGATAGCTCTAGCCCTATGACTGGTTGCTTCTCCCATCTGCATATTATAGGAACTTTAGATGCCTCAGTTCTACTTGGGCCTAAATGTCAGCAAGAGGTCTGGGACAGCATCTGTGGGCTGATCACGGGCTCCCCAGTGGCCCAATTGCACTTCCAGGCAGTGAATAGCTTCAGTCAAGCAAACTGTCCTTGCTCCGTGCTGAACACTGAGTCCATGCTCCTCATCCTTCCTGAATCATGGCCCTGCTCCCAAATGCATGTGGATACTTCCCTCCATCCAAGGTATCTAAATCAGGTAGATGACCTGAAAGCTGGGCTCTGCATCTTAGCCTGGATGCATTCTAGATAGTAGCCATAGGTCTACGGATGCTTACATTTTTCTTGCTGGGAAATTTTGGCTTTTTTGGGAGTGTTTACAGTTTGGTCCGAAATATCAAGGTGATGAACTGATACTCCAGCTTTCCCTCCTGTCTTCCATTATTATTCACCCACACCATATTTCAGTGAGCCCAAAGCTCTCTAAGAAGGCTGTATCTCTCTTGGTGTTTGCCTTGCTAAACTTGGCCTCAGATGTCCCAGCAGAATGTACCTAAGCAGCATTTTCTTTTTAGGATAAGGAATTATTAGGCAATGTCCTGCAGACAGGACAGAGCTAAGGAGCATAAATACTGGCTTGGGGACATAGTTTTTGGAAGGACTTGGTACTAGGATCCAAGTAGAGTCTGCTACTGTATACTATCCCCTCTCCAGGCTAGTCTAGTTATGACAATTTAAATATAGTTGTATTTCTTGTATTTAGATTAAAATGTCAGCTCAGATAGTGACTGAGATACAACAGTTTGTGGTTTCTCTCTCTCTCTTTCTTTGAGACAAAGTTTTGCTATATAACTCAAGCTGGACTCATGGATAATCTTGCCTCAAGTTCCTCGGCTACTGGGATGATAAACACAAACCAACACACCCAGTTTTGTCATTCCATTTCTTTACTTATAAAACAGGACTAATATTTTAGCTACTGGCATGAAAGGCTATTAGGAGAAATAAATAACACTTCATTCAAAACATTCAAGTAGGTGCTGCATAAATGTGTACTTTCCTTTGTATTCTTCAGTGCTCTGCTTGAATTGATGAAGTGTGCACACCTCTTTTGATGGTTCATTTGTTGTTCTTTCACCAACAATTATCTAGATCTCTTTTGATTGTTAATTTGTTATTAGTTCACCAACCATTGTCTTGTATCCCCAATATCGGAAGAGCCAAGCTAATGACAAGAGGTGAAGCCAAGTACCCTAGGCCCTGCAGAGGATTTCAGCCTTGGGCGTGTAGTTATGGGGAAATGACTCAGGTGTCAGAGATCTCACTTGCTCTTGCAGTTTTATGACTTTCAGACTGTTCCCTCAAAATTGCACTTAATTTTAACTTCATTAACTTCCTGTTCTGTCACAACAGTTGAACAAGGATTTCTCCATGAGCAGTATTCAAATCAGCTTTTAATGAGCTATTTAATTAAAGGCTAATTGAGGTGAATTCATTAAAGATTTCTAAATTATGCTTATCAGGGTAGCTATGTTTTAAGATAAGTTTTAAATATTTGTTTTATATTGCATTGTTTGATCATAAAAGTATGTATAAAATTACTTTTAAAAATTGCTAATTAGAATGTGGGTAAATTTTTTTATCCCTTTATACTTAAGTGGGACACTTAACTAATCAATTTAATACATGCTCAGTGCTGGGATGAGATGGTAAAAGATTGCTTGTGACTGTGGTTGAGATTACTTATGACTAGGTTTAGTCTGTGGAACACTGCCAGGTCTCTTGAGATGAGGCATTGCTGGGCTGCCTTTGGTTTAATGTCCCAGCTGCTGTGCAAATTGTAGCTGCTTAGAAACAGTTTCCACCAAGCTCTGATGGATTTCGAGTTTTCAGTTGAGTTTGTGGGGAAAGAGAGGAAGAGATACTGTATCACTCTTATGAACAATGCCACTCAGGAAATTAATATGTGAGATACAGTATGGCCTGTAAAGACAGACATAACCAGCATAGTACCAATCTACTGGGTCCTATGGTAGGGTGGAATGAAAGAATAGCTCAACAAACATTCATTGGAACTTGCCAGCATTCTTGGTGTTTGGTGCTGAGAGCCCTATAGAGATCCCTTCCTGGAAGAGACTGAAGATGTCCCAAATCTACATAGATTTATGATACTACAGAGGACAATAGTTGAGAGTCCCCTGATGATACATATGAGTACTTACTGTGCACTAGAAACACACACACACACACACACACACACACACACACACATACACACACACCGAAAAGATGCTGGGAGGTGGTAGCCGCCTCTTCTCTGCAGTTTTCTTAAGGGCTCACAGGCCCATGTTTAAGCAAGGTCTGAAAATGTTAAATTATCAAAGTTACTGGTTTTAAATTATGGGCCACTCTGAGTGCTGTGACAGAATCTTGTGCTGCCCTGTACTGTCTGTTCACCCATGCCCTGGAGGGGAAGAGGACATCCCTTTTTCCAACTAGCTATACTACACATAAGTTCTTGCATATTAGGCAATGTCTTAGCTGAGTAACTAGATCTGCTGGAGTATTCAATGTCTGTGTTCAAGGAGCCCTTTGGTTACAAAGCTATGTCACTACGTCTGCAATGTTCAGCTCACTTCAGCTCATTGTGTGGGCATTTTATCATCCCACACTGGTACAAGAAAGGTGAGGGCAGTGTAATAAGGCAATCCAAAGGAAGAAGAGAATGGTTACACATTTACATAACTTTTATTATACTAGACTATCACAATTGTACCATTTCATTACCTTTCATTGTTAATCTTTTATTGTACCTAAGTCATAAATTTAGATAATAGGAGTATCGGAAAAATGTAATATATGGCTACCCTATATAGGTTCTCCTGCCACTCATGGTTTCTGACAGCCATGAGAAGTCTTGGAATGTGTCCTGTGGATAGTGGAGGACCACCACATCCTGTCCTATAATGTTTGTCCTTTAAGACCAGGTCCAGGCTGTTTGAGAACCTTGTCAGAGTAGTGCAGTATGACATTTAGAACCAGTTCTTTGAGGAATATGACTGTTAACATTGCTGGGATAAGTACATGCCACCCAGCAGAAAGGTGAGGGGGGGTGTTACGGTTCATGGGAAAATTAAGACCCATTAGGAGGAAAACTATGATTAGTTTCAAGTTTATATAAAATTCAGAAATTTCAGGAAAAAGGCAAAGAAAGTAGGTGAGATTAAAAAAAAAGGAGGAATCCTTAGGGACAGGAAGAGAGGTAAATACAGAAGAAGGAAAGAGGTAGGTAAAATAACAGTAAGGATGTCTGGAAAAGCCACAAGGAGTCATGTTATTAACTATTAAAAAAACTTATTGTACATGTATCTCCATGTATAAATATACACATACAGTCTTAATGAACTTTCCTCATCTGAGCTGATGGTTCTCTCTCCAAGAACCAAAGCCTATCTAACGAAAACCCTAATATAAGAAATGTAAGCCCTCCTTTGTGTTATTGAGCAGGGCTGTCCATGAAACTCATAAAACATACAGCCTATTGCTGTTGCCCTTGGTTACCACTCCCAGAGGTGGAATTTAAGTCCTTACTACTTAAGATGACATGTACTTCAGAAACAGGGCTCAGAGACCTCTGAGCTGGAGCTGACCTGAATGGACCCTTCCTGAGGACTAGTCTTCATGGTACCAGAAGGTACCATGAAAGCTTCCAAAAGAGAGAGGCTACCATCAGTTCTATTCAACTATGAAGCCTATGAACCACATCAATGACCAGAATTGCCTAATAACCCCAAGGATGCTGTTGGGGCACACATAGGTTGGCAGTAACTAACTGCTCTCTAATTGGAGTTAAGATCTGTTCAACAAGGAGTAGATCATGCCTGTCACAATAAACCTAACTAACTACTCAGTGCTAGTAAAGTCATGGTTACTGGGGAATGTCTTGGTCACTGTTCTACTGCTGTGAAAAGATACCATGACCGAGGTAACTCTGATAAAAGAAGGCATTTAATTATGGGCTTGCTTACAGTTTCAGAGGTTAGTCTGTTAACACCATGGTGGGGAGCATGGCAGCATTCAAGCAGATGTGGTGCTGAAGAAGTAGCTGAGAATTCTACCTCCTGATCCTCAAGCAGAGAGATACACTGGGCTTGGCATGGGCTCTTGAATCTCAAAGCCCACCCCTCAAGTGATAAACTTCCTCTCATAAATCCACACCTCCTAATCCCTCTAATCCTTTCAAATAGTGCCATTCCCTGGTGACTAAGCATTAAAATACATGAGTTTATTGGGGGCCATTATTATTCAAACCACCACAGAGGATAATCTACACCTGCTAATTTATTAAACCAAAATAATCTCTTTGATGGTTTAAATAAGAATGTCTCCCATAGATTCATACATTTGAATGTTTAAGCCACCAGGTAGTGGAATTCTTCAGTTGGATTAGAAGGAATGGGAGGCTAGCTTTGTTGGAAAAAATGGATCACTGAGGGTGGGCTTGAAGGGTTCAGAAGCCCACACCAGGTCCAGGTTCTCTCTGTTTCTGTATCAGGATGTAGTTCTCAGCACCACTCCTGCCATAAGGATAATGGACTAACCCTCTGCAAATAGAAGTAAGACTCCAATTAAATGCTTTCTTTTATAAAAGTTGCTTTGGTCATGGTGCCTCTTCACAGCAGTAGAACAGTGACTAAGAGAAGCCTTAACAACAATCTGTAAACATTTGTCCTTGTACCCACTGATAACTGTAATCTTCACCCCTCATCAAGGAAACTTCTCCTTACAACAGACAGAGATCATTACAGAAAACTACAACCAATCAAAATTCAGAATTGTGAAGCCCAGTCTATGAAAATACATCTACAAAGCACTTTCACACCTAAGGTTCAGGAAACATTGCAGAAGAGGCAGAAAGATTGTAAGATCCAGGGGATCAAGGTGTTTGCTGTGAGATTGTGTCTCCTAATAATGTTAGAAGCTTCATCCATAAAATCTCACAGACATTACTGTCCAAATGTAAGCTGAACAAGGATGACACCAATGTACATGCCAAACTGGACAGAAAAATTCCATGAGGCCTCAGCCCTACAAAAAGAACCATATACAATTGAAAAATGCTAGAAATGGGAAAGGTGACTTTCGCTAGGAAAGAGTACATCAACTGGTTGTCCAGTGCCAGTAAGTCCTGAAAACACAATTATAGGTAACATTATATGGTCTGATTGATTGTATTTAGGAATACACACACACACACACACACACACACACACACACACACACCTGCATGCATCTCTGTGTGTAATATCAATTAGTTAAAAATAAAAAAATAAAATAAAAAAGAGGCCATGAATTGGAATGAGAGTTTGGAGGGGTATATGGGAGTCTTCGGAAAGAAGAAAGGGAGGGGAGAAATGTAATAAAATTAAAATATCAAAAGTAAATACAAAATATGCAGAAACTAGTTTTTATTTGTACCCTAAGGGGATTGTAGAACCATTAAAAGTCTATTTGCAGTACTGGTGAGATTATTAAGCCAGGAAAAGCACTTTTTATGAAAACCTGATGATCTGAGTTCAATTCCTGAGATCTATGTAAAGGGAGGAGAGAACTTGTGCCCAAGAATTGTCCTCTGATCTCTGACCTTCACTGTCTATCTATCTATCTGTCTGTCTGTCTGTCTGTCTACCCACTTACCTATCTCTAGCTCTCTAGTACACACAAAATACAAAAATATATTTTTTAAAAGCCTGTTACAGGACATACAAGTATACATGCATGTAAACATGCACGTGTAAATACAGTTGATTAAATGGCTTTAAGTAAAAGTAAAAGTTTATAATTCTTAGTCCTTCGGGTGGTGAGCAGTGATAAGGGTAAATGTCAATTTGAGCATAAGAAAACTATAAGGAAGATGAATTTGTCTGTAGATGCCTGTGTTCTTTAGGCAAGAATAAGGTCAGATAATTGGTTACCATGTATGGGAATAACAAAGATTTAAAAAAAAAAAGGTCAAGAGAAATTTGAGGAATAAATACCACAAGGTTGTGCAATTTGGATGTAGAAAAGAAGGAAAAGGAGGGTCCTTGGGACAAGTTTTGGCCCTGAATATCTAAGTTGTTGTTGTTCCAACAGCAGGACAGGCCAGTCAGTCCATTCTTAGAGCTTTCTATTCTATACGTACACTTCATTTCCTGAGAGACTATATGCAACAGGAATAACAGGCTGGGGAAAACACTGACATTACTTCATGTGTGCATGTTAAAGATGTGAAGCTATCCTCCAGAAAATTACACTCTGGTGAATGGCTGCTCCTCCAGCAGGTAGGAGAACTTGGCAACTGTGGTAAGACCAATAGCCTATTTTTCTTTACTTGCAGGCTAATTATCTTCATGGGTCGGTAGTGGGATGGAGGAGAGTGTTGTGGTGTGGTGAGCAACTTTTCTGAGGAAGGATACTGAGGGACTGGGAAATGACTTTTTAAAAGGAGATTATTGGTGGGAAATGAGAGAGGCTGATTGGTGGACTTGTATACCACAAGGCACATCTAGTGCTGTAATTGAGTGTTCTGTGGATCCCTGATTGTATTACTTTATCAATCATTTGTGCCTCTCTAAAAGGAAGTGTCTCTCTTATGCATCCATGAGTGATTTGGGGTTGAGTTGGCTAAGAATGAAGAGAGATGGGGGCCAGTGATTCTGCTACAGAAGATGAGAGCCCTTCTGACTGAAGTCCTACCCCAATAGCCACTGGACTTCTTCCTCCCACAGGCCATCCAGCGCAAATCTCTGTTACCCACTGCACTGATCCTGAAGGCACTGGCCACTGCCATGTGTATTGCATACATGTCACCGTTCCATTCCTGATGAACAGCCTAGGGAAGTCATCCAGCTGTTTCTTAGTCCCAGGGCTGGTGTTTTGGATTTGGATTTGTGTTGACGATTGATACTTACTTACTGTATAAATATAATTAATCACCGGGTGGTGGTGGAACACGCCTTTAATCCCAGCACTTGGGAGGCAGAGCCAGGCAGATCTCTGTGAGTTCGAGGACAGCCTGGTCTCCAAAGCGAGTTCCAGGTATAAACAAATGGACAGATATGAGAGTTGGACCCATTTCTTGGAAAGATTTATCTATCAGCTATATTGAGGAGTTGAAGAATTCCTGGATGGACCTTGAAATGATGAGCGTAAAGACCTTTCTCATAAATGTGGATAAAAATTAAGTACAAATTATTACTGTGAGAGAGGCTGGCTGGCTGGAGGCTCGAGTATCTGTCTGGAATAATTTTAGATATGTGTTCTCCTGAGATTCAGACCAGCACCCATATCAGTATAAATACTATGGTTAATGTCACAAGCTCAATTAAGTAAAACTATTTTGTTAAAAAAAAGAATCAATGTGAATTTACATACTGAGATGGTCAAAGACAGGGAGATTTGTTGAGGAAGTGGAAGAATTGACAAATAAGATCATCAAAGCCATCATTCCTAGTAAGACATGCTACATTGTGAGCTCAGGTCCTTGTCTTTGTGACTTTCTTACTTAATGCATGTGTATTACACATGGTCTGATGGGTTAGAGGGAAAACCTGCATGTTCATTCCCTCATATACAGAATAAAATGCTTATGTCAGGAATTGTCTCCTATAGGGGACAGACAGAAAAATGGATGATCAGCCTCATTTTATCACCTTGAGAACAAAATGAAGGTTCTTACAATGATCATCAGGGCAGCTCCTTTCATTCATTCTGTATATTTACACACACAGTCATACATTTATCTGTTCAGTCACTCTTTCTTTTAGTGTATAAATGGCTTTCTGTTTTTCATCCCAACCCTATGCCTATGCTGTTCTCTCCTTTGCAACTTCCCTTCCATTATTCTCTCTCTCTCTCTCTCTCTCTCTCTCTCTCTCTCTCTCTCTCTCTCTCTCTGTCTCTCTCTCTCTTATTGAAACATGGAAACATGGTCATACTGTGTAATCCTGGATGGTCTCTAACTTGGGATTCTCCTGTTTTCATTTCCCAAATGATGGTTTAATGGCTTTACAGTCATCACCATGCCCAGACCATTTGATTCTCTTGGTTGGACACTGCAACAATTTCTAACTGGCTTCACCACATCTATTTTTGCTACCCTAATGTATTCTCCATACTTTCCTCAAAGCATTGGTTTTAAAAGCAGATTTAAAAGCCTAATGACTGGTTTATTACCCATGAATGGCTCTTGAGCACTTAGATGAGAGGATCCAACCACATTGACCCTAACAAAGAGTTGCAGACAGAGCATGTCCTTCTAGAATTCACATGCCAAATCTACCTCCCAAATCCCAAATATAACTGTACTTGAAAACAGGGTTATCTGAAAGACAGATAAGTTAAAGTTGGGACATTAGGGTAGGTCTCAATCCAATATGAACAACGTTTTTATAAAAAGAGAAAATTTAGCCGGGCGGTGGTGGTGCATGCCTTTAATCCCAGCACTCGGGAGGCAGAGCCAGGCGGATCTCTGTGAGTTCGAGGCCAGCCTGGGCTACCAAGTGAGTTCCAGGAAAAGGCACAAAGCTACACAGAGAAACCCTGTCTTGAAAAACAAAACAAAACAAAACCCAAAAAAACAAAGGAGAAAATTTAGACATAGAGGAAAGGCGAGCCAAGGATGCATAAAGATGGATGTCTTCAAACTCAAGAGAAGGCCTCAGGATAACATAATGCTATCAACACCTTGACTTAGGATTTCTACCATCTAGAGTTGTGAGAAAATAAATCTCTCTTTTCTGAGCCAGCTAGTCTCTGGTATAGTATCTCAGCAGAGACATGTCTCATGTTCCTCAGATATGGCAAACCCTGCCTGAGAAGGAATTCCATGGTTCCAGGAGTATTGTCCCTCACTCTATGTGTCCAGGACCTTCTTATTCTTCTACTGTCACTGCAATGTCAACTTTTCAGGAATACTCCACTAACCCTGAACTGAGTGTAGTCCTCTCTTCTAGTCTTTCTCATAATGCCTACTCATTTTCTTTTTTAAATCTTCATAACTGTGTACTAATACAGATCTTCCTATGGTGTGTATGATGTGAGGCCACTACTTTTCATCTTTGTTTATTTCTATTGATTATGGGTTTATTTCAGTGCCTGACACATAGTAGTAAGTAGGTCTATGTCAGCCATTGGCCTGGAGTGAGTGAGAAAGATAAAGGTGGGTAGGTAGAATTGGTCTCCTGTGACTTTGTAGGGAGACTGACGTAAATGACTTAATATGATAAAGTACAATGAGAATGAACTCAGAGGAAAGGCCCTGGATTTTACCAAGGAAGACACTTTTGTTCGTCTTTATGTGCCAGAGAGTTTCTGCAATGAAAGAGTGTACCTTATGGACTTGTTTCTGATGAATGCAGATTGGTAAAAGGGTGTGTCTCTTGCCAAGCTGCCTTTTCATGGAGAAACATTTTGATTGGAGATTGCTGGGAATGCATTTGTGTGCTCCACACCTTTCATGGGGCATCTGTGAGATTCTAATTCTCAGAGGTATCACCAGTGGAAGTCACACAAAACAGAGAATCTGGCTTGTTGTAGCCAGACTTGAGGAGAAAGAAAAAGGAGGCCAGAGAAAATTTGCTTCCCCCAGGAGCAGATAGATTTGAAAGAACTGACAGGTAATCCATTTGCATTTTTGTGGGAGTGGATGGGGGAAAGGAGACCTGGCTCTACATGAGATTGGCCTCATCATTTTCTTCTAAACCTCTCTCCAATTTGTCTCCCTGCTTCCAGAAGTAATTCCCTTGAATAATCTAGGAAGGGAAATAATCAGCTCCCTGGTTACCTTGGTTTTACTTGTTTCTTTGAAAAAAAATGACAAAACCCACCTATGAAATCCTAGAGTTCATTAGAGTATTGTTTCCTTTCTCCTTAAATCAAACCCATTTTATTTCTTTCAATCTAACCAGGCTTCAAGAAATGGCATCTTTTTCTTCCCCTTGCTCTCACGTATTTGTATAGCTTTGCTGAGAAAAACCCAGGCAGTGTGTTCTTTGGGTGAGTTTTACACAGCCTCTGCCAACTGCTCACCAGAGATGGACTTGAATTAGCATCATTCACCATCAGATGGGAAACTGCCACCCAAGGGAGAGCCATGGCACTATGAAAACACAAAGTTCTGGGGAATGCATATGAACACAAACATTCCTGCACATGTAGGCTTTAATTGAATAGTAAAACAATTAGGTTTTAATACTTGTGAAGTAACAGAGGGAAGCACTTTTATTGGATGATTGGGAAGAAACAGCCATATGCAGCTTCATTTTTAATAACATTGAGTTGTGTTCATGGTTAAGTTTATTAAAACATGAAAGTAGAGCATAGCAGGACACCAAAATGTCATTCTCCTGATTATTTGTGAGACACTCTTGCTCCTAGTCTACTCTCAAATGTAAAGCACGATCTAGAAATGTGTAAATAGATAGGGAGGTGCACTTGTGTGTTCTAAGCTATTCTAGTTGTTGGCCTCACAAGACCGCACACCCAAGGGCCTGTAATTGCCAAAGAAAACAGATTTTAACATAGTCTGTGAGTTGATTGATCTTTTAGGTAGTTTACTGTTCTGCATCTCAGGAGAACATGTATGAAAATTGTTCCAAACAGACACTTGAGCCTCCAGCCAGCCAGCCTCTTTCACAGTAACAATTTATAATTCATTATTTTTTACATTTATGAAAAAGGCCTTGACACTCATCATTTCAAAAGTCCATCCATGAATCTTCAACTTCTCAACACAGCTGATCAATAAATCTCTCCACGAAATTGGTCCATCTCCCATCTCTCTTCATTCTTAGCCCAGGAACTCCCAATTCCCAGCCAACCTCACTCTCCGGCTTGTGCTGGTTTTCTAACTTTATAACTTAAATTATTTTCCCATGTGCTCAATTCTTCCTCTTCTGCATAGTTCTTCCTTATTCTCACAGGTTCTGTTTTGATATAACCTCTTTTCAGAGATCCCGAATTGAGATAATTTGTACCCTTCTTGAACCTCAGTTTATTTCTTTCTGCATCTCTGATCGCTTCTGTGTGGCATCTTTCCACCTCCATGGACTATGTTGTAAGAAAAGAAATTCTTGGCTTGTGCATCTGATATGCCATAGATATTCACCAAGATTCAGGAATGAAAATGCAAATAGTGGCAGACTAGTGCATTCTGCTCTATGGAAGCACCAAACACTGTGCAAGTGAAGGAGACACTGGGCAGAGGCCAGGGCCCTGTGGGTAGTTTCATCATTATCCACATCTAATTTGCAGATTTTAGTCATGATATGGTCAAAGGACAACAGGAAGAAGGCCATTTTATTTGCATTTATTTTTATCTGACATTGAGGGGAAAAAACTAGTAATGAATTGAATGATTCTAAAAAAAAAAAAAAAAAAAAAAACCACTTGAAAGTCTCAGAAGCCAATGAGTTTACATTTCTAGAAGTTTCTCTCCTATCTGGAAATGTTTTCATAAAAATTCAAGTACATTTGTCTTCATTTACTTTTTTAAAAATTTTATTTAAAATCAAAACTTTCTTGCCGATTGGACTCCCAGAGCTCCACCTGGGGCGTGGCTGTGGATCTCTGTATCCACTTCCATCAGTCAGTGGATGAAAGTTTCTAGACTGGACCTGCCTGGATTGAATCTACCAGGCTGAGCTGAATCCCCAGGGAAGTCCTTGCCCTGGAGGAGATGGGAATGGGGGGGTGGGCTGGGGGGAGTGTGGGGGGGTGAGGAGGGAGGACAGGGAAATCCGTGGCGGATTAAATTATAAAATAAATTAAAAAAATAAAATCAAATCAAAACTTACATTGTATTTATTCTGGTCATTAAATTGCGTTCAATGCATATACAGAATCAAAATAACAGCTACATTATATTTTGACTACTTGATTATGTGTTGTTTAAGCATGTGTCTGATGATGAAGGCTGTAGACGTGCCATGACAATATGCTAGTGACTGTTTTGGTTCAGTAAAACAGAGAATTGCACATTTAGGTTTGTACTCGATAACGGAAAAATCATGGACCATCTGGACCTCGGTTTTCTTTTTGTTGTTCCTAATGTGGTGGAGGTGGTGGTGTGTGTTCATGTGTGAACATTCATGCATATGTGTGCACAAAAAGAGGTCATAGGTCAATTTTGGATGTCTTCCTCGATTAATATTCAACTTATTGTTTGAGATATGGCCTTTGATTGAACCTGGAGCTCACTAATTTGGCTAGACTGGCCAGCCACCAAGCTCCAGAGATCTTTCTGTCTTTACCCTTACAGATCTAAGATTGCAGGAATGCCCTGTCATACCCAGGGCATTTATTTTTCAATGTGAGTGTTGGTATCTGAACTCATATATTCTTGTCTCTATGGCAAGGATGTTACCAACTGAACCATCTCTGAAGCCCTGGTTGCTTGTTTATCTGAACACCATGATGGTAAATGAGATGACATTCAGTCTCAATTATAAATCTTAAGTCTTTTTATTTCTCCCCAAATCTACTGTTAGTGCATGTATAACATTCTAATAAAGATATTTTTTGGTTGTCTCTCCCACCTTATGTACATTATAAATTGGAATCATTAGTTGAAATGGTGATCATAAAAGTATTTGAAGTTCTACTGTGTTTCCACATTGAAGAAATTGGTAGTTCTATATAAAAGAGTGAGGCATTGGGGATTTAGCTCAGTAGTAGAGTGCTTGCCTAGCAAGCACAAGGCCCTGGGTTCAGTCCTTAGCTCTGGGGAAAAAAAGAGTGAATCAGTTTAATTAATATATATTTACATTGCCAAATATTCTGCAGGCCATTATGATAACTTGAGTTAATGTAAAGATATCTGAAGTATTTCATGAAGGATTAGGTTCAATAATCCAGGAAGACACATATGCAACTGTACAGTTTAGGAAAACAATGCTCCTTCCTCACTATGGACAGATAATGCCATGTGAGGAATTGCAACAATTAAATTTTAATTGTACTTGGACTTCTCCATTTTCACTTCCCATGAAGTTAATGCAGAGATTTGAGAACACAGACACTAATGGCTTGCTACTCTGCAGAAATTCAGGGCATGCAATGTCACAGATTGAGTCCATATATTGGCCTTTCAGTCTGCCACTCTCTGGGATTTATGCACCAGCCACCTGCCATGTAGACAACAGTGGGCCATTATGGTACTAAAGTTCAGCCGCTGTCAGAGCCAAAGTAAAGAAAAGCAACTGTGTTTATTTTAAATACATGATCAATCATAACCCTGTGAATAGCTACTTTTCTATTAATGCCTTCATATATCATCTAAAGCCCTCTGGCTTCTATATAACTCTTTTTTTTGGTCAGGTTTCTTGTCTTCCAGGCTTTGGTTTCATTCAGGGATAATGTAGGACTGCTTCTCCAAACAAGCCTTTGCTCTATATTCTCTTTTTAAGATTGGCGTTAGCAAGAGAACCTTTTTCTATAAATAATGCAGATGGAGAGCTGGCTTGTAAGCCCTCAAGCCACAAAGGATTTGTGAGCAAGGGAAATAGATGGCTTTTGAGGAAGGAGCCAAGGGTCTGCATGGCAGTGACTTTGCCATGTAGTATCTGTGCAAGCACAGGTCATTCATTTTTCTTTCTTGATGTCAACTTCTTCAGCTGTAAGCAGGAACTATGGAAGACTGCAGGTGATGACCCAAGTGTTTGCATGTAGAGTGGTTTGTGAGTTCAGTCTGTTGACATGACTTCTTACTCCCTCTGAGTGGACTCTATGCAAATATTTTATTTTAAGTGGGTCATTGACTGACTGACATCCTCAGGTAAGTGCACAGCAGGGTAAAGAGGTGAAAATTTGTGTCAAGACCCAATGACAACAGTTTAAGTGGGTGATTAGTGTTGAGGACTTGGCTTAGGAAGGGAAGGGAGTAAATGACTTGGTTGTGCATGTAACTGTGTAGTAGAGAGCCTGTTCGCCAGACAGATCCCCGGGTTTCATCCCCAGCACCACAACAAAAATAAAACCAACAGCTGCCTTAAAGTACAGATAATTCTAATTCCAATGGCTTGCCTTTCCTGTTTCTGGGATAAGTCCAAGAAAGGGCAGTCCATTGTTTTAAGGGTTATTTTAGGATCCAACTATGTAGCTACTCAGTCTGGTTGCTTTGCAGTTTCTGAGATTTGGCTGAAGTTCTATAAGCATGAAAATGTGGATGGGGATTCCAGAGGATTCCACAGTACGAAAGGAAGTTTCTAACATGCAATATCCAAGTCTCTTCTCATGGGACTTGATTATAACCCTGAACCAAATAACACTATCTCATTATTATCCATACTACCTACACTCAGGAGGAAAAAAGGAGAAGGCTCCACCACCAACAAAATATCTCCCCTGCAGCAGACATTGGATGTCATTATTTTACCTTCCTGATACCTAGTCTAAGATCGAGTACAGAGGAAACTGTCAGGAAATATCTGTCAGAAATATTAATGAATGGCTACCCCTTCCCCAAATGCATCACATTATATGTTTTTCAAATAAGATAGAACAGTTTATAGTAAGAGGCAGCCATTTTGTTTGCTCTTATAAAAATCCTATGGCTTTAGAATATGTTCGAAGAATTTTTGTCACTAACATTCAGAAGTAAAATTTATTTTCTTTTGACAGAAATGTTCTCAACTGCAAAGTCAGTAGTTTGTGGAGATCCCTCTTTTTGCAAAAAGTTAGCATGTCAACCATGGGCAGACAGAACAACACTAGTAGGAGTGTATGGCTTTTCACCATGAGGCTGGTTTGCACAACACATTTGAAGCTAAGTTGCAACAGCTACACATCTGTATAAAACACTGGGATGATTTTAATGTTGTTGTTGCTATAAATTGCCAACATTTTGTACTTATAAATAGACTGCAGAAAAAGGAAGTTTCCACATGGTGTAATGTTAATATCTTTGTATCAGTAAGTTTTCATAAGGCACCTAGACAGATGCTAAACTGAATGAAATCTTCGAGTTGATTTTCTGTTTCCCACAAGTCGGAGATAGTTTATTGGGCCCATACTGGCCTTTTCCATCTTATGTAAAATCAGGGCTCTAAGGCTGATCCAGATGCTACTTTTAGAATGATCTGTATCTTATAGAGTCTACATCAGTGAAGAATCTAGAAATTATCCTTGAATAACTTCAGATTCTACCTTCCTAGACACATAACCAACTTAGAAACAGGTGTAGGACATATGGAATATGTTATGCTTCCTCCCCACAACAAGCTTAGCAGGAAGAGAAGTGGACATAGCCTCACACATGGTGAGGTTGCAACAGGAGTCTTCTCACTCATCCTGAAGCCATTTAGAAGAGGAGCAGAAGGTGTCCCATGATGGAAAAGGAAGTTGCGTTGTTTTTCTAGTGACAGCATACTCACTGATCCAGGCAGACACTAACTTGGAAAGACAATGGTGAGCTGAAGAAAAGGAATTTCTGAGGACCAGATATTGCTTACTGAATATCATAAATGTGTAGTTTCTAATTGACATGTTGAGTGCCTTTCAGAGTGCACTGATAAAATCAAGAGTAATTTTCTGTCTTATTGAGTCCCATCAACCTGAAAAATTCTCCATAAAATGATTGAATTTTTTTCTTGGCTATCCCCAAAAGACATTTTGTACATTCAACTGCTGTCCTTTTTGACCAAGGAATTCTTAGCAGGAAATTAGGATTAAGGAAGGCTAGTCTGTGTATAAGAGGAAGAGAAGGTAGAGGAAAACTCCATTTGTTTGTATTGTTTAACCTTAACAGGAAATTAAAGAGGATTAAGGTTCTCTCTCTCTCTCTCTCTCTCTCTCTCTCTCTCTCTCTCTCTCTCTCTCTCTCTCTCTCCTCTCCTCTTCTCTCTCTCTCTCTCTCTCTCTCTCTCTCTCTCTCTCTCTCTCTGTGTGTGTACATGTATGCCTATGGGTTGAGATGGAGATTTAGGCCAGGCAACTGGGCACTATTTGTGTTTTCTTTTCATTTACTTTTCAGAAAATATTTACAAATGCACTTAATATGTCTCATGTGCTGAAATCAAACACTAAGAACACAGAACCAAACAAGAAAAGTTTTTTCTCTTTTTGATAATAACTTAGAGTGTATTTAGGGATGGATGTCATGTGATCACCATGAATATAAAAAAAATCATTTTGATGACTTCTTCTATAGAGTATGTGGAATTGTCAGTCAAGGATTATATATGTATATATATATATATATATATATATATATATATATATATATATATAAACAAAGTACTTGGTATTTACCAATGTACATGTGAGATGACCCTGAGTGATGAAACTGAAGTTTGAGACACAATTAAAAGACAAGGTTTGGGGAAAGATCCCCACTGGTGCTGTGGAAGTGTGGGGGAAGGGATGCTGGTTCCTGCTCTGGGGAACTTCTTGAAGGAACTGACATCTGTCAAATCCTAAGTGATGGCAGACTTGTATTAAAAGAACTAGGATGTTGGTGGACAATTTTGGGCAGGGTGTTGGCACAGGCAAATACACATAGTTAAAAATGAGAATGACTTGTTAGGACACCAGAGGAAGCCTGGTATAACCGTTTAAGGACTGAAGTGAATAAAAGAGAAGACATTGGATGGGATGAATTTGTGTTGGTAACTTTGAGCCATTTAATGAAAGACATAGGAATGTGAAATTTCTGTGCTGGGTATCTCACTTGGCAGAAATAAGGGGAATGGAATGATTCCTTTTGAGATTTACAGACGGAATGCAAAAAGAATATGAGTGTAATCTAGCATCAGTATTAGTGGTTTATCCCTGCTCATCTTAATAGCTTGAAAGTCCAACACTGTCTATTTTAATTTCAAATTGACACTAATTCAACTTGTTGCATTATCAGGGACTCTTACATGTTCTGAAGTGTGTGGTTGAAGCACTGTTTCTTCTCTTTACATTTGCTCTTCATTCATGCTTTCAGGTTGGATGCTCATGCTTCTGCAAAGTGTTTCATTCAGCACATCCAAGTTAGGATCCCTTTCCTGGGCTCCTTCAGCCCTTGGAACTTCTTCAGTGAGACCATGTGTCACGCTATAAAGTACTGCATGGATTCTTGTCCTTGGTCTTCCTACTCCCTCCCTATCATCATCTAACAATATAAACTGGCTCTGAGCCCTGAAGAATGAGAACCTGGTGATTAAGTAAGGAGGTCATTTCAGTTGACCTGTGTTCCAGATTTAATGGAGTTTGGTTAAAAAAGAACTAACTTTCACAAAGTTAACTCTGGGACTGGAGATTTAAGTCAGGGGTAGAAAGCTTGCCTAGTATGTTCAAGGGCTTGGGTAAGATCTCCAGTAACACACATACTCTCACACACATTCAAACTCTCACCCCCCCATATATACCTCCACACTAAGACACACACTGTACACACTCACCCCCATACACATACCCCCTACCCCCCACACACGTACACAGACATATACCTCCATATACAAACTCACCTGTGGTGATATATTGTGCACCCTAATAAAGCTTATATGAGGATCAGAGGAAAAAGCCAGCCACTCTATTAAACGTAGAAGTCAGGAAATGGTAGCACATACCTTTAATCCTAGCATTTGTGAGGTAGAGATCCATCCAAATCTCTGTGAGTTCAAGGCCAGAACAGAGCCAGGCATGGTGACACATGCCTTTAATCCCGACACTAACCATAGAGTTCTGGAGGTTTGTACAGACAGATAGGAAGTCATATAGCTGGGCAGAGAGAGGAAGTGAGATGCAGAAAAGCATATAGGGTGGGTATACAGGAAGTAGGTCTGACTGAGGATCTCCAAGTGGTAAGAACGTGGCTGGCTTCTTTCTGCTTTTCTGATCTCTCAGTTTTACCCCAATATCTGGCTCTGGGTTTTTTATTAATAAGATGCTTTAGCAATTCATTTTACACCACTCACCCCCCAACACACACACACACACACACACACACACACACACACACACACACACACACAGAGAGAGAGAGAGAGAGAGAGAGAGAGAGAGAGAGAGAGAGAGAGAGAGAGAGAGAGGTATTTATTAGGGTGAATGCATGAAATGATTTGTTAAGACAGACTGTTAAAATATATGTAAGATATATATGTTAGACAAATGGCAGTGTGGCTTTCTTTTTTAAATGTCACCAGCTTTCTGATCCCAAATGGTAACAGCTGTAGGACCATGTGCTGTCCAATCCCTTTCCACCCTGGCAGTTTCTTACATTCCTACCATTATGATAGGATTTATAAGGATCCTTTCAAAGGACGAGGATCAGGGAGAGATTTGACAGAGATATAAAAATAGCCTCAGAGTTACGTGAACAGAAGCTTCCAAACTGAACTGCTGTAGAAATCAAAGGTCCAGAAGGAGATGAAGCCAGCAAGATCATGCGTACTGAAGTCATTCACAAACACTTTAGCACCTAGGCCATCAGCAGAGTTAACTACCAGCTTGACTACAGTTACTGTGGGTCTAAAGGCAGAGAGAGAATTAGTTGGAGCCTTCAGAAACTTGAGGGGAATTCTTTGGAATTATTAAAATGTCCATCCTAATTTCGGAAGCCGCATCAAGAAAGTGCAGAAGGGCTGGAACTTCACAGGCCGGTGGTGGTAACTGAAGCTGAGGTGTGGATGTAAGATTTGGGCCTCTAGTTGCCAGGTTCTGAAGAAGAAGTGTAGGTGATGTTTCATCAAAAATGCTCCAGCGAAGTTTTTTTTTCCCTCTGACTTTGTTTTTCCTTGGTGACATTGAACAGCTGGAGACCTGAATTGTTTTACTTTCATGTCCTACCTTATATTATATCTACACCACTGCCACTGTAACCACCACCACCTTCTCTTTCTCTCTGATGCTCTCTCTCTCACACACACACAGACACACACACAGAGACACATACACATTCACCCACCACCACCACCACCACCACCACCACCACCACCCCGCTGCCTCTCCCATACACACAGGTTCACTCCTAAACATCTGCTGCTTTACCTGCTGGACCTGGGTCACTGTGAGTTCAAGGTTGGTCACCATCAAGCCTGATTATTATGGAACAGGAAACATTTCCAACTTCCACGTTGTTGCAATCATTACTGAGGTCCCCAGGAGAAGCAATCTATAGTGATAGTAATCAGAAGAAGGCTGCAGGAGGTCGAGTGGCTAGGAAAACTGAGCGAGAAGTCCTACCTATGTGATTCAGAACTTTCTAGCCATTGCTTCCTGTGATTTCCACACCAGATTTAAAGGTGTGGGACTGTTAAATAGTAGAGAACCCTAAAGCTAGGAGAACGATTGTTCTGCAGAGATGAGATGTTGTATCTACAGTGTTTACTCAGATTCTAAAACGATATCTCAGCAGTTAAAGAGCTTAAGGTGGAAAGTGCTTACCCATTATACTTATCTTATTTCTGAATCAAATTTTATAATACTTTGTGGTGAAACATATTTTTCTAGGTATGCGATTATATATAAAAGCTCTTCAATCATAACCAAGTAGTAAATGGTTTTTTTTTTTTACCTTTTTAGTAAAAGGAATATTTGTATATTGCCTTCCTTCAAGTATAGCTGTGTGTTCTTTGGGTCATTTCCTCATCTTTCCCTTCCAATACCACTAAAAAAGGAAGCTAGACAACAGAATACAGCCCACCCATTAAATGGTAAATAGTATACTGTTTTAACTTTATGAAGATAAAACAGTTTAGGGGTTGAAAATGCCTTCTTAACTATTACCTCTGCTGTAATCACACACATGAGAAGATTTTTGCCAAGTAGAAACTTTTACTGAATGTCTGGTATTTTCCCTGAAGTTCTGAGGGCACTGGATCCTTCATCTAGTCTAAGTACCTCTCTCTTCCTCTTGTAGGATGGGACTTAGAGACCGTGGTCAGGGATCATTCAAGATTCCTGTCACAGAGAAGGAGGTGGCTGGAAGATGTCATACAGTGAGTGATGCTGGGAACTAGGGTGAAGAATTCTCTTTTTGAGAAATGGGAGATCATGGAGTCTGAGGGAAAATAAAAGCCAAAATCATAAAGCAGAAAGAATATTTAACCTGACACCAATTATGGGGGCAAAAGGAAAAGGAGATTGAGGGTGCCAGTTCTCAGCATCAGGTGTCTTTGACATCAGCCCTCTTCCAGGTATTGAATTAAACACACACACTGGATTAAGTTCAGTTCTGAAATGACTGCTCTGATTACAGCAGTGATCAGAAAAGTCTCCTGATCCCCTGAATGGCATTTTATGTTCCAACAGCACAGCGTGGGAGGTTTGAGCGAAATTAATATTTTGTCAACCAGCTGTGGAGTGAACAGAAGTAGGCTCAAGTCTTAATTTTTGCCACTCACAGTCTATACATACTTGTTTGTGTGTATGTGTGTGTTTGTGTGTCTGTGCCTGTGTATGAGACAGAGAGATAAAAAAAGAGTAAGAGAAAGGGGGAAGGGGTGAGAGAGCACGCATGTGCCACTGCATGCAGAATAGAGTCAGAGGACAACCTCTAACTTTTCTGGGGGTTGCTTCTCTTCTTCTATCTTGTTTTGAAGCAGATTCTCTCTTTTTCTTTATATACCTGTGCTGTGTGCTTTAGGCTAGTTGGCACTCAAGCTTTCAGACTATTTTCCTGTCTCTGACTCCTATCAGTAAAGAAAAGTCAACTCCACATCACAAAGCAGGTATTGGGGGCCTTGAAAACATACACAAATCCATTGACTGCTTCCATTTCAAAACAGATAAACTTTATCAGAGAAGAAAAGACATCTTTAGCCACTGCAGATGTTTTGCTGGTAGCAGCCAAATATCCCATCTTCCTTCTGGGAAGTGGGTTCCCACCCTCTGGAACTCAAACAGAGACATGGGTAGAAGCATATCCAGCAAGTCTTCCAGGTCTGTCAATCAACAAGATTCAGTTCTACTTGAACAGTTTCTTAGGGAAATAGGAAACGCCCATCTTTATTCGGCTGGTTTTTATTGGTTTCTAGTAATGATCATTCCATTCCCTTGATGAACATATTAAGGAATTTAAATACACTGATTTGCTCTTTGGGGTTATAGATGTTTGTTGATCCAGAACTATTTATTTTAATAGGTTTAGTTTTGGTTGCTTTTATGTGGAGGAAATGTATCACAAGCACATAATGTCCAGCATACTAGCATTGAGCCCACTGCTGGCAGCTAGACTTATCTTTTCTCTATAGCTTTAGGGTTTTTTTTATTTTTTTTTGAATTTTGTTTTATTGATGTCATGGCAGCAGGAGTGATTTGTACCTTTGATTTAAGTGAATTTTCACTGATCTGGGAGTAAGTACCAGTTATGAGTATGTGGGTAGACATTATAGTATATCCTGCCTGAGTTGCTCATCAATTATTAATGTGTCATTCTTGGACTTCATAAGCCTTCATCTGGATGAAATCTATGATAATTTTTTCTTGAACTTATGAATTAAAGGAATTAAATATAAAACCACACCTATACCTTAATTTTTTTCTAAATTTGTCATTGTTTTGAAAATCTTCAATGTGTTAAGCACTGCCCTAGAGAATGAAAAATGTATTTTTTTCCAACCCAGACTCACAGCAGCCATACAGGGGCAGATGATAGTAAAGTCTTTGCTGATAAGACAAAGAAGGCTGAGACACTGTTCAACACACATGTCCAGCAAGCAGATCCAAAGGAGGTGACCTTAGAGAGCATCTGAGTCCATTTGCACAGGAGCCTCTTGTCTGTGTTTCTGTCTGCTTGCTGATGACTCTGAGCCTGCACAAGGATTTTGTGAGTCTCTCTCCTTGCCTTGGATTTCTAATCTGCTCTAAGCCAATACCATGACCACATCACTCTGTTGGAAGCTGAGGGCCTGAGAGCAAGCTGGAGGCCTCATTGCTGTGAGTGATGGGGCCAACCTTCCAACTTGCCATTAATAAACTGAGCTGTTCACATTTCTCTGTGGCATAGCTTGACATTTAGGCAGAGCGTTTGTAATTCCAATAAACAGCTCAGAAGGTGGTGTGTGTGTGTGTGTGTGTGTGTGTTTGTGTGTGTCTGAGTGTGTGTGTGTATGTGCGTGTTGCACAATTAAAAACTAAGCCATGCAGGCTAAGGTTTTCATTAAAAGCCATCCACTTTAATGTATTTAGTGTTTCAGGACCTGGAGAGAGTACAAATCAGAATTAGGCCTCCAGGGGACAGCTTTTTACATAAGACCTGATGGATATCTGCCTGACTATTGGAGGCAGGATGATTGTTAGGTTAGGGAAGGAAAAAAAGAAAGAAAGAAAGAACCCATGAATGTGGTCATTTGAAGAAATCAGACGTGTGATTATTTTTCCCTCGCTACAAAAAGTACCCGAGAGATCTCCCAGTCCCTCCTTTGATTAATATTGCTTGCGGTGGTTGCACACTGCTCAACTTGGCATTGCATTTATCAAAATTTGCCAGAGCAGACAGGCATTGCCATGTGAGAAGAATGACTGTAATGGGTCCATGTGCCTTGTGGGGAATATCTGAGCACCAGGCATGCAGGAGGTAGGCATGCCAGGGTAGTGGGCTCACAGCCTGGGCTCTTGTTCTCTTCTTTCCAAATAGCAAGCTCCAATTCCCAAGTCCCCCAAGCAGTTCTTTGGCCTCACTCTTGTCTTTCATACCAGGTGACAGGCACTGCAGATGGCCTTCAGGGGTCCCAGTCTTCTTCCATTTTCCACGTACTCAGGAGACTCTTTCTCAACCCCTTGTTACTATCACAGACCCAAACTCTGCTTTTTGATTCACCGGAGGAGTGGATTCTAAAAACACATCAACTGAATCAGACAACCAGGAAGACAAGGCATTAGTGGGTTACGTGCCCAGTGTTGCTGAGCTCGTATCTAAGAGAAAAGCCACATGGGATTCTGATACTCAGTTTATGCTGTGAAGATCTGCTCTAGATTCCTTGTGTTGCCTCGCCCATTGGCAATGGAATGCCATTCAGGCAGGTCCTGACCTGAAAGGTCATTCTCTGAAAAGCAACAGGAGATAGAGGCTGTTCCAGAACCCTTATCACAAACCTGAAACAGTTCATTTTGGGCCTCACGTGGCTGCCATGGCTGAACTGGATGGTGGCTAATACTTCTAGTCATAATTGAAGTTTGTTCTAAGAGCTGAAATAATGAATATAGCTTCCACATTTGTAGCAAAACCTGTCAGGTTCTGCTGACCTTCCTCCTAAGAAAGGGCTCCTGTCACAGTGTCCAAAGAAGTTTCAGGTAGAAATCATGCCTCTGCTTTGATGCACCTACATAATTAAATGACTTGTCATTTTGTTTTCTTCTTAGTCTTGGATGATAGGGAGCTCAGAACTCTATTATATGTTTAATCACATAAACACTTTAACTATGATAAAGTTACCTTTATATTTTTTCCGCCTTTTAAAATTTTCTTTTAAAATTCGCCTTCCAGGGGCTGGTAAGATGATCAAGAGCACTTACTGCTCTTCAGAGGACCCTGATTTGTTTGAATGCATCCGCCTGGTTGCTCGCTACTGCCTCTAACTCCAATTACAAGGGATCCAACACCCTCTTCTGACCTCCATAGGCACCAAACATGCACATGGTGCATATACACATGTGTAGACAAACATTCATAAACATGTAAAATAAAAATAAATATTAAGAAGGAAAAATGTGATGGTGAGATGGTATATGTCTTTAACCCCAGGTCTCACAAGGTAGAGGCTAGTGGATCTTTGTGAGTTCAAGGCCAGCCTGGCTTACATAGCAAGTTTCAGGCCAGCCAGGGGTATACAGATCCTGTCGTAAATAAATAAATAACAAATAAATAAAATCTTGACATCCTCAGGGTAACTTAAACAGGCTGATTGGAGAATATGAAGTGGGCATTGAAATCTGAGGGTTCTGAGAATACAGTAAGGCACGTGTGGAAAGAGGCATCCTACTGGAGGTGAATGGGGAGAAACTTGATGGCCCCGTCTTCTCCCCTTTGTTTTGTCATTTGCAGTACATACTCTGCCTTTGGCTTCATCTCTTGTCCTTCAGATAACTAACTGGCTGTGCTAGCAGACTACCCAGCCCCACCATCCCAGCCACATCATAGATCTTCTTATACCATGACTATTGTTCACTACTGTAAACTACGTTTCTAATATTTCCAGGTTCACACACATAAAACTTTAAAGTTATATAGGTTTACAGATTTCTCTTATCACTTCTTATATTCAAATCCATTAATACGAAAAATTTCAAAGCCATCATAGATTGGAAGTAACACAGGCAGATGTGATTCAAATATGAAGTCTGATTTCAGTTGGTTTAGAAATATGGAGGAGGCAACATGGGGCTGGGGCCATTCCCTGAGCCTGGCTAAACTCATGACTGTCATGCTTGTCTTCTGCAGAACTGCACCACTGTGAACCCAACGAGCCCACTTAGTGCAGAGTTCAACATCAAGGTCAACATTTCTTCTGACCTTTGCCCAGATAACTTTGCAATGCAAATAAAAATAGATGAGTAGCATAAAACAAACCAAGAGAAAACTAGAATAATCTCCAGCAGTGAATTTCATATCTTTAAAAAAAGTGAATTCATAAGCATAATTTATAGGCCTTGTATAGATGAAAACCAGGATATCTATTTAATTCTATTTATGGAAATTAATTATAATAAATTATACTTAATAAGGATGTCCAAAAAAGAGATTGGGGTGGGGGGCAGAACATGAATATTTCATTGTAGCGATATTTACAATATCATAGTCTCAGCTCTCAGCAAACAAGGAGAGTTATCAGATTTTGCTTACACCAATTGATTGATATCTAACAACAATTCTATTCAATAAACAGTGTTGTCAAGGTGAATAACCTTTCACTCTGTTGTTTATCACCATTGTTTGTGAGGGGCAGGATATTTTGTTTTTAATACTTTTCTTTCAGAAGCAAAAGTATAGATGGATTTATAGCTTAGGAACCTCTACCATTCTCTTAATAATATTAAACTTGAAACTATTCCGTTGTGTCCTATAACTTAAACTTGGCGATGGTGAGGAGAATGATTGCTACATCTACCTCAGAATGACATCTTCACACTCTGAATCACCATTATGCACTGCCACTAGACTCAGGGTAAAAGCAGACTCCCAGCCACTTTCTCAAGCTGTATTTTCTTCCCCTGTGCATGAACCTTGTGTGTGGGAAGGTCAGTGTCTCCAAAATCTTGCTCAATATTTCCTGGGACTCTTCAAAAGAGGTATATCTATACAGGTGAGCTCCCTGGAGAACTCACTCAGCTCATGTAGCTGGTTCCCAGATTCTCCTTGAAGGATGCTGCTGTGTACTTTGTTTCATTAAAAGCCTTGCAGAGTGGTACTGAGGGAGACCATCACTGACCCAGAGCCACCATTGTTTCTGCTGAAGCCATGAATCTGTCAATGCTTCCTAGAGATTTGAAGCCGACAATGTCTCTTGCTCCTATTTTTCTTAGCCTTCTCTTCCTTCCTTCCTTCTCTTCTTTCTCAGTCTATTTTTTTTTTATCCCATTGATGGGGATGGAACTTTGTAAAGTCTAGGTCAATTACATTCTCAGCCCAGCTCTTTATTCTTGGGAAAATCACATATACATAGAAAAGAAGATGAACTGTAAGGCCAAAGAAGCTTCGCAAAACCAAAGACATGTGTAATCACAACTTGCATCAATGACAGAACATCTCTTCTGCTTCTCAACTCCATGGACTATTTTGGCTTCTGTGATGGCTAAGCTTCATTAGCAACTAGAATGGATTTAGCATCACCGTGAAAACACACCCTTGGGTATATCTATGATAATATTTCAAGAGAAGTTTAACTGAGTTAGGAACGGAATGAGGGTGATCTGAGGTTCCAGACTGAACTGAATGTTGAGTACAAGTATTCATCTCTCTCTGTTTCCTGACTAAAGGTGCCATGTTGAAGTCAGAAAAATGTATTTGCTGAATCCTGACCTGACCTCAGGCTAAAACTGAGGTCAGCCTGACCTTCAGGTCTGCGTAGTACTTTCTGGGAACCATTGTTCACCAGACGTCTTTCTGCATCTGTAACAGTAAGGCTTTCTGGTCCCCTCCCTGATCAAATAGTGAAAACATGGTAGCATAGCTATGCCTCATTTTGTAAAACTTTAGTATTCTGTCATATTTGTCAATAGACACTACACTTGCATCAGCAGATGTGGGTTTCTTTCTCCCACATCTGGGAGACTGGTGAGAGAGGTGGAGTTATGAAGAGTTTCTTGGGAAGTGGACTCTGGAGACCAGCGTTGAGATGCAAGTCTGATCTAATGTGTATATTCATTGGCATATAGGCCTACATTATCCAATCAGCTAAGGCCATATTGAGTTACTGTCCAATGAGTTGGAATGGCGTGCAACCTGAGTCATGTGAGGGTGTGTGAGTTGTGAGAGCAGTATGCCCAGGCAGTGTGTCTGCAGACAAAGAGCAGAAAGCAGTCAATACCCTGGGCTTTGGTACCAAATTAGAGGGTCTCCAGTTAGCTGGAACTCCATTATGAATCATCTAGTGTTCCAGAGACTCAGGTCTGCTCAAACAGCCACAGGAGGTGTTGGCGTTTCTCACTTGTTCCCCATCTTTTAGTGACACTGTCTGAATAGAGACTGACCCCTCAAGCAGAAAGTGCCCAACTTGAGTGTTATTTTAACCTCACAATCCCCTTGTTTTATGGACTTGGGGCTGCCTCCTGTAGTCCTTGTAATCACAAGAGTGTATAACCTAGGCTAGGTCTGTGTGATTCAAGAACTTCACACTTATAGAGAATGGATGCTGCTCTCCTTCTCTTGGATGAGAACAGCCTGGCTACAGCAATGTGACCAGCTATCTCATGTTCCTGCCGCCGTACCATCCCAGTCACCATACTCTGGACCTTCAAACTGAACCAGAATAAGTCTTTCCTTCCTTAAGTTGCTTTGTTAGATTTTTTTCACAGCGAAGTAATTAATACAACTTAGTTTATAACTTCATATAACTGCAATTAAATAGTATATTAACCATACTACTGATGATGGGCATTTCCATAATTTTATTTTGGCCTCATTATGATTCAAGTTAGCATAACCATTTTTTCACTCAACCATTTTACTTGCAGTAAAAGTTTCCTGGGAAACCTCTAATAAAATAGCTCCCAATCTTCCTTCTGTCCTACTACCTATTATAAACCTGTCCACACATTGGTATTCTAAGTACAATCATCCTGGCTTTCCAGACTGTAAGCCATAAACACAGGAATGAGAACTTTGTGCTAAGCATGACATCTGAAATAGTCTCCTGGGAACAGCTCCTTCCTATTGGCTCCAGACTGATCACAACTGAAGGATGTCCGGCTGGGAGGGATTCAGAATGACAAACTCTGAGCTTTCCTCCAAATCATCCTTTCTTATTCAGGCAGGTGCTATCCTGCTCTGGGGCTCAAGGAGGAATTTGAACTGGGATACTATTACACAGATTTGGACCAGGATGGATAGAGAACCATAGTCTGTCAAATGTGGGTTCTGGGGAGCAAAATGTTGAAAACAAAGTCAGCCAGTCATTTATAGTTGTTGACATTCACACCTTTGTTGTGGAGGAATTTGGTATAGCAATAGAATTCTCTGCTTTTCATGAGACAATGATTCCAATAGCAATCACAGTTTAAAGTTATTAGATCATGTTTGCTGTCTTAAGCACTGTTAACCCCAGACATAGCTATCCCATTCCTCCTAGTAGCTTCATGGAGGAGATGACTAACATCTACTTACCAGATAAAAAGCCAGAGGCTTTAGGCACTAGATGGTTTTCCTGAGGGCTCTCCACTAGCAGGTGGGGAGCCAGTATTTAACAGTGGATTTGTGGAGCCTCGGTGCTCATCATTCTACTCTCCTTGTTGTATTGTTCCCTATTGAGAGATGCCTACCAAAATGATTCTTTTCATAATGAGATGTAATGATGCCAAGCACCAGGGTCCCTGTAACTGGCATGCAAGAGGGAATCTGAGAAGAGAATGTAGTGAGTGATGCTTGCTTGGTTGTGTTGATTTTTCATGGCTCCGGGCTTTCTTTTTGCACCTGCTCTGTGCTGTACAGTGGATGACAGCATGCTTGTTTGTGCCAGGGTTGAAGGAGGCAGAGTCCATATTAATGGGATCAGTGCACCTTCACTGCAAAGTCACATCAAAAGGCCTGGCTTGTGCTGACCCTGCAACACAGAAAGTCAGACTGCTAACAGAAACACGGGGTGATTTCCAACTGGCTTTCAAGTCCACTGTCATCCAGTGTCAGCAGCGATCCTCATTACCATAGCTGGGACAGCACTACCTGGGTGCCCTTCTTTCCCCCTCCTACTGCAGGAGGTAGGCCACAAGTCTTTCTTCTTGCAAACTGATGACAATTTGTCTTTCTGGGGCTTCCGCCCAGGCTAGAGCAGTGGCAGCTGGGCCTGAGAAGCCCTCCTGATGCTACGAAGTCAGCGGATTGCTTCTGGGCCTGCCACGCTTCAGTGCTTTCCTGTTAAATACCATGTTGATTTCAGGGCCTTCTTACATACATGCGTCCCAGGACTCTAAGCTGACTAAGATGGGGAAATGAGGAGGAAGGGTGCAATGTGAAGAGCTGCCCAGCAGGTGTGCACACACAGCCTTAAGCTATCGGATGCTACTGATTTATTTTATGTATTTAACAAATGTAATAAGAGATAGATGCTTTTGGGATGACAGAGGACTCAGTGGGAGGGGAGATCCAGCAATGAATCAGTGGGTATGAGGACTCAATTTATGGGAAACAGAAAAAGAAGTTGCTTTCAGATGGGACAGCAAAGAGATTAAATTTATGGGTAAAAGAAAAGACAGGGTTACATATCAAGGAGGTTAAATATCAAGGAAGTAGCAGCCTGGCCTAATGGAATTTCACTGGGCAGGCCTCTGTCACCTTCTCATGCTTTCTTTCAGCTCTCATCCTTCACACTTACATTGCATACTTTTTACATCCTTCTTAATTAATTTCCCATGCATTTGTCAGATACCTTTGTCTTTTACCATAGTAAAGTACATACAATATAATACTTACCAGCTCAAGCATCTTAAATGACATAATTCAGCAGTATTGAATACATTGGCAATGTTTTGCAACAATCACTACTCATTCCATTACTTTAATTTCATTCTTTATCACCCTAAAAGGATAATTAATAGGTCACACACACTCCCCCATTAACCTCTCTTCTGTAGCCTTAAGCAACCACTAATCTCCTTTCTGTTTCTATGGTTTTGCCTATTTTGAATATTTCACATAAGTTGAGCCACATGTGATATGTAGCCATGTATCTGGCATTTTCACTTAGTGAAAATATAATCAATATGTATCAATGTTGAGGAATGTACATGATAAGAATAAATTATAAACATATGTTTATGGCTGCCATATAAAATGTCATATTCATTGAAGTTTGGTGTTTCTTTAGTGAGCTAAACACACAGTTAACACATGATCCCTAATTTCATTACTAGATATATGCCTAACAGAATGAAGACACATAGCCAAACAAAAGCTTGTATATGAACTTCAAGGCAGCACACCTACAACAGACAAAATATAAAGACAATCTAAACATTTGCCAAGTGAGACTGAGTAAAACACACAGTATATCCATGAAATGGGACAGTTTTTTTAAATTATGTCTATCCCTGTTCTAACCTTCAGTAGATTCCCATTGAATTTCATAATAATTTGAATGCACCATCAACAGGTATAAATTATCTGGCTGTGTTGGCTTGCCATTGAGCCTATGATGAGAAGTAGCTTGCATTTCCGTATAATTTTCAAAGTCACAACTCCAGAATCCTAATGATTTCATTTCTTCCTCTAAGCCCCACCTTCTACAGATTCACCACTTCCCAATAGTATGATCTATAGCTAGCTTTTCTTTATATCACTATCTCTCTAATAATGACATGGAAACTTTTTATTAATCATGAAAGCTTGACCTTAGCTTAGTCTTGTTCCCAACAAGCTCTTAAAACTTAAATTAACCCATTTATATTAATCTACATTCTGCCACATGGTTCGTTACCTCTCCTCAATACTCTTATGTCCAGCTTCCTCCATGATTCTGACTGGCAAATCTCCCACCTCAGATTCTTTCCCAGGGTTCCCATCTCTCCTGGAAGTCCCTCCTATCCTCTCCTGCCTAGCTACTGGCCATTCAGGTCTTTATTAAACCAATCAGAAGGTGTATTAGTTAGTTGAGGTAAATGCTGTGGATATCGCTCTATATAAATAAAACACTGATTGACCAGTAGCCATGCAAGAAGTATAGGCGGGACTAGCAGAGAGGAGAGAGGAAAAGGAGAGGAAGGAGAGACTAGCTGCTGTTCAGGGAGCATCATGTAGAGGGAACAGGTAAAGCCACGGAACATGTGGAAACACATAGATTAATAGAAATTGACTTAGTATAAGAGTAAGAGCTAGACAATGGTAGGCTTGAGCTAATGGTTGAGCAGTTTAAATAATATAAGAGTCAGTGTGTTTATTTTATAAGTGGGCTCTGGGACTTGTGGGGCTTGGTGGGAGCTGGAGAGAAATTCTCCAGCTGCAGGTAAAAACAAAGACACATCTTCACACAGCACACAAAAATATTATCCCTTCAACCAGCATCTAAAACCAATTCTAAGACAGTAGTCTTTCTTGGGGGTAGGGAGTAGTTTCTAAACTATAGAACTGGGCATATGGTTTAGCATATCCTTTCCACTTATCATCAAACTATTCATCCCTCCTATCACTATACACCTTGTTTACTTTTTTTGTTTGTTTGTTTTTTTAAGACAGGGTTTCTCTGTGTAGCTTTGCACCTTTCCTGGAACCCACTCTGTATACCAGGCAGGCCTCAAACTCACAGAGATCTGCCTGTCTCTGCCTCCAGAGTGCTGGGATTAAAGGCAGGTGCCACCACTGCCCGGCTTGTTTTTTTTTAACAGCTACCAAACCATTTATGTTTCAGGGACTCATGGGATACAGTACACCTAGCTTTCTGAGATTAAGCTAAACCATTGGTTCTGTTATTCTCATTTTCCTTACCTTGTTTATTCCTCTTCAAAATACTTCATGTTATTAATTCTTTTTGAAGGTCTTAATTCTATCCATTACAATTTGTAACTCACTGTGTAGCCCAGGTTGACTTCAAGCTCTTGGAGATCTCCCAATGTCTCTCTCTCTCAAATTCTCTTATTCTCTCTCTCTTCATTTATCCCTCCTTAAGCTTAAAGGGAGTGTAAGATGATGTATGCCTTTCTATCACAGGCACACAACTTTTGGGACAGAGCTAGGTAAGTAACTACATAATAAATACTAGCAGAGTGTGAATAAATATTTTATGTAAGTTGTAGTGTGTGGGTGATTTATCAAGTCCTAGTTGCTATACAACATGTCAATATTGACAAAGTTAAAATTAGAAGACTTTGGGATTTGTGAGTTATCTTGAAGAGAGGATCCACTTCAATGTACAGGAGCAATGATAGTTTAACCGAAGATAAACACAAAAAGTCACTATCTTTTAACCACTGGTGTAAGTTATGGATTCTAGCGAAGTAGCAGGAGTGGGAATATCCATGTAAATGAACATAGGCTGTGAGTGACCTCTCAGGAAGACAAAAAATCTTATAGAAGCTGAAGAAAAGACCTAGTTTGGTCAAATCAAATCTCAGAGGCTGCATCCAGACAGCTCACATTGCATTCCCTGCTGGTGAACATCAATTCTTTTCTCTGTTAAGCCTCTTGAAATTTTGGGTCAATGCCTACTCTTCAATTGTTTCTGTGGTTCTAAGGAAAGTAAACTCTTTTCCCTCAATGCTCTTTGTACAGTTTTTACACTGAGGCAGCAACCACCTACATCAAGTGTCCATTAAGTATGTATTTGCTTATCTCCATGGAATGTTGTATATGTGAATTTATCCATGCTTATTAGTTACCAATTGCCTGAACATGGTATGTCAGACCAATTGAAGTGAAATTATTGATGTAACCTAAACTACTGTAGAATACTTTTGATCAGTGGGGTAATTCTTTGTTTTTTTTCTGCTTGTCCTTTGGGGATTTTCATGCATAGGAGAATTTGGGGAGCATTCTAGGCATTTTGCATGTATTTCCTAGGACAGATTGATCAAGCTATCTGTAGTGCCAGTCACTTCTAGGAGATCTACTGTCCTCTGGATACACTTGGATCCCTTAATGTAGTCTCCTCACCATATGCTTCCCATTGTGGGTAGGAGAAGGTTTAGTCTACAAAACTTCTTCACTGAAGGAAATCCTAGTGCCTCATCTCTATCATTACATCCCTCTGTGAACTCAACCTCACACTGGACTTTACATAGCAGAATGAAATTATAAGATGTTTAAAGAAGGCCCCCGACTTCCCTTCTGGACCAGAGAGATTTCCGGTCCAGATAAGAGCTTCCATCCTGCCAGGGAGTTCCCATTTGGACAAGAGAACTCCCATCTGGACAAGAGAGAGAGACTTCCTGAATCTGTCAGCTCTTTCTGAAACAAGTACACTGATAAGACCAAAAAGGAACCACAAGGAGATGGGCAGACGTCAAGGCAGAAGTACATACAACAAAATGAAGAGCAATACAGCATCACCAGAACCTAGCCCGCCTCCAACATCTAGACCTGAACATCAAAAATTGGAAGAAGCAGAAGAAAGTAGCCTTATGAGTAACATCATGAAGAAGTTAGAGGCTTGTATAGAGGAAAAGACAAGAAAATTGGAAGAACGCTGTAAACAACTAGAGGAAAGGGCAAACAAATTAGAAGAAAACAATAAAGTCCTCCAAGAAAACAATAAAGTCCTGGAAGAAAACAATAAAGTACAGGAAGAAAACAATAAAGTACTGAAAGAAAATCATGAAAAAGCAATGAAACAAATAAAGGAAACAGTCCAAGACCTGAAAAGGGAAATTGAAAAAATAAAGAAGACACAAACAGAGGGAATGCTGGAAATAGAAAACCTGAGTAAAAGATCAGGAACTTCAGATGCAAGTATAACCAACAGAATGCAAGAGATGGAAGAGAGGATCTCTGGCATTGAAGATACAGTAGAAGAAATAGTTTCATCATTCGAAGGAAACACTAAAGCCAACAAAGTTATGAGCCAAAATGTCCAAGAAATTTGGGACACCATGAAAAGACCAAACCTACGAATTATAGGGATAGAAGAAGGTGAAGAATACCAACTCAAAGGCACAGAAAATATATTCAACAAAATTATAGAAGAAAACTTTCCCAACTTAAAGAAGGAAATGCCTATGAAGATACAAGAAGCCTATAGAACACCAAACAGACTAGACCCCCCAAAAAGTCCCCTCGACACATAATAATTAAACAACTAAATGTACAGAATAAAGAAAGAATATTAAGAGCAGCAAAGGAAAAAGGCCAAGTGACCTATAAAGGTAAACCCATCAGAATAACACCCGATTTCTCAATGGAGACTTTGAAAGCCAGAAGGACCTGGACAGATGCAATGCAGACACTAAGAGATCATGGATGTCAGCCCAGACTAATATACCCAGCAAAACTTTCAATCATCATAGATGGAAGGAACAAGACATTCGAAGACAAAGCCAGATTTAAACAATACCTATCCACAAACCCAGCCCTACAGAAAGCACTAGAAGGAAAATTCCAACTGAAGGAATTCAGATACACACTCAAAAACACAGGCAATAGATAAAGCCACAACAGTAAACCCCAAAGAAGAGAAGTACACACACACTACCACCAAAAATAACAGGGATGAACAATCACTGGTCGTTAATATCCCTTAATATCAACGGACTTAATTCACCTATAAAAAGACATAGGCTTACAGAATGGATACGAAAGCAGGACCCATCTTTCTGCTGCGTACAAGAAACACATCTCAAATTCAAAGACAGACACTACCTAAGAACAAAAGGCTGGGAAAAGACTTTCCAATCAAATGGTCTTAAGAAACAAGCGGGTGTAGCCATCCTGATATCCAACAAAATAGACTTCAAACTAAAATCAATCAAAAGAGATCAAGAAGGGCATTGTATCCTCATCACAGGAATGATCCACCAAGATGAAGTTTCAATTCTGAACATTTATGCCCCAAATACAAGGGCACCCACATATGTAAAAGAAACATTACTAAAGCTTAAACCACATATAAAACCCCACACATTAATAGTGGGAGATCTCAACACCCCACTTTCACCACTGGACAGATCTCCCAAATCGAAACTTAACAGAGAAATAAAGGACTTAACTGATGTCATGACCCAATTGGACCTAATAGATATCTACAGAGCATTCCATCCTAACAAGAAAGAATATACCTTCTTCTCAGCACCCCATGGAACTTTCTCTAAAATTGACCACATACTTGGCCACAAAGCAAATCTCAACAGATACAAAACAATTGGAATAACCTCCTGTGTTCTATCAGACCACCATGGTTTAAAGTTAGATTTCAACAACAACAAAAACTGCAGAAAACCTACAATCTCATGGAAACTGAATAATGCTCACCTGAATCACCAATGGGTTAAGGAAGAAATAAAGAAAGAAATTAAAGACTTCCTAGAGATCAATGAAAATGAAGACACCACATACCCAAACTTATGGGACACTATGAAAGCAGTGCTAAGAGGGAAATTCATAGCACTAAATGCCCACATAAAGAAGTTGGAGAAATCCCACACTAGTGACTTAACAGCACACCTGAAAGCTCTAGAACAAGAAGAAGCAAAGTCTCCCAGGAAGAATAGACACCAGGAAATTATCAAAGTGAGAGGTAAAATTAATAAATTAGAAACTAAGAGAATAATACAAAAATTAATGAAACAAAGAGTTGGTTCTTTGAAAAAATCAACAAGATAGACAAGCCCTTATCCAAACTAACCAAAAGACACAGAGAGAGAATCCAAATCAACAAAATCAGAAATGAAAAGGGGGACATAACAACAGACATTGAGGAAATCCAGAGAATTATAAGGTCATATTTCAAAAACCTCTACTCCACAAAACTGGAAAACCTAAAAGAAATGGATATTTTTCTGGATAGGTACCACATACCTAAGTTAAATCAAGACCAGATAAACTATTTAAATAGTCTAATAACCCCTAAGGAAATAGAAACAGTCATTAAAAGTCTCCCAACTAAAAAAAAGCCCAGGACCAGATGGTTTCAGCGCAGAATTCTACCAGATCTTCAAAGAAGAGTTAATACCAATACTCTCTAAATTGTTCCACATAATAGAAACAGAAGGAACATTACCAAACTCCTTCTATGAGGCTACAATTACCCTGATTCCTAAACCAAACAAGGATGCAACAAAGAAAGAGAACTACAGACCGATCTCCCTCATGAACATTGATGCAAATATACTCAATAAAATACTGGCAAACAGACTCCAAGAACACATCAGAACAATTATCCACCATGATCAAGTAGGCTTCATCCCAGGGATGCAAGGGTGTTTCAACATATGAAAGTCCATCAATGTAATACACCATATAAACAAACTCAAAGAAAAAAACCACATGATCATCTCACTAGATGCAGAAAAGGCATTTGACAAAATCCAACACCCCTTCATGATAAAAGTCTTGGAGTGATCAGGAATACAGGGAACATACCTAAACATAATAAAGGCAATTTACAGCAAGACAAAATCAGGAACGAGGCAAGGCTGTCCACTCTCCCCATACTTATTCAATATAGTACTTGAAGTTCTAGCCAGAGCAATAAGACAACATAAGGAGATTAAGGGGATACAAATTTGAAAGGAAGAATTCAAGTTTCCCTATTTGCAGATGACATGATAGTATACTTGAGTGACCCCAAAGATTCCACCCAGGAACTGAGAAAGCTTATAAACACCTTCAGCAACATAGCAGGATACAAGATCAACTCAAAAAAATCACTAACCCTCCTATATACAATGGACAAAGAAGCTGAGAAGGCAATTAGAGATACATCACCCTTTACAATAGCCACAAATGACATAAAATACCTTGGGGTAACACTAACCAAGCAAGTGAAGGACCTACATGACAAGAACTTTAAGTCCCTGAAAAAAGAAATTGAAGAAGATGTCAGAAAATGGAAAGATCTCCCATGCTCATGGATAGGCAGGATTAACATAGTAAAAATGGCAATCTTACCAAAAGCAATTTACAGATTCAATGCAATCCCCATCAAAATACCAACACAATTCTTCACAGACCTGGAAAGAATAATACTCAACTTCATATGGAAAAACAAAAAAACCAGGATAGCCAAAAGAATCCTGTACAATAAACAACCTCTGGAGGCATCACAATCCCTGACTTCAAGCTCTACTATAGAGCTACAGTAATAAAAACAGCTTGGTATTGGCATAAAAACCAACATGTGGACCAATGGAATCAAATTGAAGACCCTGACATTAACCCACACACCTATGAACATATAATTTTTGACAAAGAAGCCAAAAGTGTACAATGGAAAAAAGAAAGCATCTTCAACAAATAGTGCTGGCATAACTGGATATCAACGTGTAGAAGGCTGCAAATAGATCCATATCTGTCACTGTGCACAAAACTTAAGTCCAAGTGGATCAAGAACCTCAACATAAATCCAGCTACTCTGAACCTGCTAGAAGAGAAAGTAGGAAGTAGTCTTGAACACATTGGCATGGGAGTTCACTTCCTAAATATAACACCAGTAGCACAGACACTGAGAGAAACAATCAATCAATGGGACCTCTTGAAACTGGGAAGCTTTTGTAGAGCAAAGGATACAGTCAACAAGGCAAAGCAACAGCCTACAGAATGGGAAAAGGTCTTCACCAACCCCACATGTGACAGAGGACTGATATCCAGAATATATAAGGAACTCAAGAAATTAGACATCAAAATGACCAACAGTCCAATTGAAAAATGGGCTTTAGAACTAAAGAGAGAATTCTCAACAGAGGAAACTCAAATGGCTGAAAGACATTTAAGGAATTGTTCAACATCCCTAATCATCAGGGAAATGCAAATCAAAACAACTCTGAGATACCACCTTACGCCTGTCAGAATGGCTAAGATCAAAAACACTGAAGACACTTTATGCTGGAGAGGATGTGGAACTAGAGGAACTCTCCTCCACTGATGGTGGGAATGCAAGCTTGTACAACCACTTTGGAAATCAATATGGCGCTTTCTTAGAAAATTGGGAATCAATCTCCCCCAAGATCCAGCTATACCACTCCTGGGCATATACTCAAGAAATGCTCAATCATACCACAAGAGCACTTGCTCAGCTATGTTCATATCAGCATTGTTTGTAATAGCCCAAACCTGGAAGCAACCTAGATGCCCTTCAACTGAAGAATGGATAAATAAATTGTGGCACATATACACAATGGAATACTACTCAGCAGAGAAAAACAACGACATCATGAGGTTTGTAGGCAAATGGATGGATCTAGAAAAAATCATCCTGAGTGAGGTAACCCAGACTCAGAAAGACAACTATGGTATGTACTCACTCATAGGAAGATGCTAGATGTGGAACAAGGATGACTGGACTGCTACTCACATCACCAGTGAAGCTACCTGGAAAACGGGACCCCAAGAAAGACACAGGGATCACCCAATGACGGAGAAATGGATGAGATCTACATGAACAGCCTGGACATGAGTGGGAGCAATGAAGTGCGAGGGTTGAGGGAAAGAGAGCGGGAGATCCTAGCTGGATCAAGAAAAGAGAGGGAGAACAAGGAATAGGAGACCATGGTAAATGAAGACCACACGAGAAAAGGAAGAAACAAAGAGCTAAAGAGGCCCACAGAAATCCACAAAGATAGCCCCACAAAAGACTTCTGGCAATGGCCGAGAGACAGCCGGGACTGACCTACTCTGGTGATGGGATGGCCAAACACCCTAATAGTTGTGCCAGAAACCCCATCCGAGGACTGAGGAATCTGGATGCAGACATCCACGGCTAGGCCCCTGGTGGAGCGCTGGGAGTCAAATTAGTGAGAAAGAGGAGGGTTTATATGAGCGAGAATTGTTGAAACCAAGGTTGGATAAAGTACAGGGACAAATAACCAAATGAATGGAAACACATGAACTATGAACCAAAGGCTGAGGGGCCCCCAACTGGATCAGGCCCTCTGAATAGGTGAGACAGTCGATTGGCTTGATCTGTTTGGGAGGCATCTAGGCAGTGGTACCAGGTCCTGGGCTCGTTGAATGAGTTAGCTGTTTGAAACCTGGGACTTATGCAGGGACGCTTGGCTCAATCTGGGAGGAGAGGACTGGACCTGCCTGGACTGAGTCTATAAGGTGGATCCCAGTCCTCGGGGGAGACCTTGATCTGGAGGCGGTGGGAATGGGGGGTTGGCTGGGGGGAAGGGGAGGGGGGCAGGAAGGGAGATAACAAGGGAATCCGTGGCTATTATGTAGAAGTGAATAGTATTGTAAAATAAAAAAAAGATGTTTAAAGAAAAGTCAATCAACCAATTTACCAATAAGTAAGAGAAAATCAAAGAGAGAGGTTTGAGTGCAGGGGAAGAAATGATGTCACACACAATGGGGAGGGATGACAACAATTAAAAGAGGTAGTGCAGAACCCCAGCCACTACAGCACCTAAGGTGGACTGAAAAAGGAAGAAGAAGAAACCAACATCACAAATGTTCCTCCCTTATCCCTGTACAGAAGAATATTTATGCCTGGAATCCAACCTATCCCAAGGGCTGCTCTAAATCTTAGTCCATCTCCATAGGTGAGAGTAAATGTTTGGGAAGACAAGAGCCAGATTCTGAATCCTGTCTGCTCTTCTCTTGAGCTGACTGGTCTGGACAGGTTTTTATTCTGATAGTCCAATGTCTGAGTGACACAGTGACACGATGAACACAACTCAGTCTCCTGTGCCTACTTAGCCTGAAAGAACTGTTGGCTACCATTGCTATTAGGGTGATTGTATTCAGAACCTTAGGAGGAACCCCAAACCATTGAATTCAGCCTCTCTTCTACTTCCCATATCCCCCCCACCCACGCACCCAGCTTTTATTTCACCAGTAAGAGGATATTTCTGTGTTTTTTTTCCTTGCTGCCATAGGCTGATTTGCTGATAATCATTCATTTGTATTCATGCCTAAGGCTTCCTTCTTTAATTTGGTCTTTACCTCATTTTCCAGTTCAGGTAGTTACATTCTCAGCTCTGCATTTTCTTTCCACGAAATGTCTTGTGAACAGTACATGGGGAGGGAAATGAGTTCCTTGTCCCACTCTCTGTGAACAGGAGTAACCTAAACACAAGTCTATTTAGAAACTTTTCCAGGAGCTGATCTTGTCCTTTGTCCTTCTGAGACTTTTGTCCCTCTAAAGGATTGCCCTCATCCCTCATCATCAAGCGTTTAAAACTGGTTATCTCCCATTTGAAAAAGCCCAACTGGATAGCCTACCAGATGGTGGCATTTTATGCTTTGCCCAAGTTTGCACATTGGGAAAATGTCCTCAGTCATGAATCAAGAGGAGACAGAGAAAAGCCAGACAGGCTTTCCACCAGAAATGGGAGAAGACCCATCCAGAAGTTGCAGAATGACTTAGGAGCCAAAGCAGGCTTTAGAGATGTGAGTTGAATATTCTGGATGTTGTGGGAAAGCCTGATGTTTTCTAGTTTAGTTCAAAGAGGACCAAGGCACAGAGAAAATATGAAAGATGCAGGCTCATCTAACAGCCTCTCTATTTACTGACTTCCATGTAACTTTCTGACTTTTTGTACTTTTATCTGCAAGGAGAAAGTTGCAATTCCCATTGGATAGGATTGTGGCAAGAATTAATTACTGCAAGGTTTAAATGAGATTATATGTGTAATCCATTTTTGTCTTATCACAGTGTTGCCATAGACTTTCCTTTATTGTCAATGACTATTACTAATATTAATAACAATACAAGTAGGTACTCATCATAATTATGAGCACCTCTAGAGGCTTCCTAGGACTGCAGCTTATTGCAAATTATGTTCAGCTTGGCTAGAATTCCAGTCCTGTCCCTCCGCAACTGAAAGATGGTGAGCAAGTTGCACGGCCATTCTCCCAGGTTCCTCTCAAGTAGAAACAAGGATTCCTGCTTTGTTTCTAGAATTATAGCAACATCCAAGAAAAATTGCAGTTATTAAATTACCCTCTTCTCTTCCAAGCATTCTTTAAGAGCACATGACAGTGAGGCCCTGATATTCAGCCCTGAGCTCAGGACAATCTTTCTCTGACAGTCTCTGATGTTGTGTTACTGTCGGTGATAAAGGAACAAAATCTGCCTTGGTATGTATGCTAAACCAACATAATAGAACAGATATTTTTTCATTGTCAGAAACAGTGGGGAGGGAGGTAAAAACACAAAACATTAGTACTCCTCCGATAATAACGATCCTCCAAAGAGTTGATAAAGGTGACTTGATATTAACATTGGTGTTATTGCTTCTGTAGGCTTGCCTGCCCCTTTGAATCTCTTCTGGGGCACACTGTGGGCTCAAGTTCATTCTAGCTCATGGCCCTCCATTATTGCTAATGGGAAGAACTGACTGGGGTGAGTGAGCCACCATTTGATTATTCCATTTTTTAAGAAAACAGGTCTCCCACAGTCATATCAGGTGCCATATTCTCCAACAGGGGCCCCTTCTATTCTTTTTTTTTTTTTCTTAATGGAGTACCTAGGCAGAAAAATTGCTTCCTTGAACATTTTTCTCTTCCTCCATAATGGTGAAATAAATGGCTTAGGGTCTGGAGGCATAATTTACTGACTTCATTTAAATTGGACTGGAAGTGATGCTGTTTACACAGCTGGTTCTGTATAGTGCCTACTTGCCCACTCCTTGCCACATCACATAAGGTGAACTCTAAGTCACAAAGTCCCAGGGCCCTTATTAGGAACAGTATGTCTTTTCTAACCTTGTTCGTCTAAACATGTGTGAATAGAATGAAAACAGAAATGGTCAGTGAGATTGAGTTGAAAAAAAAAATCAAAGAACCTGGATTCAGAATGCTAGAGTTCAAATACTGAATATGTTTACATAACTGAGGACTAATCATCAAACCCTCTCAGTTCATTCTTTTTCTTTCATTTATTTACTCAAGAAATATTTATCAAACCAGGCATCCTTCTAGACTCTGGAGATATGGCATTGAGTGAGAAGAGCAGGGTCTCCATTTTCTGGATTTTCCACTAGATTGAGACAAGACCAACAGCATACAAAAATCAGTAAATATATAATTAGCATTGTAAAACATCCACCAAAGGAGATAAAACCGCTAAATGGAAGAATGATGATGAACATGACTTCATGTGAAATAGTCAGCATAGTGTTTTTAGACTCTGACTTCTGAAGGATGCTACTGACAGAGAAATGAGAAAGCTGCTGAAGCAAGCATCTTGATGGAAGAACAAAGGTTGGAAGGTTGGGGAGGATGAAGCTGTTGATGAGTAATAGAGGGGCAGGAAGAAGGCAGGATGCTGACCTCTGGAAAGAAGTTTTTGAACTAGTAAGCAGGGCTAGAGTAACTAGACATCTGTTGAGCAAGTTAAGCTGGCTAACATTTCCATAGCCGTATTTCTCAAACATAGTTGTGTTGTTGGACCAACCAGAGACCATTGTGAAAAAACTCTTGATCCCTTCCGGGGAATTCTGATGTCATTGGTCCAGGGGAGGAATTTGGTCATCAGGATCTCATGCCTCCCAGGTTATTCCAGTGTACAATCAAAAACTGAGAAGCACTGTAGTAGATGAAAGGCTACACAAGTCGCAAAACAACAGAGATCACAGTTATAGTCATAGCAGAAACAAATATGACCCAATTCCTTGTGATGCTTCATAGTTGATGCTCATCCAAAAGTGGGTGATTTTTGAGGCATTTTTATGATACTTTGAAGTTTTACAAATAATTGGTAGTTCATATTTGTGCAGTCTTTTTTATGGGGTAACACATTTCCAGTGGATCTTAAGTCTATTTGGGTACCTCAGAATTACTTTCTTGCCTAAAGCCAAATGATTTGATTGAATCAACCCTACCCCCTCCCCGCCCACTCGCATTGGTTAGGTTACACTGATTTTGGTGAAGAGTTATTTGTCTTTTGGCTTGTCATGGAATATGTGACTCTTCAGAGTAGAAATAGTAACATCCTGTTTGGGTTCTAATTGTGTGTGGGTGCTCATAGTGGATACCTCATTCTACTCGAAAGATGTGGGCTATTCTCAAACTTAGGTTACTTGTATTATTTACACTAAGGAAATCTATCCTGTTTGATCCCCAGTGTACCATGGGAACAAGAGAAGCAAGGTTCCTAAGAACACAGTCAAAGTGATCTGAATGTACTTTGCATACTTTAAGGTGCACACTCAGATGCACAGGTGTAGTTAAATCACCTGGAGGGGTTATCATAATTCATTATTGGTCTTCACTATCCAGAGTTTTTGTTTTAGTAGGTGGAGGCTGGAGGCTGAAAATGTGCAATTCTAGAAAGTTCCTGGGTGATGTCACTGCTGGTGGTATTCTGACAACTTTGAAAATCACAGCTATAAAATGTAGGTGCTTATGAAAAATGTTTATTACATTGAAGGAAGCAGCTGGGCTGTGAGAACCATGATTATCCTCTCCCCCCAACCCTTGTCTCTCCTCAAATCCTGTAACCAAGAATTATGAAAGAATTATGAAAAGATATTCCAAATGACACTGTCAAGACAAACTTTTGCTCTGGTGACCAAGGTTCCCAAGCAGCCACAGTTTTCTGCGTTCAAGCCAGAGCAGCACATCACAAGATCAGTCACAGTTGTCCTGCTAGCCTCAAGACGTCATGTGAAGGTTTTTTGGGAGTATCTCCACTTGCTATGACCCAGAAAGTGATAGGGCAAGAACCATGATTCTGCATGTGTTAAACCTGGGCAGACTTCTTGGGTCTAACACAGATAGGCCACGTGTCTACAGAGAGTGCTTACCCTTGTGAACTGGTCAGTTCCCTTAGCGTCAGAACCATAGCAGCTATGGATGGATGTGAAAATGCCACATGGAAGTAAGGATCCCAAGGCAGCTCTGGAATGTAGGGATGGCAAAACCAGCAGCAACAAACATAGTCAAATGGTTCCCCTGTCTTTCCCCTCCCATTTCTGTCTTTCAGATATGTATTAGATGAAGATCTGAATTCTAGCCCAAGAAGCAAGCAGAAATACATTAAAGCTATATAGAACTGAAAAGTTTTCCAATCTCATTCATCCGTGAATTCCAGAGTAGTCATCATTGTCTCACTGATAGAACATCTCCCCTTCTTGGGAATAAAGTGTCAACTTTAATTCTTTCTACCATGTGATACTCTAGCAAGGGCCATTTGATGATCACAGAATATGGCAGAGTCCACAAATATACAGGCACCGAAAGCTGAGCAAGTGTCTATGTGGACACAGAATTGGAAGACACTACAGAGTGGCAGGAAATGAAGCTGTCTGAGAAGGAGACAGGAAATAAAGCTGGCCATGTATAAGGCGACAAGAGTACCAGAAGATGTGATATCATATTGCTCTGGTCTAAAGCTCAGAATTTAGGAGCTTAAAAAAAAAAAAAAAAAAAAAAAAAAACAACCTTAAATGCTTTCAGGGTAAGACAAAGAAACCTAGTAAACAAAACCGGATGGACAAAACCAGACAGAGGTTCCAATAACAAAATTAGGTTAGTAAATGCAAAACATCTTTTCAGACTAAATTTGGTTCAAGGGTGATAACTTAAATTCAGAGATGTAGAAGCAGATCCTGAAAAAAAAGGATTTATTAATTCTTCTATTTTTTTAAAGCAGAGAAAAAAAGAGATTTTTTTTTTTTAAGAAAAAGAAAAAAAAAAAAATGTTGCATTCCGGATGGAATACTGCATGAAATAAGGAATCTTTTGCCCCTATTCATGCTAACACTCATACTTTAGCTGATGTGTAGATAGGGCCATGACAGAATTTCTTTCTTTCTTTCTTTCTTTTTTTTTTTTTTTTTTAAAGATTTATTTATTTATTAATTACATATACAGTGTTCTGCCTGCTTGTATGCCTGCAGGCCAGAAGAGGGCACCAGATCTCATTCTAGATGGTTTGAGCCACCATGTTGTGGCTGGGAATTGAACTCAGGACCTTTGGAAGAGCAGCCAGTGCCCTTAACCGCTGAGCCATCTCTCCAGCCCCGACAGAATTTCTTTTGCTAATGTGTGTGCAAAGGTGTTATATTTATGTTCTTAAGCAAGGTTGGTCTGTAATTTCCTATTGCATTAACTTGGCAAGATCAAAAATGCTTTGCTCTTGACTACCCTTATGAACATGAAATTAAATGCATGGTGTGTTACTTGGTGTCCTCTGTCTGAACAGTACTGGATTGTTAAAATTCTGATGCTTACCATTATAGTTTCCTTTCTGTTGCTGTGATTAAAAACACTGACTAAATCAACTTCTAGGATGAAAAGATTTATTTGGCATACACTTCCAAGTCACAGTCCAGCATGACAGAAGTCAGGGCAGGAACTCAGGCAGAAACCACAGAAGAACATTGCTTGCTGGTTCACTTGCTGGTTTATGCTTGCCTAGCCTTATTGTATGACCTAGACAAATCTGCCTAGGGATGGTGCCACCAACACAGGGCTTGGCCATCCTACATGATTAAAAGTCTCCTACAGACATGGTCATAGGCTAATCTGATCTAGACAATTCTTCATCTGCAGCCTTCCTCTCAGATGACTTCCAGACTTTGTCAAGCTGACAGCATTACTTAGGACACTACTGATGGAGTCAGATTTAAATAAAAACCACAGCTATTATTTTTTATAATAATAAAATGTCGGTCTTTCTGTGACTGACATTCAGAAGTTGATTTGACAGGGAAATTTTATCTTCCAAGGGCTTTAGAAATGTGGAGTTGCCAAATCCGAGAGATGATTGGGGGCCACTGAGACAGTTCCATCTACTAAGGAGTGTCTTATCTGGCTCCCCAAACATGGAAGCATTCTGAGGGCTGAGCAAGAAGACATCAGGGAGGATCCGTAGCAGTGTGGGGCCAGAGGAACAGTGACTACAGTCTAGCTATGCAATTTGTGCGTTTTTGTTTTATTGTGTAGTATAACTCCTAGGTGTTGGGAATTTTTCCAACTCCTGGTCTCATCTATGCTCTGAAGGATTAACAGAGTCCCTTGGACTAAGCAGAACTGGCAAAGCAGTAGCATGAAGGAGCTGTGAGACATGGGCAGTGGTGGTCTGTGAATAGACTCAGTGAACTACTTTTGTAAGGAGTGCTGAAGCAAAGAGCAAGACCAGACTCTAGACTGTGTCAGCTGACCCATGACTGAACAGAGAGAAACAGTGTGTCCACTACACCTGTAAGGAGAAAATGGGATGATATTTTATTTGTGCTGAAATGTGGTGATTTTATTTGTGCTTTAATAAATAAAGCTTGCCTGGTGATCAGAGGAAAAAGCCAGCCAGAACACAGAAGTCATACAATGTTAGCAGACACGTTTAATCCTATCACTGGGCAGGCAGGATCTCAGTGAGTTCAAGCCCACACTGAAAACAGAGCCAGATATGGTGGCACACGTATTAAATTCCAAAACTAGTTACCCATGGAGGTCTGGAGGTCTGTACAGACAGACAGGCAGTGACAGAGCTGGGTAGGAAGAGGAAGTGATGTAGCTGGGTGGAGAGAGCAAATCAGATGGCAGAACATCAAGGCATATACATGTGCATAAACAGGAAGTAACTAGCATTTGGAAGCTGTGGAGTTGGTGAGGTAAGGTTGGCTGGTGACTTTCCCTGTTTCTCTGATCTCTCTAAGGTTTTCACCCCTATATCTGGCTCTGTGTTTTTTATTTAATAAGACCATTTAGAAATTCATCTATAAGAAAATTCAACCAAATTTATCTTTCTTGATAAAGAAAGAAAATCATTACCTCACATAGTTGAAAAGGATGGCTAATGAGCAGGGCCAACAATAGAACTGGGGAGACCCAGGTCATTAGAGCAAGAAAAATTGGTTCCTGTCTCTCATTGTCCTGCTGTCCAAACCCATGGTGAAAGGATTTGCAACCTCCATCCCAAACCTACCTTAATCATACCGAGCCATTCATCTTTTGAACAATCTTGAGGTTCACATCCTGGGGCAGACACAGTTATCACTTGGCTTTGTTCTAAGTTTCTATGGAATATATATCACATCTACCCTCCATTTAAGATATCCATAACCCATTTAAGGGATTGCGGGTGATAGTGGACTGCAGTCATCCCCTTGCTACCCATCACTGAGGCTGTCTCCTCTCAGATGTTGGCAGAAAGAAGCAGCTAAAAGCTACATAGTAGAGACAGCAGGAAAGCTGAGTGTGGACTCAAGGCCCAGAAAGCCACGAGGTAAGCTGTGAATAATGTATCTCAGGAAATAAAGAGGCAGTGGGAGTTTGAACTGGACATAAGCCCTAACTAAAAGCCTATGGTGCATGTTACATTATCCCAGTGAACTTTACCTGTAAAGCCCAGCTTTGAAGATACAGTGTTAATAACTTCAGAACAGTGACTGTGGAAAATTAAATTCCAAGTGCAGAGGTAAGTGTGATTGTAGTAACTGCATGCCCATGAAGCTACCACCAGAGCCTGTCATTCTTCCCTGCTCAGAGCTGCTACTGTCCATGTTTCTTAAATGATCACATGCTACATGCTGAGATGATGGCTGCTGGCTCACAGAGGCTCACATCTTTCTGGGCCCCACATCAAAAGAAAAGAGGACACAAACTCCACACCTGTTTAGCCTCCAGAATTGTGACCAAAGAATCTGGAATTGAATAAAATGGCATGTTCAGGTTTTGCACAGGTTGTTGGGGATTGACATATTGATACATATTTATGAAGTACAAGGTGGTGTTTTGATTCATGCATATATTTGGAGGTGATCAACTCAGACTAATTAGCATATCTGTCACCATAGAGTTTTATCATTTCTTTAAGGTAAGTACACTCATATGTACTCTGTTTTGAATGCTGTTCTTGAATCAGTTACTGGGGCCAGAGATCACCAGTTCTCCAGACCCATGGATAGTATTAAAGTAAACTTGGCCCCTTTTAACCTGGAAATGCATTCTAGTTTTAAGTTGAAATAGTTTTGCTGCTAAAAACACAACATAAATTACAGAAGTTTAGACAAATTCTGGGAGGTGAGCTGGGTCAAATGTTCAAAAATAAAAATATATAAATTCTAAACTAACCTAATGTCTGAAAATATCTAGGGGCTAAGAAGAATCCAGCGTGTCTAGGAAAGACAGAGAGCATCTGCAATGCTTCAAGTGACGAATTTGGAGATTACAGAGAGAGGGCATCCCAGATTGAAAAGGTTGTTGAGAGGTAACATGTTATCACCACTCCACATTCTGCTAAAATCCTAAGGGTAATTCTGGTATGGAAATCAATCCATCAGTGGCAGAGGTTCCATCCACCAAGGTCAGTGGTGTCTATGGGTCTATTCACAGATGCACATTGAAAGCAACATTTTTCCTCTGGGATTATGAAGAGAAAAACAAGGTCTAGCCAAGCTAGCATGAATAATAGGCTGTGGAACTAAGACTGTTCTTTGGAGAATCACATTCTGAAGAACACATAAACAAATTCTGTTCTCCATGTAGATAAATACACTGCCTCTGCACAGAAGTTTAGCTTTTTCTGACTATTTTATTCAAGACCTTAACATTCTAAGCCATTTTTTAAAAAGGCTTATTAGGAGAGAAAGAATTGCTAAGGAAAAGTCCAGTGGATTTGTCTTTTGTGTTTTTTAGGAAGAAATTTTATTGTTTGTGTTTCTTAAAAAATGTTTACTTTACTCTCTTTCTCATTCATCCTAATTCACTTTCTACATGTGTGTCTCCTTATTTTTTTGTTTACCTACACAGGATAAGTTCAAGCTGGAGCATGTGAACACTAGAAGCTCATGTGAATTGTTTGGATTTATGGATTTAAATTTCACTCTGAATTTTGGTAGCTGTGTGACTCTGGACAATTGTCTCAGTGGCTACCAAAACCTGTTTCTTCATATGTAAAGTGCCCATCAAAGGAACCCTGCTCCCAATGACTGTTTAGACAATATTTTATTTATAAAATTCTTCACATACTGCTTTCCACAAGACAACTGATCCATAACTATTCTGTGTGTACACGCTTAACGCCTACTCTCTATTTTGAAATTTTCTTGACTATTATCTTTTAGGATAAACAAAATTTTGCCCTCTCAGATTTGACTTATTGAAGTATCTCACTTATGGTTTAGGGAGGAATCTGTGTGAGGCTAGAGTTAGGCCATTCTTTTCAAGTGTGATACTATAAAGTTGACAAGGCCATCTGTAGTATTGATGGGGAAATTAGAGTTCAAATGATTCTGAGGATGATGTTATTCCGAGAAGGAAAAAGTACTTGGACATGCCTTCTGGATCTAGTTGTAGGGTTATTTTCTCTCTTTCTTTAAACTTTCTTTAAACTTCAACTGCATTAGAAAATGCGTAATACATTTTTATTTTCTTTGACTTTTGATCAATTGTACAGCTCTATAGATTACATATAATCTTATTAATAATGTATATGCAGCTTTCCTTCTCAGATAATAAATTGCCACTTAACATGGATTATTGCCAAAGTTTATGGGTGAGAAAAAGATCTCTTGAACTTGAGTTTTGGGATGTATTTCTCCCGAGTCTCTATCAGCTTTCCCTGCTTGAGTCATTACACTTGGTGGTGTTGATGTTATTGTTACTCTGCTGTAACAATGCTGTGAGAAGTGGTGATTCATGATGGAATACTCTACCAGGGATAGTTCTTTACATTTTTACATGACTATTAATAGATATTTCTTTAAGAAGTTAAATTTTACCACATGAACTAGCCCAGCTGGCAAGAAACATATTATGTCATGTCCATGTGTACAGTGTAAAAGTCCACAAAAAAAGATGTGGTGACAGCAGTAGACTTTGGTTTATCAAGTTATCAAGTTATTTTAAAAAGTTTGTAATAATTCCTTCTTTATGAATACATAAATAGGGAAAACATATTAGCTTAACATTAGCTTCTCCAACAGCATAGACATAATTCTAAGATACATTCAATGTTCTTCCAGTATCTCAAACAATATTTTTGGAGAACTATGAAGATGATATTTCTCTACTGGCTCCTATTCACACCACTCTGCACAAACTAGCTTACCTATAAGCCATTCATTCAGCAGTCAATGCAATCCAACTGTAGGTCTTCCAGGACACTTCCAAGTACACCTTTTTAAGGGGGAAAATGCATTTTATTTACTCCTTCCTATAGCCTGGAGATGTTTTCTTCTCTGTGTTGTTTCTTTTCCTTATCACTTGCTGGCTTTTCCTTGGAATATTCTATATTAGACTCTGTGGTCTTATACTCAGTGTTCCTTTTGACAGGGTAAATTTGCCAATTTTTAGATGTTTTTGAACATACTTGTCTTACAAAATTAATCCTGTTATTTATCCTGGCCCATCACCTTTATAATACTCTGTGTATTATGTTTCCAGGTCAAATTTATACTTGAATCCCATTCAGCTTTTACCAAATACGATCCTAAACACAAAGTAACCACTAGATAAATTGAGGAAATATTTATGAATAGCCCAAGGATCAGAACAAATATTTCTAACAGTATTTTTACATTTTGTATTAGTTTAATGAAAGTCAGAGTAGATGTCTTGGTGGTGGCAAATCATTCTGAATATTGTATGTGCATATGCATATGTGTGAGTATGTGCAAGAGAGAAAGAAGGAGGGAAGGAGGAGAGAGAGAGAGAGAGAGAGAGAGAGAGAGAGAGAGAGAGAGAGAGAGAGAGAGAGGCGGGGGAGGTGTTTTATGGAAGTCTTCTAACCAGAACGACATTTGCCTGACAGAGATTTAGAAAATAGCATCTCTTTCTAAGTTAAGAGAACTTACATTTTCTTTCCAATTCTCACTGACTGTCATATTTCTCAGTCTCCAACACTGGTGTGTGTTGAAATATAGTTTGCCATGCTCAACAAGTGGAAGCCAGATAAATCACAGGTACAAGACTAGAGTATGATGGTTGGAAATGAAGTTGTGCATCCACTTTGAGAAACTGAGTTTCTATCCCTTTGCTTGCCATGTACATCTATTTCAAAATGAGTTTTGGACACTGGCTCTGCAGCTGATGATCTTAAAATAGGAATTCTCAAATGCATGATCAAAATCTGTAGGAGAATGGCAAAATTTGTTGTTTTCTCATTAGAATGCCAGCATAGGCTCGGCACAAGTTTTACTTGTGATATCAATAGAAAAGTTCATCCTCAAGGTCACAGAATGTGGTCATCTCTGTAAGATGCATAGTAAATGGGAAATAAATGATGAAATTAAAAAGTTTCCAGGATCTAAAGACATGGCATCTCAGACAATACAGAGCTTTGCTGGAGAGAGTGATGATGAGTGAATGATATCAAACGGTTCAGCAAGTCCCAGAAAAAAATGATGGCTGAGAAGAAGATGTTAGTTTCCATGAGCAAAGGGTCATTTGTAATCATTGAAATATGGATTTCAAGGTTGCCGTAGAAACTAATAAACAATTGCAAGTGATTGAAGAATAGTTTTACATACCATCTGCACTCACAGCTTTGCTGAATTCTGGGTAAGATATTTAGCATAGGAAATAATGGCATCACTAGGGCTACTTGGCATGCCAGAACCAGGGTCTGAATTGATCTGTGCATAAATCTGAGTAGAAAACAACCAAAGTGATGAAAAAGACATCATGTTTAGTCATACCATCATGGTTATGCAATTCAGAGTATTCTTTTATTTTTATATTTTAAGGGCTCTATGAATGATCTTATCGTGAAGTCAAATTCAAAATCCTAGCAGAATATTATTTTGAACCTAAAAGCTTTATATATAATTAATACAATTCATATCATAAGGCACACATATATTTTCCCATTAATGTTTTCAATTTTTTTTCAAGAATTCAAGTAGTTCTAAGGCACCCTAAATAGGAATTACTGAGAACAGTGAGCCTTAAAGGAAAATAGGACAGGGAGGTCTGAGCATTTATGTGGTTGACAAAATGACTGTCCTGCTTTCTCTGTCTCTGACCTTCCCTCTACATTTGTTGCTGTATCACTCTGGTTTTGGGAGAGCATCTGCAGAAGTATGGAGACATATCCCTATCTATCTATCTATCTATCTATCTATCTATCTATCTATCTATCTATCACACTAGCAATGGATATAGATGTATATAGATGTAGCTATTTGGGCATAGATATAGGTTACCCAGCAATAGTTTATTTTACCTATCAAAATCAATCATGAATTTATCTGAATGACAAATGCAGGTGGTCAATCAGGAAACATTTTAACATTATGCTGATTTTGTGGTTTTCAAAATTGGGTGTAGTCTCTTGGGAAGGCAAGAAAAAAACATCACATTTTTTGATGTGGCTTTATTCTTATCTTCCTTACTAATCTGGTCATTTCCCAGGGGTTAATCTGTGTCTCTGTAGAAGGTCCTTACTAATCTTTGCATTACAAAAAGTCTTTCTTATCTCCCAAGGGTTGCTGTCAAGTTGAGTGAGGCATGAATGACTGCTCTGTGCCTCAATTTCTTCTGTGAATTAAGAATAATAATAGTAGTTTCTTTACAGTCTTGTTCTAAGAACTTTAATACACAAAGTAATTGGCACGGTGTTTTTTCTTATTATTTGTTAAGTAAAATCTTATTGTTGCTATATTATTATTATTATTATTATTTTATGAATGACTAACATAAAACCTGATAAGAACTCATGAATACATACAATGAAGTAACAAGCAAAATATACAATGTGGCTCAGATGCTTGAGGCACATTTCTCAGATGATGGTCCTTTTGGACTGAGACTTTAATGTTGAGGTGGATTTGTGGTAGTAGAAAAGGATATCCCAAAGTGAGTAATAATTAGAGAAAAGGCACAAAAATACCAGAAAAAGACAGTTTTGGAATATAGAGAAACAATTTAGACTACCATATAATCTATCCTTCTCCTGAACCTCTGGGGCTTAGCATAGTGTTTAAACTATATTTTTTAGGGAAGGAGAGATAGGTGGCTGAATGAGTAAATAGGGAGAGAGCTGTGAGGAAGGTAAAGGGGAAGAAGGATGTGTGTATACATGGGCCATACTGCAGCCCAAGCTTCCTGTTATTGTAGTTAATGGTGGCCAAGTTGAAGATGACTGTGTGTACCTTATACTGGGTTCATCACCCCATCCTAAGACTCTCTACACTCTGTCAAGAAGAACTAAATCTGATCAATGAGTAAACTTGATCCTCAAACCTTTAAAAGTCTGCAGTGTGATGACCACCTTTGAATGTGTGGTAACACTACAGACCATGTGAGGAATCTGGCTGTAAAGTCTAGAGGTTGCCAGAACTACTAGCACAAGGGGAACCTGTATTTGAAGACAGTCTCACTAAGTGTCTTTTCTACTTACAATATGTCAGCCAAAACTTGAACTATGATATAAAACAATAAACCCACATTCCTGCCTTGTGATGTTGCTTGCAGCCTGAAGCTGCCACCACCATTTAAGAAGACCATCATGGAAAGAGCCCCTGATCGGAGACATTCAGAAGCTCAAACCCTTAGAAATGTCTTCTCTGGTGAACAGTGCTAAATGCTGCTGTTGGGTACACATTTTCCCCTTCTTGTTTCTCTCTTCATTTTGATTTTTTAAACAGCATTTTGGATGTTTAGTGCCAAGTTTCATTTTTTTAATCAATAAGCCAAAACATTATAGCAGAAAGTTTAATATAGCTCACCTTCCTGGAACAAACCTCAGGGAAAGCAAGAAGCATCATGTTGAAATGGTGCTGAGCTCAGATCTCCAAAGAAGCTTGGAGTGGAAAGGACCTATTCAGCAAGACCTTGATAGTTTTAGATACAAGTGAGATGGCCTTGCAGAATGAGTCTTAGCTTGTGAGAGTATTGATGTATTTGTGAGAAAATATTACCTTAATGAGCTCTGTGTTCCATGTGGTGAGCACCAAGGCTGCCCAGAACACTGGGAGATCTTCACTGCAGCCAGCAGAGTGCTGTTGGAGGTGGAGCCAAAGGAATCCTGAGTGCAGAAGAAACAGAACAAATGACTCCATCTTCTTCCAAACATCATTGACGCCTTTAATAAGCAACAAACCATGATATGAGTTGTTCTGTTTTTCTTTTCTCCTCTTTTCAGTGGAAGTTTGGTAGAAGTTGAATGCATTCTGAGTACATACACTAAAGTTTCTTATTTTTAAGAATATAGATTTGGGAAGCCAAATATGCTGAGACTTTGAATAAATAACAGCAGTGGATGACTTTCATCCATCCATTCACTAGCTAAGGAAACATTCACGGAAGGTCCACATTATGCTCAGTTTTCTACAATATGCTAGAGATGCAATGATGAGCAAAAAGAGATTCCCCTCTTGCCTTCCTAGGGCTTCTGATCTGAATGGGGAGACAGGCAACAAATCAATGAAAATTCAAAACTGTGTTAAATACAAGCAAGGAAAAATGCAAAAAATTCCACAGAATGTGGTCAGCACTTGTCAGGGAACTGCTCCCTGCTTTAGCATATCAGTAAATTTTAAAAACTGAATGTCACCTTTCAAACAATTAGATTGTCTTATTTATTGTACATGTTTCAGAAGAAGGGATTTTGAATACAAAGTGACACGGTTTAGATATTCAAGATGCCATAGACCCTGTGGCTTACAGATGGCCTGATAGCTATGGCAGCTAATGATTTACTAGTTGCTGGTGGTGCACAAGGACCTCAGAAATCAGCAAAGCAGAGACGGACATTGTACTTACCCACTTCCTCTCCTACCCTAATGGAGGTAGCATCTGGAAAGGAAGGGAATACAAACTAAGCCATCAAACTCTTCTTTGCCTATGTCTCTACTGGAAGAAAATGAAAAGAAATGTATTACAATACTATAACCAAAATGTTAAAAAAAATTCCAGTCACCAGGCTAATAATTGATCATTAGTTTTTACTGAAAGCATGTATGTATATCTTATTTACTCTGCAAAAAGATGTTTACTCAGCTTGAAAGACGAAACACTCTGTAAATAGGAGGCTCCATCACTAGGCTCATTAGCTGTCCCAGCTTTCCGTGCAATAGGCATTTAATAAATCATATTATAAATCATCTTCTGAGATGTTAATTAAGTGGTAAAAACATTTGCTGAAAGTTAAAAGTTACCAAGGATTTAATTACAACCTTGTGGCCACCATTTCTAGTTAATTATACACTCTTCTTATATACTTGATAAACCACAAAATGCACCCTGTTAATGATCAATTGGTATTAAATTAACTGGAATTAGTTTTTATTAAAACCAAATTAGATTTTTATTTGCGATACAATAAAATAGCAAACCCAGCCCTTGCCACTATGATTTGGGGTATTTCTGTAAAGAGTGATTACCAGATGTCTAATTGGGCAATTAATAGATACAGTTTCCAAATTAACATAATTGAGGGACCTAAAAAGAAAACAAAATGATTATTCAGCCAGCAGACCATTTTTTTTTTTTTTTTTTTTTTTTTTGAGTCCTGCCATTTCATTCAGGGATGTCAACCAAGTGTTATCAAAAGGGTATTTGGGACCATGAAGTGAATCCCTCAGATGTGGTGCTCCAGTGTGTGTAGGTATCAAGCCACAAGGCCATACAGAAAGGCATCACATTCCTGGCTGTGCTGGGTCTGTGGGTAGGTATGGGGAGTCTGCATAGGGTTTATAGAACCTTGGAGGTAACTAGCTAGATAATGGGATGTTTACACAGCTGACAAGAGTCCAAATGCACAAGCCCATCTCTTTCCAAAAACAATTTGCCAGATGAGTTTAGTTTGCTGTTCCAAAGCTTTTTCATTTTACCACTTAATACACCACAGAAGGGACTGAGACTTAACCTCTCCATTTCTGCATCGACTTAAATCCCTTTATAATTGCTTTCCTCACATGTTTAGCACACAGTCCTGGAGCGTGTCCTCTGCCATCTGTGTTCGCTGAAGGGATGGTCTTGCCTCTCTGTGTAGATAGGCTCTGTTCAGACTCAATCAGGAAGAAATGTTAGCTGCTCTTCATACTGGGTATCGAGGTATCTCCATCTCATCATATACAGCCCAGTAGTCTCTTAAAACTCAGGATGCTGTGTCCACAGGCATAAAAAATCTGGTGGGAATTACCAAAAAGGAAGTGGATAATAAGCCTTAAGGAACTTTTCATTGTGTGGATTAGCAGTATTTATTGTGGTGTTTCCACATGTGCATGCATTCTGAGTGGATCATGTCCATCTGCCCTTATGTTCTTTATATTATCTTTACAACAGCTTCAAAGTGAAGGATTATATAAAGCTTATGAAAAAGTCTGTGGATGCTAATGTCTACAAGTACCAGAGGTTCTTAGAATGTTCTCTCTACCTGATCCTTCACTAAGCTTTACTGAGGCTCTTGTCAGGAGGGGCTGCTACCATTTGGTATTATTTTTATAATTACTTTCTCTCATCATCATCACCTAAATTTATGCTGGGTCACTGTATCCTTGACTTACTGTATGGACCAATGGATTCAGTCACTTCTTCTAGGAGCCAATTTTTTTTTTTTTCATTTAGCAAATGGATGTGAACTGCTTTTTACTCTTAGATGTTAGGGTACAATCCCAGAAAATACCAACAGTGGCCCCAGTTTTCATGTATTGCCATTTACATGGAATTAACATGCTGAAAAGATATGTACAGGGCCAGAAAGTTGGCTCAGACAGTAAAGGCACTTCTTGTCAAGGCTCATGCATGACCTGAGTTTAATACCCCTGGACCTACATGGTGGAGGAAGGGAACCTATTCTGGCAAGTGTTCCCCTGACTTCCATACATGTGCCATGACACACAATTCCTCCCACCATAAACACATAAATAAATGTAGTAAAAAATTTAAAGATGTGCATACATCTAGTTTAAAATTATTAGAAGTCCTATACAAGGCAAAGGGAACCGAACCATCTTGACAATAGCAAGGGTATCTTCCATTAGTTGTCACAGGAGTTGGCACTGAAGACAGCCTGTTTAAGCTGAAACCTAGGGAAAAGAGAGTAAATGAATTCTCTGCAGCCAGAGCAGTACTGGAATTGTTCCAGAGGAAAGAGCTTGAATATTGAAGAAACTGGGCCAGCAGAAAGCAGGAAAATGTGATCGCTTCATGACGAATGGGAAGAAGGGTTGTGGCATGAGTGGAGAATTGGGAGGAAATAGAAAGTGGCAGTTAAAGCAGGTGATTGAGGACCACAATAAGGAGTTGAAACAGTTGGAAAACTTTGAAGTTAAGCAGCAGAATGAAGTGGTCTGATTGGGCTCTAAGATCATCAATCTTGCTGATTGGCTGAGAATGCATTCAAAGGGGATGAGACAAGGGGGAGCTGACAGGATGCTGTGGAATTTCTCCAGACAAAAGAGACGGAGGATTGGAGAGGTAGGCAGTAAAAGGGGCTAGAAGAAAAGAATTGTAGATATGCTTTCAAAAGAAGAAATGATGGGTTGACTATGGGACTGGGGATAAAGAATACTCAAAACCGCCAGGCGGTGGTGGCGCACGCCTTTAATCCCAGCACTCCAGAGGCAGAGCCAGGTGGATCTCTGTGAGTTCGAGGCCAGCCTGGACTACCAAGTGAGTCCCAGGAAAGGCGCAAAGCTACACAGAGAAACCCTGTCTTGAAAAAACAAAAAACAAAAAACAAAAAACAAAAAAAAAAAGAATACTCAAAACCCCCTTAGGTTTCTGGCTTCAGTCTTTCAGTTTATTTGTTGATTTAATGCCTATTTCTTGACCATTCACTATTTGCCAGAAGCTGGATGCTACAAAAGTGAACCAGACTTCAAAGGCTCCTGTTCTCATAGAGGTAACATATCTTGAGAAGAGTTGGTAGGCTAATTGTAGAGAATTCTCTCCCTCTTTAGTCACTTAAAATTTACTTTGGAGACTATACACCTTTCATCAGCTATATATAATTCCTTAAACAATCTACTTTGGCATGTCTTGTTATCATCTGATAGCACTGTGTCTCTTACAATATGACCTTGCTTCTCTTCTTCTGGTCCAGAAGGAATTTCAAGGATGACATTGGTGCTTATATCAGAAATGACCATCAGGTCTAGAGTCACCTGTGATGGAACAAATAGACGCCCTAAACACTCAGGCCAAATTGTAGAAGCCTTAATCTTTTGGGCTTCTCGGTGATTTGTCATGTAAAGATATTTTATCTTAAATGAAATTTCCTTTTTGTTATTATAGCATTGTTGATTACCTATATAAAATATGGAAAATAAAGCAAAACTTAAAAGCATAGATAACCATTCACAAATCCACTCTGTGTTTATCAGATAGTTTCAGGATGAATCCTACAGAGACACATGGATAGTTACAGGGAAGGAGATCATTATTAAGGGTGAGATATAGAGGAACCTAGAGGTGTGTCATATCTTACCTTTTGACTGGCTCCAAAAGGGCAAATAAAAAGGACTTAGGTGAGTGCTAGTGACCTTTTATGGGTTATTAATAGCACCAGGCACTTTCAGGTTGGTACAAGTTAGGGTTTTTTGAGCATGCTCCCTGGGTCCAGTGAAGCTCAGGCAGACCAAGGGCTTCTGGCTTTCTGCTGTTGTGCTCTTTCTCCTCTGGATTAATCCCTGAAACCTCCTCCTCCGTTGTTTCACATTTTATTGTTCCAGTAATTCTCATCCTGTTTATTATTAAATTTTTTCATTTATTTTACATACCAACCACAATTTCCCCTCCCTCCTCTCTTCCCGTTTCCTCCCTCCACCTCGTGCCTGTCTCTACCCCTATGCACTCCTCCTCTGTTCAGAAAGGGGCAGATTTTCCATGGGAGTCAACAAAGCTTAGCATATCAAGTTGAGGCAGGGCCAAACTCCTCTCCCTGCATCAAGGCTGGTTGAGGCATCCTTGCATGGGGAATTTTTTTAAAAAATTATATGCAATACTCAATGAAATCCTTATTGTGAATTTTTTATTTTGGATTCAAAAACAACAAAAATCTGATATTTTAAAACATTCTTTATATATGTGTCTTTAATTCTTTGTATATTCGCCTCTCAAGTTTATGGATATTATTTCAAAGAATGGTGGTTTTTTTTGGCATGGATTTCATATGTTACTCAGGGCATCTTTTTTATTTGTATCTGAAAGAAGTGTTAATGGGTCAAATTGGAGTTGTTAAAAGGCTTCCTAATACATATTGCTTAATTGTTGTACTAATTGACACTCCCTAGAAAAATGCAGGAAAAAAGTCAAGCCAAACTCCTTCAAACACTATTTTTTTCCTCTCCTTTCTTTTAATTTTTAATGTGTTTTCATTGGGTGGGTGAAAAATTGCCTTTTTTTTTTTTTTTTTTTTTTTTTGCAGTTATGTCCTTTTCCATTTTTAGTACAGAGATTGGAAGTGAATCAGGTCTCCTCACAAGTATATGTTAGTAATTTAAATTCCTGTTTTGTGAATTGCCTCCTTCATGTCTTTTACTTAATCAGTGAGGTCCTACTCCCCACTACCATGTGTGTGTTTATTCGTTTGTGTGAACTCTTTATATATGTAGGAGCACAGAGATGAAGACTCCTTTATTGAGTACACCTTATTAAAAGAAAACAGAAAAATAAAAGAGAAACAGAGTAATAAGCAAAATCCACTTCCTGCTGTCCATTCGGAGACCTATTTTCTTTTTTTTTTTTTTTTTTTTTTTTTAACATGACTGTTATGTTAATGTACGTAGTCTTTTTAATCTGTTATTACACACAGTTTTTTAGCTGTCCACCGCCTTTTTTTTTTTTTTTTTTTTTTTTTTTTTTTTTCCTTTTACTGTTTATCCTTTACAGTTTTACCCATGGTGAAGAGAAGGGTTTTAAATCTGATACAGAGTTCTTTAAGAAGTGATTAATATAATAAAGTTATTTTCTATTTATTCTTCTTTCATAGTCTTCTCAACCACAGTTTTCACTCCCTGCACTCCTTCCAGTCTCCCCTCATCACTCCTCTGCCCCAAATCTACCTCTCCTCCACTTCCCTTCAGAAAAGAACAGGACTCCCAGAAATAACAATCAAACATGCCATAATAAGTTACAATAAGACTAGGTACAAACCCTCATATCAAGACTGGATGAGGCAACCCAGTAGAAGGAAAAAGGTCCCAAGAGTAGACAGAAGAGTCAGAGAAATCACCATTCACACTGGTAGGAGTTCCACAAGGACACCAAGCTCTATAACCACAGCATGTATGCAGAGGACCTGCTTCTGACTCATACAAGCTTCTTGACTGTCGCTTCAGTCTCCGTGAACTCTATGAGCCCTGCTTAGTTGAGTCTGTAGGCCGTGTTCCTGTGGTATCTTCAGCTCCTCTGGTTCCTCCAAACTTTGCCTAATGTTTGGCTATGGGTCTCTGCATGTGCTCCTATGAGTGGCTGGGTGAAGCCTATTTGTTAACAATTGATTATTCCTCTCTGATTAAAAAAAACAAAAACCAAAAAAAAAAACAAAAAAACAGTCTCAAGACTACACTACAGTGGACCGTAGGGAAAAACAAGCAGCAAGGTTCATCGTTATTATGGATTTGGTCTGCATTTTTTTTAACAGGTTCTAGTAGAACATTCCGTGGATTCTAAGTATGTTTATAGTTGAGTGAATAAAGGTATAAAAGTGGGGCAAGATAGTGATCTCAAAAGTCGTGAAACCAGTGAAAATCAACGAAAAAGCAAATGCAATGAATATCATTGAGATGCATATACACAGAGATTAACACCAGGTTAACCTCTGTTAAGTGTCCCTGAAGCATTAATCCAAATGTTTCTTTAGAAGTGCATAAAGTCAGGAAATCCTTCCAAGCATGTGCCCATAACATTTCCATTTTGGCAAGAATTAAGCAAAGAACTGCAAGTCTTACTTACTATTTTAATTCTTGATACAGAAATGGATATTGAGTGTTACCCTCAATTGTTTCCTACTGTCTTTGTTGAGGTAGGGTATCTTGCTATATCTGGAGTTTACCACTTACAGTTCCTCCATTTGCCAGCTTGCCCTGGAAATTCCTACTTTCTGTCTTCTAAGTGAGCAAGATTACAAGCTGCCACCATGTGTGCCAGGATTTTATGTGGGTTCTGGGGACCCAGACTCTAGTTTTTACAGTTGTGAGCTGAAATAAACATTTAATTCACTGATCCATCTTCCCAAACCCCACATATTAACTTCATGCTGAAGATCTCTCAAAACCGCCTAAGTGGAGACTGATTTTGCTGCTCTTGTGGCAATTTATAGTTGAATTTTTACACAAGTCAGCAATCTGTCTGTCTGCATAGGGTTGAGTTTTAGTACATGGCCTAGGTGTAGCCATGTAGCAGCTTCATAGCTGCTCTCTCTCTCTCTTTCTCTCTCTCTCTCTCTCTCTCTCTCTCTCTCTCTCTCTCTCTCTCTCTCCAGGTTAACCTTTCTCTATCTGCTTCACACTTCCACTGAAATGTGCTCTCAAATGTAAGAATGTGATGACAATCTCCTCCTGTTTGCTATATTTAATAGTAAATATTCCTTATAATTACCAAATAATAGTATTCTAACATTTTTCACCTTTTCTCCAGTCCTTCAGAACTTGAGCTCAGGATATGTAATCCTTCTTTCTTTGCCACACTCCCAGCTTTATCTTCTCCTGAGATCTGGTCTCAGTTTCCCGGATTTGTAGCTATAATTTCAACCTCGCCATTCCTGCCTCTGCAATTATCCTTTCCTTCAATTTTGTATGCTACCTGCTTATTCATAGTCCAAACCCATGAGGCGGCTGTTCTACTTGTCTGTTTTCATCTCCCCACTTTGGACATTGTCTCTCCATTCCCCCAATGCTCTTCAATGTCTCATTAACCATCACAGGAGATAGAGCATCCACATATGCCATTTATGCACATCTCCTTTCAGACTCAATAAATGTTCTTGGTCTTCTAGAACTTTTCTTACATGGCCACCCTGAATACAGTGTGGGTAAGACAGCCCCTGCCTTTGAGTAGATGACCATCAAGAGAGCACACATACAACTCTTGAAGAGAAAAGAAAATGGCATGCAGTCTTCTAGGAGCCAGGCTCACCACTCAAAATCCTAGGAACTCCTAAAGGAGAGAATGATGTCGTGGACTTTAGGGGGCTTATATACATTTCCATGAGGAAATCTTTTGCAAATAATCAACCCTTAGAGGCTACAATAGGACAAGTGACTCTTGCTCTCTAAACACAAGAAAACAGAACAAAGATCATAGCATTTTATAAATCCATGTATAAATATATGTATGTATATTAAAAGTATCTCTTCACCAGGAATGAAGCCATATCTGATTCCCGCTAAATGACTGTTCGTCTTAACTCAGGCTAAAAAGTGGCAGTGTTGATTGCCATTATAGCATATGACAGCTAGAGCTATCTGAAAGGCATTTGAGAATACAGCTGTAGTGCTGTGTTGTCTTAATCAAATAGTTCTCTATTGATTGCTTACAATTAAATTTTTTTGATGTGCTTGCATAACTGTCCCTGAGAAGGGGGACTATCTGCTGTAGCTTTACTATGCTACTGTCCAAGTCAACCATGTGATATGTATCCTGACAGAATCATTTTCAAAGAAGTTGTAATCCAAAATTCTGATCAGCAAATGTGTTATATGGAGGACTTATTATTTAAAAATTATTAGATAATTTTTGAAAGTCAAAAGGATGAAGAATGCTATTTGTGGCAAATACAAGCAAGAACACTGTCTGTTTCTTGTACTTTCCAAATATAAACTTCTCTGCTTTTGAGTCCCCTCCTCTCCACCCTGAGTACCCTCTCTTTGTTTTATCAGAGGCAATATCCTTAGGTTGCTAGAAACATTTCTTCTGAGCTTGGTATAACTTATATCCAGGAACTTAAGAGAAATCGAAGCCAAATCTCTCTTTCCATTGTAGCCCTGTGTGTTCATCAGACTTTTTGTATCAGCAACAAATACCCAAGATGAATACCTTAAACAGTCATTTCAGCTGAAGGTTTCAGCTGATGATTGTCTGGCTCTGTTGTTTGGGGGCTGTGGTGATGCTGAACATCATGGTGTGGAGCATGTGGTAGAATAAAAAATCAGCATTCATCATGGTAGCCATGAAGCAGAGAGAGACAGAGGAAGTGGCTATAATGAGATTTATCTTTCCTGTCTCTGCCCTGGTGTCCTTTCCCCAACCAAGGCCCAACTCCTACCTTTCATCACTCTCCCCAAATGTCATCATATTCTACCATCAAAAAAAAAAAAAAAAAAAGAGTTCATTGATTAGGTAAAAATCCTCAGGATCTGTCTTAGTTACCATTATTCCTGTGCTAACATATCATGACTAAGGAAACATAGAAAACAATATCAGAGGATGAGTTGTGACCATCATGGTAGGGAGCATGGCAACAGGCAGGCAAAGTGTGGCACTGGAGCAGTAGTTGAGAGCTCACATCCACAAGCAAGAGGCAGAGTGCAAACTAGTATGACATGGACTTTTGAAACATCAAACCCCACACTCCAGTGACCCAACCCTTCTAGCAAGGCTCCACCTCTTTCCCAAACAGTTCCACCAACTGGGGACCAAACACTCAATATATGAGCCTATGGAAAAAAATTCATTCAAGATACTAAAGAATACATTCTCTTTCCATAGTTCATCAGCTTTGAAACATTCATCCAATTCATGAGCTTTTTAAGGACATTCCAGAACCAAAATATAAGATTTTCAGAGATGTTCTTGGTCTCTTTCTAATGAATAGTATAAATACACCCGTGAATAGATAGCACTGTGTTTTATAATGAGCATTAGAAAGGAAGTATTTTTAAGTCACTAATAAAAAATAAGCCAAACAATGCTACTAAATTTTCCTGGCCAGCGGGATCTTCAGCAGAGATGCAATATAACATGGCTCTTAAAGTTGTCCTCGACACTAAATAAGCATGGCCTTCAAAGGGTGATGTGAAAACCAGTGATATGAAAACCAGTTTGACACTGTATTTTATGATATTGTACATTTCGTAATACAAAGTAAACAGATACAGTTTGACTTTAGATAGCATACTGTGAGTGAATCTTTAATATGCTTTATTTTTATTATTGTGCTTTACTGATTCAAGACTATAAAAATCAATAAGCATTTAGGGCTAGGTTCTGCAGTTCCATATTAAAATACCATATGATTCTTAGACATTTCAGAATTGTGCCACAACCATATGACCCAAGGTATTTTAATCTTTGAAAGTATCTCTTTCCCTTCCTCAGACAAGTATGAATGTACATTTTGTGGATTTCTGTGTTTGTGTTTTAATGAATTGGTATTAAAAAGCTAAAGACGGATTTCAGGTAAAGATGACAGGTTAAAGATAAATATATTTTCTGTTGTTTTTATACCTTATTGAAATGACTGCATAGAATTATGTCAAGAGGTATAGGTAAAGAGAACAGAATGAAAAAGGAGATATCACCAACAAAATTTTAGAAATAGATATGCTATGTCTGTGACTCTGTAGAAAATGAGAAAAAGGAACACTAAGCTGATAGCGGATGAAGGTGAGGGGAAACCCAATTTAAACCATAGTACTGACTCAAAATTAGACAACACTAGGTGCTTCTGAAATGGAAGGTAAACATGGTGCTTTTCAGAATCTGGACTACTGTTGAATGTGTTCCAGAGAAGTAAATTGATTTTCAGATTGCTTCCTCATTCTACTGAGCAACATTTTTCTCTCATCCCAGCATGGGGCTAAAGATGCTCTTCCTAGAAGATAGAACTGAGAGTCTTCGTAGTAAAATAAGGAATGTAGTAGAAGAATTATGTCCATTTCTAGTTTAGACCCTTCATTTAGATGTCTGAATGGAAGAGTATGCAAGTTTAGAAATCTAGTTAAAGCAAAGACACCAACTTTCAGATTTTCAGCATATTTGTAACAGCTAGATAGTAGATCACTTAGAGTCAGTATCTTTGGGAAGATTTCTTTAGGAAACAGAAATTAGAGGCTGTGGTAAGCAATTGTTTTATCTGAGAGATCAGATAAACAAGTGGAGAATAATTTAGATTTCTGTGTTAGGGGTCTGCATGGTCTTTGGTTGCCTTTCTGTCTCTGGATCCCTCATTATCTTAATTGTGTTAATATTATTTGTAAGTTTTGGCAGCTTAAATATTTTAAGAAGTTGTAAACCACACATCTATTATCATTTCTCCTCTATGCCTCTACTACAAATTCTGTATTAGTAATGGGTTTTCAGAAAGAGATACAAGAAGGGAGGGAGGGAAACAGAAAAAAGAAAGACAGGGAGGAGAGCGAGAGCGAGAGCGAGAGCGAGAGCGAGAGCGAGAGCGAGAGAGAGAGAGAGAGAGAGAGAGAGAGAGAGAGAGAGAGAGAGAGAATATTTGGGTGAGATGCTTGCAAACCAATAAGTCAGGTAGTAGTAATTAGGATTTCCTTTCTCTGTATTGAATATGGGCATGGTGTGTACTGCTCTTGTCTATGTAATAAGCTATTTCTGTTATTTGCCATGGAAATAAATGGTTCTATTTGTTTGGTTGGTTTTTTTCTTATTCACAGCAGCTCAAGCAGGCATCAAATCCATCCCCAGTACATTATTCCATCCACATTGGTGATCATATTTAATAAAATGTCTGAAAATCTGAACAGGTAAAACAGGAAAAAAGTCTAGAAAAAATGTTTACTTTGCCATGCTTGGGTGGCATTTTACTGGTATTTGACAGTAGAATAAAATGCACATTAATGTCATGGAAATTACATACACACTCATGTGTGTGTGTGTGTGTGTGTGTGTGTGTGTGTGTAAAACCTCAATGCCTTCTAATTATGTTCTCTACCATTTTAAAAGAATCAATAAATAAAGTGACCTTGACAGTGGCTGAATACAGCATCTCATTTCAGTTCATCCATTACAAAGTTCACACATCTCATTACTTACCATTGTTTGGGACAGTGTGGTATATGTGGCCACTTCTTAGAAGCCACATGAAGCTGAGATTTTTCTTCTTGTTGTTGTTAAAAGTAAAGTTTTTTGTTTCCATTATGGCCAGTGAACAACTGCAGAGTATCTGCCTGGCTAATGCCACTGCATCATTTTTAGAAGGACAGCTGGCAGCTCAATGTCTTCCTTTCTTAAAAAAGAAAAACTATGTGCCACTTACTCCTAAGTTTCAGGAAGAAGTTGATGCACCATCATGGAATCATGTCACATATTTTATAGTGCTAAACTTTGACAGAGGAGTTGAGAAACAAAAATGAAAAAAGTCTACATGCTTTAGGAATTGGTACCAGCTTACAGAAAGTGATGAGTAGGAATAAAACTCCACATGTACTTAAGGTAAAGGATCACAGCTCCCATTGACATTCGGGGTTTGAACATCAGAATCATTTCAGATACCCAGGGAAACAATCAACCTCAGCAGAGGGTTATCAGCGATGCTGTGATCTGATGGGGCTCTTGGTACATTTCAGAGGACTGACTTATGGAAGAGAATCAACTCTGCTGAGCAGTCTGGGTTGGTGCAAAGACTAGAAATGATATTACAGGTTCCTTAGAAGCAAGAGTCAGCTGTGATACTTTCCACATGATCAAGGGCACAAATTCAGCAAACCACATCTGTCCTTAGCACATAAGAGAACACACAGAAGGAACTCTGATCTGTGATTTTAAGAGTGAAACTGTGAGCAGAATGATTAGTGAAAAAGGATTAATGCCACCTCCATATAAAGAGTATTTGATCTAAATTTCATGAGTGCCCACTAGTTTGGCTTGGTTGTCTCTGTGGGTTTCCCCATCATCATCTTGATGCCCCTTGCTCATAGAATTCCTCTTCTCTCTCTTCGACCAGACTCCTGGAGCTTGGCCTTGTGTTTGGCTGTGGATCTCTGCATCTGCTTCCATCAGTTACTGGAGAAAGTTTCTATGATGACAGGATATTCATCGATCTGATTACTGGGGTAAGCCTGTTGAGACAACCTCTCCACTATTGCTCGTAGTCTAAGCAGAGGTCATCCTTGGAGATTCCTGGGAACTTCCCTAGTACCCAGTTTCTCCTTGTCCCCATGATGTCTCCCTCTACCACACCTGTGGAGCCTCCAGGAGACTGGACTAGACCCTATGCATAAGTGAGACTGTTGTGTAGCTTGATCTGCTTAAGGGGCCCCCTGGCAGTAGGATCAAGATCCATTCCTGGTGCATGAGCTGGCTTTTTGGAGCCTACTACCTATGGTGGGACACCTTGAACAGCCTTAAGGCAAGGGGAGGGGCTTGGACCTGCCTCAACTGAATGTACCAGGCTGGGCTGACTCCCCATGGTAAGCCTTACCTTCTTGTAGGAGGGAATGGGGAGTTAGACTGGGGATGGAAAGCTGTAGGGGCAGGAGGAGGAAAGAGGGGGATCTGTGATTGGTATGTAAAATGAATAAAACATTTCTTAATAATAAAACAGAGTATTTGAAATAATTAAGAAAGAGAAAGACCCTGATAATGATACAGTAAGAAAAGATAAATACTAAGCATTACAGATAGGCCAAGTATACCCAGTGATTATTTACCTGCTTTAATGGGGTACTGTGGAGTGCTAAATAAGACAATTGTGAGCTGTCATTTTTAATGAAAAAATGAGATCATGAAAGTTGCACTGGAAAGGGTCAATGTTTATATTACCGATGGCAGTATTTTTTAATAGCTGTCTTTTAGAAAACAATATGTTAACATGTGTGAATACTTTATCTTTCCTAGGTTTGATCATCCCTAAGGCAGTAAGTGGAGTTGTTAATTTGTAGGCCCGTTCAAGGCATGGGATTGGAAGACTACTTAATGTCCAATGTAGGAGAGCCTAAATAAATGGTGACACAGTCATTACATAAATGAATGGTTGTACACTGCAGTTGTGACAACCACATAGCGACATGAAAATCACTTAAGATACCCAATTAGGTAGAAAATACCAAAATGATGTTTAATAGGAACTATAATATGATTACAACTGCATAAAAAGACAACTAATTTGTTCAATAGTCTTTATTGCTTGACAGATTTTTTAAAGCATTTTTCCTTTGATTATTGTACTGCATCTTTGTCATGGACCCTCAAGATTAAACATTCTATACTGATTTGGAGTAGAATAGGTACAAAACTATTTTAAATTCTTGGGGAAAGAATACCCCCATGAAGTTAGGGCAGCACATGGAACCCAGTGTTATTTAAGGAAGTAATCCAGCTTCCCCTCACTTCCAGGGCATTTATGAGACAGCAATACAGAAAATCAGAATTTTATCACACCCTCCCCCAGTGACAGTTTAGCACAGATACCATAAAACATAGTCTTTTACAATCTATACATTATTTTCATGTTTTTAGCATCATTAACATTTAACCACCTGGAAACTGACTTTGGGTTATTAACCTTTAAGAAATGAATGGCCTATTTAGCCACATGCTTCAAAGGTCTTGGCACATCATAACAACTCAAACATGTTTAAAGACACAGCATCTATTGGTGAATGGAGAAAAAGTAAATATAAGGAGAATGGGTACTACAGAGTCAGACAAATGTTCTCATACAATGTGACATGGGGGTCTGAAATGCAGACAGTGAAGAATAATGTCCCATTTCTCTGAATTCTTTTCCTAAGGGGAGAGAATCAAAGGAGCTTCCTCTCCAAGGCATTTACAAAGAAGCCATAAAAAAAATGACATGCATTTACTATCTGTGCAGAAGTGCAGGGTACTGAAAGGAATTCTTGCATTCTTGACTGCTGAGCCATCTCTCTCCTCTGTGAATTCTTGCTTTTCAAGCTAGATTTGATATTGGTTTGGCCAAGTCTGCTTGAGAAAGCTTGGCCTCCTCCATTCACCAAGAACTTAAATGATGGTTTAATTCTGTGAAAAACCCTGCTCAGCTCAGGAAGTCACCACAGTTTTGATCCTGTGACTTATGGCAGAATGTCATACATGTCCAGTTGTTATAAATAGAAGGAAAGAACAATGAATTTGAAAGAAACAAACTTTATGTCTTTTTTCTGAAGTTGAAATTTGCATGCATACCCATACATGTGTCTGCATGGATGTAAACATGAGTATAGTACATGGCATACAAAGATTGTGTGGTCCTCCTTAAAAATCCAGCAGAAGGTTTAATATTAGATCCCAGAAGCAGGAAGAATTCATATTATTTAGCAGATGATGTACTGTGTTGTTTTGTATACCTGTTCCTATTTGAGTCCTTCAGTGATTTTGATAGGATTGCTTGGTTTCTAACAGAGGAAGCAAAGTCTCCATGCAGTTAAAGAATTTCCCTGAGTTTTCTTGCAAGAAGTCAGGAGGTTCAAACCCAAGACTGAGTCTGTGTCTCTTACTGTTTCTTTTCTGTTATACCTCCAGGCTGTAAAATATATTGATGGCTTCCCACACCACAGCAATGGATTTGTGTCTCCAATCCATTCATTCTCAGCAAAAAGCCACAAGACACTGAGAAGCCTGGCTAAGTTTTATTTTTCATTAAGTGGAGTTATGAGAATAAACAAGAAATACTGCTAACATAAAGTACAATGGACCCTTCTGCTCAGGAATGAAGAAGAAATCCAAAGAGAAACCAAATCAAGCCACAAGTAATAACTAGATTTTTCTTTTGGCTAAAGTAACAACACAAGGATTTCTTACTATTGATGCTTTGTTCCTGGGTCTGAGGCAAAGCCTAGAGAACTCTTGGATCTTTTATTGGAACAGTGATTACCCCATAGCAGAGCAGAAAGATCTTTTGTTGTTGTTGCTGTATATCAGATAAACTACTTGGATTACTCAATAAGAACCTTACAGTGTAATTTTAATAGAATTCTGAAATGAAGATGTAATTTGAGGATACTCCATTATGTTGCTCAGTTCCCCTCCACATTACTCAAAGTATTTTATGAACACTAACTAAGTTATTTAATAATTGACAGGAATTCAGTCGTCATCTCTTTGAAAAATTACCTTATCAAACTTTTTAAAGAAGTCTCTGGCCATTGATTAAATGGATGGCAGCATGTGAACAGGAAAGCTGAGCACTTCCCAGACATTTCTACATCTTGTAAAGAGCAGAAATGAAATATAACTTCTGGATGAGATAAGATACGTCTAAAATCTAATTCTGGACTATGAGGGTTTTACTTAGCTTCTTTAGACTTGGGTAATGTTATTTTTTATACTCAAGGTCTTGTTTACAATATTAGTAACATTATCATCCATTTCTCCCCACACACTACTGTAGCCTTACTTAGGAACTCAAGTCCATCAGTATAATGTATGATTTTTTTTAAAGCCACTGGCACCATTTTTGTCCTTCAAAGAAGACAATGATTCCCAGATGTCTGTAAACTGATTCTATTATCTGAACTCTGACATCTTTATGGGGCTCCTGATCCACAACTATTTCTGGCTGAGGAGCTTAGATGCATACCCTGTCCTCTCAGGATGTCATTGTCTTCATCTGCAGAGTCACATCACCTGTGCATATTGGTATGGATTAGATAAAATCTTGGAAGCAAATATATTTCTGTTAGTGTGAATCCATAGTGACTGCTAGGTGAATATATATATAATATATATATATATATATATATATATATATATATATATGTACTAGCCATTCTCTGATAGGCCTCACTTTTTCACAAAAGGAATGATTTAACTTTTAGTTTCACATAAATAATTTGGTTCAAAGTCTCATGAGGGTGTGACCTGTTTGTAATGCACTTTAGTAGTCCCATGGTCTCAAACACTGTTTGGTATAGCAGAAGCTCTCAATATCATAGCTGTTGTATAAGAAGAATGAACTGACCACTCCATTGGTAAATATGTATCAATCAAATGCACAAGTGTGAGGCAAATGAACAATATAAGACAGCTTTAGAAATTCATTGTAAACCCATTGAGACCAAGTATTTGCTCTAAAAGGCTCATTTTTATGAGCATAATATTATGGTATCTAAGGATGTCTTCTATAATAGTAAAGAATTGAACAAATATGACCAGGGTGAATCCTTATTTCTATTTCATGTATGTGATAGCAGAGGGAGCTAGCAGAAAGTGTACTAAACTTTGAAGACCACCAAGATTTCCTACTCTGGGTGCCTTACAAATTCAAAGGGAGACATGGTTTTCTACGCAGCACAAAGACGACACAACAGATGAGGTGAGAATCATTACTCTAACCTCATGAATAATCTCTGCAGAAGTGGAAGAGCATCAAAATCAAATAGTTTACTTGGGATGGAACAGCAGACACAAGAATGGTGACGAAGGAGAGATGTGTACCATAATCAAGTCTCCTTACCGCACTCCTGAGAGGGAGCCTTGGCACTGTTGGAGATCTTTCTCCGCTCTGTCAGGGACTGATCGATGGGTTGCACCATTTGGATGTCTCCACCTCAGCAGTTTTGTGATGGCCTACTTGTAGCACTCATCAGAGAATGCCCTGGATATGACAGCACCTCTAAGACTTTTGAAACATGAAAATTGCCATTTCAAACCTTTTAAATTGTTTTCTGTCTCCCAGGCTTAAATTTGCATTTATCATTGTAGCACTGTCTCCTTTTCCAGTGAAACACTTCACGGGCCTTTTAGATATAATAACTCCAAGCCAGACCCACCCAAATTCCTGGAGATAATTGAAATCTTGTTTCACTTGAATGTGAAAGATTGAGGCAGAAAGCAGGTTCTATACTATGAGTTGTGTCACTGACCATCTTGTAGGGTAATTTGTATGTATGCAGTGGATGTCTTTTCATTATGCACTTCAATACATTTGAAAGGTGCAGGAGCTTACACTATATTGCTATATACATACTGCAGAAAGGGGACATTTAACATACAGAGAAAAACATTACTCCAGTGGATTAGACTTGGTATGACTCAATGTAAATTATGCATTTTGACACATAAAATATAATTTTATTTAACAACAAATAAAGGTGATATGATCTTTTCCTTGTTTATTTTTGTATTCTTTTTTTTAATTATTTGAGAATGTCACATATGTATACACAATATCATATGTACCCAATTGATGGACAACTTCAAGGTGCTATCTCACCTCTCAGGAACTAGGCTTTGTGTTTGATAATGCATGGCTTCTGGGAGGAACCCTCTTCGCCTGCCCTGATGTAGGTAGCTCTTAAAAATGTGCATGTGTAGAGAAATGGGGATAGTAAAGGTGGAGATTTAAGTTTGAGGGAAGACAGGAATGTAAATCAGAGGAGGGTTGGGAAGGGAAGTATGATTAACACTAGGATTCTTGAAGAAGCCACATGGAAGTCTACAAATATATACATGCACATTTTATCTCTCTGGTCCTTATTGCAATTATGTCCCGAGTCTGAAGAGCAGACACACTCATGTCACCTTAGAAGAAGGCAAACTCTCCCAATCAATGCATAGCCACTGCAATGTAGTGGTCCCTTGAGATACTACATGTAACCGCTCTGTGATGTATATGCCCAGGGTAAGAATTGTAAGGGATGACTTAATATTCTTATTTTTTTCAGCTGTCTTTTCCTATAAAATGCTAAATTCTGTGAGCAGAGGAACTTTGATCATTAGCCATCTAGTGCAGGGATTTTGTTTTGTCCTATTCCAAATATAGTGCCAGACTATGCTGTGCTTAATGTCTTTTGACTGAACAAAGTACTTTGAAGGATGCAAGAGCATGTTAGCACCCTTACATAAGTACTGTTGTCCTCCTCTTTCCCTTGCATTATCCATCATGCCCATGCATCTTGTACATTCCAGTGTGTTTCCTTTTGTGTGAGGACATTCTCAGCAGCCTATTTCATGGTTATGCCTCTACTGTGGCATGGTCCAGCTTGTTCCATGGAGGAAACAACCAGAAATCATATAAATTCTGTTTCAGGATTCATTTCTGCATCATGAGCTACCAAAGCCAGGAGAATAATATTATTAAAAATAAGGGGTGGGGACCTCATACTACCTTATTATTTTTTTCTTACCAAATATACAGACTTTATCTGTAACATTACCAGCAGACAATTCCTATAGTGATTTATTATCTCTTTGGGAGAGGCATTCTTGCTTCACTCTTGAGATAATAAGATCATAAAATAATGATGATATTACTAACAGTAAAAGTATACCTGGTTCTTGCAGATTTTTGGATATTGTTCTTTGGCCTTCATAAATTTGGTCACATTTTACCCTGAAAGTTGGAATCAGGCAGTGATGCTGTAGCCACTGTTAGATGAAGAAATTGAGGCTCTGTGGGGTACAGCAATAAGTCCAGTGTTCTTCAGCAGGGAACCCCAAGGGGTGAGCCCACATTACGTCTGTCTGCAGCTCACAAGTACCATGTCATACTAATTGAATCTGTGCAGGATCCCAGCTTTCAGTGACAGACAACTAATGGGGAATAGGCAGGGAGATCAATACTCACAGAACACAGGCTTAGAAGGTGGAGAAGGTAGCATGAATGAAGACAGCTGAACACTAAGGAAATGGACATAAGTTAAAATGTGACCAAATTTATGAAGGCCAAAGAACAATATCCAATATTTGTAGCTGTAGCAATGCTCCTGAGAGAGCAGAAAGGAAACAGATGAATTTTGTGGGCTCTCTCTCTGTGTGTGTGTGTGTGTGTGTGTGTGTGTCTCCACCACATAGGTGGTGAGGAGAGAAAGGTTCATGGGAAACAGCCTTTCAAGGACAGAGATGACAGGATCAAAACTGCTTCAGGTATTGGTGCCCTAGTCTATATGAATGGAAAACACAGCAAAAACTACAGGAAAGCAGAAAAACATGGCTTTGATGAAATGACGGTGAGAGACAAACTGACTCACATGTTAATACTGAAAGTAACAACTTGCTTTACTTGAGCATGGGTTGCCTGTGCTTGTACAAACACAGAAATCACCTTTGAAGCTACAGAAAAGCAGCAGCGCATAGCGGGCCTCATTAGGTTCAGGACTGAGCTCAAGAGAATACATTTTAAGCACGTGTTCCAGATGCTTCTGATGGTATCCCGTGGTTCACACTGGGAGAAATGTGGCACTTATGATGCAGAACCACTGAAGCTGTTAAAGAAAAGATAAAATAAAGCACGTGATCACATCGGTGGTTTACAGTATCCTGTATTCCTCTCATGAGGTTTACAGGAAGAACTCTATCCAGAAGGACACTGATGCAGTGAGGTGCCAGGTTGAGTAGGTCAGAAGGGTCACAGAAGCAGGCTCAGACCCATAGGCATCTGCTCTTTAGAGTCAGTCAGTCTTCAGTGGAGCTATGAGACACCATCTGGGACTATGGCAACACCAATACAAGTGCTGGCTGGGGAGGAAATGCCATCACAAAAGAGACTCCTTGGAAGAAACCAAGGCTGACATGCAGAGTGATTCCACCTGAAATGTTTTGAGTTGCATTGCTATTCTGCCATGGCACTTTTGCTTTGAAATATTTTAGGGGACATTTCCCAGTCACCGATGTCCTTGCTTAACTGAGTAGTGTGTCAAGGCCCAAGATGTGGCACTGCATGACAATGTGAAGGACTAGAGTGGGTTATATTCATTTATTCAGTATTTACAGAGGACTTGCCACAGTAGGTAGAAACAGGGAGATGGGGAGAAATGACCTAGGCTCAGCATGCACTTTGTGTTGGGAGTGATGGAACAGAGTGACAGGCTTAATGATGTGACCAGGCCCTAGGAGAGGCCTGATGCAAGTCTGTAAACATTCAGGGCTAGAAGAGACGATTTCTGCTGGGATGATCATCCGAAAGGCAGTGGGTCTCAGCAGAGGGATGGGGCTGTGCATACAGATATTAGATATGAAAGGAATTTCAGGCTGAGAAAATAGTTTAAGGGAATGACTAGAGAGAGCTGATTAGGGACTGAAAACATAGGGTGTAGGCACTCACAAAACATAATTGAAGCTTGAGGTCTATAAATGGTTGAAAGATTGGAAATAACAACTACTAAAACAAACTATGTTTACTGGATATTTCTCATGTATCGGGAATTTGCTAAGAACCTTGGATGTTGCAGTAACCCTAGGGGGTGGCTCCCAAGTCTGCCAAACAGAAGAGCCTTGAATATTAGGCTTAATGAGCTGGATTTATTCCTCAGGCCAGAGTTTTTAAACAGCTCTGCATAGGCCAATAGTTCCACAGAGTACCTCGGAGGAGAATTGGGTGGGTGGCATGAGAAAAGAAATACAGGGGACAGAAAGCCCTTAAGTCTAAACTTGAGTTAAATTGTCAACCAAAGGCACTTTTTCCTCATCTAGTTAGTTGTTAAGTTTATAAGCAAGGCTTCATTTAGAGGATATTTTGTTTTCTTAGTTTCTTAGATCTGTGAAGCATTTGGAATATTAAATTGTTATAAAAGTTGAAAATATAAAACCAAAATTAATAGTGGGGTTCGTGCAGGGCTCTCTACAGAAGGAATTCAGTTTTGAAGTCACTTCATTTGGGACTGGAGAGATATCACGGTGGTTAAGAGTATTAATTGCTCTACTGTAAGACCAGGGTTTGATATCCAACTCTCACAGGAGGGCTCACAAATGTTGCAAGTGTCTATAATTTCAGTCCCAGGGATTGAACACCCGCTTCTGGCCTCTGCAGGTACAAGGCAGAGACTTGGTGGAGAGATACACACTGGGCAAAACACCTGTACACCTAAAATAAAGATAAAGGATCAAAAAGTTAAAAGTTGTGTAAATCTTCTAGGCTACAGATATTGGAACCCAGCGTTTGGACAGTAGCAATGGTTTGGGTGGTTGTAGAAGGAAGATATGAACGGCTTTCAGAGGGAGGGCAGTGGTATACTCAGGGGGTCTTGAACACTGGGTTGAAAGAGCTTGGGGGAAGTAAGGAGGACAGTGTGGGATTGACAGGCATACAACAATCAAAGCCCCGTAGGCCTGGAAAGAGAGGAGGAGCTCAGGGCTGGGGCTGACTGTAATTAGGTTTTAAATTCTCTCTGTATTTGTCTTTCTCTCTCTCTCTCTGTGAAGGAATTAGCTTCCTCTGGGAAGGACACTGTAGTTACTCTACACCTCGCATAGCATTTCCAGTGAAGTAAGACTTTGACAAATCTGTACTGATTTAATTTGACTATCCCATGACATCATCTCAAGTTCAAGTTAGAGACAAGGTGGAGACAGAGGTGACTTTGCTTTGACTGCAAGTGTTCAGAAGGAATAAAGGGAACTTGTAGACAGTTCTTCAGGTGTATATTCAGAAGGCAGAGAGATACTGCAGACAAATCAAGGATATTTGCTGTTGGGGTGGGGGGAATTTCATATCCTGCCTCATCATTTTCTAGATGCTTGGAAATGTTTCATTTGTAAATTGAAAACAGTAATATCTGTCTGAAATGTGACAATTCGTGTATTGCTCCACCATCATTATACTTTGGTATTTGGTATGAAATATGCAAGCAACTCAATCCTCAGACTGCGTTAAAAAATGACTCATCTTAAGACTCCTTTCTGTATCTCGGGTCATGCACTTTAATACCTTCAATGCATATCTTTGTGTGGAAGGCAATTTAGGTAAATTAGTAAGAACACCTGTGGTATTTTCTAAAGCTTGTGAGGGGTGACAAATTCTCTAGGTTGGGCCCTGAGTAAGGACTCATTTCGGTACAGTCCAGGGAAAATGTAAACCCATTTGATTAGAAATGAAAACACTACAGCAGGACCCTGGCATTCTTTTTAAGTGCCATGTGGGAGGGGAGAAATCAGCACAGCTGAGGTCATTTTATAAAGGGTTTTGTCTTTTTAAAAATCATGTACATAAACAATTATTTATTGGTGTCCTTTAGATACGACTCCCCCCCCCTTTGGGAGAGAAAATCCAGCCATCCATTCATATATACATACATACATACTCATATAACTTTTTTAAAAAAATCTACTTCCTTCATTTGAAAACAGTAACTGCGAAACACGTGGCAGTGAAGTCAAGTACCAAGGATTTAATACCAATGCCATTTGTAATTTGCATAAACTGCAAAAATAATCAATCTTGCATTGTTTTAAGCTCAATGAGTACACATCAGTTGATGACTTTTTCTGGGATAATCCTTTTCAAATGCTGCTCTCAGTTCTGGAGGGCCTACTGAATAATACTGACTTTCCCTGTTATGACAATGGTATTCTGCCCACAGAGAGTGTCACTGCTGCAGGGCTGAAAGACAGTTGTGAAAGCAGGCAGCACCTGGGATGTCTCCAGGTGTTCTTCCTAAATGGCTGAGGGGCCAAACATCTACTGTGAGCTTTGTGGTTTGGCTTTCTTTGGGTATAGTCAGTGCTTGGCATCAGCCCAGCAGGGGAAGGAATGGGATATGAACCTGTTCTTATTGTGTGTTGCTAAAGCTGGCTTATATTGGTTTACAAGATCCCATTATGACATATGCAGACATTTGGGAAGCTAGATGCTGAGCTTTTGATGGCTCAAAGCAATGCTGTAGTGGGAATATTTACATCACAGGAATAGGAAAATATTTCCCATAGTCCCCTCAGAGCTAGTTTGCTAGCATACCATTATTGATGATGTTTACAATGGTCTATGTCTCTTAGCATTAAGATATAGTCATATTAATCAATGTCATTACTTTCTATCATGGCCAGATCTAAGATTATAGCATGACTTAAACCATTTTTTTTTTTTTAACATTTTGAGTCTCTACTATGTTGCAGCTATACATCAGATTTAAAGATCCACAATGGCTTTCAGGAGTAAATCTTGTCACCCAGAAATCTTTCAGAGAGCTCAAGAAAGTTGCCTTGGAGTGGCTGGCTCCAGAACTCCTAAGTAGTTAAGAAAGGAGCAAAGCTTGGTAGTAGCTAAGTTAATTCTTTCTATGGCCAGAGATAAATCTGAGGAATAATAATTTTCAGTGAATTGCTTTTGATGGCTAGTGGCACTCAGGACCACTTTCTGAATGTTGCTGAACTTTCTCCTTCTCTTCCTCTTGAAAACAGAGGAGCAGCATTACTTTCTCCAGCATCTCATGAAGGGGAAGTGAATGCTGAAGCCTCAGACTCTGTGCCTCGACAGCACATCTAGATGCAGTGATAGCCATTCTGATGAGTTATTTCTACATTCTGACAGATTTTCTCAGAATATGATATACCTCTGAAGAGCAAAAACATCCCAGATGGCATCTTCAATGAGGTATCTGAATGGGCGTTAATTCCAAATCAATGTGATTACTCAGAGTAAGTTGTGTGCTTGTAGAGTGCATCTGTGGGTGTTCCCGACAGCCAGCTCCTGTGATTCAAAAAAAGGGAGAGATTCAGAGATTCTTTGGGAAAGCAGCTGCAGGGTGGGAGAACAGGAGCAGGATGGGAGAGCTTAGAATGATGAACGTGAGTTATCTTGCACTGCATGGTACCCACTTAATCCACAAAGCAGAAGCCAGGGAATCATTATCCTTTCATTCACTGATTCCCTTTCTTGGCCTGACACATCATTTTGAGCATCAATGGTAACATAGCATGTACCAAGGATAGAGAAGTGGGAAAAATACAGGCAGCTCCTTGTCCTACCTAGGCAGTTGCCAAAAGGAGGCAGTCATGAAAGTAGTTGTAACACACATAATTATTTAATTTCAGTGGTCACCAGTCTCCCAGTGAGAAATCACAGGATACAATAAAACAAATAACAGATTCTACATAACCCCAAGTGTTCGGGCAGGAATTCTTACAGCTGATACTATCAGACATGATTTGAAAGAAGGACAGTTGCCTTGTTAAAAAAAAAAAAGAAAGAAAAGGAACCAACCACCTTCTTACTGGATTAAAGGCCCATCCATGAGATGGAACCCATGCTTGAAACTGCTAAAGTGGCTAAGAACCTGAACTTACATAGGTCATAGGTGAAAACCTAGATTTATTATGCTGCTAAAGGAACACAGTAGTAAAATGACTTCTAGTGACATACTGCTATACCCATAGATCAGTGCCTCATTCAACCCACACTCGAGAAGCTTCTTCTTGCTGTAGATGAATTAACATAGAGACCCCTAACAGGAAAGTTGTGAGAGACTTTAGAGTACCCAGTCCTAAACAGGATTTCCTTTCCAAACCCCTTAGGGCTCAAGGTGCTATATGTAAGAGTTAGAGGGAATGGATGATTCCAAGGAAATAGTGTCTTCCAGATATAATATGACTAATACACATATAAATTCACAGAGATTGTGGTATCACACACAAGATCTGAACAGGTTCAAGTCAGCTCTGAAATGGGGAAGTGGATGCTGGATCCTAATCCTAACCAAGAAGCTATCTATAATTGATACCCACTGGCAAAGGGAAAATCAGTTTTCCCCAATAGAACTGCATTTTGGGTTATAAGATGGGTCACTAGATAAGCTCCCTGAGGACAAGGTATTCCCCTTCAATTTAAGTTCCCAAGGCTGGAACAGATTTAAGTGTACAGCTGGCATTTATGGATAGAGGGTATTGTGAGAATTCTGAAGATGCTTGTCCTCTCCATAAACAAAAAACTTTTATTTAAAAAAGATATTTTTATTTAAAATCTTTTTGAGAATTTCATGCATGTTCCTTGTCCTCAGGGAACTTAGCTAATGCTCCATCTTATAACCTGAGATTCAATGACATAGATGTGGTGATAAGGAGATCTATGAGGTCCCTGGGGACAGAGGGGAGAATACTAGTAACTCTGCAGTGACAATTTATGGAAGAACCACTAACTGTGCTGAGGCTTCATTCATAAGCAGGGTCTCACCGTGGAGAGGGTGAAAGGAGACTGTCATGGAGACTGGAGAACGGAATCACCTCTGCCATAATGGATGGTATGGAGGCTTATAAGTTAACTTTCCATATGGCTTGGATGAAATAATGAAATGCAAGTTTTGAGAGGAAGGGCTCACAGTGTGAGAGTACAGTCCATTGTGGCAAGGAAGTTATGGTGGAAAGAGTAAAGGCGGTTGGTAAAACTTTATCCACAGTGTGGAAACATATAGACATGAATGCAGATAGTCAGCTCACTTTTTATTCAGTATAGGATCATATCTCGTGGCACGGCACCAACAACAACTACGGTGGGCCTTCCCTCTTCAACTAACTTAATCTATATAACCCATCACAGACATGCTCAGAAACTTATCTTCTAGATGACTCTATATCTTGTAAAATTGACAATCAATGTTAACTATTACAAGACAAAAGAGAATTCTGATATTCAGTTATCATCCAAAGCACTCAGACTGGTGCTATGAATTTACATTTCTGATTCCCCAAAGGATGCTGATTTAAGAAGAACACATCTAGTGATTTTCACTTCCATAAAACACATCAAGATAGAAAGAGAGATATTTGTAGATCCCACAGAACTGTATCTAGTTCCCACCTCCTCCCCGTCTGTCTGACCTTGGGTAAAGCACTTAGCCATTAGAACTTCTGTTGTTTCATCCCTGGCATTAAGCAATAATGTTTATTAGTGCTCAGTTATATGAGATACTTTAGCAAGCTTCCCACTGCAAGAAGATACTCAATGAATGTTGAAATAGGCTGAGACTCTTCAATATCCATTACTCATACCTATCTGTGTATTTCAACCTGGGATAAGCAGAATCTTACATTGAACAGAAACTTGTAAATGATTGAAGCATCAGAATCAACCTTAAGACAACTGTTTCATCTTTGAAAGGAAGAACTCTGTTTTAGGTGACTATTGTGGTTTGGATCTGAAATAGTGACCCAAAGCTGTGCTTTGGCCTGAAGGCCTATTCCCAATGAAATAATGATCAATCACTGGGGATCCAACATCATCCATGGATTATTCCATTCATGGGAAGAGATAGGAACATTTTAGGATTCTGAGACATAATTAAGGGAGGTAGTTCATTGAGGGTGTGATTTTGAAGACTATATTTTATATCAGCCACTTTCTCCACCCCTCTCTTTCCTTTTTGTCTATCTTGAGGTGATCAGCTATTCCACCATGTAATCATGTCAAAATTTCATAGACATAATACCAGATGGCTATGCACTGAAACCTGTGAAACCACAAGCCAAAATAAATCCTCTGTCCTTTAAATTAATTTCCTCTGCTATTGTGTATAATCCAGGGGAGGTTTTCTAAGATAATACCCTTCTAGCTATAAAACCCAAAGACTCTTAGTCAAAAACATCCGAATTAGTGATCCCACTCTAGCTGAGGAGTGAATCTATGTGCTATGAAGACAACAAGGGTGCATTTATCTCATCCTTGCTAGTTATTTTTAATAAATTATCCATTTGTAGATGAATTTCTAAGTGGTCTTATTAAATAAAAAACACAGAGCCAAATATAGGGGTGAAAGCCTTAGATCAGGGATATAGGGAAAGCCACCAGCCAACCTTACCTCACCTACTCTGCAGCTTCCAAATGAGAGTTATTTCCTTTCTACCAACACCTTTATATGCCTTGCTGTTCTGCCCTCTCACTAGCTCTCTTAACCCAGCTACCTCACTTCCTCTCTCTAAGCAGCTCTGTCACTTTCTGTCTATACAGACTTCCAGGCCTCTATGTTTGGTACTGGGATTAAAGTATGTGTCACCATGCCTGGCTCTGTTCCCTAGTGTGGCCATGAACACAGAGATTCTGCCTGCTAAGGGATAGCATTAAGGGCATGTGCTACCACTGCCTGACTTGTTTACTTAAAATGGCTTGCTATTTCCTCTGATCTCCAGGCAAACTTTATTTATTAAAGCACAAATAAAATATCATTTTTCCTATATTACTTGAATTTCTATTTTCAATGGAAATGAACATTTAAAATATTTTCATTTTAAATTTCAGATATTGATAGCAATTGCTGACAGAGATAGGGTTAGGTTACCTATTGAATTGATTTTGTATATTGATTTGGGGGTTTATTTTATTAACTTGAATTTAAACACTTATATTACTATTTATTTTATTGTATCTAGAAACTATCAGTTTAATGATATACCATAATAGTGTGCTAGACTAACAAAGAGAAATTGCTGCCAATTAAACTGAAACATAAAAAATATCATTATGAGTTTTAAAGACTCATTGAAAGATCTTGTTTTGACATGGTTGATATGGATTTGTCATAAATAATTCTTATGTATTTATTTTTAGAAATGTAAAAAGTTGGCTGTGATACTAATTCAACTTTTTTTTTTTTTTTTTTTTTTTTTTTTTTTTTTTTTAGAGTTGAAAGCTTCAGAGTCAATTGTCACTCAGACCTCCCGATATTTGTTTGGCCTTTATAATATAAACACTCTGGAGGTAGCATGTCTTAAATGTGCATCCCATTGTTGTATTAGACATTTCCCTCCTATCTCAGTTACTGTTCTTGGTGCTATAATAAAGATACCTTGACAAACGCAGCAAAAGGGAGAAATAATGGCTCACAGTATGAGAAGTCCTGGCAGCAGGAACTTGAGGAAGCTGGTCACATTGCAGCCTCAGTCACCAAGCAGAGAATAATGACCTCTGATGCTCAGATAGTGTTCTGTTTTTTCATGCAGCCTGATACCTGAGCCCCAGGATGGTGCCAGCCACTTTTGAGATGGGTCTTCCCTGTTCAATTATCATAATCAAGAAAATCTCTCACAGACACTCCTAGAGGCTAGCCTAGTCTAGACAATTCCTTTAAAGTGTCGCCACAGGCTTGTCTCCTAGGTGATTTTAGATCCTGTCAAGTTGACAGTCAGTATTCATTATCACACCTCCCAGGCTCAATGGGAGACTTTTAATATATATTTATAGGCAATGAAAGGTTTCTTAAGGTCTTAGCCTTCCAGACAACAGCTTTATGTTTTCAGAGAACTAAAATTTGAAAGAAGGTAAAGCATGTCAGAAATGTCCATGGATTGATGTAGAACATTAAAAATGCACCTAGGCTCAGTCAGCTGGTATGGGCACATTTACATCAAACAGACTAACATAATTATACAATGATGAGACGAGAGCAACTTTTATTTTCAACTTCAGGACAAATATTTCACTTCCTGAAGTTGTAAAACCTCATGGTGACTGTTTAACTGTTCCAGTTATAATTCCATGATGGATCTAAAACTCAACATCACTTATTGCTGATAAAATTGAACTTTGATGACATTTGTAGTGTCATACCACTCTTCCAAGAAAATGGGAACATTCATTTGGTAATAATAGTAACTGCAAGAGTCTATGTGATACAAAAAGAAAACAAAACTCAACTAAGCTAAAAAACAAACAAACAAAAACAAAAAAAACTGACAAAACTTTTCCCTCTGATTTAAATTTGATCCCATTAATTTCTCCCTTCTATTTCACTTTGAATCACTGTACAAATCTCTGGTGGAACTGTGCCTGTTACAAAGTCTTTCTGCTCACTTAAACCTAAGGAAGAAGCAAGGAGGTGCTCTGGGGACAACTTTCATTTTCTGTGGTGACATTAAAATTGTACCAAAATGCCCAATGAGGTTTATATGTTTATAGTTTCTTTGTGTGTTATTCCCTGTATTCAATGAATATGTACAAGCCAGTCTCTACATAATAACCCTAGCTGCAATGATATATAGGAAATATTGTTGCCTTCTAAAATTCAAAAACTTAGCTATAGTTTTCTAATAGGTCAATGTGGTGTTTTCAATGCTAAAATCAAAGTGTATAAAGGAGGATATTTTGAATGCAGGTAAGGCTGGAATGCTTACATAGGAACAGGGAGGTAAGGGAATCGATTGCCTTTAGAGGGGAAGAAAAACTTGAAGTAAAAGAAAGAGTTTGGTGTGGTAGTGTTGCTAATCCCAGCCCTTGGAAAGTTGAGGCAGGAAGATTATAATTTCAAAGACATCCTTGGGTACATAGCAAGTTTGCAACCAGCCTGGGCTGTGTAACACCTAGTCTCAATACAACAGTAATAACAACAAGAAGACTATCAGGTTTAAATATATGCTTGATGAATTCTGGTAAAGTTTATTATGCAGTTTTAATTTTGCTTGACTGGTAAAGTCATTATCTTTTGAAAGTTTCCTGAGATTCTCATTATGATTAGTAAATATGTATGAAGCTATCACTTTAATTTGTTATATTACAAATACCAGAAAGCTCAATATTAAATGAATGAGTCGTTTGCTTCAGAAAAAGTTTGGCCCAGCAGTTTAAAATTTTTAAAGGTGCTCTCTCCATAAACCTCCATATTTCTGTTTCCACCTCTTTTTAATACCATTTTAATATTAAAGTTAGCCCATCCTGATTGCAAAATACTTTCTGAACTATCTTTAAAGTCAGAATTTCTATACACAGGTAAGAAATTATATTTCTCCTTAACTAAGAAACAACTTCCGGTCTTATGCTTATTTTCCAACCTTCCTAGGTTTACCACAGGAATGATAATTGCTGCTGTCTGTATTTGCTGTTGCCTGGTAAATGGGATACACTTGGGCAGCACACAGTTAGGGCTAACCACTGTTGCTAAGCTGAGAGGATATGAACTTGTGGGATTCTGGGAGAGTGAGGTCAGTGTTAGGAAAGGTACATGTCCCTGTTGTAGAGAGAACTGCAGGTGTCCATCACAGTGGCTCTGATTTTGAAATGACTGAAGTCAAATAAGCAAATATTTATCAGTGGACTTTTGTTGGTTTCAGCATGAAACAGGGATCACCTCAAGACATTTTTATCTGGAGAATCCCTAGCAACCTCAATTTCATTCCCCAAAGTAATGAATAGTAATAGATTACCTGCATGAGCACCCTGTCTCTTGAAACATACTCTCGTTTCTTCTTAGCCTGAAGAAGCCATTGTTTTTCCAAAGCATCAGTGAGACACTCCTAAACCACTTTCCCTGTCCACCAGTGTCTCCGCTGGGCTCACTACTTTCTTTGAGCTCCCTCTTGCATGCCTTCTCAGCTCAGCATCACAGAGGTCGCCAGAGGATATCTCCTTCCTTCTTGGGAGCTTGTGAGAGGCATAGAAACCATTAGGGTGGAGCCATTTACTTGGCATATGATTGACCACAATCCATGCCAAGTTTAGCAACAGGCAGAGGGTTAAGGATAGAACCAGGGCTGTACTACAGAAACTTGACACACATCCCAAGAATTCTCCCTAAGATATAGTCTGTCTTTCCCACACTTAACTGTGCTTTTGATTTCCCAAAGCTGAAAAGTAACTACAGAACTTCATTTTGCCTTCTTAGGTTGATAAAATAATTTTATATACATAGTAGGTAGCCATTATATATTCATTTCAACACACTGGAGATTGCAAAACATGCAGGTCTCTTCTCTAAGGAAGTGAGTTAGGTATTTATTGACCGTGTGATGTCTTTCTGAAACATGTGTACTACCCTAGGAATTTTACTGCCATGGAATTATTTTCAAGGCTGAATAAAATCACCTGAAAAAAATTCCTGGGCAAACTGGCATAGCGTTTAAGTAAACTTTGTAAAGAATGGAACATGGAACAATATCACTGCTGTGGTCTAGGTATGTTTTGAGTCTGGAGAGGTTCATGTGTAGACATCCTTAGTATGGACATATTAAGAACTGATGGCCCCTTTACGGTATGGTGCCTAGTAGAAGACCATTGGGGGCTCTTCTCTTCACTGAGATTAGAATAATTCTCACAGGAACCTTGTTAGTTATCATAAAAGGATTGTTATAGAAGTATTAGACTGTCCTCTAAGTGTTCTCTGAGTTCCTGACATGGCCTGTGATTCTTTTTTCTTGGACACATTCCCATCCTTATACTGTTTACTATATGACATATGCAAATGTGATCTCACCAAAGCTCTGCAAATGTTGGTGCCGTGCTCTTGAACTTCTAAATCTGTAAGCTAAAGGGATCTCTGCATTGTAAGCTATTCAACCTCAAGTACTTGTTTGTAGCAGTGGGAAAAAGACAGAGATAAGTCTGATGGATTATAGAAATGTCTCCCAAAGGCCCATATATTAAAGGCCTTGTTTCTCATCATCTGGTATTACTAGGCACTGTGGAAACTTTTAAGAGATTAGGTCTGCTCAGAAGTCTTCGAGTCATGAAAACATACCCTCAGATGGAGCTTGGGGCCTCTTCTCTCTTTTGCTTCACTTCCAATCTGCATTATGATATACTCCCATAGTGATTGACTGCTTTTCACAGCCATAGCCACAGTTATAGGGCAGGAGGTTAAGCAAGTGAGTTTAACTTCCAGAAATACAAGCCAAAATTAATCTCTCCTAGGATCTGAATCTTAGCTCTGTCATTTGCCAGCTAGATAAACATTCAGAGAATTTTCTCTGAGTTTCTTTGGAACTGTGAGGTAGATGTGTGAGCATCATCTGGAGAATTCTATTTGTCATTGACATTGTATTGTAACTTTCTTGATCGACAATTGTTTCTAATATGATGTGATATTTAATTGTTTATCCTTGTGGATTATAATCTGTCCAAGAGATTACAAAATTCCTCACACCTATTTACTCTTCTTCATGGCTTCATGAGTCTGATAACTCGCCTGAAGTCACACAGGTAGACAGGGTTGAACCAGCTCTAATTGTACGTTGAATGATGTCAAATTCTGTGTTCTTCCTGGTGTACCCAGCCATTTTCCAGGTGCTAAGGGGGTTGTCAAATTTTCTTCTGAAAAAAAGAGATGAAATTTGCTCTGGATAATTTAGGGCAGAAGAAAAGAAAGCTTCCAAGTTTATAACACAAAACCTAGAGTGTGACTTTGTCTCCTTCAGGGACCCTCAGGAGCATCTAACAGTGATATTGAGTTTTGCTTTGGTTTATGTGTTTCCTCTGGCATAGAGAGGATATTTTTGTTCCTCCTCTTGTTCTCTGCCAAGTTGTCTGTTTGGTTACTCATTTACTGAGGATATATAGACTGTTTCTCTTTTCTGCTCTAACCCAGAAAGAGGAGGTAAAAGTGAAAAAAATCCCATATAATAGATCACTTTTTGGTTTCCTTGAACTAACCATTGTGAGGGTAATTAGCAAACATCCTGGCAAATGATACTGGATAAAGGACAAATGAGGAGCACACAGCAGCAATTATTTCTTCTAGTTAAAAGATCATCAATTTTTGGTGTGCATTCAGAAAGGGGATTTAAACACCATCCACAAATGTTTCTTGTTGAGTAGCTGTTCATCAGGGAAAACACAGGGCTCCTATTCCAGAAGCACCATGAGATGTTGCTATTCCATTTGTCTTCGTTCATAAAAATGTCACCTCTGCCACACATAGTTGGTTCAAGCTTGAACCTGTTATAGAATAGTCTCATTTCTAAGGAATCAGCCCTGTGAAAATCTGGGGGACATAAGAAGATGAGGGTAGAATTCTGAAGCTTCTATGTGAGCCTGAGAAAACTTTAAAAATCTCAGATATTCCTTCATATTCTCATATACATAATCTGGTTTCTAATATATTACTTAGAGTGTTGTTGTGAAGATTCAACAAAATGATGCACTTTTAATGTGTAATTCAGTGGAATTTACATGACTACACATAACTATTCTTTCATCCTGTGTTCTATTTGTTCATTTCCTACAGGCAAGTGTATCTGAAAGAGGCAATACTATCTTACCTAATTACCTACTTAATGAATTTTAACACCTCTTGTGGCCCCTCGACCTCACGGCAGTGAGGCTCCAACTGAAAGCTGGACTGCCATCTTGGGAGGGCACTTGAGGTCTCTGCATAGTTCTTGTGTCCTAGATACTTGTCCCCACCAAGCACAGGACAGATGGGAGCAATAATCCTCCTAATTTGCCAGTTACATGGAAGATTGCTTCACAAATCACAAAGCTGTTAAGATTAAGTCTGTAATTACCTTTACATAGATTATGAAATATTCATCTGTCCCCATCCAGGACTGACTGTGTGGCTAGGGGTTTTAGTAGTTTTAAAGCCAGGTTAAATTTTAGTTGATAAGGATAAACATTAAGTCTAAAAAGAAGCTATTCATGGCAATAGGACACCCAACCATTATGGAATACAAGAAATGCCAGTCAGAGCTACAGACTTTGAAATGGAAATCATTTTCTTCTCTGTCCATATCCCATTACCTTTTCATACCCAGAACAACTACCTCTATGACTAAGTTTTGCTTGACTCCTTTTCCCCAGCTCAAATTAGCCATATTGCTCTAGGCCCATAAACTGATGGCATTCACAGAGCTCTCCACACCCTCTGACATATCTTTAGATAGGTTTGAGTTTGCCTACACCAATTCAGAATTAATTTGAGACAAAAGATGGTTCCTTTGGTGCCTATCCCAGTATGTGCCACATAACAGGTGTCCATTGATATTTGAAAAGAAGGAGAAATAAAGCCTTTATACTTTCTCTTGAGAGGAATTTTATTTTTCTGCTGTGTGATATGGAACTTGACCATGATCACCTCCACCTGGCTCCATGCCTGACATATGCTGGTGTCCACAACTTTTAAGAAGGAAAAGTCACATTTTTTTTTTCTGAGAGAGATAAATAGAGACAAGATGGGAGTGGTAGCAGAAATCTTTGCTTCTAGAGGTTTTATCCCCTGGAGTTTCTCACATATTTTAGTTAGAATTAGATTTGACTATGTTCATAGTGTAAGCTTGTCTATTGTTACCTTTCTTTGGGGTCTTCAAATACCCAGCAGCCCATCCTTAACTCTCACACATTTTTTACAGCGCACAGTTGTTACTGGCACTGCAGCTGGTAAGTAAGTTTCAACCTGAGAGAAGGAAGCCAGACCAGAGGCCAAGATGGAGGTTTCCTTCCCAGATTAGAACTGCTGCTTTGTAAGAAGAATTCAGATTGTGTTCTACCCACTGGCACCTGTCTGGCCCGAGTTCAAGACAAATGACAACACTTACCTAACAGAGAGCTAGAGAGATGGAGGCTTCTTCTCCAAGTTCTCAACTCCTCTCTTGTATTGAAAAAAAAATATTTTTCCATGCAATGTATGCTGATTACAGTTTTTCTCCCTCAACTTTTCCCAAATCCTTCCCACCTTCTCATCCATTCAAGTCCACAACCCTTCTTTCTCTTTCTCATTAAACAAACAAACAAACAAACAAACTCAACTAAAAACAAACAAAAAACAGACAAGAATAGGACAAAACAAGCAAATAGTTAAAATAATAATAATAATAATAATAATAATAATAATAATAATATAGAGTCAAGGAAAAGGCACAAGAAACACATACAAAACAGAACATGTATTTGCATATCCAGAAATTCCACAAAATTTGAAAGTGAAACATATAAGCAAAAGAAACTATTAGGTAAAAGAAAAAAAAATACCCAGACAAAGCATTATAAGACAAAGAATCTCCAAAAATACCACACAGTCTGTTTTGTGTTGGCAGTTTATGGCCAAGTATGGGGCCTGCTCTGAAGTTTGTTTTGTATACCCTTGTGCAGCCAGTGAGACTCCATTGGAGAAAATGAGATTTTCTTTTTCAAGCAGTTATCAAGTGGAGACAGCTTCTGGGTTAGGATGGGGGCTTGTCTCCACTCCGCCTCTCAGTGCTGGGACCCCAACAGGCTTAGACCTGTGAAGGCCCTGTGTGTGCTGCCTCAGTCTCTATGAGTTCAAATGTGTGTCATCCCTGTTGTGTCTAGAAGGCCTGTTTCTCTGGTGTCTTCCATCCCCACTGGCTGTTACAATCTTTATTTCTCCTCTTCCACAGAGTTGCCTGAAGCTTGAGGGAGGGATTTGATGGAGACATCTCATTTAAGTCTGAGTGTTCCAAGGTCTCTTACTCTGTACATTAACCAGTTGTGTGACTTTATCTTTCCCAACCACTGCAGGAGAAAATTTGTCTAATGCTGGCTGAGCAGGACACTGATCTATGAGTATAGCAGAATGTCATTAGTAGTCATTTTATTTCTATGTTCCTTTAGTAGAACAGTAGTATTCGGTTTTCTCCCAGATCTGCTGGGATAACCAGTACCCACTGCTTCATGAGGAAATAAGAAAGAAAATAAAAAAGAAAGTGAAAGAACTTACATTTCCCTCTTCTGTGAAGACTCAACTCCCTAAATGCCAGTTCTCCTGGCAGCTAAATTTCAGACGTTTATCTCAGGAAGAGACAGAGAAAGGGAGGATGCTTGTTTCTTAGTGTAACTGAAATAGCTCAGAGAAACCTTCCAGTAAGAAAGAAACAATTATGCACTAATTTCCTACTTGCCCCAGGCACAGGCATATACTCTCTCTTATTTAGTTCTGGCAACATCCCTAGGAGGTAACTTATGACTCCCACTTTGTATATAGAGACTGTGGTGGGGAGAGGCTAACTCACTTGACCAAGTTACAGAGCTAGCAAAGGATGAGGTGGAAATATGAGCTAAATCCTAATGTAAACTACCTTCTGCTCCTAAACGCCAACTGTAGATATGAATGTACGAGAGTGAAGAAGGAAGACACATGACAGCATCTCTGATTCAAAGGACAAGATGCCCTTGAGTTTCTGTCTCAGCATTTGGTGTAGAATATTAAATGCACGAGGCTCCTTTAATGTCCAGGCATTTGTCTGACAGACAACATTTTCTGCATACATGAGTTTTGAGGCCATTTGGAAGCTCAATCAAGAGTTTTGTATTGGTGGGAGAGGAGAAACGGGGAGAGCTGATTGCAAAACTTCAAAGTCTGATTTGGGGGTGACCCTGCTGCCCAGTGACTTGTGAGGATTTTTCCTATGCTAGGACAATGCTAACACTCTCTGGTCAGACAGTAGAGGCCTTCTAGGCTTCTTAAACACAGCCCTTTAAGGGAGTGTGTTAGTTATCTTGCTCTTGCTGTAACAAAAGCAACTTCGGGCAAGAAGGGTTTATTTGGGATCACAGTTTGAAGGTGTAATCCACCATGGTGGGAGATCACGGCAGCAGGAATAGGAATCTGAGGAGAATGATCGATCACATTACATCCTTAGGAAGCAGTGAAGGGTGAATGCCTGTGCTCAGCCTGCTTTCTCCTTTTTGTTTGGTCCAGCAGCCCAGCCTGTAGAAAGATGGCAGTCATATGTAGTTGTGTCTTTCTACATTAACATTTTGTGTGTAATCTTCAAAGAAATGTTTAAATATTTGTTTCCAAAGTGATTCTAGATCTTACCAAGTTGACAGCCAAATTAAACCATCACGTGAAAATGGCACAGGAGTGGCTAAGGGGAGCTGTCAATGCATTTCTTTAAGGATCTGAGAAAATTCAGCATCTTTCCTGGGGCAGAATAGTCTCTGCTTCCCTCATGAATGGGCCTGCTGCTTTCCAAGGCCAGGAACCTCATGACTGGACATTTTTTTTCCAACTAAAATTTGTATGATATGTTTTATTTTTATTATATATGTGTGAGTGTTTTGTGTGCATGCATGGCTGGATACCACAAACATGCCTGGTGCCTTCAGAGGTCAGGAGAGAGCATAGGAACTAGAGTTAAGGATGATTATAAATTGTGGTGTAGGTGCTGGGAATCAAACCTGGGTCCTCCACAAGAGCATTACATGTTCTTAATCTTTAGGTCACAGCTCTATCTCATTGTATTTTAAAAATAAACCAAATTCCAGGCTCCCAATTTTCTCAGTTTAGTGAAAATAAATTGGTGATCTTTTCTTCATGAATTCTCCTTTCATATAAATTGCCTTTATTAATCTTAATATTGTACCCATAAGGCACAATATTACTTTTTTGGCAACTGAATAGTCTAAAGAGTACAAGACTCTCCAGAAATGACATGGATAAAACCATGATGAGCCCAGTCATCTGGCTTCAGAAAGGATGTTCTTTTCTTGCATTCTGGTTCTGGCTTAACGTTCTTGCCTTTTGGTCCAGAGAACACTGGTTCTGGCTTTTAGAATATTAATGGCACCATCATCTCTTTCATATAGAAGACCATATTCAGACCATTAATCATTCAATTGACTTTCCTAAGACACAGGTCAAGCTTTTCAATGATTTTCCTACCCACAATACTCAGAATTGTAGTTATGATGAAATGGGATTTTCACTCCTTGCATTTGAAAACCAGATGTCCCATCTGCTGATCTTGTTCTTCAGTCACAAGTGCTGTGGAACAGCTGGGTCACTTAACACTAATCCATAGCAATTGTGGACTCAGTTGGAAAACCCAGATTAAATGCCCCAGCCTGATTTCCTAGAGCTTCAACTCATGTAATGTAAACACACAGGTCTCTATGTGTTCTGTTATCAGTGGGGAGTTTATTTCTCCTTGTTCTTCCTTCAAAACTGTTGCCACCCTTTCACACTTTCCCTTCCCAGGCAATATAACATACAGAAATGACAGTAGTGTTAAACCTACCAGATTTTGTATTTTGCATGACAAACCATATCAAACAGTGGTTTATATCAATAGTCATTTGTTTGGTTCCTGGACCTACCATTTGAACAGAACTCAGGAGCAAGATCTTTCATTCACATATTGATGTGTTGGTTCTGTTAGCTGACTCCAGATGGGACTGTGAAACATCTGATGTCTGTCAGCATATGTCTTTCCATGGGTGTCTTTGTCTGAGCCCCAAAGGCAGGTCTCAAAGGAACCTCCCACACTAGCCTAAGAAGTAACACTGTCACTTCCAACATTTTCCCCTGATTGAGCTGTAACTAAGCTTGCCCAACAACCAATGCATAGAGACAGACCCTACCTGTCTGTACAAGGTGTATCAAAGAATTCAAGGTCCTACTTAAAAACTGTCACACAAGGATACTTAGGAAGGCATCCAAGCCCATTATCTCCAGTAATGACTTCGTAACCCGAACCTACCTGTCCCCTTTCAGTGATTGCAAAAACTGGCTCTTACACAAATGGTAGAGCTGAGTGTATTGCACCATCCCTTCTCATGCAACTGGGTTTCTCCTCTCTACTTACAGTCTTGTTTTTATTCAGTTAAAGTTACCTGACTATACTAATTCAACTGAGAGGATCAGCCAGTTCCCTATAAACTTTTTTCAGTTTTTCATAAACATTTTCAAATAATGCAAAACTCTGACCACATTCTTTAAGTCTTCTCCCTAGACTGACCAACTGATTTTGGCCAGGTTAAATCAATCAGACCACCATGAATCTTGTTACTTCCTGCAGTTTATGTAGTTGTCTTAATTGTTCTCTTCTAAACATAGCATGCTCAAGAAGCCAATGATGATTGAGCTAACAAACCAACAGGAGATGTACGAATAAGCAAATCCAATAGTAATTCATGACAGTAAATTCAAATCATAATTTCAATATAGGTTAAATATTTATTTTCTAGGAACTCAAATTATGTGAGTTTAGCTAGGAAATTTTCTGTTTACACGCCAACCCCTGTCAAATTATAATTAACTAAAAATCTTACTTAGTTTTGGTAGCACATTTGGCTTCATAACCGGTGGGAGACTGTCTCAAAACATAATGTAGAGAGCAATGGAGGAAAACACCCAACACAGGAGTGAGTGCCGGCATGGAGAGATGCACAAACACACACAGCTGGGATTTGTTGATAAATATGGAAATAGTGGTAAATGATGACTTGTATGTTGGATAGTCATGGAAATAAGTAAACTCAGTGAGCAAAAAAAGTGTTTTAGGTCTTGATATTACTAGTGGTTAAATACCTTCATAACAGACAAACATGCCATATCCTAGTAGCAGTGATGACCAAGGAGTACGTTGTCAGTAAAATATTTGCATAAGACCCTCTTTCATTTGCAGAGGTCTAGATACCTCATCATTTGATGCTGGGAGTACTTAAAGTAGGTGGAACTCTTCAAGGCAATATTTTATATATTTGAATAAAACTGTTAATTATTGCTTTCTGTTGTGAAGGCATGAACCAGAGAAAAGATAAAAGCATCTTTCAAATTTAATGTCCCAATTAATTAATTTTTACTTATAAAACTGGAGTTTTTGCCAAGTCTTCTGGAAGCATTATAAAAGATTGATGTCATAAAGATAAGAATTTAACTAGGTCAAGCCCAACCATCAGATAATTCTTAATTAGGAATGAATCTCTCTGTAATTTCTGTAAAATTGGCTGAATAACAGATGACATACTGAATTACTAATGTAATTTAAGGAGTATATGATTTTAAATGGCAAGCTCCCTTCTCCTTGCTTATTTCATCAATGGTGTTATCTAGCTTGATTCATTCTGCAGGTTGTTGTTTATTTTTCAAGTTCGGAAAAAATGTCATCTTTAATTATAGATGGTGGCTAGAACATGTATCCCCCTGTGTGCCTCCTCTCAGTACGGAATGTAAAATATTGGCTGGGAGAGGAAAACATGTGCTTGTGTCAGAAGAGGCATCATTTCCCAAAGGTCACATTTGAAACTTGTTCAGTGAGTCAGGCTGGAACTTGTGGGCTGTGTGCAATGGTTTTCAAGAAGCAGAAAGGTCAGCCCCTCTAGGCAACTCCAGATATTGCTAAGGAATGAGACTTGCCTGGGTGTGGGGAAAGAAAGGATGTTGAAGAGACTTAATGAACATTGTATCACGTCATGGATGAGTTGCAGAAATGTAATACTGAGTATATACGAGCACCGAGAACACACCCATTCTTATTCCATTTTAGTGAACTTCAGTAACAGGTGAAAGTGGGATGTGGCGACTGGGAGACAGCTCAGCATATAAAGTGTTTGCTGTGGAGGCATGAAGACATAAATATGGATCCCCAGCACCCACTTAAAAGCCAGGTGTGGTGGTGTGTGTCTGTAATCCAATCTTTGGGAAAAGGAGGTAGAGACAGCTGGATGCTTGGAGCTTGTTAGCAAGTCATGATCAGGGAAATTTTAAGTTTGCAGTCAGAGGGAGACCCTGTTTCAAAACGGAAGGTGGAGAGCAATGGAGGAAGCACCCAACACAGGTGTGTATATTGTCATGCACAGATGCACACACACACACACACACACACACACACACACACACACACACACAACTGGGATATGGTGATAATTATGGAAATAGTAGTTAATGGTGAGTTGTATGTTGGCTGGGCACAGAAATATAGAAACTCAGTGATGAAAATGTTTTAGGCCTTGATATTAGTGGTTAGACACATATTTACAAAATTACATGTATAAGTAAAAATTTGTTTCTAATTTTTTTTATCAGTGCTCTAAAGAATCAAAGTGACAATACAAAGTATCCACCATGTGATCTTAACTGTGCTAGATAATAATATTCCAGTATAGAATAAATTTCTCTGAGCCTGTGTTTCTCCCTAACTTCTGCAACAGAGTCGGCTTCAGTGCCTGTTAAAAATACAATATTTCCTGGACTCACTCTAGTCCGGCTGACAAAAAAGAAATCAGGGAGAGGAAATTTCAAACTTTGCCTTTTCTTTTTAAACTACCCAGGTCTTTCCCTCCTGTATACTAAGGAATATCCTCATTAAAATTGTGTTCTGGCTAGAGATCTAGCCCAGTTATTAGGAGTGTTTGCCTCATATGCACAAAGTCCTGGACTTCACTCCCAGTACCACCTAAATCAGGAATTGTAGTGCTTGTCTCTATCCAGGACATGAGTGGTGGAGGTAGAAAGATATGATGTTTAGAGGTCATCTTAAGAAATGCATAACGCTGTCTTTAAAAAAAAAAAAAAAAAGAGTGTTCAAGGAGTGACCTGTGGGCCCAATAATTTAGCATTTACTCTAACTATGGATAGATTCATGAGAATTATTGAACTGAGTCCAGGAAGTATCAATTAAGAACCAGTGTTCAAAAGGGTTATGAACCCTTTTATTCAGCATTTGTTGGACTATCTCTTACTTTTTATACTGATGAAGTGGTGCATTCACATTATACCATATTCAAGATGTGCCAAGGTTAAATAGGATAAATCAGCACCCATAGACAACTCCTTCTAATAGACTAGTCAACAAAATATGAACATCATCACAGCTTGGCCTTTCAGGCACTGCATCTTCCTAAGTAAACTTAGATTACTCCAATAAAACCAAACTAACAAAGTGCTGAGATGAAATCTGAGTCACACCAAGACAGTATACTGGAGTAGGGTGCTTGGATCATGGGACCAGATAGAATAAGGTTGTCCATTCTTCAACAATGAACAAAATCTTGCTTCCACAAATTTTAATTTCCAAAAGAAAAACTTCCTACTTCATGGGTACTTTTCTTGAATAAGCAGATTTCTTAACAGTCAGTGCCTGTCTGTAGGGCTTCTAGCTTCACCTTGGGCAGAATAAATGCCACCATCCAGCCCTCCAATGTGTGCTTAGTAAGCACCATTGCCCTCATGCCTATGAGAAGTATCTGGGCACCTAATTTCACACACACAGGCATATGTACCCCAGTGAGGGATTCCCAAGTAGGCTGTAGAAGTACTGCTGCTGATATGGAAGTGGCAAGAGAAACATTGACTGTAGAGGATTTGTGCTGAACCCTAGAGAAGAGGGGCATATTGAGAGGAAGTAGAGCCAATATAGAAGCAAAATTAGCAACAGAAAGCTGAATAGTCTCCTCACAAGCAATTCCGTAGGAATATTCACTTCAGTGATGATCGGTAAGTAGCAGATTTCAAATGGGAAGAATGTATAATGCACATAGATAGTAAATCAGAGACCGATAGGAAGAGAAGGATCCAGAGTGCCACTGTACAGGGTTAACATTGCTTTAGTAGAAGCCTTAAAGGATGCAAATGATACTTAGGGAGGTCACTCGGGCCATCTCTAAGAATATGTTGATGAACTACTGTCCTTGAATTCTGACCTCTATTTGAATATATTGACTAGTCAATTACTAGTGTCTTCTTTTCTTATATGTATTAACCTCTTATTTTCCCTTTAACCTTCTGAAACAGGTCTCCCCTTGCCCAGTAATATAGTAGTGTATTCTTTTGAAAGCAAAACTTTGTACTGCGTGACTAAATTGTACTTTACAGATAGCACCCTCAGCCATTCAAGTACGAATTGAATTTTGATATATGCATATCACATCTAATTTGATTCCACACATTGCTATTTATATCATTTTTGTTGGGCATTCTTAAAGCTATCTATTATTCTGTTGGATATGTAGGTAGGTGAGGTTAGCTCATTTTGCAATTCAAAAATGGGTTTAGTTATTCATGTGTTCATTTCACTATAAAATGGTGAATTTCTAAAAAGTAACCAATGGAAAGAAGGGAAAGCCATCTTTGATTTTGAGTTAGCTAGGGCACATTTAATTTTGCAGAAGCTCAGGTCAAATTTAGAATCTCTTACACTGCTAAATTGTAATGTTGCACCCAAGGAGTGTGACAGGCCACTGAAAGCTGGGTAGGAGACAGAGCATGTCTTGGATAGAATTATCTCCTGTCCTAGAGAAATGACCTATGCAGAAATTCCAACTGTAAAATCTGACCTTATGAATCATGCACCATAATGGCCACTGGGAACAAGAGATCTCATATCTGCCTGCCTGCCCTCTGTCTGTCCAGTTATATTTTTACTTCCTTTATTTTTTTTTTCTGGATGAAATGCACGTTAGTTTTGTCTGCGCCAGTTTTCACATGTTCCTGTTTTTAATTCTCATGCATATTTTGTTTAGTTGTAAGCAGAGTCCAGTTTGGACTTTGTATTAGGACTCCTTGCTTTTTCTCTTTCATCAAGAGCTCTCATCATTTCTGTAAATCTCCTTTAAAAGCAATGCAGAGAAATTACCCAAGGCCAGATGTTCACGAGGCAGATGTTCAAGTCCTGTGACTACACTTCTCTGGGCTCAGGAAAGGTCACCTGTAGCTATTGTCCGGTCAGAATGGGCTCCCCAGGCAGCTGTGGTTATGTGATTTGTGGTAAGGTAGCAAGTAGTAAGTACATCTTAGTTTTGTACAGGATGTGGTCACCCATTTTCTTATGCAATCATGCAGTGCCTTCTTGTGATTTGTATTTAAAATGGAAGAAAATGAGGCCCTGATACTTGAGATGATTTGTGCAGGGCTCTGAGGGGTTCAGATGAGTGAAGATAAGGTACAGAATAGAGGTGAATCAGGTGCAGGGAGGAAGTAAGAATGGCAAGATGAAGATTAATGAAAACTGCAAAGGCAGCTTTGAGCTCCATTGAATGCAGATTCAAGCAGGTGGGACAAGTGGAAGAAAACTGAGAAAGTCTAAACACATTGAATATGGACAGTTAACAACTTCAGCAGTAACCATTGTCTTTAACAAATAAATCAAGTTTGGGGGCATGGCATGCAACAAAGTCATACTCTGCCCTGCTGAAGGTGAGCACCCAGGGAGAAACAAGGATGAGGAATATCTGTCAGTAAATTTGAAGCACTTACTGACACCTTTAAGATCCAAGGCAAATGAAAAGAGTAGCAATGAGCTATTTTGTAATCTCTTTCTGAGAAGAAAGCAGTGTGGCTTCCCTTTTTTTTTATATTCATCTTGGCCAATCATTAGTTCATCAAAAGCTCAATGTTTTCAATTTACCTCTGATGTATTTTGGATGTGTAAACATGCACTGGCTGTGAGGGTTGACCTCTGCTCCTGGCAACTCCAGCCAGAGCACAAATGAGTTCAGAATCTGGTTCAGCTGGCTAGAATCCTATCTACACACACCTTTGGGAAGATTCAACAAAAAACACATGTGCCTCTTCCATTTATCCAAGTCCAGCTACTTTACAAGCAAAATGGAGTTCTCTCATTACATGTCCAACCAACTAATTTTATATATAATTTTATATATAATATTGTATTTATTTTGTAATTAATGAGTAAATTAAGAGAGAGAGAGAGAGAGAGAGAGAGAGAGAGAGAGAGAGAGAGAGAGAGAGAGAGAGAGAGAGAGAGATATCATTCATGGACACCTGGCCCCAATGACTAGAAATAAGTAGATGCTCAACTAAAATTAAGCCTCTCTAGAAGAAAAGTTTATGTTTTAGCGTGAACATTAATTTCGCTTTGGGAGTTTTCCTAAGTGCTTTAGATCCATGTTGCAGCATTGTTTCCATAAGAACTTTGTATAGTAACTTGAAGTCTTTCTCTGAAGCCTGAAATGGAAGTCCTATACATCTCTATATGGAAATCGTTTCTGCTATCATCTCCAGCTCTTAAATTTGGTTGGTTGTTGCATGTAATCAATATGTAGCTCCAAAGGGACTAGTCAGAGGGATAGGCAGCTAGTGGATTTGGGGAATGGATTTCTTGGGGCTGTTTATCTTGAATAAACTAAGTATCATATAGAATTTCTGTATGACCTGGCCTCAATCTCTACATTGAGCCCTTTTTAGATTTTTTTTTAGCTTTATTATTCAAAGGTTGAAAATTAAAAAGAAAATCACACGTCAATTAACCACACCCAAAGACCACACAACTCAATGAACTTTTATACAGTTAGACTAGCCGTTCAAAATGAAAGCTGTGGAGCCTCACATTGGTCTTTATACTTTCACTATTAAATATATTTTATGGACTTTTGCATCACCAAAACAAAAATATAATGACAGAGTTAGAACTAGAAAAAAACTAGTCTCACACTTCCTTTCATAATTCCTGTTCATTGCCTGCATTCAGTTCTTCCTTATCTCCTAATATTTACTCATTGTTGAACCTGTCCAGCTGTGTGGCATTAGGCAACCATCTTCATGTCCCCATGGCTGATATGAATTAAAATACAGATCTTATGTCTGAACTTGTATGTGTTGCATTATTAGAAGAAAATGACACATGTTGGGGGGGGGAATTAAACATCCCCAAATCTCCCTAACTAGCTCTAATGTCAGTTCTAATTGCATACATCCCCAAATCCCCGAATCCACAAACCCAGCATGTTGCTGTATAGAGCAGGAAGGCTCATGTGTGATGGGGACATCCTTCCCTAAGAATATTTTTCCAGAGGCTGTTAAAATTCTCCCACTAAGGCTCTCAGGAGAGCACTCGGGAACCTTGTCAGAACCAAGCACATGGTGAGCAATCAACACATTTCACTTTAAAACACAGCTCTGTCCCTTTGTGCACAATTTAAGATAAATAATCTGAGCACATCGGATTTGGTTTCAGGGAAGTAAATACAGAGGTATTAGGAATGGGGGATGAGAGAGTGAATAGGAGAATTCTCATGGTTTTGTGGGATTTTATTTTCAATCATTAAAATAACACAGCTTCCAGCCATATATTTCTTCAGGAGACTGACTCTCAGCAAATATGTGATCCTAGTTTTTTAAAAAAAGTAGAAGTCTCAAACAGATACAGCATATGCTGTACTTTTTATAAAGAATAAATTGCTTTTATATTGGGATATTGGCATAGCAGGGTATTTTCTGTTTCTTTACAAAAAACCATGATTTTAAGTTCATGGATATACGGTCTTCATCAAACATATATGTCTGTGTTTTCATTTAAATGTAAATGCATCTCTGAATGTTAGGAAACAGGTGTGCCCACTCCCTATCCTTTCTAGAGAAACACTAAAAACAGTGAAGGTTTCTAATGAATATTTTTCCTTAAATTATTTCTGAGTCTCTCAAGATCATCTTGGCAATTAATTTCTTTTATAATTTAAACATCTCTCTCTTTTTTTGCAAAGAGGAAGAAAAAAAACATCGGAGAAAGGAGAAAGAGCTCTGATTGTCAAGACAGCACAATGTGTCGCTAGCTGGGGAGACATTTGCACAACTTACAGAGAGATATAAATATATTAGTTTGGGGATTGGTGCTTTCAAAGCAAATATTACATTGTCACAAACATCACACCCTCAAGCCAAGGTATGTATTAATGGCTTCATTATTAAAATCTGGTTACTGTCTCAGAACCGTAAATCCATCATTTATGGTAATTTTATAAAATGTAACCATACATATTAATACAAGTTTTCAGTTCAATAGAGCATCAACAATAACCACATATTTTAATTCTGGATAAGCTGGAAAGCAGTATTTTTTTAGGTGTGAAAAAAATACTCCCCAATTCAAAGGTGTGTGTGTGTGTGTGTGTGTGTGTGTGTGTATGTGTGTGTGTGTGTGTGTGTGTGTGTGTGTGTGTGTGTGTGTGTGTGTGTGTGTGTGTGTGTGTGTGTGTGTATGCATGCACCTTTGTGTTCCTGGGTGTGAGTACATGTACAGGTCAGAGATCACTGTTGGGTACTATCTTCAATTGGTCTCTATCTTGTCTTTTTGAAACAGGATGTTTCATTGAACTGATATCACACCAAATCAGATACACTGGTTGGCCAGCAAATCCTAGGCATCCTCTTGTCTCTGCCCTCCCCATGCTGGGATTACAGGCTTGCATAGCCATGCCTGGCTTTACTTGGATGCTGGGGATTGATCTCAGGTCTTCATGCTAAACCCACTTAGCCACTCTCATATCCCTTTAAAATGGAAAACTTTAACTAGAATTTGCTAACACTAACATAGATAATAAATGTCTCATTCTCCCCACCCAACTGAAACCTATTGTTTGACTAAAAGAAAATACAGAGAACAGTCTACTGAATGAAGGCCAATCTTCCCAAGCATGTCACAGGAGAGCCTTGCTCTCTTATTCTGTATTACTTTGACAAACGTTTTTTTCCAAGCCCCACTTTCAAGTACAGTCTGTCTTCTAATTCAAGTTCATCTTCAAAGCCTGTTTCACTTATGATGTCTTGCTATCTTTCCATTGTGCCTTGGCTGTTCATATCCATGATCCATTGTACTTAAAATAAGATTTTCTATATATCTCAGAGGAGCATGTAGGCTGGTGCAGAATAGACACTCCTTAGGTATCTGCTGAAAAAGGGTTGTCTTCTCCCCTAAAACAGCTTTTGACTAGCATGAAATAATTTTTCACAAAGAACCAAATTAAATTTTAGTTGGGGGTTAAGTTCTTTTTTGTATATGATAGATTTTTAATAGTCTGTTCTTCACTAAAGTCTTCATAAAAAACGTTTATTTCAGTTTGGATAAGACAGCCATAGATTTGATATATCTAAGGTTGGAATGGGGAAAGGCTCAAAAAGTAAAAGACACTAAAAACTCATTAGGAAAATTTGAACAAAAGAAAATCCAGAGAACAGATTAGATTGTTTTATGCCAAGAACTTGCTTCTCCTTTTAATCAAGCATATGACCATCCGTGTACTTCCTAAGCAGCCAGGTTGTTTAGAACGGGTTGGCCATTTTCTTCTTGGTTAAAAGCCCTTGACAAGCACAATACATGCTTCACAGACTGGACAGGGTTGAACTTGACTTACAAGAGGAAAGTGAGAGAGACCTACTTTCCTTTCTAAATTGCAGAGGAGTCAGTGTTTCTACTTTTTATCTTCCTCCTCTCTCCAGCCCTTCTCCTTTTAGCCTCATTTGCCAAGATTACACGCAGGACCATAGCAATACTGCACACCAAATACACCCTGCCTTCATCATAAGTATTTCAAAGTACACTATTAAGGCAAAAAGAAAATCGAATCTTATTAACAGGATTAACTTCTGAACAACAAGTCTCAAAATCCATTAGAAAGAGAATTGACGGTGTCAGCAATAAGGCTCTGAGAAATCATTTCATTAAAAGTCCTTTATTTCTAAAGGCTGATTACTTCTCCATTCTGGCAGGTCTAAGGATTAAAACCTAGCAGAGTAGATGGTCCACAGTGGGCCATGATCCCTTCTTGTTCATTTGCTGGAGACAGTTTCTTCAAGTTACATAGGATGCTCTATGCATCTGACCCTAACAGGTTGATTTATCTTTTGGAGAAAACAAATACAAAGGCCATGCATGGAAGAGGAGGAAATGAATACCATAAACCTGTCATGAAACCTTTTGAGTCAAAATGTGAACATGGAGTTCCTAACCGAGAGTGAGAACTGCATAGGTCCGTTAGCTCACACCACACAGACCCAGTTTCTTCAAAGTGTGCAAGCCTTTCTGAGAAAGGGCTGCTTCCTCTGGTTTAATTTACATCATCTCCAGCCTTCCCACCACATTAAATTAGTTCATTTCTTTTTAATTTATATACAAGCATATAAACCATTGGAAAGACCTGGAGAATGTGCTTAAAAAACAAGGCCCAGGGATTAGAACTCTTCTCCACAGACAGGTGAATCAGTCTAGCAACCATTTTCCAGAATAGAGACCCCAGTGACATCTGTGTGGCTGGCTCATCGCTGGCTGGTGAGGTAAAAATGTGAGATTATTATGACAACTTTCTCTGAGAACGGCTGTCTGTTTCATTAGCCATTTGGTGGCTGGAAGTTCTGTTGGTCTGTGCTTCAATCTTGCAGCACTTTCTGTGTTCTAAATATTAACCCACTGTCTGAAGAAGAGCTGGCAATGTACCACCCCACCCCAACCCCCAATCCCCCCAATCCCCCCAACCTCCACTCCTCACTCCCCCAACCCCCAACCCCGACACTCTGTATGCTGTCTGTTCACTCTGCTGATGGTTTGCTTTGCTATGAAGAACTTTTTAAAAAAAATTTAAGTGTCTTTTGTTAGTTCATGGGGCTTTTAAGCTGTAAAACTAGAAAAGAGAGCATCAGAAAGATAAAAGTATTGGGCAAGGTTGGGCAAGAGGGCATGGCTGACACCACAGTCAGGAAGGAGGCTCTGTGGGTCTGAGGCAAGAATGCAATGGAGGTCAGGGTGATGAGAAGGATGGAGGAAAATCAACAACCACAAAAATCTTTTAAAATGCTGTGAGGACATATAATACTTTATATGCTGATTTAAATATAGTGAAATAAACAAATCAACCAACCACACAAAACAAAAAACCCTCCAAACAACCCCCCCCAAACAGAAAACAAAACAAAAACCTTACAGCTTTACTCTTGTAAATTACGTGGTTAGGGTGAGAAATCTGATCTTCACAGATGGTTTCTCGGGGTTCTCTTTATCAGTTTTGGTGCCGAGCTCCAGAAGTCCAGTTGCCAAGAAAGTGGAGAGATTACATGAGCAAGCGGGGGTCAACATCATAATGGGGAAACTCACAGAGACAGCTGACCTGAGCTCGGGGCCCTCAAGGACTTGGGGTTGCTAGGAGCCTGAGTGGGACCGAACCAGGCCCTCTGCATGTGGGTGACAGTTGTGTGGCTTGGTTTGTTTGAGGGGCCGCTGGCAGTGGGGTCAAGATCTATCCCTGGTGCATGAGCTGGCTTTCTGGAGCCCATTACCGATGGTGGGATGCCTTGCTTAGCCTTGATGCGGCAGGAGGGAGGGTGGTGGTCCTGCCTTAACTCCAGGCTTTGCTGATTCCCAGCAGAGGCCTTACCCTTTCTGGGGAGTAGAACGGGGTGGGGAGAAAGGGGGTAGCAAGAGGAGGGGAGGGAGAGGGAACTGTGGTTGGTATGTAAAATGAATAAAAATTTAAAATAAAAAAAAGATAACAGTTTGGTGGAAAATGTTCATTTCTTTCATAGTCACATATATAGAGAGAATTTATTGAAACATTACAAATTAACTACAATGTTTGAATTGTATTTGAATCAGGTTATTTTGGTCATCTGAGGGGCACAGAGGTACAGCCCACCACACCACTGACATGTCCTGAGCATCTCACTCAGCATAGGAAAAGTCTAACACAGCCCTGGGCTTCCTCTTTCACCCCAACAAGCTAAGACTGTGGCAGGAGGACTCAAGGCTCAATTTCTCCCTCCCCCTACTCATATCCCTCCCTGTAGCAGGCTTTCTGGAACACCAGACCCACATCACGACTTGGAGACTTATTATTAGTTAGTTATGAATGCTTGGCCTTAGTTTAGGCTTGTCCTGCTAGTTCTTATAACTTATATTAACTCATTTCTCTTCATGTATGTATTATCTCCAGGCTTTTTTACCTTTCTTTCATTCTGTATGTCCTACTCAGTGTTTGGTTGGCTGGAGGCTGCTTGGCTGGCTGGCCCCCAGTATCTCCCTCTTTTTTTCCTTCATTCTTTCCTGAGCTTAGATTCCTCCTACTACTTATTCTCTCTGCCAGCTCTGCCTGTCTCTCCTCTGCCTAGTTATTGGTCATTCAGCATCTTATTAGACCAATCAGGTGCCTTAGGCAGGCAAGGTAAAACAAATGCAATACATCTTCACATAGTTAGACAAATGCAGTATAAACAAGTGTAATATACCTTTACATAGTTAAAGTAACATTCCTCAACATAAACAAATTAACACTCTTTACATAGTTAAAGCAATATTCTGCAACACCTCCCTCTCCCCCTGTGCTACCAAGGAATAAAACTAGAGTCTCATGATGCTAGACAAATGCTTTTACAGAGCAACCATTTTAAACTATTTTGTCTTGAGAGGGTCTTACTAAGTTGCTTAGATTGGACTGGAACTTGCTCTATAGCCCAGGCAGGCCTTGAACTTATGAACCTTTTTTCTTAGCTTCCTGAGCAGCTAAGATTACAGACCTATTCCATCAACTCTGCAGAATTAATTGTTCTTACTTTAATTTCTAGGCTGTACTTGAGAAACAGTACCATTTTAAACAAGTTAGAAACAAGTCTGGTTTGCAATAATTTTATGATTATTCCCAATAACCTGTTTCTTAATTCCAAAGGAACAAATACTTTTAAAACATACTTCCTATTCTATTGCTCCTAATAGAATGCCAGCTTTTAATCACCAGTCACAGACTATTTGGAGGTTCATAAGGTGGCACCACATAAATAGTTTCAGCTCTCTCCCTGGGCATAATTTACTGATACTCATGTATACACTCATGTATATATACTCATTTAAAGACTAATGCCATAATCTTTTAATAAAAATGCCAATAAAAATAGAGAAAAACTCTTAACAATTTGTGCTTTGTATATGCTTCAAGAAATTGTTAACTTTTTGGTTTATGGAAATGTATGTCCAATTGGACTTATAATTGGAATATATCCACATCTATACCATGCATGTCCTCTCTCTCTCTCTCTCTCTCTCTCTCTCTCTCTCATACGCGCGCACACACACACACACACACACACACACACAATTTTTCTTATGCATTAATTACAGGTTAGGGTTGGTCTTGGTGTGAAAGGTCTACCTGTCTTTAGTGTTAAACTCCAAGTTCACCGGGTTTCTGAACTGAGAATGGGGGATCAAGCCCCACTCTCATGGCATCACCATGTCTGTGCTCCCACCCACTATGTATTTGTTATCTTTCTTAGAAAAAGTAGCAAAAAGCAAGGGCACGAAGAGAAGGGCCAGAAAAATGTAAGTACAAATTCATTTGATTGCCATAAAAGCCTCTGGATTTTAACATCACTTTTGATTTCTGATTGTTGTCTTGGAGTCAATGCCTGCTAATTCTACCAGATTGTATGTAGCCCTTGGCTGGGGTACTAGGCTGGTTAACTCACCGTATCTGGTACTAATTCAAATTTGTTGTTTGCACTGGATACTGATCATAGTAGCCTCTGTATTCTCAGCCGGATCCATGAACTCAGCTTTTGAAGGTAGGAGATCAGAGTGGTGGAGATAGAATGGCTTTGGGCCACAAGTGGAATTAACTTCATGTGAAAAAAGTGAAGCTGACCTTACAAAATGGTTTGGGTGCCGACCATTGCTCTCTTTTGAGCATTTCCCTCAAATTTGATCTTGCTTATTGGGTTTTGTGATGAAAGCCTTTTATTGATTAGTACTGAGCACTTGAAGTTAAGTGGCTCTGTGGAAAATAGGGAATTAGATGATCATTATTTTTTATCTTTTCTGAAAAGTGCAATTTCTAGTTAGACATCTGACTAAATAAAACCCAGGGTGTCTTTAGACCAGCACACAAATGAAGACTTGATACACAGAATATCAAATGTAGCACTTCAGTGTGATTGGATCTAATTGAATGGTTCACAGGAGCCTGGAAAGAGGAAGCTCATTCTCACAGGAAATGAAGTGGGTATTTCCTTTTATGAGCCAGTCCAGGATGTAATGGGCAGTCCTGTTGACCACTGAAATTCCCTTTCTCGGAACTTCAAACTCCAGTAGGGATTTCAGTTAATTCTTAGTGTGCCTCTGTTTCTGTATATATTTTTCCTCAAAGGTTTAAGGATTTTCCTCAAAGCGAACCTGTCCCACTTCATTTTTGATTCTATTTTAATAAATGTCTACTGAGAAACCTAAGAAAGGGAACTGGTATATCCCAACATGGGAGTCCTGATCCGTCACAGTTGGTTAAGAGTCCTCATCTTTCACATCCTGTTACTAGTTAATGTCCCTATGCTTTGTCATTCATAGACTTTTGATGCTAACGGTGACTGTGACCAGGCCACATTGTTTTGTAAAGACTGTGTACCAGATAGGTGACTGGGTAGCTAGGGTGGTTAAAATTGCCTCTTTTTGTTTTCATAGACAAGTCATGTAAGATCCTGAACCTAAGCATCCACTTCAGATGTGACAAACAAATGTTTGATTAAAGACCTCAGTGCTTCAGATGAGTGCTGCTACAGGGACGTTTGCATAAACTTCAAGTGATTTGGGAGTGCAGGGAGGCACCATCAACTTCTTCATCCATATCACAGAGAAAATGCAAAACCAAAGTCTGGAATACTGGCAGCATAGACCTAAAGAACAAACAGAAATGGTCGGCTTGTTTGACACCTCTTGTTTTAAAACAATGTTCCTAGAAGAATTTCTTGCTGCCTCACTCTATACCCATGTTTATTTATACATGGAGTTTTTATACTGCAAGTAATTCAGAAAGAATGAGAAAAAAAATTGCCATTCTCTCTGTGGTTTTTCATTTTCTGGTCATATAATCTACTCTAACCTGAGAAGCAATCTGGGACTGGTGTTGCACCTCACTTTGCCATAAAGAACACCTTTTGGATATTGACAATAATGGAATTAACTCCGGGTTGTACTTCTAGTGTGGATATTGTGACCTGGTGTGTCAGATTCTTTATGCTCATTCTACTGATGCTGGTTAGCTGGTCCCTGGATCTTGCACAATGCTCATGTCTAAACCTGCAAGAGTAGCCTTCATAAAATACTATGATGTAGCTAAAATTAAATGGGTACTACTATGTCACATCCTTGAATTCTGAAAATATATTTGCAAATTATTAGAATCAAAAATATGTAATAAAGAATTCTTGCTTAAAATGGCACTAAATATATTCTGGGAAATATGTAAATAACTTCAAAATTAAATCAAGAACTCCATTATAACACCTATCATCATCATCATCTCCTATATCCCAGATATTTTAGCATATAAAAATGACAAGAAAAATGACTATTATAAATATTTGAGAATAAGAAACATAAGATTTGTTACTGAAAAGTAATTTAAGAGCTGGTGTTATATCTCAAACAGCAGAGTACTTGCCTAGCATGAAAAGGCCATGCGTTCAACTCTCATTGTTGCATAAGCTAAGTGTATTGGTGCATGCCTGTGCTGGCAACCCAGCACTCAGAAATTCATGCAGATATGTGCATGGCTACATAAAGAGTTTGAGGTCAACACAGCCTTCATGAAACTTTGTCACACAGCACACCCCCCCCCCACACACACACAGGAGCAGCGGAAAGGGAAAAAAAGATAATTTAAAATGTTGTTCTAAGAACAGTATAATTTTTGATTAAGTTTTTGTGAAAATGTAAATAAAAGACAGCCTTTACTCATTTGAAACTGAAATAGAAGAAATAATCTTTTCTGGTTATATATATGATCTAAGAACAAGAATTAAAAATTTCTAAATGCTAAATCTTACATTTTTGCCCAGAAGAATAAATATTTAACACATATCAAAGTATGTTTCAAAGAAGAACAACAAAGGATTTAACAAGAGTTGTATTGTTACTTTCAAAGGTTTATCTTATTATTTTTAATTGTATGTGTATGCATGAATGTACGTGTGTGTGTGCCTGCTTGTGAATATGTGCGCGCTTGTGTTTGTGTGTGTGTGTGTGTGTGTGTGTGTGTGTGTGTGTGTGTGTAGGTGAGTGCAGGTGAGGAGGCCAGCAATGTTAGATGCCCTGGCTCTGGGTTACAGGTGGTCCTGAGTTAGCTCAGTGGGTTCTGGGATGCCAATCCAGGTTTTCTAAAAGAGCTGTGTGTACTTGTGTGTACTTGTGCTCTTAGCTCCTGATCCATACCTCTAACCCACTATTATTACTTTTTTTTTTTTTTTTTTTTTTTGCAAATTTTGAAGTTCAAACAAAACCAGGAGGGCAATTTCTAATTGATATATTTATGGCAGTATAATCCTGACAGAAAGTATGTAAAATTATGTATTATCTTTAAGAAGAAAATCTATCCCTTCTTTATTTATTGATTCAGTAAATTAGTTAGGGATGCTGTCTTACTATGTAGCCCCCACTGCCATAGACATGAGATGCTCCTGCATTTGATCACCTCAAGTGCTGGCATCATTTGTGTTGCAGAAAACTTTCTTAATCAACACAAAAATGTAGAAGATATGTGAAATTGATGGGTATATAAACAAATCAAAAGAAAATCAGCCCAAAGATACTTGAGATTTGAGGGGGCAGGAGGCTGTATCATAAAAAGTAGACACTTCATTTCTGTGTTTTACTAATACCTATAGAGTTAGGGAGATGATACTAGGCACATTTAGGGTGGTATAACCAATGACCACTTTAATGATAAAAACATAAACTGCCTAATATACTGCTGAAGAATACAAAAAGCAATTTATGGAGAGTAAATCAAAATGAATGGCAAACATACTTTTAAATGCTCAAATTTAGAAGTAGTGAATAAAATGCAAATTCAGTAACAATGAAATATCACTTTATATCCATCAGACTAAAACATCCAATTTAGGAGCTGTTTGATATAGACAAAGTTTACTTTATGTAAAAGAAATGTAAAGAGCTACCACCCAGTTGGAAAGCAATCTGCCAGCAGTAATTAAACTTTAAAATGCTTTACTCTTTCCATGGCAATCTGACTCCAGAGAATCTACAGCCAGGAAAGCAAAGCATCCATACATAATGTTCACCACGGGAATAAGGGTGGGCAAAGGAGACCTGCTGATCATAGAAAAGGTATGTGAATTGCAGCCTGTTCATAATATGGAATGTAATAAATAAATGTAGTAAAGTTTAACTAAATATATGCAACAGCTGGTATTGTGAAATAAATACAACTAGGGAAAATTCCATTGTCATCTCTGTCTATAAAGCCCTTTTAAGAACATGGAGGCAAATAAGGTAAGATACCAACGTTGGCATTGGTGGTCATAGTGATGGTGATATATGACACATATTGATTAGTGCAAAATTAAGTATGTGGTCTCTATGTGAATACTGGGAGGAAATAACATCACTATGCATGGGAAGGTATCCAGGGCTCCAAAGGTAAGATGCTTCCCATATCTTAATAGTCATCACAAGGGATGTAGTATTCAAGGGCTTATAGGGATTCAGATAAAATGTAGAAGCACTTCTCTGCCGATGACATAGAATCACTCATTCAGCTTTAATAAACCTTGAATCAAGAATTTTACATAATGCTTTTCTCTTTCCCATATCATTTTTATATAATGATTTCAAAATGGCACTTCCAAAGACTGAGAATAGCTTTTCATAGAACTATAGGAATCTGAGGTTTAGAAATGGTGAGCTGATTCATATTTGTTTTCATCTGTAATAACTGAAAAAGGAGGGTTTCTGATTAATGATAAATTGTATGAGGTGTAGAAGAGCCCATCATGGCTTCCTGGCTGAAACTGTAAATATGGATATCAAAGGAAGAAATACAAGTTCCAAAAAAAATGACTGTCAATAACCCTACTCCATTCTCAGGATGAGATCACCATGTTGATAGAAGAATAAAACTTTTTTGAAGCCTGGATAAGATATTAAGAATTAACTTTTTTTTGCCTTTTTAATTTCTTTTATTTTTTTTCTCTATTAAGAAAATTTATATTCATTTCACATACCAACCACAGATTTCCCCCCCATCCATCTTCCTGCTCCCCCCTCAAGCCTTCTCCCCAACCCATCCCTGATCCCCTCCTCCAAAAATGTAAGGCCTTCCATGGAGAATCATCAGGAGTCCAGTCAAAGAGAGGGAAGAAGGAGTCTATGAGCAAGGGACATCAAGATCATAATGGGGAAATCCACAGAGACAACAGCAACCAACCTAACAGCTGTGGAGCCTCCATTGGACTGGGTCAAGCCCTCTGCATAAGCCAGAGAGTTGTGTATCTTGGTTTGTTTAAGGGGACCCTGGCAGTGGGAGCAGGATCTATCCTTGGTGCATGAGCTGCTTTGTTGGAGCCCATTATCTATGGTGGGACACCATGCACAGCCTAGATGCAGTGGGGAGGGACTTGGACCTGCCTTAACTGAGAATTAACTTTTAAAACCTCATATTCTGATTCATATGCAAATTAGGGTAGAGCTTTACAAACTGGGTGTGAACAGAACAATGCAGTCAAAATTTTACCTTGCATTCCAGTGAAAACAGAAGTCAATAAGAGTAGCCAGGTCAATTGCAGTCAAAAACTGCAATTAATAATCTAAACCCTTGCATGATCATCTACAAATTGCTGAATTTCTTTGATCTTTACTCTCATCTGTACATAAATGGGCACAGACACCCTTGCCTGAGGGAGGTATTGGGAATAGTAAAGGTACCTTCCTGATACTGGTGGCACTAAGGGATCAACATTTATTATTATTCTTTTGCAGGAAATGCAGTGTTCTAAAGAGAAAATACACAGACCTCATATTAAAAGAGTAAATGTGAAAATGCAACATACAAAGAAGTTATCCAGTAGTAGGTTTGAAAAGGTTCCAATGCCAAAGGACACTAAGTGGCAAACAAAACGTCCTGTCAGCCTTACCCATGATGCTGGTAAGGAAGTTATTAATTAATCACAAGCCAGCCATAAGGTGTTATAGAGCCTGTTAAGTTTAAATATGCTTTATTATCTGACATCTAACATATGGCACATGGTTATGGGGTGGATGGCACTAGTTTTAAAGGTCATCGTTACCCAAATGAGCATATCTGAGATGGAGAAATTAGTTAATGCTCTCCTCTGCTGATTTAGTGTGAACATATCCAACAGAGTCGAGGCACTCCAGATGGCAGGCAGCAAAAATAGCTAAAAAAGATGATGTGTGTTAACTGTTCCTTAATGACACCAATGGTTCACCAGGGGAGGAGAGGCAGGAAGAGAGGGAAGGAATCTTTCTTCAAGTACTGATGTAGCTCATGGGCAAAGCAAAGATCTTTTTATCTAGTTCTGAGGAAATTAACTGCCACTAGCAACAAACAGAAAAGCACTCTTGCATCCATAGTGTTAGTATTGCTATGGATGGTTATTCCCACTCATTGTTTCTGTTAATATTTGATGAGTCTTTCCATATGCTAGCACTGTTTTATGTTTAATGATCATAGTTTTAGTTATTTCTCTCAACAACTCATTGAGGCAGTTATGGTGAAGAATGCTGGCCAGGGAGCCAGACATCATGGGTTACAATTCTATTTCTGTAACTTTCAGCAAGTGACTTCTCTGTGGCAGTTTGTCTGTAAAGTCCTGGTGACATTAGTACATGCCTTACAGATATTTTGAAAGCTCACAATGAGAGCACTTAGAGAAATGTGTAAATCATAGTGAGTGTGCAACAAATGTTAATGCCTCCACATTAGCAGGTAAATTTCATCTTTGTTCAATATAAAGAAAAGGAAGATTCTAGATATTAAAGGTCATGCCCAAGATCATATGACACAAATTTGAGGTCTGATCCAAGGCTGACTTCTGAACTGATATCATTACACTGATCCCCACCAGAAAATTTTTCACCAATGCAAGTCATGTTCTCAGGTGCACAGCAAACAGAGCCTTCCACGTAAACAAGAAAGTAACTGCCACTCTTTAGTTAACTGCAGTGTCACAGCAAGAAAATTGAGGAGCTCAAGCAGAGCCAGGTTCAAAACATTTGTTCTCCTATTAAACAAACAAATAAATAGGCTAGGGTTTGGGGTGGGATGGTGAAGATAGACGCTGGGACACGCTCTCTCTCTCTCTCTCTCTCTCTCTCTCTCTCTCTCTCTCTCACTCTCACACACACACACACACACACACACACACACACGGTGTGGGGGAGGAGAGAGAGTGAGACAGGTGGTGGGGGAACTAATAGCAATCTTAATATTAAACCATAATTCAAGTTGAGTTATCTCTAATCCAAACATTATAATCCCAAATCTTTTAAACTCTAAACCTATCTGAATGTTGATATGATACATATAGAAATTTCCCCACATGGCCTCCTATTAGAGGCCACAGGCAAAGTATGGGTATACTAAAAATAATGTAAACAATCACCTTCAAGTTGTAGATATGCTATATATAAAACATGAATTCATTTGATGATTAAACGTACATCCTATGCCTATGATATCTTATTATGTATACACAAAACAATAATCTTCACATCCAAAATACTTCCACTTCCATACATCTTAGACAAGGGACACTCAATTTATGCTGACAAACATCACTTTAAAAAATCCTTTTACTTTATGCAAAATGTATCATTAATATTACATTATGTGTATTTGCCATCCTCATGGCAGTTAGTTTGTCTTGACTTCATGCCTTTATTGCATGTAAGAGACGAATAGCATAGAAAGACAAGGGGCATGCCCAGGGATACATATTTAGAAAGCAGACAGGCTGGGCTCTGAACTCCATAAAACACATGTACCCCTGATCTGCTGCTCTAGCTTAGTGATCCAGGGCATAGTTATCTCTCAATCCAGAGTAGGAATTACAGGCATTCGAGGTCTTGATAACCCAAAGATTATAAGAATCCTCACCCAGAGTTTTGGCTTTCAGATGGTTCAGTGGGAGGAGATGGAGAAATACAAACACTGGCATTTATAACAGTGTGATGATAAAGATGCTGATGGGGGAAGTGTCATTCTTGAAGAACTAGTGATTAATTAGACTTCAAAGCTTTGAGTTAGGGATGTAGAAAAGATGTGGGTCCCAGAGCTACTACTAGGTAGGTATGAGACACTGAGCAAATCTTTCCTCTGAGCTTTGCATTCCACATCTGCTAAGTAGAGGTATAGGTCATTATAGTCTTCTTGGCCAAGTAAATAGTCATTAAAGGATGCAGTTATTAAGACATATCTCCTAGAGCTTTGCTATGGTCTCAATGTTTCCCCAAGTTCAAATCCTGAAGACTTAAATCCCTGTGCAATAATATTGAAAGGTGGACCTTTGAGAGGCAATGGACATAGTTCTAGTGAAAAGATTAATGTTTTTATTATGGGTCTCTCTCTCCTGCCACATCTCTCCTCCTCTCTCCCTCCTCAGATGCCAGCACCTTGATTTGATGCTTTCCAGCCCTCCGAACTATGGAAGATAAATTTTTTTTATAAATTACCCAGTCTGCAGTGCCCTGTTATGTCAGCACAAAATGGTCTAAGACAAGATGTGGTGGATATTAAATATAATGCTATCTATAAAGTAACTCGTGAGTAGCCAGCACCCAATAACAGCTCTCACACAATGGTAAATAAAGTTGTCACTAAATAAGTAAGTTCTTGGTACTTAAAAAAGTATGGGTAGGAAGGGTGGGGTGAAGAGAGGAAGGGGAGGGGAATGTAGGGGGAGAAAGGGAGGGAGGGAAGGAGGGAGGGAGAAAGAGAGACAGAGAGAGACAGAGAGAGAGAGAGGGAGAGAGAGGGGGGGAGAGAGAGAGAAGAAAGAAGAGGAGGAAGAGAGAGATTTATTTCCTGTCTGGGACAAGTATTTAGGAACTGGAATGATTTCAGACAAAACACAAAGGGATACATCAGATCACAAGACACATAGACTTACATGTGAAGCAATACAAATGTAAAGTAAAATGGGACCATGATATCTAGGTACCCACAGAGCATCAAGGAAGCCTCCAAGAGTGAACACAACTCTGAGCTGGATAAATTATGAGATCTTCATGGAGAGAAGGTAATCTTAGCTGGCTTGTAAGTAAATCTTGTATTTTTCAGATGGACAGATCAGATTGTGTGCCAACTGACATACACTGTGCTTGGCATCTTGCACTTAAATCTCATAAGGTTTGGCTGCCTGCAGGCTGAGTGTCGGTATTTTCATGCTACAGAGAAACAAGCAAGTCTGAAAAGATGGAGGAAGTTGCCTTCAGTATCCCCAAGTGATTGCAACGCACCGGTGCTAGGGTGGGAGGCAGGTGGGCAGGAAGTTGTGTCCTTTTACTTAAGCCTCAGGGAGTGATCCTATCCTTCCACCCCACAATTTCCTTTAGCAGAGTATTGGTCAGCTTAGCTCTGCAGCTTCAAATTCCAAGTGTCCTCATTTTAAAGCACATTCCCCAAGGATGACAGAGATGATAGGTTATGTAGACAAAAAATGAGCTCAAAACACCTGGCCAAAGTTGGGAACCTTCTTCAGTGTCTGGATGAAAAACTACTGGAGTCTAGTTCAGCTATGCTTTGCTGATTACCACCTCAGCTCCACTTAGCTCAGTAGAAATCTCCTGCAACTGCTCAGGGGACCCCTGTTACTCCTTTAGCACTTGGAATTACCCTACCGGGATCACTGGGTGGTGATGGGGAAGGGGGCTTGTGACTGCTTTATAGTCCCAGTGAGCTCACCTGTCTTCGGTCCCAGCAGCTTTTAATGAAGTTTTCTCCTCTAAAAATAATAATTGATGTGGGAGCAGGGTGATGATATTCTTTACCCTGGACATAGGGAAAAGCTGATTGGACTTCCCTGGGTCACAAAACTCATCCAGAGGGTCACAGTGGAGGTGTAGACCATATGATTCCAAGGGCATTGGCTGTCTCTTTCAAGCTATTCTCTACTCTTCTCCATGCCAGACTTCTAGCAACTTCATCTCAACTCATCTTCAAATTAAAAAAAAAAAAAAAAGAGAGAATGGACTGGCGACCTAGGCCATCCTGAAGGTGAAGAGAGGCCATCTGAAGGATCTGTAGCACCAGAAGAAGGACTCACCTACTAGGAAAAAGAAGCTATATTTGCAAGCTTCCTTCCTTGTGATTCATCTTGTCCTGGACTTGTAACACTGCTATGGGCAAAGCAGAGACATATTTTCTTTCTTTCCAGTTTGACCTTAACTATAAATCAGTTCTACTTTTTTCTGGTTATGTATGCTGTATCATTTTCTCTTATTGCAGGTGAGTCCTCAGACCCATAACTATGTGTTGTGTCTGGTACTTAAGTAACAACTTGGGTCAGAGACAGACAGAACTGGCTCAAAAGTGTGTACAGGAATACACCCCCACACCCAGACATGTACATATGCACATATACACATGTACACACAAACACATGTTCTACAAGAAGCCATTAGAACTTCTCCCAGCATACATAGATTCTAACTATAGTTTTGTGTTTTTTTTTTTAATAACCTTCTTGTCTTGGAAGACAATTACCTAGAGAAGACAATTAGAAATGGCCATTTACTGCTTGGCACACTGACAGCATGAATCTGGTAAAGTAGGTAACCTCTCAGGTTAAAGAAGGAACCCAATACTTAGAGTCAGAAATCTGTCTTTCAAAAACATTTAATCAAGCAACCAATGCAAAAGGTTTGAGCAGGAGACAATATGTTACAAGAAGACACCACAGTTGATATTAGGATTGATGGAAGAAAGGACTGGTGGATTGAGGGGTAAATTTTGGTAAACTTGGATGAGCTGGCAACCCCAGAAGCTTGCAATGCCATCTTGAACTCAAAGGCTCAGATGCACTTTCTGTAAGTTTGTGGCTTGGCATTGATCCCTGTGGAGTAAAAGTAAAGACTATGCTCCATGCACAATAAGGTACCTTGGAGTAGGAAGTCTTCACAAGAGACCAATTTATACTTAACTTGGAAGAATATAAATCAATCCATATTCCATGACATTGCCCTTGGAGAATATCCTTTGCATTTGTGCTGATCTAAACAAGTGGGTTATACCCCAAAGTAACGGCCTGAGTGCTGTCTTTGTAGGTACTTAGGCCTGCTTCTTGTATGAGCATCCCTCCAAGTGATCCCTTACATATCCTCCATGAGATCCCAGCTCATGTCTGGGATGTACACCTGTACTCCTTGCTGTGGGTAAATGATCAAGAACTTTCTCTAGCTTATTTTTACTGTTGCTTTCAGCAGAAATAGTTTAAACTCATGTGAAAGACAGATGGACAGACAACACTAGGATTGAACATAGAATGGATGGGTAAGGAAAATCTGCATGCCACGGCTCAGTACAGGGAATGGAATTCTTCCTGGGTATGAGACTGACTTCTTGGAATCTTGCATTCTGAATTTGGATTGGCTCCAGATGAAAGAGATCTCTGGGATCAATGACAGGGAAATCTGGGCTTCTCTGGATTAACTCACTGTCTTCCTCCCCCACATTTCCTATTTTGTTGCAGAAATCAGGAATTATATAAACAGTCCAGTTTCCAGCTTTGTTATAGTCCCTGGAAAGCTTATGTGGAAATCCAGACCAGCTGTTAGTATTTCCAAAGGCCATGTGGAATGCTTTTATGATGACTATGTCTTTTGCCTGAGGATTATCCCTTTTTTTGGTCAGGTAATAGATTTGTCTTAGTGGCTTTGTGTTGCTGTGACTAAAGTACCTAAGGTAGATGACATAAGAGAATAAGGAGTTATTTTCGCTCAGATTTCAGAACCTTTAACTCACCATGGAGGAGAGGGCTTGGCAAAGCAGAACAAAGGAGTTCACTGCATGGAGGAGAGAAGGCAGAGGGCTAGCCATGAAGTGGTCTGGGATACTGTGTTTTCGGGGACCAGTCTCCAGCTACTGAAGTCTTACTGCTTGTTTCCAGAACTTCCCCAAATAGTACCATCGTCTATGAGCCAGAATTTAAATTCTTAGCTTATGGCAGATACTGCCCATCTAAATCATAGTAAGACACATCTACCCAACTGCAGATAGAGACACTGGAAGGAGGCAGTTTGGATCACATTATATATCCCTCTAGTGGAGTAGTGATCTGTTCAGGCCTGCTTTTGTGACATAAACTGGGCAAATGGGGAGGTCCTAATTCCCAAAGTGTAGAGACATGCAACCTCTCTTATAAGTCAAACACCCTGTCTTTTGTAATGGGAAGAAGAGTAAAGACCCAGTGCTTAGAGAAACAATATGAGAAACCTATAGAGGGTTCTAATGGTGTTGATGTTCTCATGCTGGCCAACCTCAAGGATGATTCTGGCATCCTTCATTGCTATAACATTCTACATGCAGCAGTGAATTTCCTGTTTGGTGCTCAGGCGGTATGTAGCTCGATTTCTGTGTGTTCTTATATTTAGTGTACTAAACAGAATTCTTGCCTCCTTACCCAGTATCTTCTTTGGCCTTCACATTTGTTGGGCTATATTTTGTACTCTCCTTAATTCCTTCTGTTATTTGTTCCTTTCCTTTTGTATTACATATCATTTCATAAACCACCTCAGCTTCTTTGTAAAGACTAGTGAAGAGTAAACATGTTTATAACATCAAATAACTCCAAATACAGTTTACCCCTTCTGCCACAGTTGATAATAGTAGCTTGTGACATCAAGAAAAGGTTAAATTGGTTTTTCTATTCCAAAAAAACCCCAAAGGTATTTGATACATTAAATCATGGATTCTAGCTTAAAAGTTAGGGCAAATGGGGAAAATATCTCAGTTATTTGGAAAAATCCTCTTATGTGGAAAAGTACACTCCCTAATTCAGCCAGACACATACAATATCATGTTTTAAAAAATATACAGACAAAATGATGACAATTCACTAGACAACCAGAAGTGACTTAATCGCTGTTATTTTCATGTTGGCATTTTCTTTAGAAATGATTCTCCAGGCTGCAGAGAATTTCTAAAGGATAACAGTATTTTATCTGAGGCCCCAGTTGTCTAGAAATCATTGTGCATGATGGTTTTGTGTGTATGCCTCTGTGCACTTTGCCTAGTCAAGTAAATACCTCCAGGCAATCGTGTCTAACTTGATAGTGCCAAGTAAGTGCTAATAGGACAGGTTTCTGTGGTGATCAACAGCTTTAAACACAAAAAATACTCCAGACTTTTTTTTATTTACATTCATTTCTAAAAATATCATGAAGGTATGCTTACTCTGAAGGTGCATGTTGAATCTAGCCTACTAATAAGCATATGATGATTGTTCTTGCCACAATCTAAGACACTGCTGAGTCTGGTGACAGGGAATATTTGGTGGAACTGAAGAAGAAAGGCTTATGTTGACCATATGTGTCTAGTAGATACACTGGTTTTCCTCAGAGCATCTAAAACATCCATCCCTAAGGCACAGTGGCTAGAACGGCATACCCTTCCCTCAGTGTGTATAGCATCAGCACCATCACCACTGAGGCTGATGGCATAGAATTGGAGGGCACAAACGGGCAAAGCAGACAACCTTCTTTTAACATTCAAATAAATACAGATAGTCATAGAGAGGGCAAGTTGGAAAAAGGCAAAAATGGTTTTTGATGTAGAAAAACTCTAAACTATAACCCAGGAGAGCACAATTTGCTCAGCATTCTTGGCAGAGAAACTCTCTCTCTCTCTCTCTCTCTCTCTCTCTCTCTCTCTCTCTCTCTCTCTGTCTCTCTCTCTCTCTGTCTCTCTCTCTCTCTGTCTCTCTCTCTCCCTCTCCCCCCTCTCTCTCTTTCTCTCACACACCACACACACACACACACACACACACACACACACACACACAATTTACAATAGATATTAGTGTATGTGTGTCTAAGAAGAGAAATGAGACCAACATCAGAACTGATTTTAATAGCCTTTTATTTCATTGCAACTATCTTATTCCAGGTGAAAGTTCAGAATGCTTTGTATCTATTCATGTAGGTTTTATGAAGACTTACTTCAGTGAACGGCATAGGTTACGTAATACTAAACATGCAAACCATCAAGTTATGGCGAGGAATGTGGCGACTTCATTTGCACTACTCAGGGAGGTTCTTTGCTATGAGACCTTGACAGATGACTTAACCTTTACAGATTTCAAGTCATTTGCATTTAAAATAGATATTAACAGTATCAATTAAAGTTGTGTGAATTTATGATATTGTGTGTATTAAGGGGCTTGGTTCAATGCCAGGTGCATTTAAGTATTCAATAAATGTTAGCCGTGATATTTTATTATCACCATAATCATCATCAGGATCATTAACAAGATTACCATGTTCATATATTCCTTAAAGACTCCATACTTCTAGTCACTTTGTTACAAAGGATAGAAAAAGTAAACATGTGAGAGAAGGTAAGCGAGAAGGAAAAAGGATAGAATGAGGAAGATGGGGTGAAGAAAGGAAGAGGAGACAGGGAAAGGGAAGAAAAAGGATGGGAGGGAAGGAAGGAAAAATGGAAGGAAGAAAGAGATGAAGGGAAGACCAGAGGGAAGTATTTATTTAGAAAATGAGTGTAGGGCAAAGCAGTATTTCTCTATTGTGACTTGTGCTTTGGAGCAATCATGTTTGGACACACTGAGCATAGAAATATTTTCATGGGTTTTGCTCCTAGAAGTTGTGCCAGAGTCTGAGTGGCTGGCAAAGAAAGAAAGAAGATAGAAACACATCTAGATTCAAAAGCTAATGTACAGTTAAGATCAATCTCCAATGTGCAAAGCATCTTTCTAGGCTGGAGTAATTGTAAGAGATTGCTGGACATCTTGGAAAAGAGTGAAGAGGAGATATCTATGTAAATACTTTGTCCAGGATCAGAGGGAATTACGTGGCAGGCAAGTAGAGACCCAGGCACAGAAAACAAAAACAAACAAACAAACAAAAAAACAACAAAAAAAACCAAACAAATAAAAAACTTTTGTGGTTAGTATAGCTGTAACTAACAAAGAAGCACTATCAAACAAACAACAAACAAAAACAAAACAAACAAACAAAAACTAAACAAACAAACAAAAGCCAAAAAAAAAAAATCCTCTCCATGTGTAACTCTTCTGTAATACAGAGTTTGGAGGGAGGCCCCAGTCTTTTTTATTGAGTAACACTGTTATGAGTTAGACCATGCTTAACCTCTGCTTGTAATCCTTCTTATACTTCCACTGCATGGTATCAATCCTAGCTTCTGCTTATGATAGGCAGGCACCTAAATTATCTGGATCCTGCCCAATTCACTTATCTATCCCCCACTTATTTGATCTCCTCAAGCATGCTATTCTCATCCCAGGCCTTTTCTTCTCATTGGAAAATATTTCTGCCCATTTCCATATGAATAACTTTGCCTTACCAGTCAGGTTTCATCTCCAGTGTGATTCCCTTAAAGTTCCCCACTATAGAGTTATCCTTTACTGTGACAAGTTTACTTTCTGCAGAACATGCATCACTGTGCACATTTGTTTCAGTGCTGTCTGTCTGTTTCCAAAAGCCACCATTATTCTGCTATCTTGCATACTACTATATCTCCCAGCACCAAACACAAGGTTTAACAACGGGAAGCTTTTGTTGATGAGGCAGATGGAGATTTCGAGTTGCCCACAGTGATGAAGACTTGGCATGCTGTTAACCCTGCAAAATCGATGCTCTACCTTTGTCAGCAGCCCCTGACTCACCGGAGCTAAACATAACCAACCAACGGGGTTATGCCATTCTCAGTTAGACTTCAGGTTGTAGGGACAGGATACACCCTGTGGGTGAAGAGGGAGAAGCTGAGGATTGAACCACATCGTCATAGTGTTCTCCGGGACAGGGAGGGGTGTGATATACAGGAGAAGGTATTTAGCCACACTTCCACCTCTAGCTAAGAAGAGAGAAATCTCTTTCCCCATGTCATTACCAAAATCTTTACTTTGTTGAGTATGGCGAATGGAAAAGGACTACTGCCTCTCAGAATAAAATTGGAGAGTTTTCTCTAAGGAGATGTAATGATCTGGAATGGAATGGGGGAGGGGCACATTCTTTTAAAATATTGTGAATTGTTTATTTATGAAATTTTCAATATTTTATTTATTTTTAACTATTATTTATTTATTTGCTTTTAGATTTTTAGAAGATCAGGAGATTTACTGTGAGATTGTGTCCTCTAGAAAGATCAGAAGGGCCTGTGCCGTAGCATTATGAGTGATCAGGAGAAGAAAACCCACATACCTGGCCAGGGCAACCTGCCTCACGTAGCAAGGAGAAAATACAGGCCAAAGTCCTGGGTGGTCAGGAACTATTATGGTGAGCAAATATATGGTGGAGTATGGAAGAAAGAGAGAGACGGAATGGTTCACATCTAGTGGAGAAAGCCAAATCTGATGAGGTGAAGGTAGCGAGGAGTGAGATAAGATAAGATGGCTTGCTTGCCACCTGGGGCCATGGTGATGTCGGCACCTCTGCTGCTACTGCGGTCCATGTCTAGGTCCATGGCGCTGCCATAGCCAAGGTCTGTGTTGATGTCTGTGGCTTATATTACCACTAAAGTCCAAGAAAATACAGCTGCACAGAGCAGGTACCATCCCTCACTGGCTGCAACATGGCTCATCCCTTCCCCCATCCCTGCAACCCCCAGCAGCTGCAGCACTCGGGAAAGCAGGTTCTACACCTCACCTGGGCAGCATAATAGAGCTGACCCTGTTTGTAGGGCTATAGGCAAGCTGGCCCTGAGGGCATGAGAATAGAAGGGCTGACCCCAGCCCCTTCAGATGCCATGTGGTGGCATGGGTGAGGGAAAGATGCCCTTCCCTCTTGCCCCTTGCCATCTGCAGTGAGTGGGAGAACTGACTCAGTCCTTTACCAGTTGCAGCACTCAAGAGAATGGGCCCCGCACCTGGCTTGGACAGCACAGCAGAGCTGACCCTGTTCACAGGAGCTTGGGAGAACTGGTCCCAAGAAGATGGACATGAGAGATCTGACTCCTCCCCTCACCTGCCATATGGTGGTGTGGGCTATGAAGATATGTCCATCCCCATTCCCCGCCCTTCACCACCTGTGGCAGGTGGGAGAGCTGGCCCTCAGGTCATGAGAGTGGAATAGCTGTTCCTGCCTCTCATCAGCTGCAGTACTCAAGAAAGTGCCTCCTGCACCTCTCCTGGGCAACACAGTAGAGCTGGCCCTGGTGCTATAGGTGTGGGTGAGCCAGCCCTGAGGGCATGAAAGCAGGAGAACCAGCCTCGTCCCTTGCTCTGTGCTATATAGGATGAATTAGCTGGGGCAATGGTGAGGATAGAGGAGAGCTGGCAGGCTGCTGCCATCACTCAGGCCCCAAATAAGGACTATGAGCTGTCCCATCCCCAAATCCACCCCATCTATGATCTGCTAGCGTACATGAAGGGGCTGGTTCGGCAGATGCAAAGTTACAGAATCTTCACAACACAGGGCAACAGCAGGGTATCCGAGAGGAGTCTCAGTAAAGGCCCAACATCTATAGCATAGCAGAAACCAGAGGGCTCAAACCATAGCAATGATTCTTTGCAATGAACACTTGCAAGGAAAGATACATGGACCAAAGGGACTCCGTGACTCATTGTGTCACATTACAGCTTCCACGATGAGATTTTTCTTTTTTCTTAAATTTTATTTTATTTTATTTTGGAGGGGAGGTTTCAAGGGCAGAGGGTGAGTACAAAGGGATGGGTAGATGAGTGGGATTGAGATGCATGATGTGAAAACCACATAATAAAAAGGCAAATAAATAAATAAATAAATAAATAAATAAATAAATAATAAAGTAAATGAAATGGTAAATAAACAAATAGACTCTGAAAAATGAAAGGTCAAAAGATCAGATGCTACACTCATAATGTCTCATCAATAATGGCTTCCTAAACATGGGTTGAACAAGACAATAGACATGCTGATGTGAATGGGGAAAACTCACCAGGTCTCAAGCCTATGCAAAGAACTGCAGGCAACTAAGGAATGCTGAGAGCAAGAGAAATAGTGTTCCCAGGTAAAAACACCAATTTTTTAAAATACATTACACAACTCTAAATTCATCTTGACATCCATAATACCCATAAAAGAACCTTTGGCAGCCTGATTTTAATGTTTTCATGTCAGTTTTTTCACCATCCTCATTCCCTTTCTAACTCTTACAAAGGGAGAACAGGAATGAGGGAAAGGAAGGAAAAAAGAAAGAAAGAAAACAAAATAATTATCTTATGGGAATTCAGTGTATGAGAAATATGACTTCAGATCCCATTGCCAAGCATAGTGATGGGAAATGTGTGGGGTGAATAATATATGCTGTGGACAAGGAAGAAAATATGTGAAAACCTTCTATCTCTACTTTTGTTTTTGCTATTCAGTTTACACAAATCACTACCTAAAAGCATTAATATTTATATTCCTAAGCATTTTTTTTTCTACTGTGCCCATCAAACTGTCACATAATCAGGGTAGTCAGTATATCACATAACACAGGGGAGAGCAACTTGCCGGCCTTGCTTCCTGTAAATATTTTCCTTTTGTGCTGGATTAAGATTATCCTCTTGGTAGGGGTCCTTGTGGAAGTGAAGTTTGCCAACATATTTTATGGTTTAGGAAAATATAAACACTTCAAGGTTCCACAACATTGGTGTTTATGTTCTGCATGAAGAGACCTTCCTGACCCAGTCCCTGAAGTTTTTGAAGTTTATTCAGTTGGAATTTATTTTTGAGCAAAAGAGAGGGCTATTTTCTGCAGAGCAATGTCACTTGGTTGAAAACACAAATACCATACTCATGTTTGGATTTTAGCCTATTTGAAGTCCCCTTTCTGCATCTTAAACTTTCCAGATTATGAACATACATACACCAACCACGTATTGATAATTGTAAAGCTTCTTTATGACCACTAAACCACTAAACACTGGTCCAACAATAATTTACATGTTTGTTCTCAACCCTCTCTCTCTCTCTCTTTTTTTTTTCCGAGACAGAGTTTCTCTGTGTAGCTTTGCGCCTTTCCTGGAACTCACTTGATAGAACAGGCTGTCCTCGAACTCACATAGATCCACCTGGCTCTGCCTCCTGAGTGCTGGGATTAAAGGCCTGCGCCACCACCGCCCGGCTCTCAACCCTCTCTTATGGTGATAGTTATTTCCTAGTGTCGTTTTGTTATAGACATCATTTGAGAGGGTAGGATCAGTAAAACTAGATTTACATCTCATTTCAGCTATTTAGTATTTGTCTGATTGAAATATTTCAGCTGAAAGATTTGGATCATAGTGGACAGAGAGTATAAGAGTAACAATGTGCTTAAGAATTCTGGCTCCCCAGCAACACTGTTTGAACTAAAATGTTGGCTCCCTGTGGTTTAGCACAAATCAGTAAACTTTTCTAAAGCTTTAGTTGCTTTGCCCTGTAAAAGATGAATGATAGGGCCTATTCCATAGTTTGCTGTGAGGAAGATATGTGTGTCAGCTAGCTGTTTCTACATGACAAAAAGGCAAAACTCATGTCCTTAAAACAGTGGTCATTTATAAACACTTGTGATATACGGCTTGTCTGTGGCAGCCCTTGTTTCAGCAGGGTTGAGCATGCCACTTTGTTCATATTTTTTTTCAGATAGCTGGCAATCAACTGGCTCAAGATTAGTCAAAAAATATTCTTGGCTACAACAACAGGGTTCTCTTCTTCATGATGTACCTTCACTTCCCCAGTGAGCTACCTGGTCTCATTCTCCTGGTTGTTGGGCAAAAGATACTCAGAGTGTCAGTGTGAAAGAGAGTGAGCCTATTAAAGCTTGGGGTGAAGTATGTATAAATATATCTCTTCAACAGAGCACCAGTGATGGACATGGGCCCAGGGAGGTCAGAGACTATGACAAATGGTTTAACAAATCTACCAACTGTGCAAAAAATGTCAGCATATAGATGAGCATAAAATAACTGTTTAAGCCGGGTGGTGGTGGCGCATGCCTTTAATCCCAGCACTCAGGAGGCAGAGGCAGGTGGATCTCTGTGAGTTCGAGGCCAGCCTGGACTACCAAGTGAGTCCCAGGAAAGGCGCAAAGCTACACAGAGAAACCCTGTCTTGACAAAACCAAAAATAAATAAATAAATAAATAATAAAATAAAATAACTATTTAAAGGGAGTTAGCCATCATGAAAGCTAATATAGGACACAATAGTATCACTATGAGGATTACATTCATAAACAGCTACGAGTAAGATAACAATATGTATTTTGGTATATGCCTATGTTGAATGGTAGCAGACATGTTTCCTCTGAGATCTAGATCAACATTTCACATCTGTTGTTTTTTCACATGATTTCCCATGGACTTTTACATTACGTGAGATATTGGGTGATTAGTGTCAGCTCCCTAAAATAAGCTGTATCCAGCTAGCTTCAGGTGTAGAAGCATTCTGATAAGACTGACATTTACATTGGTAAAGTGAGAGAGCATCTGTCCTCCCAATGTGAGTGGGAACTGTTGATGCCTTAGAAGCTCAAAGAGAACAAAAATGTGGAAGAAGAGTGGATCTGATCCCTCAGCTTGAGCTAGGACATCTCTCTCCTATTTCCATTGGGTGCTTCTGTTCCTCATTCTCTGGCCTTCAGACTCAGATTTGGGCTTGGACCATTGGATTTTCTGGTTCTCAGGCTTTCAGGTATCATCTTCTGCTTCACTACTAGCTTTTCTGAGCTGCAACTTACATATGGAAGGTTACGCAGCTTTGCTGCCATGATTGAATGAACCATCTCTTCATAAGCAATGTCTCAATATATCTATATAGCTTACTTATCCCATTTCTTTAGGGAACAGTGACTAAGTAGGCTATCTTTTCCTTGTATGTAGAACAGTGTTTTATAATATCTTGTTTCTGGATGCTTCTACTCAGCCACCATATCATCTTTCCAATGATCCTTTGTAGTGTTGTATCTTTCTTTGTGCCAATCAGTGACAGGCATTAAAACCTTAATGTGTTGCTGGAGAGCTTCTCTCAAGGTTCCCCAAGCCCCGCAGTCCCACAATCCACATATAAAATAATCACTCAGACGCTTATATCACTTATAAACTGTATGGCCGTGGCAGGCTTCTTGCTAACTGTTCTTTTATCTTAAATTAACCCATTTTTATAAATCTATACTTTGCCATGTGGCTGGTGGCTTACCAGAGTCTTTACATGCTGCTTGTCCTGGCGGTGGCTGCAGTGTCTCCCCCCTCAGCCTTCTGCTTCCCAGAATTCTCCTCTCTCCTTGTCCCACCTACTTCCTGCCTGGTCACTGGCCATCAGTGTTTTATTTATATAGAGCAATATCCACAGCATTAATGTTGATGGATTTTCTTTCTGCTGATCTATTGTGCACTTCTTGAAGGCAAGAACTATTTAAAAATCATACTTTATTCCCTTTAATGTATGACAAATATATAGCAAATACAGTTATTAGGGCTTTGGGATGTGAAAGGGAGAATGACGTGAGAAACTAAACCCATATTTTCCATCACAATTTAAGGAATAATAGCCAGTCTGTTAATACATTGAATTATTCTCACATTAAGAACTTAATGGTCTTCTTAAAGAGCTAGGAATACTTATGGTTTGCAACCTATTTTGTTTCTGCTGGGACTGGTATGATATTCAGCAGTTCATCATTGGAATTTTGTTCCTCATGCTTGTGGCTTTGTTCGTTAGACAGCTCATCTGCAAATTACTTTTTTTTGATAATAAGTGGAAAGTGTCACACTACTTGTTTAATATACTAATAAATACTTAATAACTCACAAAAATATAAGCATGCTCTCTGTATGTTGTTGACTCTCAGGTTTGATCTGGAGTCCTGTGGGTTCCCAAGCCAGATGAGAAAGAGTAGAGCATTGCCCATTCCTAGGACAGCTCTCCTAGAGCACAACAGGAGTGAGGGCCACTCCCTAACCAAATCAGGCTTGGGCCTACTCCACTCCATTGAGACAAAGGCCACATCATGATAAAGTCAGTCAAGCTTCTGACCCCTCCCCACACACCCAAAGAACAGGTATCTCAGGAATCTTGTGACTGCTAGTCTGCTAATCTGACAGATATGCTTGGAGAACCCCTGGTCCTGTTCCATCACCTCCTCCCTTGATTGCTTTTTTCCCCTTCCCCCTATCTCGAGCTATATAAGCTAGCCTTACCATTTCAATAAATGAGCTGTCCTCTAAAACATTTTCCCAGGTAGTTCATACCCACCATACTCACCGCCACCCAAAACCCTGCTCCCTAACTCCCTTGCACAAAGGCATATAGGCATCAGGGAACCCATAGAGTTCACTGATAGATGAAGAACACATAAATTTTTTCAACCCCCAGTAAATAATTTTTTAGCAGCCAAGACTTAGAATCATCTGCATTTTGCATACTTTCCTTCACAAGTGAGGGGTATAGCATGGTTTGGTATCCCTTTGAGAGCAGCTTTCAAAAACTTCCTTTGGTTGGATTCCATCTCCTCCATCCACGAAGCTGAGTTGCTGCACTCAATCTCTTGCTCCCAAGTAATAACCTTGCCCAAACTTTCTTGTGTTTTTCCTGACCTTCACCAATTCTACTTTTACAGAGTTGAAATTAAATTAACACTGATCCTGAGGGTAGGAGTTTGGAATAGTCACGGGTGACATATGACTTTCTTGTCATTCTACAGGCCAAATGTTCATGCTTTGCAAAACCTTATTCATTTCTATGCTGTCAAAAACCCTTGTGGTGCACTTTCATGTTTTTAGGGTGTGTCACTGGTAGTTAATTCAAGGGCTTATTTTTTAATATTGATGTTAGATTTACTTCATTCTGCCAATGCCTCCAAAAGAAAGTCAGTGCATAAATACAAAGCATTAATATTAACTATTGTTACATTGACATGTAAAATATAACTATTATTAGTGACAGCTTAGTCTGTTGGAATTATACGGTGTTTAAATATTTCAGGCCAGCTCTCAATACTTGTGATTTTGCCAGGCTTTTGATATTTTCAACATTTGAAGTCATAGACACCATCTACTCTACAGAAAGAGAGCACAGTGGTCTGAAACTGCATGGGCTTACTGGTATCAGATTCTTAATTGTACTGTCCAAACAGTGGGTAGAGGCCTGTCTAAATGGCAAGCTCTGCAGAGCAACAGGCTCTCTGCTTTGTCTCATGCTTATACTGACCAACATCATGAACTAGCTGGAAAAAAGAGTGGTTGTGAATATAGTTTGACTAGCAGAACCAACAGAAGAAAGAAGAAGAGTGGGGATGAAAAGAGGAGAGGAGAGGAGAGGAGAGGAGAGGAGAGGAGAGGAAAGGAGAGGAGAGGAGAGGAGAGGAAGAGGAGAGGAAGGAGAGGAAGGAGAGGAAAGGAAAGGAAAGGAAAGGAAAGGAAAGGAAAGGAGAGATAGGTGAATCATCTTCTTTTACAAACAATGCAGCTGTGGTCCTTCTCTGCAGTGAAACACTATATTTGAATGGCATGTGAAGGAATCATTGATTTTACTAGAATATTCAAGGTAGAGAGAAGATCTCAGCAAAACTCTGATGACAGGAAAGTAACAGCCTTCAATTATGGGAAGGCGGACACCTAAGAAAGATGATAACTCATGTTTTTTCGTTTCAGAAAGCAGAATAGAAAAAAATTGAAGACTGTTCTAGAACTGTTAATTTGAGTCCATCAAAATAAGTTCCAAGAGTTAAGAATAGTTCATCTAGAAGCAGAGTTTGTCACTGAACATTGAGTGAGGGAAGTAACATTCTTAATCTTGGAGATGAGCTGAGATGAAGCTGGCTATAGGTAATCTAGTCAATAGAGCAGGGCTAAGATTTTGTGGTCATGTTGGGAAAGATCTAGAATAAGTTGAGTGCAGACATCAGGCTCAAGTGAAGCTTAGGAATTCCACAGATAAAAGACATGAGGGAAGAGAGACAGAAAAAGTGAAGGTTATGAGCATTGTTGAAATGGACTTGTTTGGAGTTGCAGGTTTAAAAAGGGAATTGTGGGAGAAAAACGTCTTCATATATAAAAGGGCCTTGAATAATCAGTGGAACTCTAGGGTTAACTATTGATCCTATAGGGAATAGAGAACCCCAATTACATTTGAATCAATAGATGTACAAGGCTGGACATCCTACCAGGAAGGTGAGTACCATCCTGTACCCTTTATTGCATTAACCCACTTTTCATGACACTTCTCTCATTCTATCAGTTCTCTTTACTACACTATCTTGCTTTTGACAGGTCCTTGACCTATGGCTAATGAATGCACAGTTCATGTCAGACTGAAATGAGTGGAGTCTGGTCATCTGGTCATCTGGCAAAGACTATAGCAAGGGAGCACATGGAGAATCATTTGCAGCTTTAGGGACATGCAGCTCTTATAGAGACTTGTGGTAATCATTCTGATCTGGAAGGGATACCTATCTTCTGTTTCTATTTTTCTTTTCTATTGTGACAAGGTCTCAGTGTGTAGACTAAACTAGCCTCTCCTCATTCTCCTCTTATCCCCACATTCTGAATGCTGGAATGACAGGTGTGCTCGATCAACCTTGTATCTTTGACTATTGTTTATCTTTTTCTAAACAGTTGGAGCCTTCCTCCTTCCAGAAAGAGTCTAAGAGTTTCGATTTCACAACACCATATATGCCTAAATTGGAGTAGAAATAGAAAATAGTCACCAATGTTGATGCTAAAAAGACGACTGTGCTTCAAGTATATACACTAGCCAGCAGTGTAACTAATGTAGGATGTGACCATAGTTGTTTGTTTAGGTGATGGAATACATTTTCCTTCATAGGAAATTGTGGCTAGAAAACTGGAACTCTAGTCAAATGGGAACTGGAAATTTGTGTACCAGGTGTATGGCTGAGGAGTCAAATTTTCAAGGCAGATAAAGTGGTTGGTGGTGAAATGGCTTGATTTACACCTGTAAATGTAATAGATTCTACACATACAGCTAATGACTGCTTGCCTTCTCTCCTTGGATTCTTTCAATTTGAGGACTTTCTGTAGATTAAGACGTTTGTTCATTTGATTGCCATGTGTGACAATGGGCGTCCCCCAGGGTTTTTGAGAAAACCATAGTTGCTTCATCACCCTGTTGGGAGACTAGTTCATTGGCTGTGTTTCCTTTAGAGTCAGCATCATATTCAAAGCTGAGTCTATATGACCCATTGCATATTGTTCAGATGACGATAGCCAAAAGATTTTACAGGAAAGGCATAGATTTGAAAGCAGAATTTGGGTTTTATTTACAACTTCACCATCTTGTGACTGGGAAAACATCTCCTCAATCTGAGAATCAGTTAACCTGCTAAATATGTGTGCCTTTAATTTTTAATTATTATTGCTTTATAAACATGTATAGGTGTTTTGTCTGCTTGTATGTCTGTGTACCATGTGCAAGCCTGGTGCCCATGGAGGCTAGAAGAGGCCATCAGATTCCCTAAAACTGGAGTGACAAATGGTCGTTAGCTACCATGTCAGTTACTAGGAAGTGAACACTGGCCTACAAGTGTGGCAAGTGCTCTCAGCCCTTAAGCCATCTCTTCAGCTCAAATAAGTACAACTTGAATCCTTAAAATAAATAGCATCTCTGATACAGTTGCTGATTTTTAGTACGATCTTCACAATTATGAAATATTTTCTATTATATTTACAGTTCATGTGTATGTTTGTAGAGCCCACCTGCTTTCTGTTATCACAAACAATTTCTTAGAACTTACAAAGTCCTTCACCATATTGTTACCCCATTGCCTCTGAATGATGTTACTTTTAGGCTGTGTGTGGCTGACAACCTTCTAGCCTGAAGAAAGTCGGTTGCTGTGAATGAGCTTTTACCAGGAAATCAAATCCAGTTGCCTCTTTTACATAGACTTTGAAAGTAAAGTACCAATGACAAACCCAGGCAGCTCAATATATTTGGCATTCTCGGTGTCAAGACCCAGCCAGGACTGTGATTGATGATGTGGGCAAAAAGTCTCTCATTGTATTCATCACTTTCCAAATCAAGGCCATAAGGGACAAACAAATAAGTTAATTAATAAGCAGAAAGAAAAGGAAAGGATGCCCTAGAAGCCCTAAGAATTCTGGGGGTGGGGCAGCTCTGAGACCAAGGCTCCTGAGGAGGAGGCTCACTCAAATCCTCACATTCTGAAGGCTCAGGGAGGTAGCTCTTGTTTTTCTGCATCCCTGAAATCACACCAAGGTTTGACAAATCCCTTTATATCTCATACTGAAAGTGGATTCATAAACATTGCTCCCTTTGAATGGAATTTAAAGATAGTTCTTTTTAGTGATCACACATCAAAGCAGGGATGACATTTCTCTTGTTCTTAAGTGAACCTTTATTAGCCTACAAACTAAATCTGCAGAGGGTCTTAGAGGAGAAATTAACATTTCATCTTCAGAAGGTAAAAAATGACAGCTTTGGAGGCCATATAGGTTTACTGCCTGGAAGGTAAGTGTACCTTGGATCTTTTTTATTACTGGTTCTACTAGGACTGAGCAGAACTAATTTTAATATTGAAGGAATCTGGAGGATGTTGCCTTACTCTAATGGAACCAGCTCTAAAATTACACTAGCTGTTCTTCTGTATGAGATCCTATCTTCCAAGGAGAATATGAAACATCTGGAAACAATTTAATTTAAAAAGTGGGTATTAGCATAGTACCATGCTACAAATCTCTTAGCTCTCTGACCCAAGGCAAGCAGGTTCACTTCACAGTCTCACTTTTCTTCTAGTTAGATGGAACTGTTCACAGCATCTATATATGGCCTTAGCAGTCACATTCAGTTTCTCCTGACCATAAGAAAGTTATAATCTGAATTTTGTCTCTCCTTAAATCAAAAAATGAAGCCCTGAATTTGATGTCTAAAATATTATCTTTTTTTCCCCCGAGATTGGCTTTATACAGAGGTAACTTAATTAACATGAAGAATTAACATGAAGTCATTAGAGTAGATTCCTGTCCATCATGACTAATATCCTCATTTAAAAGTAGCATGGATTTGAACAGAGCTATACATGGAGGAAAGATGCTGTGAAGATACAGGGAAAATGGAGTGTGAATGTGAACATGAAGACAGCCATCCTCAAGCCAACTTAAAAGATCTAAATGGGAACTACCCCTTGGCTTCAAGCTTCCAGGGCAGTCAAACATCAGGCCTTCTGCTTCCCAGTGAGGTTTCCTCTTCCCAGTTTGTGGCACTTGAATAGAATAGTGTTAGGCAACTACTGTAGAAGAAGGGGCAATGTATTTGAGACAGGAGATGGGTGACTGAGACAACAGGAATCAGATTTGAACATGACTCTCCTCCATCAAAACTTTCTTTAACAGTCGTGGGTACTTCCAACCACTTAAGTTAGTAGCTAATTGTCTCAGTAACATGGTTGTCATGACAACTGGATTTAAAATGTTTCACCACTAAATCTGGAACTAAACATGCTAAACTCTCCATGGGATATTTTCTTTCAATAGCAGATTAAGCAAAGCAGGCATACAAATGTGTACACATACATGCAGACATGCACATGCACACACACACACACACACACACACACACACACACACACACACACCAAAAAGAAAAAAAAAGACAGAGAGACACAGAGGGGGAGAGAAAAAGAGAAAAAGAGAAGGAGTCTTGCTTCCTCTGACTCACATCTCAATGTTCTAGGAGCGGACACATACATTACCATTTCCTATCTACTCACTAAACTGACATTTTATTTGTTCAATTGGCATTGACTGAGCAACTACAATGTGCCAAACACAGAAGAAAAATCTTGGCAGATGAACTGCTCACATCAAAGAAAAGGCTTGAGGTTGTTTTAATGTCTGCATGGAAAAATGACATATTTACTTGTGAAGGTTAGGGAGCACTTTCAACTTCCCAAGAAGGACAGCTGTGCTTTGCTTATGCACTGTCTCCTCCCAAGGATGTAAAGCAGTTCTCAATATCTAAAAGATGCTTAAGGGATAGGTATTGAACATAGCAGTGAATTAATGAATGGAAGAAAATTTTAAAGATCACTCCAATCAATCTGAGACTTGGGAAATATTGAAATGCCCTCTTGTGTGTGCAACAGTTATGTCAGCTAATGTTAATTTGGCACTTGCTAGGTTCTTGGCACCAACCTTTCCACGTGTAATGGTTATTGTGTAATATTCACAGAAGCCTTTGCTATGATAAATTTATGTCCTATGGAGGAACAAATGGGGAATAGGTGAATGACCCATGGTGGTACAGAAACAAATAAGTTCAGGTAGTTACAGCTTCTGGAATCAATTTACTAGTTAATATTGTTGCCAGTCTGTATTAACTAGGGTTTTCTAAAGCATCAGAACCAATAGAATGAATATGTATTAAAAAAGACTTATTTGGTTGGTTTACAAAATGAAGTTGGAGTATGCCAACATTGATTGTCTCACAATGAAGACACTGAGAATTTGGTACTTGTTCCATTCATGAAGCTAAGTACCTCCTAGGTATCTCCTTTGTGCATCAATAGTTCCAATCTGGGGCAGAAAGCCTGGAAGATTCCTAAAGTCTATGTTATAATCTAAAGAACTTAGTTATAATATCAGTGAAGGAGTCAGCTGTGACAGCAATATGTTAGATAAACTTACCAGTGAATGCTAAGGTCCAGTGAGCAAAAAAGGAAAAAGCAAAAATCTTCCCTTTTCCATGTACTTTTTTTTTAATCCAGGATGCTACCTACATTAGAGTGGGTCTTATCACATCAGTTAAGACAATCAAGACAATACACACACAAACACACACACACACACACACACACACACACACACACAGAGAGAGAGAGAGAGAGAGAGAGAGAGAGAGAGAGAGAGAGAGAGAGAGAACAATCCAATGTACATAATCCTCCCTTGAAAATCATTCTTCCCAAGTGATTTTAGGTTAAGCCAAGTTGATCATTAGAAATAACCATCATATTACCCCAGTTTCTTCAAAACTCTAAGCATATAGCCTCCTTCCTTGATGGTGGGCCCCTCTGATTGAAGGAAGAAAAAAAGGTGGGAATAGATTTCCAAATCTTTCATTAGTTGCTCATTCATATTCTATTAGGTGTTTTTCATTAATGCTCAGAATTAAAAGCCCTCAGGGGTTCTTGGAGTGTCTATCTGGACCTTGATTCTTCTTTTTTCCTCCCTTGGGAAACTATCTTGCAAATTTTACTCAACTTTAAAACAAAATAAGTTCCTTTTGTTTGTTGTGTATGTTATAGTTCTGAATTTTTTTTTTTTTTTTTTACAAATTTCACATGAAACAATGGTTTTCACTATGACATTTTTATACATGCATGTCACTGGACTTGCTCATATCTTCCTTCTATTATCTTCCCTTGCCTAAAATTCTTGCTGGCCCACTTTCTCCACCAGATAGTTTCATTTCTGTGTTCAAGAGAAAACAGATGCAAACTCGTATGGTAAGCCTATGACACCAACACTTCCTACAGGCTCATTATCTGGCTCCCAGTAATGTTCCATTTGGCATAATTTTAATGGTAATCCAAAAAATGTCAAGGAATGTCATTGGTTTGGATTTACATAATTGATAAAGTGGGGTATTGATTCGTGTTAGTAAACCAGAAGTCTTGAACGTAAGATGGGAGTTAATTGGGGTTAAATGGTGTCATCTTTAGACAGAGAGGAATGCTGGAGCCTGGCTCTGCAGGATGCAGCGAATCATTGCTCTCTTCCCAGCTCCCAGCCAAAGAAGTGCCTTCTTTTCTGCAATGGCTAAGAGTAGAGTCAGACTTGTGCAAGAGAGGTTGGGTGGCAGTCTCTGAAATTACAAAAGAGAAATAAGAAGAGCAGATCAATTTGATCTTCCTTCCTTCCTGGAGGTGCATTGTTATGAATAAAGGAAAGTTTGGTTTAGATTTAAGGTGAATGTGTTAGCAGGTTGCAAACAGAGGAGTGACTGATGAGGATCCGCTAAATGTTGGCCCATGTTTTATTGGTGAAATTATTAAGGCCACTCCACGTAGTCAAAAGGAGATTTATTTAATGGCATAACTTACAAATTAAGGGATAGGTAGATCTCAGGGTCTGGGAAAGGTGTATCACAGTCCATAGGTGTTCTTTGGAGCTTTGCTCAGTCAACCTCCACCGTTCAGGGTCCCGGCACAGAGAGAGCGCTGGCCCATCTGGATCTCAGGTCTCCAGGCGTCTCCCTTGGCCCCGCCTTGTAGGCATGACAGTTGCTGAAGTCTCAATGGGGGTTGGAACTTCCAGATCAAAGCTGGAATGGCCACCCACTATAATGTTTCATGAACAATATAAACATCTCTTAGAGTGACTCTCCAGGCCTCATGAATTTGGCCTGTTTTCATGATGCATGCATACTTTTATTCATGTATTCATGCACAAGTCCAAAACTGCATCTACTGAGCCCGACTCTGTTCTTGGCAGTCTGTACAGTGCCTGACAATGCTGAACAAGTCATAGCCAACCATGTGTATTGAAGCACAGTAACATATACAACCAGCTTAGCTTAGGCAAATAGAATTACATTTTGCATTAAAGAGAAAACTGAATCATTCAAGAAACCTTTAAATGTGATGACTAGAGTATCTAAAATTTGAGGAATAGAATCACTGTGATTAAGGGGTCAGCATGAATGAGTTCAGCTTATGTTGGAAACTGGGATTCAATGTGATTAGAGAGACTAGCTTTATGCATCCTATAGTGCCATGTCCTTTCTTAGCAATACTGGATCCTTGAATGATAACATATGCCAGTAATTCCATCATTTACAGGATGAGAAATTTGAGAGGAAGTAGGTAAGCCTTGTCTTCTTAAAAAAGAGCATGGTGTAAATCATTCACATGCTTGTTTTCACCAATACCCTCCCTGTGGTGAATGCTCCAGAAGGCCAGGACTTTGAGTTGGCTTACCCTTAGTTTGTACTCAATGGGTTATGCCCAATAATTACTATTTGTGTGTTGGATACATGAGTGAATGGATATGTATGCATGTTGAGACACTAAGAATAAGGCTTCTTTCGGATCATGGCGATACAGACTTGTAAATGCTCAAGATATATTTATCCAGCGAATGAATGAATGACAGTTCAGACAACATTAAAAATGAAATTCACTGAAACAACCTGGAAATCTTAAAGTCTACAGGGAAACTCCAGGATCCTAAAGAGGGCATAGGTATAGTGAAATTTTGTTTCGCTGAAGAACCTTTTAACAGGATTTGATGATGTTGACTTCCTGGTGTGCTTCCTGTCCTTGATTTGAAGATAAACAAAACCTGGGCCTTTGAAGATTCAGCTTTAAGCATTTTGAAATATTTTAATATCTAGATTATTTTCCCCATAGAATGTAATGAAAATATATTTACCCCAAAGATGAATCATGCCTTACTACCACAGGATGTATTTGTTAATAGAATAGACTATAGTGAGAAATAACTGAGCATAGCCCTCCATGTCACAATTCAGAGAAGTGGAGCAAGAAGGACAAACATAGCCCATCCTGTTTATGCATCACTATGAGCTGAGAAGATCCTTTAGGAATTATTTTTAAAGTTAAAAAAAATATAAATAAAAGATTGTATTCCAGGTGAATATATATAAAATTGTAAAGTTTTATTGGAACTCAGATATATTTGCTCCTGTGTTGTCTATGGCTGTTTTCCTGCTACCATGGCAGACATGAGTAGTTGCTACAATATGACAAACCTACAATAATTATTATCTGGCCTTTTATGGAAAAAAGAAATGTGGCTGCTCTGTAGATTCCATTTGGTTGACATGATTTAACTCAGCATGCATGTTGCTAACATTCTCTTTAAGAATTTCCTCTTCCCAAATCAGTGGCTCCCTGTAAATTCAAATGCAAGTGCACTGGGGAATTCCATTTCCTACTTCTCAAAATGTGTGCCTTGCAAATGATGATTGATTATGCCTTTGATTAGGAAGTGAGGGGATGCACTGCTTAGTATAAAATGCAAAGCTAATTTAGGTCGATGTGGCAGAATTAAAACAACAGCAGCTCACATATTCAGAAAGCTGATGTTTTATCTTGTAAGCTTGGGCAGGTCATCTTCCCCATCTGGGCACCAGGCCCTTGAGTTATCAAACCCTGAAAGCCAGAAGCAGTCTGTAAGATTCCTTTCAGGACGAAGAGTGTGTAGTTCTGTAAAAGCACAAACCACTGTTTGTGCTCTGTGTTCAGAGTTAGTAGATATGCATTTGACAAAGAAAACACTCACTGGCCACAAGGTACATTTGATTATTTACATGTGTTGAGTTAACGAGACTTTCATGGGAAGGAAACACAAGCTGGAATTTCCAATCTGCAGAAAACATGGGAATAATTAGGTTTTGCATTTTATCTTGAAGCTTCAGGATACATTTTCTCTCCTCATCTGGATGGAAGGGACTGGGAAAGAAAGAAGCTTTCAGAAGAGGAGGGTGAATTTCCAAAGAGGGTGTGATTATAGTGTACAGTTCAAATATCCTCACACCATGCCAGTTTCCCTATGATTAAAAAAAAAAGGCCAATCTCTTGCCCTCTTAGCCCTGTAATAATCATACCTTGAGGTCTCTTAACAGCATATGGGGCAGAATGATAGCCAGGGCAGATTTTAAGTACTGGAAGTTCTGTAATGGATGACTGGGCACTGCTGCATGGTGGAGTTGAGCCCTCAAGCGATTGCTCATTCTCTTCTCTTTGGAGCCTAGATTGTTGGTAGAAATGTTGGAAAGGTGCTTGCAAAATATCAGTGCTTAAGTGACTGTTTCAGTTGTTAAATCATAATACAGTGTGATTTTGCTGAAATGAAGTAATTACAGGGGGAGAGAAGAAAAGTCAAATGATATAAAAACAGGTCCTTTGGATAGTGTAAGTGCTAATGTGTTCTCTGATGCATATGCATTATTCATCTCTGCTTCTGCCTAGAGCACTGGAGTTTCTACTAATTTAAGGGTGGAGGTAGCATTATTTTGGCTCAAGCTCTTATCCTTAAATTTGGATGAAGATGCTATGCTTGCAGGTCCTCAAATATTTCTACAAGTAGCTGTAATTATTCTAAGTCAACACATCTGCTGTTTTAATATTTTGATTTGAAACCAACAATTTAATCTCACTCCCTTCCACTGCTTATTTTATGCCAATGGATTCTATTTAGACCTGGTTCCTACCATGTCTTCTCTTTTGGATTGTCACGGAATTCCTCAGAGCTCCTGATTCCCAGTTTCCAAGTGGTTGAAAGAAGAATAATAACATGACACTTTTGAAGGCTTCTGTGATCACCGTAGGTAAAAAGCCCCTCCCAGTACCTGGCACACAGGAAGCTTGCAGCAGATGTAAGCAATCTCTCTTTCATTTGAAGTCAGATGTGACTCACTGGGTACCTATCCATGTCCCCCCACACCCTCCACCTCTTATAGGCTGGTGAGAAGCTCTACCCTTTTAGCCCTCTAGGTTTCTTTCTCCTGCCACTGGTTCCTTATTTCATCAGCATATGCACCTGTCCCTTTCCCCTAAACATGGATTCCTTAAGGTTTACAAACTCATCTGATGTATCCATGTTTGACTTTCTTCTCAGAGCCAGTCATAAAGTTTTGTTCAAGAAGCACTGTGTGGAGAGCTAGATAAGTAAGCCCTATGAAGACCAATGTGCATATTTTAAACCAGTAAAACAATGTAAGCTGTTTTTGGAAACCCATTGCTATTAGAATATTAATATTCATGAAACACTAGGAAACATAGTAGGGCACCTGCTTGAATCCTCCTTTAACAGTTAGTCTCTTTAAAAATCATTTCTCTCTTCTAGGGCTGGAGAGATGGCTCAGCAGTTAAGAGCCCCAGCTTTTCTTTTCGAGGACCTAGTTTGCATTCCTAGCACCCACATGATGCTGGGAGAAGGAGTTAGAGGCTGTTCACAACTGTCTGTAATTCCAGCTCCAGGAAATCTAATGACATCTTCTAGCCTCCACAGGCCTGAACAGTGCATGAGGAGTCCATACACACATGCAGGCAAATGCTGAAGATGCATTATACATAAACATAACCCTAAGGAGTGTCCCTCCTTTCTGTTTCCACCTACTTTCCATCCTCTCTTCCATAGCATGGCTTTTTCTGGGCCTCTTGTCACAGTTACTTTGCACACACTGCTCCTTTGATGGAGAGTTCTCTACCACCCCTACCTTTCTGATGACAAGCCAAACCTTACTTTGTAGGGAACTTTTAATCTCCTTTCTCAGTCAAGGTGATATCTGCTTGTTGTCTGAACTCAGAATAATTTGTTTCCTCATTTAAGGTTTAATCTCAGTTTGAGTTAATTATTTAAATTTATGATTATTACATTAACGTCTATCATTCCCTTGGTAGATTGTTAATTTCTTGGGAAAAGAAATCAGGCCTGCTTTTCCTCTCTGGCATTCCCTGTCTCACAGTCGGTCCCTGGCACACAGCAGACTCTCAGCTTGTCTTTGTCAGTAACTTAAGGAATGCAGAGCCAATGATCTTCATTTTAGAAGTAGATGTGAAACAATGGGTTTAACCAGGGAATTTGTTTTCTTTAGTTGGTTCAGCCAATGGCAGACTTTCTACATGATTATGTCATCTGCCTCTCCATGTCAGGCTTTGTAGAGAAGTTGTATTGTACTTTTCTTGCAAACAATGGCCAGGACTTAAGCAGAAAAATGTTCAGAAAAGGTGCACGGTTACCTGACTGAGGAGTCAGGATAACAGAAGACTGGTTCTCAGCTGTCCACTTGACCTTGAAATTTATCGTCATTTTAAAGGCTTTTTGCTACAAGTTTCCTGATTCATTCAATATATATTCATCCAAAACATAATCATTTAGCAGTGTCTGTCCTAGCCACAGCCTTGGTTCTTCTAGTCTGAATATAAGTCTGATGTTCTTCCTCCTATATCCACTCTACTTTTTACTCCAAACTCTACATGTTCTCTTGGCCGTCTCTGCTCTTCTGGTTGATTTTGTCATGGAGAAAAGATAATAGCATAAATGCAAATCTCAGTTGCTAATTGGGTGAGAGACCCCATGTTTTGAGTTAGGAAGGTATGAGGGTACATCGGGTAACTCATGTTTCTAGATCTTACTGGATCCTCCTACTCCCTTCATCAATTTTTCTGCAGTAGTTACTATATACATGAAATGTTGGCCTTTGCATAGCATCTTTCCAAATCATTCATATGATCCTGAAGTTAGTTACAGAGAATATCCTGCTCTAGTTCATGGTTATCTGCTCCTAATAATCTGTACATGGTTATCTGTCTAGTTCTGGATATCTGTCCGGAGATTCAAATGATGAAACATTCCCCCTGAAGCTGATGGTATTGGTAGGCAGCATGTTTGAAAGGTGGTTGGACCATGAGGGTGAGTCCTACATCAGTGGAATTACTGGCATTGTGAACAATATCCAACAGAATAAACCACCGCTTCTACAATGTAATGATGTATTCAGAAAGAACTATTTCTGAAGCAGAGATTGGACTTTTGCTAGATGCTCAATCTTTGGGTGACTTGGGCTTCTAGACTTCAGAACCCTGTGGCATAAACATTTCTTTTGTTGATAAACTACTTGATTACCAGTGTTTTATTGTAGCAGCACAATCATACTGAAACTTCCATCCTTCTCTAAAACTGTCCTGGTTATGCAGTTACCAAGCCTGTGGCCTAGGCCACTCTCTCTGTCTTCTCATCTGGAATATTCTATTCACATTGTTCAATGGTCCTGTGGTTTTTGACAAATCCATTTAAAACGACCTGTGGTGCAGCACTAGTTCTCTTGAACTCATCTGACTTGTAACTAATACTGCAAAATGCCTTTGTGCAAGCCTGTTATCCCCCTGCCACCGTTTTGTCTAGTCTTATCCATTCCTTCATTCTCAGAGGATCTTATTGACCTTCAGTAACCTTACCTACCTTCATTCCAGTAAATAGTATTGGTCTTATCATTTTAGTCAAAGCAAAGAAGTGCCTCATTCACCCCATATTCATCTTAGACTTACAAAGTACCATACTTACTCCTTGATAATGCAAGGCTCTTAGCAACAGCATCCTGTGGTTTCTTTTGCTTCACCAACTTCACCTCTTGATATAGAACTAGTGCCTGAGCCATCTGGCACTTTCAATCTATATGTTGCCCATCCCTAGACTTTTGGAGGCATCATTAATTTCAAATAAGCGTTGTCTTTCTTACACTGGAAAATGCCCCTTCATTTGTTCCTCAAGAATGAGATTCAAATTCGTCTCCTCTCTGAAGCTATGTCTAAATTTCCAGTGAGAATCAGCCATGATGTCTCTTACCAAACTATAACTTCTTTCATCCATAAAGCTGAAAATATTTAGAAATAATCATTGCTCACATCTCTCTCCCTCATGGTATGATGAGGTCTGTAGGAGTGAGACTTAAATCTCATGGTCTGTGAGTTTCTTTGTGCTGCTGAGCACAGTGTCTAGTGTGCCCCGTGCATTGTAATGAACTCAGTGAATAAATAGAGGCTACCTTAAAATGCCTGTCCTTTTTTCCTTGATTACAAGCATTCACTCTACAAAGGAAATGTGTTCTCCCCTTGACACTGAAATGGTATTATACTGAAGCAGTAGACAGTTGAGAAATATAAAATGTGAGTAACATCTGCATTCTCATGTGTGTACATCTGTAGTAAATTGTCATTTATGATGATCAAAAAGAGAGGGAGGAGAAGGAGTTTGTATTTTAAGACAGACTATAAAACTAACCTAGATCGTCACACTGTCATTTTAATTTTTATCTCTGCTTCCACAAATACTTCTCTCCAAAAGACTTGCCCTCCTAAAGAGAGCTGATAAGCTCCCCAAACAGAACTCACAAGTCTATGCATTCTAAACCTTTGATGCTGATTCCCAGGAAATGCTAAGAGATAAGAATAATGGTCTGTGGTATTTGTGAGGTTTGTAAAATATTCTTTTCATCTTGTTTTCATTTTCATAGACTTAATATGCAAGATAATTTCTGTACTTCACGTCAATATTTTTGTTTGATTTTATTCATGATTTATTAATTTTATGTGTGAGTGTTTTGCCTATGGGTATATAAGTGCACTGCATGTGTGACTGGTGCCCATGGAGGTCAGAAGAGAGCACCTCATCCATTGGCGCTAGAGTTACTGGCTATTGTAGGCCATCATGTGGGTGCTGGTAAGCAACCTGGATAATCTGCAAAAAGAGCTCCTGACTGCTGAATGCAAATGTTTTCTGTTTCTTCTTTTTTTTTTAAATAAAAATTGCAAATCATTACAATCCCACAAATATTGAATGCTGATGATTCTAAAGTTTTAAGTCTAAACCAGAGATTCAAAGAAGTAAGATGCTAGCACTGATCCTAGTAAAGGAAGCATGTGGGTGGCAGGGTTTAATTCAATATGTGACAGTATCTGAGCTGGGAACTGAAGTACGAATAGGAGTTTACCATTATGTGGGGAAAGAAAGAAATTGGAACAATTTAATGGTTTTCTAAAATGATATTGCAGCTGATTTCAATGCAGTCCAAACCACAGATACTGCAGAGGAGGGAAAGAAGGAGGAGAGATAAGAGAGATGATGTGATTTGAAAAAAAAAAATCCCCTTCTGGCCTTTTTGCTGTTGTTTCATTGTCTTTGAGGCTGCAGGAAAAATACTTTGTGAGGGCTGCTTTGATGTGTATGAATTATTCATCATTAAGAAGTCAGGCAGCTGACACTAGTCTTTGTTCAAGCTGTGGAGGGTATTAGAGGGTATTAGAGGCCCTTGGAAAAGCAGAACATTTTGTTCTTTCTGCCCTGTGCAAGGGTCCACTGCAGGGGTGGAAGGTCTCTGTCAACTTCTCTCCAATTGATGCAAATCACAGGATGTCAAGCCTTCCTGTGCCACCATCTTTCTCCACTTTATTTTAGGATGAAACTATTTGCTATTGGAGATATTCCCCCCACCCCACCCCCTCTCTCTCTCCTCTCTTCTTCCCTACACACACACACACACACACACACACACACACACACCACACACACACACACACACACACCGTCCAAGTCTGTGGACAGTTTGCTTCATTAAAACCCAGTGCCAAGCCAGATGGAAATACACAACTACCTAGTCCATTAGTGCTCTTGCTCTGACACAAGCAGTCTGACCTGGGAGCAGTCAGAGCTAACAGGATGTCTCATTAAGGCAGCATTTGTCATAGCCTTTCCCTGCCATTTAACATTCTCCTGAGCATTATGTGGATTTATGCTGAGAGTCAGCTGTCTGCTCAGGGGTTGGTAATGGGAGGTCTCGATGTGCTGAGAGCCCACTGTGTGCTGGTGAGACACATCTTTCTTGATTCTGCAATGGTCAGGCATGTCATGTTGCATGCATGTAAACAGGATGAATCAAAGCCCACAGAGTACACCTGAGATGGCTCTCTACTACTATATAAAGGGCTTCAGATAGATGACCACTTTTGCCCCTAAAATCTATGCATTATTGCTGTCCATATTTTACAGATGAGAAATCAGAAGGCCAGCACATATTAAGCAATTTACTCAGGCTTAAGAAATCATATGTGGCAAAGCCACATTCAATGCCTATGCTCTTTCTACTATAATGTTACCTACGGCTTGAATCCAAAGTGCCCCCTCCCCCAATGCTTCTGTGTTGAAGGCAATGCAACAGTGTCCAGAGATGAAGCATTGGGAATTCCTTGAATTGCTAGGGCTCCAACCTCATTCATCAATTGATCCATTAATGGGTTCACAGGACTACTGGGCTTTATTAGAAGAGCCCGATACTGTCATTGCAACTTGTCTGCCATGAGGTAAGCTGCTTTGCTCCACTGCATGTGCCTAACATTACGTTCAACCTCCCCACATGCCTGAAATGACCAGTGCAAGCAACCCCACACTGAAGCCTCTGGAACTGTGAATGGAAAGAAATGCTTCCTCCTCTTTTATGTCGGTAATGTCCGGTGCTATATCATAGCAACAGAACGCATGAAAAAAAAAAAATTCTACTTAGAATACAACCCTTTTGTATCCAAGCAGTAATGATTCATAACAATAATGAGAAGATGGTTGACATGCTAACATGTTGCCAGTATTATTATCAAAGCTAGCATTTGCACAAAACTAGCTATACAGTAATAATTTGCATACCACATTTAATTTTATTTATACCTCTATGGCATAGATACTCTGTCCTCATTTCATAAATGGAGAAATTGAACCAAGAACTAGTTAAATAAAAATGACAATTGGACATTGATTTGACTTGATTTCCAATCTATCTGACTTCAAATCTGAAGATCTGAAGAAATGATAGTGGCAGGCTAGGGGGATGCATGAAGATACAGGAACACGTTGGAAGGCAGGCATGCCTGGCTGTGGATGAGAGAACATCTTTACTTGGTGTTTAAATGACATTCAATTTAATATTCTGTATTAGGCAAAATGTATTGTATCACCATGTTTATATTCATGTATCATATAGCCTCTGTCTTTATGATGCTGACAAAAAGAAAACCAGTGAACACATCACCAAAGTCATAATGCATTCTTATACAAATTATTAAGAAAACATACAGATAATGATAACAGGAAGCACACATCTTTTCCCATATATGTCTGATATACATTTATGTATGATCCCCACATTTTAATATATATATAAATATTATATTTTATTATAAATATTAATATATATGTGTTAATATTTCTGGGAGTTTTGGATACAGGTGTCTCAGTTAGGATTTCTACTGCTACAATGAAACACCATGACCAAGCAGCAATTTGGTTAGGAAAAGTTTATTAAACTTATACTTCAGCATTGATGTTCATCACTGAAGGAAGTCAAGATGGGAATCATACAAGGTAGTATCCCGGAAGCAGGAACTTGATGCAGAGGCCATGCAGGGGAGCTGTTCACTGGCTTGCTTCCCATGGCTTGCTTACCCTACATTCTTATAGAACCCAGGACCAGCAGCTCAGGGATGTCACCACCCACCATGGGCTGGGTCCTTCCACATTGATCACTAATTGAGAAAATGCCTTACAGCTGTATCTCATAGAGTCATTTCCACAGCTGAGGAATCTTCCTCTGATGACTCTAGCTTGTGCCGAGTTGACTCTCAAAACCAGCCAGTACAACTGAACTCTTGTCAACTTGATATACAAATATATCACTATTAAGCCATAATCCTTCCTTCCTTATCATCCCCAAAATATCATATTAAAATTATAAATAATTCTAAAATTCCCAAAGTCCTTACCAATTCAAACACATTAAAATTTAAATCTCTTTTAAAATATCCAATCTCTTTAAAAGTTCAAGTCTTTCAGTGGTGGGCTTCTTTAAAAATCAAAATTAAACACCTTCTTCAGGAGAGAAGAACCAGGGCACTGTCAGAATCTGAACCAAAGAAACACAACAGAACACACTCCAACAATATAAATAATTCAATGTCCAAATATCTGGGAATCACTCATGATCTTCTGGACTCCTCCAAAAGGCTTGGGTCACTTTTCCAGCTCTCCCCTCTGCAGCACACATAGTTTATCGACTAGGCTCTGGCTGGCTCCACTCCACTGCTGCTACTGTCCTTGGTAATCTTCCCATGATACTGGCATCCCCAAAATGCTGGGGTCCTTTACTGTCACTAGGCTGCACTTTCGCCAATAGCCTCTTATAGGCTCTCTTCATGGTGCCAAGCCCCAACTTCTGTGCATGACCTTTTCAGTCCTGGGCCTTCACTGCCACTGAGGCTACACCTTCACCTATGGCCTTTCTTGGCCCCTCACAATGGCAAGCCACAGCTGCTCTCCCTTCATGCCGTCAAAACTAGTACCACCTGGGTGATGCTAACACATTACCAATTCTGGCTGCCAGCATGAGGAACAGCCTTGGCTGCCTCTAGAATACAGCTTCTCTGAGTTCTCAGGAAACAATTCCCAGAAAATTTCACCTCAGTGATGCTTGTCTCTTCTTAATCACTGCTAATTTCTTAGCTCCAGCTAACAAGAATCCATTGTCCCAGTAATGTAAAGATTTCACTTTAGTAATTCTGGTATCTTATTAATCACAGCTGATTCCTTAGTACCAACTAACCAGAACCACAGGATCTTAATTCAAACAACAAATGGCTCTGAATGAGTGTTTAAATTTCCCTCTGAAATTTTGAAAGTCAGCCCTCCATCCTCTGCACCTCTCTCAATATTCTTATCTTCTAAGTTCTCATGGAACATCTCATTGAGGTCTCAACACTCAATGGCTTTTATAGCACAAAGTTCCAAAGTCCTTCTACAATCCTCCCCAAAACATGCTCAGGTCTATCACAGCAGTTCCCCACTCCTGGTACTAATTTGTCTTAGTTAGAGTTTCTATTGCTGCAAGGAAACACCATGACCAAATAGCAAGTTGGAGAGGAAAGGGTATATTAGGCTTACACTTCAGCATTGTTCACATGACTCTAGCTTGTGTCAAACTGACATACAAAACCAGCTAGTACACAAGGTCTCACTTGACAGTCCATGCTGTTCTGGAACTCAGTATGTAATCCAGGTCAGCCTCAAACTGAAAGCAGTCTTCTAGCCTTGGGTATATATTGTACAAAATATAGGTACAAGTTTACATACTCAGCTAAAGATTTAATAACAAAATGTATATGTGATAGATACATTATCATTATTTTTTTATTATTAAGAAATTTTCTATTCATTTTACATACCAACCACAGATACCCCTCTATTCCCTCCTCCCACCCTCTAGCCTTCTCCCCCAACTCACCCCCCCAATTCTCACCTCCTCCAAGGCAAGGACTCCCATGGGGAGACAGCAGACCCTGGTACATTCAGGCAGGTCCAAGCCCCTCCCCCTACACTAAGGCTGTATAAGGTGTTCCTCTATAGGCACTGGGCCCTAAAAAGCCTGCTCATGAACCAGGGATGGATCCTGATCCTACTGCCAGGGGGTCCCTTAAGCAGGTCAAGCTAAACAATTGTCTCACCTATCCAGAGGGCCTAGTCCAGTCCCATGGAGGCTCTATAGCTATTGGTCCACAGTTCACGATCTCCCTCTAGTTTGGTTTGGTTGTCTTCATACATTTCCCCATCATGATCTTGAAGCCCTTTGCTCATAGAATCCCTCTTCTCTCTCTTCAACTGGACTCCTGGAGCTCAGCTTGGTGCTTGGCTGTGGATCTCTACATCAGCTTCTATCAGTTACTGGATGAAGGCTCTATGATGACAATTAGGGTATTCACCAATCAGATTACTGGAGTAGGCCAGTTCAGGCACCTTCTCCACTATTGCTTGTAGTCTAAGGTGGGGTCATCTTTGTGGATTCCTGGGAATTCCTTAGCACCCTCTATCTCCCTATTCCCATGATGTCTCCCTCTATCATGGTATCTCTCTACTTCAAGAACCAGCTATACCACTCTTGGGCATATACACAAGGAATGCTAAATCATACCACAAAGACACATGCTCAACTATGTTCATAGCAGCATTTTTCATAATAGCCAGAACTTGGAAACAATCTAGATGCCCCTCACATATACACAGTGGAGTATTACTCAGCAGAGAAAAACAATGACATCATGAAATTTGCAGGAAAATGTATGGAACTAGAAAATATCATCCTGAGTGAGGTAACCCAGACTCAGAAGGACAAACATGATATGTAATCATTCATAAGTATATACTAGATGTAAAGCAAAGGATAACCAGACTTCAACCCACAGCTCTAGAGAAGCTAGCTAACAAGGAGAACCCTAAGAGGGATGCATAGATCATCCTGGGAAGGGGAAATATATGAGATCTCCATGAGCAAATTGGGGGTGGGGGGACAATGGAGGGTAGGGTATAGGAGATGAGAATATAAGGAAATGGGATGGTCGAGCTGGAACAGGGACAGAGTGGGAGAGCAAGCAAAGAGATACCACATTATCATTCTTATGTTAGTGCTGAATGAAGAAGATGGGAAGCTGAGGGGAGATCAACAACTTCTGCAAAACCATATACTTAGCCACATGCTCTAAGAACACACACACACACACACACACACACACACACACACACACACACACACACACTTCCATTTGGCTAGAGACTTATGAAATCCTAGATTGAAATGAATCATACAGAGAAATGGAATCTTAAGTGGAAGAGAGGAGAGTCACTTCTTTAGTAATGATCAGGAAAATAAGTATTGAAAACAATGGGTGGTTAGTGTGAGTTGTCTCTCATTTGTAACAAATTCTTATGCATATTGGAGTTAACACTGAATAGTGCTAAGGAACTGATTTAAATATTTGTGTATTTTAATTTTAAATTAAGATTATGTTTAAATTTACATAATTATTGCATATTTCATTATATAATGTTCAAGTAAGGGTTAGCATATTTATTACCTCAAATGTTTAGAATTTATTTGCAGTATTTCCCATGTTTTTGCTTAATGTATAATACAGCATCTTGTCTATACTCACCATTCTGTATAACAGAGCATCAGAACTCATTCATCCCATACAAATGGAACTTAGTAATGCTTCATAATCTGTCTTCATCCTGGGTCTCTTCCTAGTCTTGCCATTCTAGTATTCTATTCTCAACTCCTATGACAGCAACCTTTAGATGCTGAATGTGAGTGAGCTCATGCAATGTTTGTGTTTCTGTGCCCACTTTCTTTCATTGCTTCACTACTTTCCAGTTGTATCCATGGAGTCACAAATGACAAAACTATGGTATGTTTATGATTGTATAGCATTCTATTGCATACATGTGTCACATTTTTATCCATTCATAAACTAACAAATATTTAGATTGATTTCATACCTTGACTGTTGATGGGATTTCCTTTGTACAACTTAACCATATCTCATTTGCATTACCTAACAAACATCTATTTAAATACCTATTTGATAGGCTGAAGTTGATTATAAATACAATAGTGGATAGATGAGACTCATCAGGATCTTCATATGGCATAGTTGTTCAATAAATATTAATGTTAGAGATACTGTGATGAACTTTCCTACAGCCTTTTTGCTGGAGATGTCATTGCTCTAGTAAAAACAATCAAACAAAAAGTTCCATTTACAAATGAAAAATTCTCTGCCCCTTATAAAGTTCCCATAGGTCCACAGAACCACTTAGTTCAAGACCATCATACTCTGGTGCAACTCAGATAGAGCGATCTATGACAGCCAATGTGAAAGAACTTGGCCAGTGGGTCTTGATTCAGAAAACCTGATTCTAGCTCTAAGGCTTACTTTTTGAATAAGCCAAGTCTGGTGTGCTCATGTTATAGCTCAGGTATTTTGCTTTGTTGGATTTTGCTCCACTCTCTTCCTTTACATGGGTGTTGGTTCTAAGAACATCACTGGTAGACACTTTGCTCTCCTCTTTCTAACCATCACAGATAGTTATATTATGAATGCCAGAGTTAGAAAAGCCTGGATCAGGAAAGATATGCAATGTGCTATGGATCCAGTTTAGCATCTTAAGATGCATGAACAGTGCCAATGTGTTGGAAAACAGTCTTATAGGATGCTTGCTATTTGATAAGAAGGCTTGTATTTGTCTTATGCTGGCTGTCTTAGTTAGGGTTTCTTTTCTATTGCTATGAAGAGACACCATGACGTTGGCAATTCTTATGGTGGGAAAACATTTAATTGGGGTGGCTTATATTTTCAGAATTTTAGTTCTAAAACATGGTGAAACATGGTGGTGTGCAGGCAGACATGGTGCTGGAGCTGAGAGTCCTACATCTTGATAGGCAGACAACAGGAAGTGGTCTGAGACACTGAGTGTTATTTTGAACATATATGAGACCTCAATGCCTGCCTCCACAGTGACACACTTCCTCCAACAAGGCCATTCCTACTTCAACAAAGCCATATCTAATAGTACCACTCCCATTTGAGGCCATTTTCTTTCAAATTACCATACTAGTTTATAGGGCTCTTTATGTAAAATGACATATTACATATCTCTTTTGCAAATGAGGGGAATCAGTAGCCCTGCCCAAGAGAAAAACTGCTGAAGGCAAATAATTGTCAGTGGTGGAGGTGGCTGGCTCTGATATCCAGCCCAGTAGTTCCCTTAGGATGAAAGCCTCTCATCATCACAGCTCAAATATGTATTTTCTCCCTGCCTGGAATTCTCTGGGGGAGTTTCGATCTGCAACATCACCATAGAGAAACTTGATTCCTACCTTTCAGGACCTTTAAGTCCTGAGAAATGTCTTTTCCACTGTCCACATTCCATTCTGTCTTTAAGGGCTGTCTGCCAGAGATGGACTCCTAAGCAATGGAGCTTTAAAAGGTTAATTGCCATTAATTATGTGAGAAGGCAGCTTATTACCAATTCATAAATTCAGAATATATTTATTTTGCTGACAAGCAAAATGTCCTACTTGCCCTGTGAACCTTGTTTCCATTTTGTAAAAAGAATAGATATTTTCTCTTTTCTAGACTGTGGTATTTGTATAAACCACCTTGTCTTCCAACACACCATGTGGATAAAAGCTTAATTAAATTCACAAAGTTTGTTAAATTATTCCATACTTAGCAAAAGCTTTTAGGATTACATTGGTATAAGTATCTTTGAAGACCCAGATGCTCAGACATATGTCTACAAATTGAGATGCATAGAATTTGTTAACCAACACCTTTAAAGTGTTATACAGGTGACTCATAGATAAATCTTAGCGTAAAAGTTCTCAGAAACTCTTCATGAATGATGATTTTGGTAAACACCATGCTTAAACTTCCCATGTTGCAACCTGTAGAACTCAACCTAGCCAGGATCTTTGTAGCAATTAACACATTATTAAGAGACACTTATACTATCATCCACTAAAATTTATTTATTGATGGCTTATATTTTTGTGAAATGATGCATAAGGCTTACAGGAGAAATTGTTTTAAAATATTACAATTCCTAAAAATAACTGATATCCACCATTTTTTATCTTCTATCTTATAACAAGCCCAATAATCTACTGAGATAGCGAATTTTATGTATTATGCTAACTAGGCCATGAAATGGTGCAAATTTGCTTAAATATTTTGAGTGTTTCTGTGATAATATTTCAGAAAAGATTAACATATAAATTAGTGAGCTTATAATGCAGATTGTCTTCTATCATATCTATTATTAGCCTATATAGAGCAAAAATTACTGTCCATCAACTGAGCAAGAGAGAATCCTGTCTACTAGACAGCCTGCATCATGGGTGTCATTTGTTAAATTCGATCTACACACTCAAGCAGCAGTAGTTGATCTTCAGTTTGGGGCCTGGTGGCCTTCAGATAAGGACTACACTATCAACTTTAAGGCTATCTGACTTGGACATGGACTTGACCCAAGTCTTCAGTCTTGTTATAAAACTTGTTGATTCAAGCTATAAATTCTAGGGGATTGCTGTCTTCATTAGCATTATGATGACTAGATTTGGTTGTCAGCTTGGTACACCCAGGAATAGGAACATGTTTTCCTCCATCAGATTGGCCTGTGGGCACATCTATGTAGTATTTTCCAAACTGGTGATTAATGCAGGAGGGCTTGGCCCTGGGTGGTATAAGAAATGTAGTGGACTGTGATCCTGGGAATGAGCCAGAAAGTAGTGTTCCTCTGTAGATCCTGCTTCAAGTTTCTTGAGTGATTGCCTTGGCTTCCATTGATGATGGAATGGAATCTGCAAGAAGAAATAGAACCTTTCCTTCACAAGCTGGTTTTAGTGTTTTATCACAATAACAGAAAGCAGATTTGGTAAAGTTTCATCAAATAATTCTTCATACTAATTATTTTTGCATACATGTACATTATTTAATTATTGTATTTCTTAGTGAACTCTGATTCACATTCTACTTATAAAGCCAAATAGTGTACTCACATGATATAACAAGATTTATAATGATCATCTTTATAGTGATTCATAATGATCTACTACCTACTCCATAGCCCCTTTGCCTCCAGCAAGTACTTTAGCTAGTTGTGGTATTTCTGCTGGTGGAATGAGCTGAACTTTTTTTTTTTTTTCAAGAAGTCTAGACCGCTATTTGTTCTTCCTGGATTGAACTGCATTTTTCCATCATCCCTACTCACAAAGCATGATAGTATTCATACACCTAAAGATCTTCTCTGCAGACATGTTTTCCTTGACACCACTGGCATTAATGGTCTGCTTCCCTCTGATGCTCTGTATCATTTATCATAATCAGTCCCTATAGGTTTCTTCTCCATCAGGTGTTTAACAGGCTTGAGGCATCTAAGGAAGCTATATAGTCTTCACTTCCTGCCTAATGGGACCATTGTCTTGTCTCCTAGTGGGTGCACTCCCTCTTTGGATCAAAGACCTGCATGCCAATAGAATAAGTGGCCATGGGAACAGGAAACAAGAATAGAATGTAAAAGTACACAATATGTTCTATACATACCTATTGACCTAGAAGTAACACAGTACCACCTGCCCTTTTGTCTAGCTTTCTGCTCTAGTAATTGCAAGGCAAGTCAATATGTCAATGAAGGCCTCAAATGGAGACATTTGGCTTTGCTTCCCAGTTGTAATGGTTGACTCTTCAGGGCCTACCAACCACTTGAAGTAGTACTTCTTCCCTATATGTTCAAAAGAAGATCGAATAACATCTCATTGAGAATCAGGATGCTTCCAATGTCTGTACTCAGTCTTCCTCTTAGATAACAAGAAGGGTGAGCTTGGGGGTAGGAGTAAGGCCTTGCAATTGACATCTCTGTTTAAGCACTGAAAAGACATAGCTGTCCACTATAGCAGGATTTTTATGTACATCTAACTGGATTACTTTTTCACATTGTCAGTGTAAAACAATAGATAATATAAAATTATAGCTCTGCTATTTCTTCTACCCGACCAGGGATGAAAAGCACCATTCCTATTTTTTATCTGCCTGACAGGTGAGAATAAAATGAGCTTTTGCAACTTCTACTTTCTGTTCATCTTCTATGGTTCTACAGTACCTCTAGGATTGACCTCCCCAACCCACCTCCATGACACTTATCCATTGAAAGTTTACACAGTTAAGCACAATAGAAAGAATAGATGATTTTAAGTATGCATTAAGTATTTTTTATGCATTAAGTGTTTTTTATGATGAAGTATTAATATGATTTAGGCAAGGTATAAATGAGTCTGCCAAGGATTCATGAGTTAGAAGTGTGATCTCTAGTGAGGCAATGCTGAAAGGTGGTCAAATCTTAAAAGTTGGGGCCTGTTAAGCAGAGGAGAAGTCATTGGAAACACCATTCTCAGAAATATTAATGATGGCATGCAGTGGGTCTATTCTCATAGGAATATGTTAGTTTTTAAAAAGTACAAGCTTGGCCTCCGCATTCTTTGGCTTTCTGCCTTACATCTTATCTCTCCCTCATGCTGTGACACATCTAAATAGGCCTTTACATGGGGTGAACCAATGAGGTTGCCTGATTTTAGATTTTCCAAAATTGAATTTATAAATATTTAAACATTATATATACATATATGTATTATATATACATGTATATGTATATATGTATAAACACATATACATGCAATTTCTAGTTTTCAGGTGTGTCATGAAATTACAGATGTAGAAATGGACTAGTCCAAGCATTAAGTAAGTATTGCTTTCACATTACAGTGAGGGCATATGATATGAATTTAGTGAAATACTGGGAGGTAGAGTCCCAGAATATGGTAGCATTGGCATGCTTTCTGATATTGGCATCTGAAGCTCTTTGAAGGCCATTTTTTCCAGGTGTTTTTAGATGTTAGCCTGCTTACTTTGGCAGAAGACCTTGCTTAAACCTGCAACAACAACAACAACAGGTGTCCTTTTCTGTGTTGGCTCACCAGCTAGTCCCATCTTTACTTCCTATGGGGACACAGGTGCTGGCTTTATAAGTAATCCTTTTTAAAACAGAACTGGGCTGTCACTTTTCTGGAAGGAAAATACAGCCTATAGGAAGGAAAAAGGAAGATCACCACAATCACAGTTCTTCAATGATTCATTCACTTAGTGATTCTAGGGAAAAAAAAATCATTTTTCTAAGGCGAGATTGTTATTTTTTTTAAAAGAAACAAGGTTATTGTAAACTTGATTCTGAAGTGGATTGAAGATTAAATGTCTGTGATGTCATATGCCTGTGCTCCAAATTGTATTCAATGTCATTTTATTTACATATTTCCTTCATTAAGAAATGTATTTAAGGTGCTTACATTCATTACCAAAGGGGAAAATGGGGGCAAATGTTACTGTATGATAACATATTGAATATCTATTAAAATTGTTTAACCAGATACTGGGGAGCAGATTAGTGGTGGAGCACTTGCCTAGCATGGACAAGGTCATCAGCACACACACACACACACACACACACACACACACACACACACACACACATGGAAACAGAGGCAGCTGCTTCTTAGAGGTGAGACTCTGCATGCTATTTGCTTTCTTAACTTACTGCAGTGGTTTTCAGATTCCTGTAAGCTATTGTGTATTCTCATCAGGGGCAAGAAGAATGCCATGCTCTTTGAAAGCCGTTTTGATTCATGTGAATTGAGTTAAATGAAATTAGCACATCACAGAAAGCCTACCATTTTTGCTCTTTTATATCATTCCTTTGAGATCACGTTCATATAAGAAATTTCTCCACATGTTGAGAGAAGCAGCATGTGCCCATCAGAGGTATACGTTTGCAGCTATATAGGTATTTAATTTGAAACAACCAATGAAACTGATTTCTGGACTTATTGAAGAAACTGAACCTACAAGAGCTATCTTGTGAACCCCAAATGACATTACCATGGTTGGTTCTATTTGTCATGTAAGCAAAATGCTACAACATCAATGATGTCAAATTTAAGAATTCATTCTTCAAAATGGATTTCTAAATGTAATTGCCTTAAAATTTATTTTTTTTTCCTGCAACTTCTCTACTGGAAAACTACCAGCAATTAGCATTGCTTGATGTTCCTCTTGGTCATTACCTCCTTGCTGGCTATAATGTGTAATAATAGACAGACTCACACCTTTGTTCCCACCTTTGGACATGACTCCAATCTCAAACTGTTTCCAGAAAAGTTTAATCATGGTTGATAAGGGATATATGTGCAGGAAGAAATCAGAGAGAGAGATGGGGGAGGGAGAGGGAGAGGGAGAGAGACAGAGAGACAGAGAGAAGAGAGACAGAGAGAAAGAGAGACAGAGATTAAGGTCAAAATAGAATCTTGCCTTGCAAGCCCTTTTTTTTTTTAATTTCAAATATTCCTTTAAATTCATTCTTGTGCTAGGGGAGAAATATATTCAGAAGAAGCTGCTAAGGTAATAAGAAAACATAAATCTTTTGGCTGATAGTGGAGAATTTTAAATGACACATAGAGAAGCTGAGCTTGGGATCTAAGGTGAGCTAGGAATAGGGGCACATTCTCAGCTGCCTCTTACCCTCTTCCTCTGGGAAAGCATCCCATTTTCCAAACCCTGTTTTGCCCATCTGTAAAGAAAGCAAACCACTTATCCTCTTACAAGATGGGAATATTATTAATGAAACTATGCTCATAAAGAGTGTTTGACCAGCCTATGAGCCAGCTAGCAAGCATCATCCTCTATGGTTTCTGCTATGCTTCACCAGCTTTGAAGTGATTTCCTTGTATGGAGGTAATGCTATGTGGAACAGCAAGCAGGCTTGTCTTCAAGTTCCTGCTTTGAGTTCCCTCAGTAATGGACTTTGACCTGGAAGTGTAAGCTGAAATAACAGCCCCCCCCTCCTCAAAAAAGAAAAAAAAAAAAGAGTGTTGGACCAAAGTCCCATACAGATATACTGTTGGATCAGGACTGTGATCAATTATCCTGCCTGAAGCCAGGAAGCAATGTCCCCCTTATGCAGGTGTGGAATAGTGAAGCAGTGTGTCTTATCCATCTTTCTATAACTGGCCTGGCTCCCTGGGAGAGAGGCTGTGGCAAGCTAGGAGCCTCTAGGTTCTGAACTATTTCCCTGAAGGACAATGAAAATGATTTGCTTAGGTCAACCACTCTCTCTAGATGTCTAAATGGGTCTAAATTTCACCTTTCTGGTAAACTCTAATTTTGAGAAAGGCATACCTACAAAGAGACAGTATTCTGAAATGGGTTTGTTTCCAGTTACATCCAGCTGACTGAAACTTACCTATTAGAGCCCTATTCTCATATTTGGGAGATGAAGTCCACCAACCTACAGTTTTATCTTCACAGCTCCAAATTCCCACTGTCTTCTGTTGTTCAGCTTGCCTATATTGTAAGAAAATTGGGCCTCCCAGTCTTTGTACTTAATCTCCTTCACCTTGACGGACATTTTCCTGAAATCCATTCTCTTTTCCATCCAGTCCTGTGTTCACCAGACAGGGCAGCAATGCTGACTCATTGACTTGTAAGCCAGAAGGTACAATTGGTACAGAGAATACAGCCTTTATAATGCATACTGGAGAACAACTTTTGATATGCTTGGTAGTTCTCAAATACCAGGGATGGAGTGGAGAGAGGCAAGAGATGTGTCAATGGCCAGGCACACCTTGGAAATAGAAAGAGCTTCAGCTGCTTTTGTAAATGGAGCAAGCTATTTACTTACCCATTTATTCACTTTACATACTTTCATTCAATAGACATTTACTGTCTTCCTTCATTAGGTCAAATGCTCTGTTAAGCATAGGGGAAGCAATGCTTCAGCTATAGTCTCTTCCGATGAAATGGTCCTAGTATGACAGACCCAGTTATAGTCAGCTGTCAATCTGACGATGGTGGACAAATGCTTCTAACAGTAAAACATGTATTTATTTTCTGAGAGTAGCTCTTGACACAGGGGGTGCTCTGGATGTGCATGCTTTGGTGCGAATAGGGGCCAGTAGACACAGAAAGACAGAAAGGAAATGAAGGGGAAGACAGAAGAATTTACTATGAAAACCAGGGAATTTGGTGTGGGCTGAAGGTTGAAGATAAGTAGGTATTTGCTAGAGTAAATAAATAAACAAATACATAAATAAATAAAAAACATTTCCAATGATACTGAAATTTCAATTTTCAAGGATAGAAATTTCAGATGAGTTACTAGCTTTGAGAAATTCATATTAGTGTGTTTCACTGGACATAGTATTAGAAGAACCAGGGGATACAAACAGACCCAGGGGAATGAGGAATTTTTGAGCCTTGCTGGACACACAGAATATCTGGTATAAAACTTACAAGCAGTAAGGCAGGAAGGTCACCTCGCTGTGTAACCCCATTTGAAAAGATTATTTAGAAGCATCCCCAGGGATCTGAGTGTAATTTTGTTCAATCTTTATTTAAAACTTCTCCTCTATAACAACCAATTTTTACTGGCCCCTTAGGTGATATCTTAAGACACACTTTTCTTTAATAGTTTCATAACAATATAAGTCTCAAGTTCATTCATCTCATTTTATTTCCCATATTCATAAAAGGAGTTTGGGGTTCTCATGAGAGAAGACACAAGATACTATGTACCTGGGAAGAAGTCATGTTAATTGTGTGCAGCTTTGTCTAGATATGTCTTGACAATGAGGCACCTGAACCTCATCATTCTAAATGCATGACTTCTCTTCCTACAAGCAGATCCAATTATTTTACTTAAATGTCACATGATCTTGAGATGTCATTAAAAGGATCAGTAATTGGGGTAAACATTTTAGATCCACTACATGACTTAGTTGAAATGTTCCTGTGAATGTGTCTATGGAATGTGAGTAATTCATGAAAGATCATGACAGTTACCTGAACAGAGAAATAGCATCATAACCTACATCCCCTGCCATCCTCTTCTTTCTAGCCTATCATTCTTATCTTTCTCAAGTCTTTACAATTATAAGAAAGAGCTATTTACTCTGTGCTATAGTCCCAATGTTTTCCAAAACAAATTGATTACAAGGAGTCCTACTTTCCAGTCCAGGACTTCTCCTTAAACACACTTAATTTAACTAGTGTTTTCTTGTATGGGTTGGCCAATATATTCTTTAGGCATATACTAATAATAAACTCTGAATTCTTCACCAGCATAAGATCTCTGAAAAAAGCATACAGGAAAGCCAAAGTATCAAATGACGAAAACATTAAATTTCCACACTGTGTGGTTTTTCCGTTAGTGCATTAGCATAAAAAATGTTTTCTTCTTCTTCTTCTTCTTCTTCTTCTTCTTCTTCTTCTTCTTCTTCTTCTTCTTCTTCTTCTTCTTCTTCTTCTTCTTCTTCTTCTTCTTCTTCTTCTTCTCCTTCTCCTTCTCCTTCTCCTCCTCCTCCTCCTTCTCCTTCTCCTTCTCCTCCTCCTCCTCTTTCTCCTCCCCTCTCCATCTTCCATTTTTGACTTAGTCTATTTATCAATACATCCATTATTATGACTTTCAGGCAAATCAGTGACTTTGTTACATCAACTTGGGGCACATTTTCAGTTGAAAAGCAAAGAGGAAATTAGAGCCAAGTTCAGTGAACTTGAGAATCTAGAAAAGTGAAAAATAAATAAAAGATACTTTTTCAGCCAGTAAATGTGGCTCAAGGCTGAATTGTCGAACTTTTAAACCCCAGCTAAATATAATTCAGAGGTTTGAATTACTATACCTCATTACACTTATCCATAGGAAGAAGGTCACATATTAAGTGCTTTTCCAAACATGGAAAATGTCCTAGGGAGTGAATTCATTTTCTTTTTAGTATATTTTGACAGTTTTAAAACTGTAAATAGTGGTGATATTTCTATTAAAATCAGTTTCTAGCTTTGTGGCATATCTACTCCAAATATGATCTCATTATCTGCAAGGAGGTAGATTCCCACTGGACCCCCAAATTAGGCCACCAGACTCCCTTGTTTATACTTTTTAAACTCACTCACACATGGACAATGCTACCTTGTTCTTTGGAGAGCAGAAACTCAGCAACCACTGTGCAGAAAATCAAGGAAAATGATGCTAATATTTCTTTGTCACACCCATATTTACTACCTCACCACAACCAACTCTTCTGCTGTCCTCCCTGATGGACGCTAGCGGAGCAAATGTGTTTTGTTCCAAGTGCAGTTTACTGTGCCTGCAGATAAATCTTCTGGCTGCTATGTATCAAAAACGTCTAACGGGTCTAGGTAAATTATCTACCACCACTCCAGTTTTGTCTACTAATTATTTAATGTACATGAAATATTCAGGGAGATTTGTGAGGCATGCAGTACCTCTCATGAATCCATCTTGACACCTCCCTTGCTGAAAATACATTTCTTAAGGCTGCCCACGGCTGTGATGCTGAAGCTTTCTAACTAGATTAAAGATCCCCCAGGCTGAACATGTAGAACATAAGAGCCCCTTGCCTCTCAATTCTTTGTTTGCTTTCCTCTTGATGCCAGTGGCTTGGGCCATCTGTAATTTCCATGTTTCTCTTCTCTTCCAAGACAGGTTTGGGAAGACGGAAGGATGGAGAATCAGGTGCATGGATAATAAAGCGATCTGGAGGACTGCTTAGATGTCTGTGCACTGATACTCAAGACTATGAAGTGTGGAGTCAGGCCAGGGTCTGACAAATTAGAATTTCAACTGTATGTGCCAACACACACTGTAATATAACTCATGGCATGCGAAAAAAATAGGCTTGTGTATTCAGAAACTGGAGTCCAGATTTCAGTGTTACCAATCACTGGTAATAAGAACTAATATACTGCACTTCAATGCTCTGTATCTACTCTTGCTTTCCTGGGGAAATGATTACTTTTATATGGTTATTCTGTCTCTCTCTCTCTCTGTCTCTCTCTCTCTCTCTCTCTCTCTCTCTCTGTGTTGTGTGTGTGTGTGTGTGTGTGTGTAGGTCAGAGATTTTCATGGGCTGTCTTCTACTATGGAGCTCCACCTTATCTTGTTTTTAATTAATTACTTTTTAAAATTTTTTTTTTCATTTTAAGTACCAATCCACCTTATGTTTTAAGAAAGGGTCTCTTACTGAAATCAGAACTCACTTGATTGGCTAATCTGGAAAGCCATTTAGCTCCTGAGATCTGCTTGTCCCAAGCTTCTGAGTTCTGCATGTTCCATGCCCACAGCACCACTGTTACAAATGTGGGACCATTGACATTTCCATGAATTCCAGGGAATCTGAACTTAGATTCATATACTTGTGTAGCAGGCACTTTGCCACTTGACCCTCATCACAAGCCTGTCAGTGGGTTAGTTTGAGGATTAAAACAATGAACATTTGTGTCGAGAAAAATGATTAATGCCCTTAATCCTTATTTCCCTTGTGAAATGGCTCTTTCCACTGTACCACCTTGCTTTGCCATTAGAAGAGTTGTCACAGCGGGAGGCAATGTGACAGGCCATTTACACTCACTTTTCTTAGCTGATGCTCACAAAAGTGCTCCCCAGTGGAAGCATTAGCATTCTCATTCAAGAGAGTAAATACTGAGGTTAGTTATGGTGGTTAAGACGCTTTGCAAAGAACACATCTGTGTGTTGTACTGCCAGTGTTTTAATGCCAATAGTGTAATGCCCCATACTGTCAACTCTCTTTCAAGTGTACATTGTTGTTTAAAATATTTGACCTTTCCCTTACATGAAAAAGAGATCCCTTCTAGGTTAGAATATCTCCCACCTTCTCTGGTTAATGCTATTACAGAATTATCTCAGGTTACTTCTGGTATCTGTACCCTTTAAGGATACCTTACTGCCATGATAGTTTCCTAAGTTTCAAAAGTTCCATGCTTTTCACCAATTTCAGGTTCCTTACAATGTTTTCAGTCTTTGTTTTTCCTCATTTTGACTGTATGTATTCTGTTCTTGTCTTTTAATTTTTTTGTATCCCCATTCTTAGTTTCTTACATCCCCATATCTTCTATGACACCTTTGAATTTTAGTATCTTGCATTATTGGCCACTTATTCTTTGCTTTATTTAGTCATTTATTTTCTTCTCCTTCTACATCTCTTTATCACCAAATGGCTCTCCTACTTTTCCAGATGCATTAAGTTATTAACTCCATCCATTTCTTTCCTGTCTTCACCTACACTAATATTACTTCACATATTCATTCCCCTCAAACATTGTCTACTTGAAATCTAGTATCTGTGGTTCATGTTTCCCCTTAGCTGCAGTGTGCTCTTATTTTTAGCCTAATTATGAACATAATAACATTTTGATCGTAATTTTCCATGTTTCCCTTTCAGTGATTTGACTCATAACCTCTCTAGTTGCCATGTCTGTACTTTCACTCCTTGTATATATGAGTAAAATATTAAACCAGGAAGCAATCCTTCCCTGTATCTTCAAATACACTGCCTCTGCCCATTCCTTTCTTTATTCTCCTCAATCTGAGCATCTTTTGATAATTACAAATGACCTAGTTTGAAGATTTTGATCTCATTGTTCTGTTAGAAGAAAGACTGATATTGTGGCAAGGTCTCTGGTTGTGTTGCCCATGTTCAGCATTAAGTTGAGTATTGTATAATTACAGGACATGAGTTCTGAAAGGATGTTTAGGTATTATAGTTTGTGTTCACCTACAGCACAGATGAATCAGCATGTGTGAACATGCCCAGTACAATTCCAGGCACATGACATCTTATCAAATAAAAGCCAATGAAGCCATGTGTGGTGTGGTAGTGCACATCTGTAATTCCATCATCACTCAGAAGTCAGTAAAAGCAAACAGGTGTGTTTAAGTATAGTCTGGGTAAAAATGATAAAAAAAAAAAAGTATAGTCTGGGTAAAAATGTTTATAAAACAAAAACAAAATATAGCAACAACTAAAATAAAAATAGTGCTGTGGGCATAGCTCAGTTGATGAAATGCTTACCCACAGGAAGAGCTGAGTGCAATTCCCAGAACCTAAAAAAAAGCAAACTAGAAAAGAGCATGGTGGCCTCTACTTATAACTGAACTGCCAGGGAAGAGGAGACCTGTGGATCCCTGAGGCTTGCAGGTTAAACAGTCTACCCTACTAATCAACTTCCAGGCCAGTAAGAGAGTCTGTCTCAAACAAAATAAAATGAAAACAAAAGCTGAAAAACATTTGATAAATGACATACCAGAGGCTATCTTCTCACCTCTGTAGGCACACAAATATCTCTCTCTGTGTCTCTCTCTCTGTGTGTGTCTCTCTCTCTCTGTCTCTCTCCATTTCTGTCTCTATGTCTCTATCTCTCTTGGAAAAAAAAACAGACAAAAAGAGCCACTTCAATGTGAAGCTAGTAACAGCATATAACTGGTTTCTTGGTAAGCTAAGGTTCATCGTGGCTACTCGCTATTTCTCTGATCTCTTTGGCTATTACCCCTGTTTTTGGCTCTGTGTTTCTTATTTAATAAGACTGTTTAGGCATTCTTTGAATATCAGAACCATATGGTCAGCCAGTCTATACTTGACCAATACAAATGGCAGGAACCTCATAAGCTTCCAGCCCTACCTTTTCCATAATCAGATGATGCCAACCCTAGACTTTCAGTTTGGGGCAAGGCTATCTCATAGTTAGGGATGTTTATTCAGAATTCTTCACCATATAGAAGGTTGACATTTGACTCCATCCAAATTTCACCCATTGACTCTTTTCTCTTCTTTTCCTCAGTGTTGCCACTTTTAGCACACACATGCAGATCCTTCAGCTTTTTGAATTGGATTCCCAAGTACTTCCTCAACACCCTCAACAATGCCACATGGTTTCTATGGTTTCTAGTCCCCCTTCACATCTGTGTCTCCTACCTATGCTTTATTTAACTGTATCAGATCCCAGGGTCTCAGACCTTTGTAAAATATTTCAGATACAGCCTATGCCATGCAGGGAAGAACAAGAGTACCACACTCCTTGTTCTTTGTAGTCTATTTCCCTCTTCAAAGCCCAAGATCTAAGTTACCTCTTTCTTCACACCCAATAGTAATTCAGTTTAATTATGTTGATAGTCTGCCAGAAAAACGCTACCTTTCCCCACATCCATCCATACTCAGGAAGTTGAGGTTAGGAATCTTGGCTTTGACATTTGCTTCATTTTCAACTCTTTCATCCAAGCACTGCAATATGGGTCTAAGTGATAAATCTCTTATGGAACTCATATCCCCATTTCACTAATGCTTTTAGAGGACTCAGTTTGAGATACCATTTCATGCTGTCAGTATACTGCGGTTAACTGGAAGCATCTTGGCATGCATTAATGTAACTTAGAACTTAGTGATGTAGATAATTATTAAACAATATTTTTTAAACAACAGTGCTGAAAGTGGTATCAAGAAGACTTAGAGCAAGGACCTGATTCATGCTAAGAAGCCAGCCACAAAAGCTTCTCGTACATACAACTTTTTAAGTCTAGGTGGCATTGAAATGACTGAATTTAAGTAAATGAATAGAAGTGTTTCATGTAATAGAAAGGTATGTGGGAAGGCCTTGAAGACAGAACAGGGGTGGACAATCCAAGGGTCTACAAGAACCAATTAAGGTAATCAAAGCAAAGAGACGCTTGTATGTCAGGTTCTTATCATGAACGGATATGTAGGCACATTAGGAATTGGGTTGCTTTTGTGTGTGTGTGTGTGTGTGTGTGTGTGTGTGTGTGTGTGTGTGTGTGTGTGTGTAGTTGTACATGCAGGTAAAATGTACATGCATGCACTGGCCACCTTGTTTTTTTGAGAAAGGGTTTCTTCATTTCCTTGGAACCCACCAAGAAGTCTAGGCTGAAGGGCCAGTGAGCCTCAGGGATCCAACTGTACCTCCTTAGGGCTGGTATTACAAGCATGTGGCACCAACCTTGATTTTAAGAACCTAACTCAGGTCCTCATGCTTGTGTGACAAGCACAGCCCTGACTGACTGAGCTATTACCACAGCCTCCTGGTTTGATTTTTAAAAACAATAAGAGGCTATTAATTTAATATTTAATATTTTAATATAATGGTGCAATATGGAAAAGGTTTGCATTTTAGAGGGGTAATTAAGCATCTGTAGTATGGAAAGATGGATTAAGGTGGAAATAAGAACAAATTGTAAGGGCATGTTTTAATTGATGCTTATTTGAGAATCTAGGGCGATACCAATGTATTGGATAGAGATGGAGGCAATGGAAATAAACAGATTTCTGAATTCTCTTCTGGAGCTATATTATACAAAGTATAGAATTAGAATACAAGAGAAAGAGGGCTATGTATACAATGTACTACTTGTATCAGTTATCTTCCCATCGCTTACACAATAACTGAAGCCTTTAACTTATAGAGAGAAAAATTATTTCACTGTAATTAATGGTACTGGAGGTTTCAGTCCACGATAGGTATTCTCCGTTGTTTGGGATTCTGCCAAGGGCAACATATCATGGTGGGAACATGCGACATAGAAGACTGCTCACCTCTTATGCCAGGAAGTAGCTTGAGAAAGGAAGAGGTCAGGTTCATATTCCTTCAAGGACTTTCCCCCAGTAACCCAAGGACCTACCACTAGGCCACACCCCACAAGGACCCCCAGAGTACCTTCAAAGGCACCACTCTGGGACATAATCTTTGATGCATGGGCCCTTTGGGAATGCTAATCCAAACAGCATTACCTGCTATGGTTTGGATTTTGAATGTCCCAAACAGCACATAAAGACTTTATAATACAGCCCGTGGTAGTGTTGGGAGCTGGGAGAACTTCTAGGTAGTTAGAACTACTAGAAGGAAACAAGGTAACTGGACTATGCCTTGGATTAGGTCTCTCCTTTTATGCTGCTTGTCATGATAGACTGGCCCATTAAAGGCCAAAAGATGAAGGCCAATTGACCATTGAATGAAACCTCTAAAATTACAAAAAACAAAACAGTTCCCCCTTTTCAAGGTTGTAATATGGGGTGGGGCTGCTTGTGATGGGGGTGCATTGGGTGGGGCTGCTTGAGATGGGGAAGCATGAAGAAGTGAACAGGTGTTGAATCTGAAGTGCTCGCAACCTGTCAGAGTTGAATTGGATCTTCGCTGCACTGTAAAATTTCCTTTGCTCACACATTGCCATCACATTAGGTCTCTTTATACATCTTAAGGATCAAGAACTAGTTATGATAGCTAGGTAAAGATAATTCATTTGGTGTCATTTTTTTTTAAAGATTGAATCTTATGTGGTCCAGGCTCTCATTGAACATGCAGCATGAGGAAAGATAAACTTGAACTCCTGTTCATCCTGCCTCTACCTTCCAAATGCGGGGATGACAGCCTTCATCACCCAGTTAGGCTAGTACTCTTGATAGCATGTGTTCAAGTGTGTGTGTGTGTGTGTGTGTGTGTGTGTGTGTGTGTGTGTGTGTGTAGAATGGATACAAGCTGCTTTTCTTCCATTGCATTATTTCTTGAGAAGTTGTCTTATCAGCTCTATGCAAGAATCTGTTTCTCCTATATTCGCTGTACCTTTAAAAATTCTACTTTAATGTGTTTGTGTTGCAAACCATTCTTGAGACCCTCATCTGCTGAGCTGGTTTAACTTCAGGTATCTTGATAACGTAACTGCCCAATTACCTGATTTTTATAATTGTTACATAGGGGTGTTAAGCCTGAGAAATGTGCATGTTCAAGACCTCGGTGCCTCCTACATTTTTCATCCTTTCATTCTGATTTTGAAAAATTGGCATGAAAATTGTTTTCTGACATTTCTTTTGAACCCTTAAATTATGTATCTATGACTAATAGCGATGTCTCAGGATGTTCTCTTGGAGAGGAAATCTAGTTTGAAAATCTGTCTTTTGTTTTTCATTCTGCAATTTCCTAAAAAGATCAGTTCAAGGATGTTCTCTGCCCCCTCCTCACACTCCCAACAGCGCACTAGCAATCCACCCTCGACTGCTACAACGTACTTCCTTCATATATTCAGATTCTTTTTGTTCAGCATTTTCATGTGTTCAACATTAAAGCAGCAGCAAGGAAATTGGAAGAAGAGTACACATAGAAAGAATTCACAATGGGGTTTTAAGGCAAACCAAGGGTGTATGTAGTCACATACATACACTATTGCTATACATGAGCAAGATAACAATCAGCACCCTCAGGTGAAGGCTGAGCTTGTCTTGCTCAGGAGAACCTACCTCATGACTCTCTATTAAATGGCTACTCACCAAATATTGAATTGAGAATAGTCCCAGATTCTCCTTCCTGTCTGTGATTTTTCTAGGCTTTATGCAGGCTCATCAGTTTCTCCAACATCCCATGTCTTATCTCTGTGGACCTTATCCATAAAGCCAGGCTCCCAGGCTTCTCATACTCACGTTCTTTTTGAGCCCCATCCTTAACTAGTCTTGAGATCAGATAATCACACAGTTCTTAACCTTGGTTCTCAGTTTCAGATGTTTTGATTCATCCAGTCTCTGCTGAATCCCAGGCAAGTACTTGCATTTGAGTCTGGAAATGCAGACTCTGACACCTGCTTAGAACATGATTTCTAATATGTAGATGGAAACATTCTCTGCAGACTGATTGTCCCATCACTCTCCAAAGCTCTGGGTGATCACTTGGCTACCATTGTACATGGATGCCTTACCGAAGTGTTTGACCTTTACTGCTGTATTAGTCAAGTTTGCATCACAGTGACCATAACACTCAACAGATACAATTTAAGGAAGGAAAGCCTGGTTTGGTTTCATGTTTGCACAGGGTTTCAGTTCCTCATGGCAGGTAAGACATTGAAGAACAGATCATTCCCTAGTCACTTAATTCCATTGAACTTTCCAGAACCTTCCTGTGGTGGTTCAAATAACAATGACCCCTATAGGCTCATAGATTTGAGTGCTTCTTCAGCAGGAAAAGGCATTGTTGGAAGGGATTATGAGTTGTGGTGTTGCTGGAGGAAGGGTGTCACTGGGGATGGGTTTTGGGGTTTCAGAAGCCTAAGCCAGGCCCAGTACCACTCTCTCTTCCTGCTGCCTGTGGATTCAAATGTAGAACTCTCAGCTCCTTCTCCAGCACCATTTCAGTCTGTGTGTTCCCACCTTGATGACAATGGTCTAAACCCCTGAATGTGAGCAAGCCCTAATTCAATACTTTTCTTTATAAAAGTTGCCACGGTTGGAGTGTCTTTTCACAGCAATAGGACAATGATGAAAACACTCCCCAAATCATGCTACTATCTGTGAAATGAATATTAAGAACATGAGCCTGTCAGGGGAGGATATTTTATATTCAAATGAACATTATGTCTAAGTCTTATTCTGGTTTCTAGTCACTCCTTGGAGCTGAATGCCTCCTTATCTGTTATCCTATCCCAGGCCATTCTTGTCCCTGATATTTGCTGGTCTGTGTAGTACTATTATTTGAGCAAATAGCCTTTCTTGTTGCTACACATAAGCAAACAAAAAAACAAAACCTTGCAAAAGGAATATGCAAAAGTTATTCGAGTACTAACTGAAAGGCTAAATTAAACGATCTCAGATTCTACTTCCAACCCCAAACTTTTGGTTAGATAAAATATACAGCATCAAATACATTGACAGCCAGTTTTGTCATGTATACTACTTGTAACCTCAACTAGTGAACCTGAGATTTCATATAAAGTTTATAATGGCAGCTTTTGTCTAATACTGAGCAAAGAAACTAAGTCACATTGTCAAGAGTACAGGTTTCTGGTGATGGTGGCTGCTTTTCTGGGTGTCAAGCTCTTTCTGTTTGTTTTCAAAGGTGATCAGGAGGTGCTAAAGAGTATTGTACTTATTATGTTTTGCAAAAGTACTTTTGTGACTTTCTCTTGCCTGTGAGATATGTAAAGTACCAGCCACAACTTTCAAAGCTTGTTAGAACCAGATTCTTTATTCCCCAGTAAGATCAGCTCAGCTCACACAATGCTTTTAACGTGGATTTCAACATTCCAGATTGGCTGTTCTTATGACCATGCCAGACTATCATCTACCTCCTTGGCCTTGCACCGAGATGACACTGTGTTAGATTCTCTTTCCCTAGTATCTCCCAGTGGCTATCCTACCTTGGTTCAACATTTAGCTTGAATATTATCTCCTTCCAGATACTACTTTAAAATGAAACTTTTTTGCATAAAGACAACTCTCTTCATTCACCAGATTCTTAATTATCCTCCTGGAGTTTACATCAGTAAGTTACTAATACTTTTGTATCTCTTCCCTGAAGGAACACAGTCTGGAAATCCAGCTCTTGGTCATTTTATTTTCATGCAGAGTTATTTTATTTTTTCCGTGTGTGTGTGTGTGTGTGTGTGTGTGTGTGTGTGTGTGTGTGTGTGTGTGTTTTGGGTGCATGGGAAGGCCAAAGATTGGCATCAGGTATCTTTCTTGATCATTGTTTACCTTTCATACCGAGACAGATCTGCTGAATCCATAGTTCCAACTGTTTCTGCTTTTCTGTCTAATCAGGTCTCTTTGAAGTTCCCCTATGTCCATCTCTTATGTGCTGGAATGACATGTAGATTGCCAAAACTTCAGCTTCTTCATTTTAATTTTTATTGTCTATGTTTATGAGGTACAGTATGATAATTTAATATATCTATACAACATATAACAACCCAGTCAGGGTACTGGGCATTTCCATTCTCTTAAACATTTCTTTGTGTTGGGAGCTTCTGGACTCCTCTCATTCTGTATTTTATAAAACCTAAAATAAATTGTTGCAAACAAACTATAATTGCCCTACTCTGCTGCAAGATACAAGTCCTGACTATGCACTATTAGCCTACTTCCCTCTACCCTTTCCCCCTCTCTCCTCCCTAGTCTTAACAATGATTTCTCTGTCTTCTTACAGAAAATTATCTTTTTCAGCTTCTGTATGTGAGTGAGAACAACTGGCATCTGACTTTCTGTGTATGTCTCATTTCTCTTAACATGGTATTATCTAGTTCCATTCACACTGCCACAAATGGCAGCAGTTCATTCTTTTTGATGACTAGGTACTAGATGTATTTTGTATATATACACAATTTCCTTGTCCATTCATCCATTGCTGGATGCATCAGTTGAATCCATACGTTCGCTATTGTGAATGGTCTGGGATTAACAAGGGAGCTGACATTCCTCTTTGATAGACTGACACTATCTCTTTTGTATAGACACTAGCAGTAGTATAGCTAGATTATACCCTAGTTTTGTTTCTTTTTCCTTGTTCTTCCCAATTCCAAGCACAATAAAAATATGCTAGTTAAACATTGAGGAAATATGTCAATCTATTAAATAAATGAGATGAGTTAAGAGATATTTATAAAAAAAACAAAATTTAAAAATTATCTGCTAACCTCTATAGTTATAATGATACTGAAAACAAAGTTTTACTTGTTTAAAGTGACTACTTTCGCCGGGCGGTGGTGGCATACACCTTTAATCCCAGCACTTGGGAGGCAGAGCCAGGCGGATCTCTTTGAGTTCAAGGCCAGCCTGGGCTACCAAGTGAGTTCCAGGAAAGGTGCAAAGCTACACAGAGAAACCTTGTCTCGAAAAACCAAAAATAAATAAATAAAATAAAGTGAATACTTTCAGATGTTCAAAAATACCTAGTTTATTATATTTAAAAATTACTTAAATTCCAGATATTAAATAGATTTTCCTTAAATCCTTGTTTCAAAATTTATGTCACCAAGTTATTATTACTTCATCCACCTCTACTCTTTCTCCAGGCTTATTTTATTAAGCTCTTGCAATCCCTCTCTCCTTTGCTGGTAGTGTCTCACCAAGATTTGAAAGGCCTCCTGGGGAAGAAAGGAGCCATCTTGAAGTATAGGAACTCTCTATAATTTCTTATGTATAGGATTTTAAAAATAATTACTTTTGATTTCATTTTTGACTCACATGAATGAATGGCTCATTACTGAGATCCAGAGTTATGTGGACTCATGTGCATATAGTTAGAAATGATCAAGCTCAAGCTCGTTAGATCCATCCTTCTTCCTACCACACCTTTGTCAGTATCTGAAGCACCATCCTACATTATTCAATATTTTTTACTTCTATGTATGAGAAAAAAAAACTGAAGCGTTTGTCTTTCTGTTTCTGGCATATTTTATTCAACATGATGTTCTTTGATTCCATCCATTTTTCTAGAAATATTTTACTCTTCTTTATGGTGAAATTACATTCTACTTTCCTTTATCTTGTAGTTCTGAGGGTGGGACCTGGGGCCCTGAGTATGCTAGGCAAGTACTCTGTCACTGAGCTGTTGTGTATACACACTATTTTTTCTTTATTCCTTCGTCTACTGACGGACAACTGGGTTAATTCATATTTTAGCTGTTGTGAACAGTCCCTCAATAACACACAGGGGTGCTGTCATTTCTTTGATGTGTCTTATTTTCCTTGTTTATATGCCTAGAAATGGGTCATAAAACAGATTCTTTTTTTATTTTTATTTTTTGCTTTGTTTCATTTTATGAGGGAACTTGATACTATTGCTCCTAATAGTTGAACTATTTTTAGTCCTGCTAGCTGTGTGTAAGATTCCTTCCACCCCCATATATTGGATGGACAAGATTCTAGAAAATGAGATAGTACATTGATCTATATTAGTCATTTTGAACTTTACTTTGCCTAATGTAGTATGTCATGTTCCAGCCTCCAACAAATTCACAATTTCTGCCAAAGTGTGACACAACAACATCACTCAATTCGCTTTCCCCTTTCACACAGAGATATGCTGTTCCAAGCTTCATTTACACTGTGATTCTGAGACTTTCTCTCCATTTTCATTTCCTATTTCTGTTCTTACTGTTCACTCGTGCTTCCCTTCGAGTCCCTCATGGCCGGACACAAGTTCCAGACTGGAAGGCCCTGAGCAAGTTGCTTCTGGTAAGTTACAGTTATCAAGGTCAGGCTCTAGTTAAAGGGACATTCTGGATTTATTCCTCACTTGTCTAGCACTGGTTGGGTGATCTTTGGCATGTCAGATATGAAAGAATAAAGAGTGACATCACCTGAAACACCCACTTCCTGGGACTGAATTATGACCAACTACAGAGCTCAATATCTGTCATATGATACACCTATTTTCATTAACAGCTTGGTTATATGCATTCTAAAATGCCTGTTGAAAGGTCATTTAAAACACACACTAGACATTCATGTAGAAATTTGTAAGAACTTGGTGATCTACAAGGATGTTATCTATGGCTATACTTCTAGCACTTTATGGTCTTTGTGGAATACAGTGAGGAAAGAATTGAAACCCACTAAGTACCAGGCTCTTTCCCAGTAATTTTGCATATATTTTTTTTTTACTTGAACTTCACAGGACTCCTATACAGTAGTTCTTGTTATCTTTCTTTCTTTCTTTTTTTTTTTTTTGCAAAAGGTAAAAGCAACTCTCTGAGAACTAAAATAGCTTATGATGTGAGATTTCAATGCTTGCAAGTGTCAGACAGAAGCTCAGACACGTCTGTTTCCAAATTTATGTTTTATATTTCCAAAGAAATCTGATATTAGAGATAGACCAAGGTTACCCACTCATGAAGTATTTCTACAGGATGGATGGCAAAGAGAATTACAAATTGGAAATATTTTTGATGATGATGTTAGTGTGGGAAATAGTAGATCACACAGACAAATAAAATATAATGTTCCCACTTGTGTAAGCATCCTCAGAACCCAGAATGTGTGAATGTAGTTCAGTCTACCTCTCTTTGACTATAGGAAGCTGCTGAATTCTATCTTTTTCCTGCAGAATATCCCAAGAAACCCTTGCCTAGGGAAATGATCTCTTAGTTAGCATCCATCTGTTCTACCAAAGGACCCACTACTTCAAAATAATAATTAAAATTTAGCAAAACTCATGCATTCATAATTCAGCAAACTAATGAAAGGTGAAATCTGTTCTTTGAGTGCTTGTTGTTCTGATTACTAGGTCTTGTGAGCCACAGTGCAACTTTGTTATTATGGTCTTAAAGAAGTCAGAGCTACACAAAACGTGTATTTTCCAGTTGCACCCCTTGGGGGGGTACTTATTGTGCAGTGAGTGACTCTAGGGTATCAGAGCCCCAGACATCCAGCTGCTGTAAATCACCCAAGAAAGGTGATCATTAAACAGATTAAAATGCGTGGAAATTACCTACATGTGGACCATTAGATTAAATGAAGCAGCTATAGTATAATGCCCCGACGACTCCAGGAACTTTATTTAGATTATCACTGCACCACTGTTGTGCAAATCACACCATTAAGGAGAATATTACAAACCTCACCCCATCCCCCGTCCACTAAGGGTTTGCAACTGAAATTCCTCCCCAGCTTAATAAACAGTTACCTCTAAGAAGGCACTTTGAAGCTGCCTTTCCAGACCAATCTGCATTTTCACATGGTTCAGAGCAAAGGCTTATCTCTATGTGGCATGTTTGCAGGAATAACAATGTTTATATAATGTCTGAAATGGAGCATAAAAATCCTTTGTAACTCAAATGGACATATCGAGAAATCTTGAGCTTGAGCTCACTTTACCTTTTTGCTATTTCTTTCAAAGACTGACACTAAGACTTCACCACTTGCAGAAAGAAACTCTCCAAGAGCCCTATGCACATTTTCTATGTAGTTCTTGCTCACAAACCCTCCTCCTAATGCTCATAAATGCCAATTTGGGGAGCAGGAGTGGTTAGAGTTGCAAATTTTTCATCAAATTCTATGTGAATCTTAAGTGTCTGTTTCTTTCTGTCTCACCTGATCACTGTAAAGGGAGAAGAAATAAAGGTGACCAGTGTTTCTGAGTCTTTAAAGATGACTTCTTCATTGCAAACATTTCAGAAGCTGTGGACAGGATTCTTTTGGGGGGGCGGGGGTTGGGGGATGAAAACCATCAGCTAAGGAGTTTTTTCTTCCTTATTTCAGGTATTATTCTTGTTATTTCATTAGATTATTATATTTTATAGAGGAAAGAAAGACAGAAGGAAGGGTGGGAGGAGAGAGGGAGGGAAGAAGGGAAGAAGGATGGGAGGGAGGGAAAGAGAGAAAGACAGGAGAGAGGAAGGGAGAGAAGGAGGCATGGAAGAAGAAAGGAGGGAAGGGAGGTTGGGAGGGAGGAAGAAGAGAGTATAGGCTTAGATTCGTTCGATGTATATCTTGTGTGCCAAGTGCCTTGTATGTTATTTACCATCTGAGCACAGTTTGTGGTATGTCATCCTCATAGCAACCTGCCCAGACAGACACTACTGACTCATCTTGGTTAGTCAAACAGCAATTTAAAAGGATTTACCAACGTGTCATCAGGGAAGAACCAGATATCGAAGCTCCTCTCTTCAACAAGCCTCTGATCTTCCAGCTGCATTCTCCTGCTCTGTTGAATGTCACACATGTGCCAATGAAGAGAGCATCAACAGTAAACAAAACCGTAAAGCACCGTGACAGCTGTGCAGTGGGGAGGGACATCAGTTACAGATGTTAGAAAAGGCAGTAGAGACTAAGCCTGGATCCCATTTGCAAAATTGAAGAAAAATGGAAATAACACAATTAACAAAATACATAAGTATAGCAGGCAATCTGTGAATCATTTTGGATATGTTATTCTGTCCACCATGCAAACCTACAATACAGGCATTCTATGTTCTTTTTACAAATGAGAACAGCAATGGCTCAGAGATATGAGCTGCTAACAGCTCCATGTCCTTTAGGAGGCCCCCAGGCAGTGGGACTGGGACCTGTCCTTGGTGCATGAGCTGGCTTTTTGGAAGCTAGGGCCTATGCTGAGACACTTTGCTCAGCCTTGGTGCAGGGAAGAGGGGACTGGACCAGCATCAACTGAATCTACCAGGCTGGGCTGACTCCCCAGGGGACTGGATTACTGAAGACACTAACCCTCCCTCCCCTAGCAACCATCAATTACTAAAGCTCTTCAGCTAAAGGTGGGACCTCTTGAGCTCCTTCCTCATTCATGCTGGGAGTCTGACTGCAGGTCTTGTGTAAGTAGCCACACTGGGAGTTAGTTTAGTTGAGCAACACTGTTCTGTATGCTAAATACTGCTTCCCAAAGACATCCCCTACACCTAGCTAAACTCTACCTTACCTTTTTCATGAATATTGCTAATACGTTTTGAGCACACACATTTTTTGTTTTGATGTCATTTTAATTCTTTTTTTGACTTGTGCTTTTAATGTCATGCCTACGATGTTCTTGTGTAAGTCAAGGTCATACAATAATAAAGAACTAATTTTTTTGTTGGGTACCAAATTGTCTGACCACCATTTGTTGCTACTCCTGAGAAAGTTCTGTTATTGGCTTTCCCCTCTTCTTTATTAGTAGTGGGAGTCACAAGTTACTCAGTCTCTGTTTCTTATCTGTGAGCCTAATGGTCACCATGCATCTCCTTGCTGAAAAAAAAAGGAAGAATGTATTATATAATCCTGAAATTGAATTCTTTACATTATTTCCAATAGGAAGTTTTTTATTTAATACATATCTAGTAACCCCATAATTCCAGAACATCTTGCTGAAACCAAATGATTAATTCTAACAATAAGTTTAAATAAATCAGGAGCAATTCCATACATTTGATCTCCTCAATGCTCAAATGAAGCACATGAGCCACTGCACATCCTTCAGCTGCTACTTAAAGGACCTTGACACAGGAGACTTCTTAGAGAGAAGAAACTTAAGTCTAACACTTTCAGGAAACAGATTTCTTTTTGATGAACAGCACTGCTGCTCCATTTGTTAGAAAAAAAAAATCCAGTTCTCCATATTGCATATGCAACCACCACACCCAAAAAAAGGAGATGTTGAGAAGATTCTATTTCTTGAGCAGTGTTGAGATTCCTATCTCTATATTGCATTTTTCTCTGGGATTCATTTACTCTGAGTATATTTTGCTTTTTGTCCCCTTCTTTCCTTTATATTCTGAAAGAGTTTCTATTTTGCATCTAAATATTGAGTTACATATTTTTATCTGCTTTCAAAATGACTTACTCTCCTGGCTATCAAGATGAATAGAACACACTATTATTAGAGATCATTCTTAAGCCATTGTCAGCAAAAGCAGTGAATCACATGCCTATTGATGATTCCAGGCTTTGGGACACAGCATGAGTTTCAAACTCACATCAGCTGTGGGGGATGGATGCTTCTTCGAAATGAGAAAGAAACTCTTTGTCAAGAGCTATAAGTAAAAGAAAAAATATCTCCTTTCTTGAAAACTATCAGACCACAGAACCCTGGGCCATTCCTTCATAGAACCATGTTTCACACATATTTCCTTTCTCTTCCTCTAATGGAATTTTACCACGTGACTACTTAGATGATTGTCTCTACAGCATCTTTTATTTTCACCCCAGGAAGTATTTAATCTCACCCTTGGAGTGTGCATCCAGTTCTACTATTTCTTACTTCTCTTGAAGAGATAAATTCCAAAGTCTTATCCTTTAAGCACATCACCAGTGGTGTCCATTTTGTTGAAACAAGAGAGGATTAACCTGCATGAGACAGCAACATGGGATGCTTTAGACTTTAAGAACTTCCTCCCATCCTTAGACAGCCTCGGAGATGCCTCTGGAAACTGCATTGGTCTCCTATCTTCTCCAATAGCTGAAGACAGAATTCCCTGAACCCCACTGGCTCCTTTCTCATTTTAGATAATCTTCCTGGTTTCTAATCTTATACAAACCTGGGCTTCATTACTTGCTAGCTCACAGGTTTACGTTCACTGTCTTAGTCTGTTTTCATTGCTAGTACTAGGCCATTTATACACAATAGAATTTAAATTATAAAGCATGCATGTGTCAAAGCATTATGCTTTCATTTTTTCATTTACTCAGGGTCTGTTGAGAACTGTCTTGCCTTACCCCTACATGGCAGAGGGCATCACAAGTAATTAGAGCAGTACCCTAGATGTTATTGTAAAGCTATTGATGTCTTAGGAGCCTTCGCTGTCTCCCTTCATGAAATCTTCCAAACACCAATAACATAAAAGCACGAGGAATACATTTCCAGTAAAGGAACATTGGGAACACACTTAAGGCATAATTTTTACTAATATCAAACTGCTAGGAGTTTTATAATATGTCACATAGTTCCCATTTACACAGCATGCAAGTGTGATTCCTGCTTCCTGGAATTCCATATTACCTCCCCTTTTCAAAATTCAAATTCATTCTATTCCTTTCTTCAAAAGTGACTCAAATTTTAAATATTTAAAAGAGCCATCCCTGAGCAATCTTTCTAACATTTGCAGCTGGTTTTTCTTGCTGCTGTCCTCACATACTTCTTTAGAATTAGATTTACTGCTCTGCATGATGGTATCTTTGCTATATTTCTGTATTCCAATCCTATACTCTGTTTTTTGATGGAGCACTCTATTTTATTTGCTTCTCTTATGGCAGTTTCTACTACTTGGCATGGAGTAACAGCTAATTAATATGTCATAAACTGGTTTAAATAGAAAAGAAAGAAACAGGTAGTTTGTGACTCTGTATTCATTTTAAAGACAAGCATCTGTAACTTCCTACTGCTGATACCTTAGAAAGTCACTTGCACTGTGCATACACATGAAACCCACTAGCACCTTACAGTCAGTTCTCACTGGGTATGTATCCTTAAAGAAATGAGCACCCCATCTCTGTGGACTCCTCTGGCAGAAAAATCAGGTACATCTGTTATCAGGAATAAGGAAGAGAGGAGGAGAATGTGAAGAGAGGGAAAGACAGGAAGGCAGGTTGTAATTCATCATCATATGAATCCCAACACCTCAGTTATTGTACATTAGGGACTGCTGAATACTCTTTTTGTTTCTACTCCATCTGACACCACTCTCATGGATATTTTGGTAATTCATACTCAAAGTTTTTTTTTTTTTTTTTCTGATTGTCTGTTTTTGTTGTGTTCTACAACTCTCCTTTTCCATGTCTTAAGATAGGCTAGGGCCTCTTCATTCTCAATGGCTATTGCTGAGACACTGAATCTCTCTTTCTCCAGAGTCGGTTGAGCCACCCTCCCCCCTTAATCAACAGGAAGCACTACAATCAAAGGGCACCAGCAAGCTTCCTTTGAAGCTCAACATCCATATAGAATGATTTGATATCTAATGGGCAAGCAATTACACCTAATAACATTTAGACTTGTTCTTTAGAGTCATATATCTCTTCTAAAGCGCTAGCAATAGAACCCTAATAGGACTTCTCAAACTAGAATGGACTTAAAGGAAAGTCCTTACATAGTCTTATAATTATCACTCAGTTCCTTCTAGTTCAACTTTCTGTAATAATAATAATAGTAATAAAAAGATAAAATTACATTATCTGAACAAAATGGAAACAAGTCACTTTCCAGCCAAGACTACACAAATAGGATCAAATAGAATGTACTTGATGATTTTCCAGGATTTTTTCCCTCTTGCCAAAATCTAATCAGTTTTAAATCACCTCTTTACTTCTCCTTCTCCTAATTTGTGTCCTGAAAGGCCAGAGCCACAAAGTTTTAAAACAATCTTTGAATCTCTGTCTTCCTTTGCCAAAAAAACCCTGGGGTTTACCCTTCAATGTCAGCTATCCATTTCCTTTTTTAAAGCCATGATATTTTTATATTAAGTCTAGAGCCAAAAAAAGACAGAACAAAGAAAAATGTCAGATGTAGAAAGATTAGGTCAGATCAAGCTAAGCATGGGAAAAGGGGAAAAGGACAGTAGTGGTAACATGGCTCTTTCTGAAGTGATGATCTTGTCCAAGATATCTTTACATCCTTTAGGTAGCCTGCTTTAGTTATTGTACACAAGCAGCAAAGACACTGATAGAATACTTTTTCTTCTTGAACACCATAGCATGAATGGAATACTTTGAAGAGCAAGAGTACCGATGGTAGTCTGTACCATTTCAGAAAGACAAGGTATGGGAAGTTCAGGGACCTCAAGACTTGTCTATTGTCCTGGAAGAGGTCTGAAACCATCGAAGCATTTTATCTTACTGCCTTTTAACTGTGCCCATATAACTGTTTCCCACTCCATTGTTGTTCCCACTGTAAGTGGTAATGGGTATCTGCAAACTCAAGTGGTATTGTCACACAGGTGAGTACTGAGGTCATCGTGATACCACCACAATCCTTAGTGCCATCCTTTGCTGTATTTGAAGACTGGCTTTCCTCAAGGCCTTATGAACTTAGAAATCTCAACAAGTGACAGTGTTTATTACAATTATTTTTTGACCCCTCCAAAGAAATACAGACAAATTCCTATGGCTGTCTACTGGAAGTCAGTTGAGTGCTTTTATTAGGTATGTAGCCCTGGAATTTGATGAGATTGCTACTTACTGACATAGAAGGAATCTTAGAATAGTGTTTCCAAACAAAAACACCTCTTTTCCTTCTTTTTTATTTTTTTAATTTCTAAAATTTAGGCTTCAAATAAAGTTTAGAACTTTATTGGCATTATCTTCAAAGCATCTTCTATATCCAAATGATTCCTAGTTTTCTTTTTGGTTTATCCTACTATAACCGTTATCTAGATCAGTATAAAGACTGAATGAAGCCTGACGATGTGATCATTGTAGTTGTTCTCTCTCTCTGTCTCATGTGTGTATGCTTGGAAGACACAGAGACACAGAGAAGCAGAAAAAGACAGAAGAAGTTGGTAGAGAAGGAATAAGAAAAGGAGGAGGAAGGTTTGGAAAGAGGAGAAGATTCAATAAGAATGAGGAGAAAGAAGACAGTGTATAGAAAAAAGGACAAGCTATCCTCTGCCAAAGAATTTGTGAGTTTAGCTAGTAATCTAGTGTCTTCCTTCTCTTTTTCTGGCTATGTAATGTCAACAAGTAATTCGTATAATTTTTCTTGGCACTGAAACAAGTGCTATATTTTATTACTAGATTTCCCAATGGTTTTGTTCCTGTGAATAAAAAAGATGCTGCTCACTACCTCTGCCCTTTTAAACATGGCTTCAGCAAAACTCTTCAAGCAGGGAAAATATTTCACTGGTTGTTTTCCATGTTTTCTTTCTATCATCCCCATATCTCCACTTCCTACTACTACTCAGTGGAAGCCTGGGATCCCCCAGGGAGAAGTACCCTTCCCTTAACTGATTTCCTATTATGGAAAAACACCATTTTCTCCTTATCCTTAAGGAGAAACACAGGGATAAGAACAGCGTTAAGGTCTCTGCTGACTCCATCCTTCCCCAGTAAATGACTTCGTTTTCTCAATTTCTCTTGCTCCCTTTCTGTTCCTTCATTCCTACTGCCCTCCTTCCAACTTTGCCTCTCTCCACTCCCTCCTCCTTCCTTCCATTTCCTTCCTGATATTCTTCCCTCCTTCCTTCCTGTCTGAGAGTTGTTTTATGTAAATCACTTAACCTTCCCAAGTTTTGTTTTTCTCAGATGAAAATATCACGTATGAGGCTTCAGAGTACCAAAAATACATTTTTTCTTCTATAAAATATATTCCTATGCCTATTTCTGATTACCATGTCTGCAATGGATCTCAACATCATTCTAATTCAGAATGTGGCTGTTTTCCTTGCTATCTAGTTTCACTTCTCCCCATTTCCTTTAGTTTTCATGAGTGTCATTGTGGTCTAGTTGAATCTGTCCTGCTGGAGATTACTTTTTACACCTCTGATGTTAACCAAACTGGAGACGTTGTCATCATTTCACATTCTTATTCTGCCCTGATTTATTTCTCCTTCCCTCTAGTTCTTTTTATGTTGCCTCATAGGTTTCTAAGGTTCTGTTCTCATCCCAACACTACCTTTGCCTCTGCAGTCTTTAGTTTAGATAATATTATCGATTCACCTTTATGTTCATTGACGTTTTTCTCTGTCATCTGTATTCTGCTGTTTTGGACATTGGATCATCTGGGCCATGGCTGTTATTGGAGATCTTTCAGGAAGTCTTGGTTGATCAAACCATATTAGCCTAGAAGAAATCCACAGGTTCTCATCTTCTGTGGAAACAAAAGCAGAACCTCTTTTCCAAAGCAACGCATCCTTAGACACAAATTTTGAAGTCAAGATACCTTTAAAACACACATATTGGTTTAACTTAGTAGGCCCTACAATCAAATGTCTTTCTGCAGTTAAAAATCCCAAACACAACACAAAAAAATGCAGGATCCAGACTCCGTGTAATTTCCATATTTACGTGGCTTACTGTATTTTTATATTACTTTTACTCTCTTTTTAAAGACTTTATGTTTTAAAACTATCATTTTTTATGTAACTGTCTATACTTTTCCTCTCTCTTCCATTTATACACATATTGTAAACTGTTTAGAGGTTTCTTCCATCTGAAACTGTCTTATTGTGTATCTATAATCCTTTCCTGGCCAGGAGAGATTTTAAACAGCTTAATTGTTGGCTGTTTGACTCTACCCCATTTGGTTTCCCAACATGGCAGAGGTATATTTACTGCCAGCTCTGGAAGCCATGCTCACCTCCAATTCTGGGAAGCAGTAAGTCTATGCCTCTATCAAACAGCATGTAGTCCAGAAGCTTTTTTATTTTTTTTGTCTGTACTAACAAAAGCTAAATCCTCCATGCAGTCTGCACAGCTTGGAGACACCTCTGTGTACCACGGTAGGAATCCTCCATGCTGTGCTCAAGCTTGAATACCAGTGCCACAGAGTCTATACTATGGCCCACATGAGAGACACTAACTAGGAAGCTGTTCTTAGCTATATTTATAATCTCTTCTTAAGCTCTCTCAGGTTTTAGGTGGAAACTCCTGCCATCATGTCTGGGTGCCAATTGTAGACAGAAGTTTCTCATTCCTGCCTAGCCCCAGAGTCAGGATGAATCTCTGTTACCTGAGGTCACACAGCTGCTTATAAAATAATCACTCAGAGGCTTAATATTAATTACAAACTGTATGACCTATGGCTCAAGCTTCTTGCTAGCTTGCTCTTATAACTTAACTCAACCCATTTCTTTCTTTTATTTTATAATTTAATTTAATTTTACATATCAGCTATGGATTCCCTTGCTCTCCACCTCCCCACCCCCAACCCCCACTTCCCCATTCCCTGCTTTCCCCTCCCAGCCCACCACCCATTCCCATCTCATCGAGGGCAAAGACTCTCCGAAAATTGAGATCAACCGAGTAGATTCAGTCCAGGCAGATCCAGTCCCCTCCTCCCAGGCTGAGCCAAGTGTCCCTGTATAAGCCCCAGGTTCCAAACAGCCAGCTCATGCACTGAGGACAGGACCCTGTCCCACTGCCTGGATGCCTCCCAAACAGATCAAGCTAATCAACTGTCTCACTTATCCAGAGGACCTGATCTAGTTGGGGGCTCCTCAGCTATTGGTTCAAAGTTCATGTGTTTCCACTAGTTTGGCTATTTGTCCCTGTGTTTTTTCCAACCTTGGTCTTAACAATTCTTGCTCATACAAACCCTCCTCTTTCTTGCCAATTGGACTCCTGGAGCTCTACCTGGGACCTGGCCATGGATCTCTGCATCCAGTTCCCTCAGTCATTGGATGGGGTTTCAAGCACGACAATTAGGATGCTTGGCCATCCTATCACCAGAGTAGGTCAGTTTGGACTGTCTCTTGACCATTGCTAGTAGTCTATTGTGGAGGTATTTTGTGGATTTCTGTGGACCTCTCTAGCACTTTGCTTCTTCCTATTCTCATGTGGTCTTCATTTATCTCTTTTATTCCTTGTTCTCCCTCTCTGTTCTTGATCCAGCTGGCATCTCCCGCTCCCCTGGGCTTTCTTTCCCTCGACTCTTGCCCTTCATTATCCCCACTCACGTCCATGTTGTTCGTGTAGATCTCATCCATTTCTCTGTCATTGGGCGATCCCTGTGTCTTTCTTGGGGTCCTGTTTTCTAGGTAGCCTCCCTGGAGTTGTGAGCAGCAGTCTAGTCATCTTTGTTTTACATCTAGTATCCTCCTATGAGTGAGTACATACCATGTTTGTCTTTCTGAGTCTGGGTTACCTCACTCAGGATGATTTTTTCTAGATCCATCCATTTGCCTGCAAACCTCATGATGTCATTGTTTTTCTCTGCTGAGTAGTATTCCATTGTGTATATGTGCCACATTTTATTTATCCATTCTTCAGTTGAAGGGCATCTAGGTTGTTTCCAGGTTCTGGCTATTACAAACAATGCTGATATGAACATAGCTGAGCAAGTGCCCTTGTGGTATGATTGAGCATTCCTTGGGGATATGCCCAAGAGTGGTATAGCTGGATCTTGGGGGGGATTGATTCCAATTTTCTAAGAAAGCACCATATTGATTTCCAAAGTGATTGTACAAGCTTGCATTCCCACCAGCAGTGGAGGAGAGTTCCCTTAGCTCCACATCCTCTCCAGCATAAGCTGTCTTTAGTGTTTTTGATCTTAGCCAAACTGACAAGTGTAAGGTAGTATCTCAGAGTAATTTTGATTTGCAATTCCCTAATTATTATGGATGTTGAGCAATTCCTTAAATTTCTTTCAGCCATTTGAGCAAATGTTTCAGCTTAAAAATTCAAATCATAGTCCATCATCAAAGGAAGTCAGAGCCAGAAGTCAAAGTAGTGCAGGAACTGATGCAGAGGCCATGGAGGAGTGCTGCTTACTGGCCTGCCTGTTTTTTCATACAGCTCAGGATCACTTTTCCCAAGTGTAGCATGTCCCCACATAGTGGGCTAATCGACATCAATAACCAATCAAGAAAATGCACTATGAACTTGCTTATAGGCCAATCTTTTTTTCCTTTTTTTAATTAAGAATTTTTTAAATTCATTTTATATACCAATCAAAGATCCCATCTTCCCTCCTCCCATTCCTCCAGCCTCCCTCTTCCAACTCACCCCCAATCCCTCCTACAAAAAGGTAAGGTCTCCCATGGGGAGGTACATTTAGTAGAGGCAAGTCCAAGCCCCCACTGCACCCCTGCCTCAAGGCTGTATGAAGTGCCCCATCATAGATAGTGGGATCCAAAAAGCCCACTCATGTACCAGGGATGGATTCTGATCCTACTGCCAGGGGGCCCCTTAAGCAGATCAAGCTACACAACTGTCTCACTATGCAGAGGGCCTAGCCCAGTACCATGAAGACTCCAAGCTGTCGATCCAAATTTCATGAGTTCCCACTAGTTTGGTTTGGTTGTCTCTGCAGGTTTCCCCATCATGATCTTGATGCACTTGATCACAGCATCTGTCTTCTTTCTTCAACTGGACTCTTGGAACTAGGCCTGGTGTTTGGCTGTGGATCTCTGCATCTGCTTCCTTCCATTACTGGAGAAAGGCTCTATGATGACAGAGTATTCACCCATCTGATCTCTGGGGTAAGCCAGTTCATTTCAGGCACCCTCTCCACTATTTCTAGTAATCTAAGCTGGGGTCATCCTTGGGGATTCCTAGGAATTTCCCTAGCCTGAGGATTCTCCCTATCCCCACATTGTCTCTCTATCCAGAAATCTCTTTCATTGCTCTCCCACTCCATCCCTGTTCCAGGTTGACCATCCTGTTCCCTTATGTTCTCATCTCTTATCTCCTAACATCCATTGCCCAACCCTCATCTCCAGTTTACTCATGGAGATCTCATCTATTTCCCCTTCCCAGGGCTATTCATGCATCCCTCTTTAGATCCTCCTTGTTAGCTAGCTTCTCTGGAGCTGTCGGTTGTAACCTGGTTATTCTTTGCTTTACATCTAGTATCCACTTATGAGTCAGTACATACCATATTTGTCCTTCTGAGTCTGTGTTACCTCACTCAGCTAGTTCTATTCACTTTCCTGCAAATTTCATGATGTCATTGTTTTTCTCTGCTGAGTAGTACACCGTTATGCATATATACCACATTTTCTTAATTCATTCTTCAGTTGAGGGGCTTCTAGGTTGTTTCCAGGTTCTGGCTTTTATGAATAATGCTGCTTTGAACACAGTTGAGCATGTGTCCTTGTGGTATGATTGAGCATTCCTTAGGTATATGCCCAAGAGTGATATAGCTGGGACTTGAGGAAGACTGACTGCCAATTTTCTGAGAAACTGCCATGCTGATTTCCAAAGTGGCTGTATAACTTTGCACTTTCACCAACAAAGGAGGAGTGTTCCCCTTGCTCCACATCCTCTCCAACATAAGATGTTTTTAGTGTTTTTGATTTTAGTCATTCTGACATGTATAAAATGGTATCTCAGAGTTGTTTTGATTTGCATTTCCCTGATGACTAAGGATGTTGAGCAATTCCTTAAATGTCTTTCAGTCATTTGAGGTTCTGCCATTGAGAATTCTCTGTTTAGCTCTGTAGCCCATTTTTAAATTGGATTGTTCATTATTTTGATGTCTAGTTTCTTGAGTTTTTATATATTTTGGAGATCAGCCCTCTGTCAGATATGGGGATGGTGAAGATCTTTTCTCATTCTGTGGGCTCTCGTTTTGTCTTTTTTATGGTGTCCTTTGTCATAGACCAATCTTCTACAGTCATTTCCTCAATTAATATTTTTTATTCCCAGACCTGTCTAGGTTTGAGACAAGTTAACAAAAACCAAGTAGCACAACAGAATCAGAATATAGAATGCCTGCTTTTTTTTTTTTTGAGAAGATGGAAGGGTGTGTAGATCTCAATGAATATTAAACATTCTTCCTCCAAGTTACGGTTGCATGCTATCCTCATGCACATAACCAGGTACCCATTGTGTCTTCAGCATAACTACAACAGTTCGTCTTATCTATGGTCCAAGTTCTGCTGTTAACAATAGACAAAGTCACATAAAAGATCATCCTATCAGTTCCAATATGGTAATGGCAATAATAGTAGAGTCATATATTGTTATTGTAAATGTGTTTATATGAATACATGAGTATGTATTGTTATTTATATGTGTGTATTTGTTTCTTTCTATGAGTACATATACTGTATTTATTTAAAACCCTAAGTAATATTTAAGAAATTAAAAATTTTACACCTACTTGGTAATTGAGCAAACACTAAGATTTTGGATAATTTGTTAGTATGCCAAAATTGAATACCATTTCTTACAATGTATTATAACATATATCCAATTTACTAAATTGGAGACAATAATGTCTTCAGGATTATGGAAAAAGATTTTGGGTAAATCAATTATGAAAATGCAGTTGTCTGGCCTCATTTTAAATGCATTTTACTGAATCTAGTAAAACTCAGCATCTCCATAGATAGTAGAGTACTGTGTGTGACTCTATCTTGATGCCTACTCTAATGTTCTTCTGGAATGCTATGTATAGACATAGCTCTGATGAAAAGATGCTTGTATTTTTGTTTGTTTGTTTGTTTGTTTTCGAGACAGGGTTTCTCTGTGTAGTTTTGTGCCTGTCCTGGATCTCTCTCTATAGCCCAGGATGGCCTTGAACTCACAGAGATTCACCTGCCTCTGCCTCCCGAGTGCTGGGATTAAAGACATGTGCTACTACCGTGCAGCAGATGCTTGTATTCTTATACTCCCATATTAAACTTACAGTGTACAGACTAGCATTTAGAACTCTCCTTACCTGCTGTGGGGAAGAAAAACAGGTCTAATTCATAACTCAAGGAATGAAACATTTTCCTATGGGTAGATCTAGGAAGGACATTGGAAGGTCATGCCAGACTGACTCTACTAACACTCCAACAGTATTCTTGGAGTTTTGATAGTTATGGTTGAGACACTGATTGATAATCATTTTTGATGTGTTGAACACTCCTAACTTACATAATTATTCTATGCAGAAGGATACTGGTTAAGCTATTAGCCTGCTTAGAAGGGAAAGGAATCTTCTCATTGGTTTGCTTTTATAATGAGTCAGGCAAACACAAATTTTAAAAGGGAGGTGCCTCTACATCCCAGACATAAGTGGAACACTTAATAAACTAGAGCATATTTGGTTTAATGCCCCATTTGATGGAATAGGATTATCATTCTCTTACAACAGAGATAACTGAAGTTCAATGAGTTAAAAATAGTAAACTGAAATTTCAAAAGCTAGTTTTTCCTATGCAGTTCTAGGACAAGGTTTTTGATTTGTTATCTTTTGTGACATAATGAACTACCTAAACTTATATTGGATTACAATTCATTTACTCATTGTCTTGTATTTTGAGCTAAGTTTAGCTAACTTCTTCCAGACTCTCCTGGGTATTTACATGCATGTAGTGACCAGATGGCCCAAGGAAGGCTCCCTGATACACAAAGGAGCTTGCTTTTCCATGCCTAGTAGGCTGGAGTAGGATAGTAAGGTTTCTCTCTTCACCATGCCCTTTCCAACAGAATAGCCCTTGTTTCCTACCATAAAGTGACAGAATTCTAAGAGTTCAAGTTTATCTGCAAGTCTTTCTGTGTCATTGACCAAAAGAAATTCACATTGTCAGCTGAGAGTTAATCTGTAGGGCAGAGATGTATGGATAATGATTTTGATAAAATGTAGGTTTTAGGAAATATGATTTATTGAAGGTCATTAGTGCAATAATCTGTAATAGTGGTTTTCAAGCCTAGGTCTGTCAGTTTCAAAGAAAAGGCCCTTTCCTCTGATCAGATCAGGTTGATAATCCATACAGCCTTATTTGCATCTTTGTATATTTGGTGCTCTTGTTGTTAATCTTCTTTCCTGACCCCAGTACATAAATTAGTCATATAGTTTGAGCAAGAACAAATTTCTGGGTGTTTCCTTTCATTTTTGTTTTAACAACACCCCCCCCCATTTTAAGTCTAAAAAGTGAAGGAGAAATTTCAATACCACATAACAGTAAAAACATGTTCCATCTCACTGGGAGGACTTTAATCATTGCATATTTTCATTTACCTATAGCAATCTCATTCCGTAGAGAGTAGTCAGCACAGTATAATTTAAACCATATAAACATTACTTAAGAAAATTAACACCCAAAGAAGTGATATATTTAATGATCTCACCAGACTTGATTTGTACAGAAGATGAAAAGTTTCTACAAGTGAAGACATGAAGGGTTGAATACCTGTCAGTTTGGTTTCCAATTAGTGCATCTGTGGATCAGAGATAGTGCATACAACATATAGAGAAAAATCTTGTAGGAGCCAATATATAATTTATTTATATCAAAAACATGTACATACAAAGATATGTATTTTCTTTATTACCATTTTAAGGAGCTTTTGGAATGCCAAAATTTCACTATTCACAGTCTATATTTATATAATTTATTTCATAAAATGAAACATTATCCACTGACTTCTTGTTTTTTCTTTTGAAAATATTATTCAGCTGGCTTGTCCTCTGATAAATGTTGTGGCACTCATAGATGTTTCTTGGAACTAAATACGACCTCACAAATAGATCTTGAATATCTTAGCAGGTGCCCTTGCCTTGATGGATGGGTTGATTGATTAGATCTTGCTCACTCTGAAGGCAAAGGGCTGGACTCAATGCTCTGTGAAGAGAGGGCCTTCCAACTGAAGGGTTGCAACTGACTGCCAGTCTTGATGCTGTCAGTGAGGTTCGCCAACCAAGGACTGTTATCCTCATTTAAGACATTGGTTGTCACCAGAACCAAGGAAGCAGCAGACAGTAGAAGCTGATAAACCTTCCTCCATTTCTGATAAGTTTTTCTTGACACCTAGGAGGTTCTGCTCACACAGTGAAGGATTTTTCTAACTAGATGAGCAAGCTGTTTCAAAGCACAGAGTGTGCTGTAGCCTCAATTATCAGAGTCCATATTTAAACCATCTATGTGGAGAGGAATGAATCAGGGCCAACTGGTCCTTTGAGACAGAGGTCTAAGGCCATTCTAGAAAACACAGAACAGCCAGGAAAAGGATCTAATGGTTTTAAAATAATTTACCTACTTTTTAAAATATTACATGTATGAGTGTTTTGCCTGCATGTACGACTCTGTACTACATGCATGACTGGTGCCCTCAGAATCCAGAAGAAATCCCCTGGGACTGGCATTTTAGAAAAGTTGTAGTTCTCCACATTGGTGCTCAAAATCAAATCCAGGTCCTGTGGAAGAGTATCTTGTGCTTTTAATGGCTGAGCCATCTCTCCTGCCCACAAAGGATCTAACTTCAGTATTTTTGGAGGGATTAAATTAATCTGTTTTGACTTTTGTCAAATAGAAATAAGCATTTCTCTGTTTTTCTTCCCTCTCCTCTTTTTTTCAGCATCTATTAGGTAGCCAGAGTTTTCTGGAACTCACTGATACAAGGATTTTATTTTCAAAGAGAAGAAAAAAAATTTAATAAAATTCCTAACAGGTAAGTGCTCAGAATCATGAGGTGTTACTCAGACACTCAGGGAATAGCACAGCTTTGGCCCTGCTGAGAGTGAACTCTCTTTCTAGATTATCAGAAAGACTCTGTCGAATTCAAATCATCCTCAGAAAGCCCACACCCAAATCCTGTCCCTTTTCCCTATTTTGTAAATGAGCATTTATTTTTTTATCTTGCTAATAAAATAATAACAAGGAAAAAGTATAAAGAAATGTTGAATAAACATTCTCTCCAGAGCCACCTGGATAATTTTTAAAAAAGGGGAAAATATGGAAATGTCACATTTTCAACAGAGAACTGCATTGAACATCCCACATCTCTAACAGGGATCCTGCAGGGCTTTTTACCCTTGAACACTCTTCTAGCTGCTGCACTAAACCGAGCAGCAGAGAACAGGTTTCCTGTTGGCCCATGAGCCCTCTGCTTCCTGTATCTGAGTTTATGTTCATACTGCCACTCCCACCAAGAGGCTTTGCCTTGTCCCTTAGACTGCCCAACATCTACTCATTCTGCAGATTTCCCTTAAATATCAGTGTGTCAAGGGGTGGGGCTGACCTGCCATCTAATTTACTTCCCATGCTGCTATTCACTCTTAGAGAACACTGTTATTTTCTTCTTTTATGCTTAGCACTTGTAACAAGTTTTAATTATGCAATTATCTGTGTGTTAAAAGTCCCTTTCCACTGCTGGGCTGTCAGCTCCACACCAGCAATGCAATGTCTGTGGTGCCGAGCATCACACACAGCCAGCCTGCTGGGAAGTATCTGACCCTCACCAGGTGTTCAAAAGTTATAGACAATTCAATGAAGGAGTGAATGAAGGAATGAATAGCAATATTAGGATCACAATAGCTTTAATATTAAGGATAATTTTATTCTCCAGGGATATATTTTTGGCAGTGTGAAATTGCTGTGCATTAATTAATTTTTTAATTGATTTTTGTAGCACTGAGGATGGAATTCTGCAATCTGTCTCTCTTCTATCCATCTTATAAAGCTCATGGCTTATCTTCTTCCACTAGAACTGGTTGAACTGGAGCCACAGTGCCTCTCAGCTCTTTAGTAAAATTCTTTGACCTTGTGATGGGTGATAGGAGAGGAACAGGAAAGTCTTCTCTTTCACCCTCATCCAAGGAATATTTGCCTAGTCTTTCCCTGACATCAGGAACTCAACAAGTAAGACCTCTAAGTATATGTTCTAGCCCTGTATCCTCTCCATCCTGGTAGGTTTCTCCTCTTCTAAGGTTCTGAGAGTGGTGTTCCCAAGACCTCTTCCTTCTCATTAGCTGGCCCAGCCCAGGGAGTTCCTGGCCTTTCTTTACTGCTTCCTTCCAGGGATACAGAAGCCATCTTAACTGACTCTCCCCTAGTCTGCACTGTCTAGAACACCCTGGATGTTGAGCAAAAGATAACCAGAAGGTCAGGTTGTGACTAAGTCCTGATAAGGGCCTTTGTTAGGGCTCTAGCCTATCTATTTTTTGACCCACCCATCAACACAGGATGCCTCAATGGTGTAATTTCTGACATCAGTAAAAAGAGTGTGCAGAGATAGTTGTTGAGGGAAGTGGATGAGAAGGAAGCTTTTTCCCTCCACCCTCTGTCAACTGTGAAAAATTCACAAAGAATTTTACTATTAAAGTTAGAAACACGGATCTTCCATGACAGTCAGTTCTAGCTTATGAGGATAGGCCCCCAAGATTCAGTGAGAGTGATAGAAAGAAGACAGCCTGATAGAATAATTCAATTAAGAGGATACTAGCAACTGGTCTTGGATGGCTCAATATAAGTTAGACACTCTCCACACCCCAGTTTGAATCAGAAAGCAGAGCATATTTATGGATCACAAGGAAAAACCTATTCCATCCTTTTTGAAATATTCCTGGTCGAAAGACAATATGAAAGAATCAGGAAAGTCTAGTAGGGGCAATAAGGTTGTAAAGGCCCAAGTGACTTTGTGTTTTTAGCTATGTGTGATTTGTCAGGAGATCATGTTGGGAAAGCCAACTGGAGGGTCTAACAAGGAAGTCATGGCGGTTATGACTCAAAATGGCTACCATCATGTTTAATTAATCTACAAACATGATCAAGTGCATTTAGACAAATGAGTAAATCAGAACAACTGATCTTACGAGCTGTGTGATCTTTTTCCAGTAACAAAGAAATCATAAGGAAATCACACTCTGACATAAATATCATCTCGAAGCGTATATCCCAGGGAGTTTAATTGGGCTTTTCTGTTCACTGTGGAATTGGGGCTTTCAAATGTGTGATATATTTATGTAATTATATCTTTCCACATATTGTACTATCAAAGTCTTCCACTGTGTTTTTATAAAATGAAAAAGATAAGAATTTAGAAGTAAGCTGAAAAAAAGAAAATTTAATAATAAGTCGGTTATAGATTCACTGAGCACAGGTTTACTTCTTTCTTTGTGAACAAAAATACCTTCAAAGCACTGGTTCCTCCACCTTGGAGTCCAGCATTCTCTGTGACCCCTGCTTCCTGTTCCTTCCTTCCTTTATGCATAGTCACACCAATTCAGGGTCATTCTCAGTGATTTAGGGAGATAGAGGGAGATGTGGACAGGGGTCCAGAAAAATCTGTGGATTATATAACCCTGATTATTTCTCTTGAGGTAGCTGTCATTTCCTCTGCTAACTCCTCTCTCAGGACACCTGTGTTAGCTGGTAATTCTGCCTACACTGTCACATAGGAGCCCTTGGAATGTTCTAAACCATATGTCCTGTGCCAACTTTATGGTCCAGCACATGGTTATTCTAATAAAATTTTAATGTCCCAATGGGCTGAAATTGTTGATAAAACTCTAGTTCCACCTAGGCATCTTGAAAATGGCCTAGCTTTAAGTTCTAGATGGAAGCCTGGAATCACAGGTAGCATAGTCACATAACTGGCCATGCACATTCAAATATTGTCCCTTAATAGATATGATCTATTAATAGACTGTCAATCGGCTGGGACTTCCCTGGACACGGCTTGGTACTATGAATCCAGATCCCCTTTGGCCTCTCAATGGAGTCATGTGCTCAGTCACAGAGAGTTAGCACCAGTAGAGGATTGGATTATTCTAATCCTATGGCACCTTCCTTCATAACGAGCAACTAAAATAGTTTTTTTTTTTTTTTTTTTCCCCGAGACAGGGTGTAGCTTTGTGCCTTTCCTGGATCTTGCTCCCTAGACCAGGCTGGCCTCAAACTCACAAAGATCCACCTGCCTCTGCCTCCCAAGTGCTGGGATTAAAGGTGTGAGCCACCGCTGCCTGGCTTAAAATAGTTCTTAAAGCATGACAAAATGAAGGAGCTGTGATTTTTACCATGTGAAAACTTTCAAGTTGATCCCATATTATCTTAAATTTCATGTAGAATCTGTCAAATGGTTAAAATGAACCACGTTGGGTGAGACTCTTTCTTTTCAGTCAGTTTTATAGATGAAAAGTTCAAGGTTTATAAAAGCTATGTGGTATATGTCTGAAAGAATAAGTTATGGCTAATATCCACTTTCAACTTGATAGCATCTAGAATCACCCAGGACAAAAACATCTGGGCCTGTCTGTGGCAGATGGGTTGGGTTAATGGAGGTGGGAAAATTCCAAGCAGCACCAATTAATGGGCAGGGGTACTAGACTGAGTAAAAGCTAGGATGCTAACTGAGCAGTAGCATTCACTTCCCTCTACTCCCTGATGGTAAACGCAAGGTGAGCAGCTGCCCTTTGCCCTGGATACTATGCTTTCCTAACCAGGATGAATTGTGTCCCCTCAAACAGTCAGCAAAATAAACCCTTTTCCTTCAGTGGCTTTTGTTAGGATTTGGTCCCAAAAGTGAGAAAAGTAACACAGAAGGGAAGTTCCATACAAGCGATTATGTCTATTCTTTATTTCATTTTTCCAACGTAAATTAATTTTAACTTAATATATTTTTACGTTTGTGTGGATATCTACTTAATATTAAGATGATGTAATAGCTGTTAGTTACATTTATACTAGAATCCAGGACACTGATCTCCATGGCATATCTTTTTTATATCCTTTATCTCTGTGACAAGAAATAAAAGAACATCTCTCAATATTTTCCTCAAGACATATGACTCAAATATTACCTCTTTTATACAACACACACACACACACAGACACACACAGACACACACACACCACTTACAAACACAAAGAATATTCAGTACAGAACTCTCTATGACAAATGATTCTTTGGTCTCTAAAATAAGGTCCACTCCCTCTCTGTGAAAGAAAAATGCTGAATAATGTTTCCTGAAAAACTAATGCAAATGTTTCTATTGTCTGGAACTTGCATGAGTTTAAGGGAAGTTTTTGTAGCAGAAAAATGTAGCACGGGACACATAAGGTAGCCCAAATTTCTGTCTGCACAAAACTTTGCAGTCACTGTAGCTGATTTTGCCAAAAAGCCTTGGCAAAGAGCAGCAATATTTGCAAATTGTTCAGTAGAATGACTCTTCCTTATTCAGTTTCATTGGGGTGTCTAGTGGGTCCCCTGCACAGGGGTGTGTTCCTCAGACAGTGACAAGTTTTACACCGAATTAGGAACTGTAACTGAAAATAGTAAAAACTAAAATGCTGCTCCGGGTATGTTTGCTGAGCTGGAGCCATGGTTAGAAATACAGAGGGGGTGATCCCTGGGATTGTAAATGTTCTCGCTGTGGGGAGAAAGACTGGAAATGGCTGTGAAACTGGGCACCAAAGCAGTGGAGCATGGCCAGACGTAATGTGGCTTGCTCCAGGAATGGGAAGAGAGACAGTCCCCTGTGCCAGCTGGCAGCTGACCAGTGAACTTCCCCTCATTCCCCAGCAGTTGCCTATGCATTCAGATCTAGCTTTGCAAGTGAACACAAAGTACAGATGGGATACCTCTCTAAGGGCTAGATAACTCTTCAGGGCTTAGGCTTATCTTTCAAGTGATGGAGATTCTGTATTGACCTAATAGCTGGAAGGCCTTAACTTCTTCAAGGTCATGGTGAAGAATGACCAGTGTTATGATGATAAAACTTTGGAGGCAGGTGAGCTTGATTAGAGCCAGAGGGGGTAGACTCAATTTGGAATGTGGCAATGGAGTATTGCCTTCTCTGATCCTCACTTTGATCATCTGTAAAATGAGAAACCCATTTGCCTTATTAGGTTACTCTGAGATATATCTTATCCTATACATATAGAGCTAATAACTGCTAGAAATACCCCTCCTCCTGCACTGGTTTGAGTATAGAAGTGAAGCTATCCTTTACACAATGTAAAGCTGCCAATTAAGAGGGACATAAAGGATACCCAGGGCCAAAATAGCTAAATACCCAGGAAAGTTGCTATTTGATCAGAGTCATCAGCACAAAAATTTTAAGTAAAGGGACCATTTAAAGAGTAGCAGGAAATATATTTTTTAAAACATCATTGATAGGAAATGGATCACTTGGTGAAGGGCTTGATGCTCAAGAATAAGAGCTTGAGTTTGAGCCTAGAACCTATGGGGAAAGTTGGACATGGTGGTATGGTGTGTGCCTATAGTCCCTGAAGCTCCCTGGCCGGTGAGCCTAGACAAACTGCTGAGTCCCAGTTTCCATCGAGGAGCACTATTTCAAAAGACAAGGTGAACAATGCTTGAAGAAGGACACTTGAAGATGACTTCCAGCTTCCACATGTGGACACACACACACACACACACACACACACACACACACACACACAGAGAGAGAGAGAGAGAGGTTCAGAATTCAGGTTATTGGCTTGCCTAGACTTACAGGTTCATCTTCTGAAGTAGGTTCAGGGCCTCCAGGTCTTTACAACATAAAGAAACTCAACTAGCACACATCCTTCCTCTAATCAGTTTTCTATTTGCAAGAACTGGATTTGATTCTACCATGCAGGCTTCATCTGGCTCCATGAGAGTGAATGGAATACATGACCGATGCTAGATCGAATTGCCTCCTCATGATGAACTTTCATGCAGGCTAGCACTAGATATGTGCTGAGCAGGGAGGATAGAGAGGGGAGACAGTTCTGCTCAAACGATGAGAAACTATTTGGCATCAGATTAATTGGACTTATGCAAAAGGCCGACCTTAGCAAGTTCTTCAGCCCACAACCCTCAGTTTGCCTATCTAGAAAGTGGGCAAATTATTCTATCACATATTATTTTATAAATAAGGAATACAGGATGCTTAGCACAGAACAAACCTTCCATAAAATTTTATAAATAATCTGACTATAAATACTTCAACTTTGGAAATGTGACAGCTGACATTCCTTTCAATATACTTAATTTAACCCCATACACATAATTTTTAAAAGATGGTTTTTACATTTAAAAATTGTGGGGAACAGAACAACTTTTGCATTATATTAAAGATAGAAAAAATCTTCTAACACTCTCCACATTCCCAGGACCTTGAACCACACAGCTATTTTTATAGAAAAGAAAGGGAGATGAAGGGATAAAGGAGAGCATTCTGCCCATGTCAGACACAAAACTCATGAATATTTTCAGAAATGCATGGTCATATGCTCTCCTGGTTAAATGAGGCAGTTTTCCAGCCTATATCCCACCATGTGAAATGTAGGGATGCTCCCACTGATGTCTTTTGAAATTAACCCACAGATACCTTTCTGGTTGTCAGTGTGATGCTGACTGAGCAGTAATTGTGTTGATTGGAATTTCATCATTTTATTTCAGGGTGATAGGAAATTCATCCATCTGGCCTAGTTTGCTCTATTCTCTCTGCACTAGGACTTTAAAAGCAAAGTCTGCCCTTGGAACATTTATATATGAGGAGATATATCTATATTATACTTAGGGGATCATCAGAGGGGCTCTTTCTCTTTGGTTCTTATGATATTTTCCTATTCTATCCTGAAAGATCACATCATGGACTGGAAAACCGCCTGGGTGTGGTTTTATAGGACTGGACACCCCTTTCCCCAGCCTTGATCATTACTGGCTTTGTAGCCTTAGGAATATTATTTAACCTTGCTGAGCTATGATTACCCTCATTAGGACACTCTGAGGTAGTGATCTGTACCTGATAGAGCTGCAGTGATGGTCAAAGGAGACTGTATGAATTGCTTAACAAGGTGCCCAGCACACATTGAGGCTTGATAAATAACAACCATGGTGATTAGCATTATGAATTTCTCAAGAAATGCTTGGTGCCTTTCTGATTCTAAGATGCTGTCAGGGATAACTGATGGAACAAAGTGAAATCATTTGGTGAATTCGATATCTAGGAAACCATTTAATGCCAGGAAAATTGGCTTGCTGTTGATGCCTGTGTGAAACATGATTCATTTTCAAAACTTTGAACTATTTTGAGAAGTTAGCTATATCAGGCATTTGAAATCAACTATAGCAACACAGATTTTTTTTTTCCAAAGAAGGACATAATTTGACCTTGAATAAAAGATAGAGATGTAAAGACAGCAATGAAGAAGTGAAGGAAGGGAAATGTTATGCCAAGAAGGCAAACGAAAAGTTCCAATTTTTAAAGTTCAAATTCTCTTTTATTTTATTAATTTTATGAAATTATCATACAAATTTGTATGTTTCATTCTGACATTTTCATGCATTCTGTGTTTCCACTTGTCTTCCTTCAGCCTGCCCTGCTCCCCTGCCCCTTCCCACAGGTCTCTTTCTTTCCTGCAATAGTAGCCTTGAGCTCTTCCTGTCACATCTATTCTTTCATCCTCTAGGTTTTTTTCACTCTCTCTGCCTTGCTTAACATCTCTTTGTTACCCTGTCATGACACCTTTCTAATTTCATTTTACACACACACACACACACACACACACACACAGAGAGAGAGAGAGAGAGAGAGAGAGAGAGAGAGAGAGAGAGAGAGAGAGAGGCAGGCATATGTGTACATGTACATGCGCACGCGCGCACACACAGGATTCAGAATCTATAATCTATATATAGAAGAAAACATGTAGTGTTCCTCTTTCTGAGTCTGGCCTGTGTAACATGAATCTTAAAAGGTCTTATTAATAAAATCAAACCTGAAGCCAGGTATTGAGGTGAATGCTGGAAGATCAGAGGAGCAGAACAAGCCACAGCCACCTCACCTCGCCAATTCTTCAGCTGAATCTGTTTCCTCAGATTGGAAGCCTCTGAGTCCTCATCCAAATGGATCTCAGCTGAACTGCTGCTCAAAAGCCTAAAAGCTTAATCAGCTCTAGTTCCTGGTCCTCATGCCTTATATACCTTTTTGTTTCCTACCATCACTTCCTGGGATTAAAGGCATGTGTCACCAAGTCTAGCTGTTTCCAGTGTGGCTTTGAACTCACAGAGAACCAGATGGATCTCTACCTCCAAAATGCTAGGATAAAAGGTGTGTGTGCCACCATTTTCTGGCCTCTATATCTAGTGGCTGTTCTGTTCTCTGATCCCAGATAAGTTTATTAGTGTTCACAATATATTGGGGAACACAATATAACAGGCCTGACTTATTTTGCTTAATGTAATTTCAGTGCTATTAAGTTCAAACTCTAACAAGTCTATGGCTTTTATAACCAGGCTTGTTTTCCCATACTTTTATCTCCATTTCTCTCCATTATCCACATCCAGCAATGAAGTCTATAAGAGCTGGACTTCTTGTTAGCTGCCTAATATGTAAACCACTTAGTAGTTCTATACCTTCATCTCCACATCTATAATTAGAATAAAATTTTGTTTATTTATGTAGTGCTTAGTAACATTTTGTAAAATCGTTTATAAAAGACTTAGCAGTGAGTGTTTTAAGTCATATTTGGAAAAAAAATTAAGACAAATTAGTAGTTGTTATTTTTTTCTCCTAAGCTTTTAAGTTCAAGGGGGAACTTAGGAAAACTCAGTCTGCCCCATCGACTTGATCTGGAGACTCAAGGCCCAAGGCAGATGGCAGCAAAGTTGGCCTTGAACATCTGGGGAATATGGGGAGTGAATATTCGAGATGGGAGGAGACTGAAGGCTGGTTTTGTGGATCTGAAAGACCCATGTGCAGAGAGGAGAGGATGTGAGAACCTCTTGAGAAGAAGAGAGATTCATAACCCTAAGGAAGGGGGTGGGGTGGGGGAGTGGTGACATCGACCCTCCTTTTCCTCTGCTGTGGTAGAAATTCCTCAGAGGGACTGGACGTCTCTCAAGATTGCCAGGACATTAGCCAAACTCTGCATGAAATTCACTGGCAGTTTATTCAGCCATTGCCTGCCACAGGTAACAATGTTAGTTTGTTTTGTATTGCTGTCACAGGACACTCTATCTGAGACCAGCTGAACAGAATTTTATTGGCTTACCATTGCAGGTAACAGATAGTCTTATATCAAGGTTCAGGCATCTAAACAGGGTGGGGAAAATTAAGGGGCAGAAATAGTTTTTCTATAAGGGTGGAGTCCTCATAGCCTAATCATTTTTTAAAACACATCTCTTAATATTGTTGAGATGGCAATTAAATTTCAGTATTAGTAGTCTTTGATGAGAGAAGTTTTCAAAATATATCAACAAACACTTGATGTGTTAATTCACAAGAGAGCACTAAGTTGTGATTGGCTAGGTAACATAATAGGGGGAGTTCTTAGAAGTATGTCCCAGATAGAATCCTAATGGCACATAAATCTGCATCTCCACCACACACACCAGCACTTCTGCATGTCTATGTACACACATGTGCAGAAAGTGATTCTTGGGAGAATCTGGATCTGGTCTGATCATTTTCTCTAAAGGCATCCGGCTTCCAGACAAGAGATTTTACTCATAAAGTTATCAATAGATAACAAATGTGCTCAACCATTCCACCCTATCTACACCCAAGTCAGCTACAAGTTCCTGTCTCAGAGTGTTGAATCACAAAGGTCATGCCCTCCTATTATTATGCTATTGAAGATGTCAATGTTTCAGATAAGTCTTTGCATGTCACTTCCTCTTCATGCATTCCCTGGGTAGATCCCATTTTTCTTCTTATAGATAATGAACTTAGAGACTAAATCATCTTGGGAGCTTTGAAAATGCTGGGAGTGAAGCCATCCACTGAATGTTTAGGAGCAGATGGGAAGTAAAGATGGTAGAAGAGGAGAGAGGAGAATTAATGATAGATAGCAGCCTGAATTTTTTTTAATGCAAATAGCTGAAAAATTATACCCAAATTCTTCTCTCACATTAACTCCTGTTAGGATCTTCTACAGAATAGATCATGTCTGTAGTAATCATTAAATGCTACCAAGTGTAGAGGTGTATTATGATGTAGGGGTGTGTCATGGTGTAGGGTATATCATGGTGTGGAGGTGTATCATTGTGTAAGGTACATTATGGTGTGGAAGTGTGTCATGGTGTAGAGTTGTATCATGGTATAGGGGTGTATCGTAGTATAGAAGTGTAGCATGGTGTAGGTGTATCACAGTGTAAGAGCGTATCATGGTGTAGGGTGTATCATGGTGTGTGGTGCAGAGTGTATCATGATGTAAGAATGTACTAGCCTTACTTAGACTGTCTCTGGAGGTAATGATCTCTTCTTTACCACACTGATATAATCTCAGAGGGTCACTGAAAATGAAAAACCAGAGTCCTAGAAAATGACCAGATCAGATCCAGTAGAATCTGATGCCCTAGAATATAATATTTTATATAGATTATTTTATATTTTATATACAATATTTTATATAAAATTTATATAGATTGCAGCAAATAAATACATCTATGCCTTTCTTGAGTTTCCTATAAATAGTTGAATGAATCATGGTAGCAAAAGTAACTCTAAAACTGGAAAAGCTATTATTATGACATGTTTATCCTATGAAGGCATCCAAGGGATAGCTGCATTTTCCATGATGGCAGTGAAGCAGAAACTAGCTAGGTTGCAAGTGCAGAGTTATTTCTACCACATCAGTCTGTTCAGATGTAGGCAAAAGAATGTGTCAGCCTGCGATTGATGCTGTAACCTAGGATATCAAGTACAGGAGAGTTAGAATGGACTGGGAGCTGTGGCTTAGATCATACTTTCAAGATCTCACATTGCATATTCATCAAGTGAAGTCTTGGTCTAGCCCTAATAAATATGAGTACATGGCAGCAAACCCCAAAGCTCTTATTTTTTCCTGTTTTTAATTGATGGTGTCACCTTTAGCATGGCCCTTCACCTTTTCATTTCTGTAAAATAGGACTAGTGGGAATTAGTGATCTCTTTAATCTCTTAGTTACTCCAGAACTCTGACTCCAGAGTCCAACTCCACATTTTCATCTTTTGTGATCATCTGTGCTGCTTCAGAAACAACCAATCTTTACTCAGAACAAGTATTTCACCACATTACACAGAAAGTATTGATATTACTAGTGTGCTGTTTGTATCCAAACCACTATAAAGCAACCAAGAAGACAGAGATGTTCAGCAAATAGCCAGGGTGGTCTCAGTGCCCGCAAAAACTTCTAACAAAGAGTGTAGTAAAATCAAAGCAAGAGATTCATGATGTTGGTGGTGTGAAAGAGTGGAAGAAAGCCTTTTAGTAATCCCAAACAAAACACTGTGGACTAGAAAACTGGTGCCTAGATTTTTGTTGTTGTTCCCTCCTGTGGAGTTTTCTGCTCTGGCTTGATGTGGTTGTTTTTCCCGGGAGAGAGTGCAGCTGTCGCTAAATATCTGGGGGGTAGATATCCATCATCCAGAACGTATCACAAACTATTAATAATGCATTACCACAGATCACCTTGTCTCAATAAACACCCTGTCTCTAAGTACAGATAAAAGGTCCAGCAGGCAGATGTTGGAATTTATTATCCCTACATTTCCCATTTTCCTTTACTCTAAGGGGGATACCCAGTGCCTGAGATCTCCTGTGAGTGGTATCAGAGGGTACTAGCATTTACTGAGCAGCTTCTATGTGTCAGTTGATTACAGCAAGTCACAGCAACAGCCCTAAGAAAAGGACTTTTTTTATGTCATTTTGTAAACTGAGAAACTGAAGCAGGAATGTCAAGGGATGCTCAGATTTTTAAGGGGTGTAGTCAAGGCAAATCCACCTTCTGGAGGTCTTCCTGCACAGACTTTTCCTTGCCTTCTGTAACATGTATGAGTTGGGGCTTCTGGATTCTGCTTTTTATTTCCTATTACACTCAGTATAGTCCTGGATACTGTAGATATCAGGACAAACTTATCCCAGCAGAATGTTTGAGATGTGATTTTGGGAAACTATCTACAGGGCTGCCATGTGAACTGATTCCTACACAGGAGCAGGGTTATAAGCCTCCAGAGTGCAGAGTAATCTCACTGAGAGCTGGTTTATTTCTATGGCTGCTCCATCGTTTTTCTTCCTGATTTTCAGATCACGTAGAGCATCTGTGATTGAGTGGGTTAAAAAGTGCCCTTTCTCACCCTTGATTACACAACTGAGCAAGGTGCTCTCACACTTGCCTGCATTGATCTGTATATCTCTTCTACCTGGTCTGGGACAGGGTGCATTTTAGCCTTGCATATAAGTGATGGAAAAAAGACAAAACAAAACAATATTTTTAACACACAGAGGTCTCTTACTTCTTCTTTTTTTTTTTTTTTTATCATGGCATCTGCAACTGTGAGTGCAAACAGTGGAGTTGCTGACTTGCCCGTGGAACATACCATGTTGAAAAGTAAGGAATGTTAAGACCACAGTTTAGAATGCGGGGGTCATATGACTTAAGTTATCCATGTTGTTAATCTGGGCAACTACCCAGTATCTACATCACAGATTCAACCCTAATGGACTCTATGAGGAATGATGTAATGGCCATAGCGAATCAAGAGTGTCTTCCTAAGATATTCTTGACTAGCAGTTACAGAGTGGTTCCTGAGCTAATACAATAAATGGTATTACAGTTTCTCTATTATTATTGCTTCAACTTCATAGGTTTGAAATTCCAGAATGCAAGTTATTGGAAGGTGGATGTGTACATAAGAAAATCGATTTCAGTCTTTAGCTGTGATCACAGGCTTCTACCCTCTTAAAGGTATTGAGAATGCTAATATTAATGCCATAGCTATCTTTTCCATTACATATAAGGTCTAGACTATGTGGCTATGTGCAAAACTGAAATCTTCTCTGATGCTAAAAATTACATCTGCTATTACACTTATACCTTTAGCATAATAGTTTGGGTGATTATTATTATTATTTTTGCTTTAGGATTATCCCTAATCTTATATTTTAGCCCCATTTTATAGGCAGGAAAGATAAGGCTCAAAAATCAATCAGATAACTTCCCAAGTTGTGCAACTGAGAACATTTGACAACAGCCTTGAGAAAAATTAACAGTGAGATTTAGCTGTAGATGTTTAGGAGAAAGTCGTATATATCCTCATCCCTAGATGAAATAGAAGCTGAAACTCAAATCCCCAGGTACCCAGAGGTGTCCTTGAAGGAAATCACTTATCTATTTTCCCTTTCAGGAGCTCCCAGAGATAGCCTGAGTTTTGTGCAAGGGAGTTTCATAAAAATAGGCATTGCTCACCAGGCTCCGTTTCAGCAGCCGCTGGAGAATGAAAAACCCAAGTAGTCATAAGTAAACTGAACCATTTTCCTGACAAATTAAAGGTTTGGGAGGCAGCAGGAAAAGCTGGCTAGCTTTAACTTCAGAGAAAAGCCCCACGAACATTTCAAAGACTCCACTTCAATTATGAAGGGAGAAGCTGAGGTCTGCGAAGTGGTCCCTGATGGGTGTGCACCCAGCATTAAACATGCCCTCTTATACTCAGCAGGGCTTCAGGCCTTTTAAGGCAGAGGCATGGACAGCAAGACAGGGAGGGGTGGGGAAGAGGAAAAGAGTGAGAGAGCAGTGCCAGAGCAGCCTTGCCCTGTTCATCAAATTGTAGAGGAAGAGAATGGGATTTTAGAGAGTAACAGATTGCAATGCAAAGACCAGAGCTAGTGAGGAACTGGCAATAACTGCTTGGCAATAAAGCCTGGCATCGGCTGAAAAAGGTAATGAGCGATAAACTTTGATGAAGCATCTTTATATTTCATAAGCACAGTTGTTCCTCGGTATCCTGAGGGCACTCATTCCAGGATGATCCTTAGATATCAAAACCCGGGACTACTCAAGTTGGTCACAGAAAGTAACAGTAGTTGCATATATCATATGTGGTCCTCTTGTACAGTTCTTTAAATCATTTCTAGATTGCTTATAACACTGGATATAATGATGCTATCATAATAGCTCTGGAACTGTATTATTTGGGGAGTGATAAAAACAAAAACTCCATGCAGGTTCAATATAGATGCATTTTAAAAATTTGTATTGTTACTTGTATGTGTGCATTGTGTGTAGAGAGAAGGGGGTACATACCACAGTGCATGCACAGAGGCCAGAGGACAACCCTATGGTGTCAGTTCTTCTTTTCCACCTTTATGTGGGTTCTGGGAATCAAACTCTGATTGCCAGATTTGCGAACCATCTCACAGCTGCAAAATGCAAATTTTTTTTTAATGTTTTTAATTGCAGTTGGCTAAATTCATGCATGTAGAGTCTACAGATAGAGAAAGACCATCCATGTACTATAAACACTGTATATCAACACATCACATGCTCTATTTTCTACATGTTCCAGAAAGAAAGACCAAAGCTCAGAACATTTAAGTAAGATGGACCACAGATCATGAATGCCAGCAACTGACATCTATTCTAAGTCTCTCATATTTTTTGAGAACCCAGGAGATGTGTTTCCTACCAAAAAGTCCTCCTTTTGTTTTCTCATGGTAGGGTGAAGTTCCACCATATCTGAGCTGCTGTCCTATCTGGTTAGCCCTGGTTTCACAAATTGAAACAGTCAATTTTATGCTTTTTCTCCTTGTTTAGTCCTTGAGTTCCCTATGGCAGCTAAAGTTTATTTATTTTTTTACTCTATCCACAGCATAGATCAATGATTGCATGAAGGTGAAGTCCTGGCCCTCCTGGGTCTTCTTTTCCATTTTTCGGAGAATAGACACTGCTCAGATTTGCTTTCTCACAGAGTCCAAATTCTGAATATTTATCTCCAGCTTCTTCCTTTTTATCATCTTTCCTGTCTACTTCCCGACAAACTCTGCCGTCAGCTCCAAATTAACATTACTCAATACATGATATACTCCAAGGCATAAGAGATGGAAAGAGTATGGCTGATTTTCAACCCCAGGGATGCCAGTAGTTTCAATAAGAGAAACAATTGCCATCTATCAATTTGCAAATGGTAATAGCAGCAGTGCTGAGAGCAATAGTTAGTGTTATTGGGAACTTACAATGACCCTCTCCATGCATGGAGATTTCCTCAAATAATCTCCACCAGTCATGAAATCCAAGAAGTATCCCTATCTGTGTTTTATAAAGGAGTGACAGAAGCCATATAGTTAACATCTACTAAGTGCCACCACTATCATGCACACCGTGCAGGCAAAATCTCCTCCAGGTTCATATAGTGAAGACCTAACCTCAATGTCTTTTCTACAGATTCAAATGAAAGGGCCTTATGGAGCTGTGCTTACTCAGAGAGGCTAAGGCAAGTGACTGGACTAAATGACCTTTGAATTTCATTGCCTGACTTACAGACAAAACTCTAAAGATGAACAAGGACAAATGGCAAACCAGCAAGGAAAATAGACAGGTCTTCAAGAGCCATGTGATCACACAGTGAAAGCAAGGACTCTTCAGCCTTTTCCTTCAACCCCAGCGGCCTCTGGGGAACATGACCCCTCTGTAGCATCACCCTGCTTCTTGTGGTTGATGGGCCATGACTCAACACAATCTCTTTGTGTTCAGGATAGGATAGTAATTATTTAAAATCGGCCTAGGTCTGCATACTCCACTGGACTCTTTTTTTAATCCCACTTTAACTATTTCCCTTGGGACAGCTTAAACAGCTCTATCTTTTTAATGACAAACTATCCATCCATAGGACCAGAAAAAAAATCAAGCTTTTGTTTAGCAACCAGTCTGTTTATTTATTTTCCAAGTTCATGAGTTTATATGCATACTGCTTTTAATGGGCAGTACATAAAAATGTCTCCTTTTATTTTCTTTTCATTTACATTGTGCTGATAATGGCTATTATCAAGCCATTAGAGGCAAGAAAGTCCTTTTTTTCCTTCCAAGATGGGTTGCAATTGTGTATGTGTGCTCTATGCAGATTGGACAAAATGTTAAACTTGCTTTTTTGCTTCTTCTGATATAGATGGCTGCATATCAGATACATTTCTCACTGATCCATATAATTATGTACACAGATATATGTCCATATGTAAATACTGACATCATATATGTATGCACACTACCAAGGAAAACATATACTTGTAAATGTATGTTCACATACACATTCATCTTTTAAAAATCAAAATGGAAAGTCTATTTCAGAAATGTGAAATGAATTCTACTTCACATCAAATTCTGAGGCATTATTATGCAAATCTGTGACATCATAGTCTTGTTTAGAACAAAAGAATTGATGGACTCAGTCCACACAGAGCCTATTCAAACTGTCACAGTCAACAAAATCATTTTTAGGTTGTATCTGAGAGGCACAAACCATATGGACGAAAATAAAGAGACATAATTCTTGGTCCAGTTGTTCCCAAATGTCTACTTAATACATGCAGGAAAAATTGTCCCATTCTGGAATAGCCTCCTTTTAGGTTTTTAATCAGTATGTGAGAAGAATCTGTACAGAGTACTGGATGCCCTAATTCCTCTAAGAAGAATCAAGAAAGAATTCAGTTTGGATCATTCTAGTCTTATAATGGGCAAAATGAGAGAGACTTGGCTTTCTTGAGTGTCAACCTGTTCTTAGTCTCTTAGTCCATCTTATTTGGGGTTGTTGTGTATAAGGCAATTATGTTTGAAAAATCCCATTATTTCTGTGAAGCATCCTCTTTGTTTTATTGCTGATCTAGCTGTGACACAGAGAGATCACTGACATCTAACAAAGGTCAAATTGAAAAGGATGCAGGGACAGAAAGGTGAAGTAGCTAATGGAAGGTTAACTTCAGTCATAAATTGAAATCAGGGTCTGGGGTGACAGGGTGCATACAAGTCATGGTGCCTCAATATGGAGCTTTTGTCCCTAGGGGACGGTTAGCAAGGTCTGGGGACATTTTGAGAATCATTCTACAAAAGCGAGAGTGCTGTTGACATGTAGGAAGTATAGTTGACATTCTTGAAAACCTCCTACTGTGTACAGAAAACTCTCCTCAGCACAAAAGCATTTGACTGACAGTGTCAGCAGTTCAGAGCTGGAGGAACACCCTGTTTTCCACTGAAGAATCTGAGTGTTGTTCTGCACGCTACTGTCCCAGCCACTTCTGTGGATCAGCATTCAAACCACAGTCCAGGAAACAGACAAACATTACCTTTTGTTTGGGAATAAAGCACCAGGTAGAGAAGCTGAGTACTGAATGTGCAATTCCTGCATCTTGGCAGAGCGACTTCTCCTTCAGAGACTCGGACTGTCCTTCTGCAAATATTTGTGGGGCATGAGAGGCAAAGTGAATATTCCCCTACTGAGTTATTATTATTCTTGCATATGTATGTGGTATGCATATGTGTGAGTATGTATGCACTGGTGAATGCACCGTGCACGCTTACTGAGGCCAGAGATAGGTATTGGGTGTTTTCTTCTGTCACATTCCACCTGTTCTTCTGCAAATATTGTTAATTACAAAGTATTATTTTAGAGCAGTTCTAGGCTCTTAGAATAACTGAATATTAAGCACACAGAGTTCTTACATAGTTTTTGACTCTATGCGTGCACAATTTGCCCTCCCCTACCATGACTACTTATGGTCCACAAGGTAATGAATGTGTAACAGCTGATGAAACCACATTGACAACATTACTGAAGTTCACTGTCAGTATTGTACCTTTCTGCCATTTGTCTTGTTTCTTTTAGCTTAACTTGGATAAAGACTTTTCAATTTTGCTGCTGTTTTCAGCTTCTAGTTCTATTGATTTTTGCATTTTAGATTTCATTAGTTTCTCCTATATTTAATACTTCTTTTCTTTGAATTTTAATTTGCTTTTGTTTTTCTAGTCTTTTAAGATAGAAATTTAGATGATTGATTTTTCAATCTTTATCATTTTCTGTAAGCATTTTCAGTGTGCACATTTCACTCTAAGCACTCATTGTTTTAGAGATAAGTTCTGATATTATATTTCATTTTAGTTTAATTCAAATATTTTTGTTTCTCTTGAGACTTCGTTGATCCATGTTTTCATAGAAATGTTTTATTTAATTTTTAAATGTTTTGGAGTTTTTCTACTTTCTTTTTGTTACCTATTTCTAACTTAATTCCTTTGTACTATGAGTGTGGGTATTACACAGTTATTATTCTTTTGCATTTGTTGAAGAGTTCTTATAGCACATAATGTGGTTTGTATAGAATGTTCCAGAAGAGCTTCAAGGCATGAAGAACTTTTCCTTTTGAATGGAGTGGTCTATAGGCATCAATTATATATGACTGATGCTGCTGAGTTCCACTATATCCTTATGGTTTTATGACCACAAGATCTCTTCTATTTTTGATAGAAGAGAATTAAAGTATCTGATTTTAACAGTAAATCTATCTACTTGCTCTGAAAGTTCTATTAGTATCTGTCTCATTTATTTTGACACTACATAGTTAGGCACATATACAGTAAGGGATTTTGTTTCTTTTTGGAGTATTGACTTCTTTATTTTTAGGTAATGCTCTTCCTCTTTGTTACTACTTTCTTCTGAAGTCTTCATTTTTCCAAGATGAATGTAGATACCCATATATACCTTTATATTTTACTTCTTATTTGAAGTGGGTTTTATAGACAACATATATTTCAGTTCTGGTTTTGATCTACTCTTTACATTTTCATTAGAATATTTAGACCATTAACATTTAACATGCTTATTGCTATATCTAAATTCTTATTTACTATATTTATTATTTCTGTATTTATTGGTTAAGAACTTTCTGCTTTTATCTTCCACAATGTCATTAGCAATGGTTCTAACTGTACGTTTGTAACTCCACTTTTTCTTTTTTTTCATTGTATCTATTTTGTTTGATTTTGGTCTTGCGTAGTAATTTCCTTAGAGTTTGAAATATATATACACTAACAACTAGAGCAACTCAACTTTGAGAAAATACTATACAATATCACAGGAGGTGAAAATTTCTTATAATTACAAACAACCCTAATACTTCCCTAGTATCATTCGTATCATAATTTCCACTCATTTCAATTACATATAGAGCAATATGTATATAAACCAGAATTTTTACTATTATGCTTAGTTTTTTTTTCTTTGTTAGATCTCTTAAGAATAAGAAAAATCTAGTCAGGCGTGATAGCACACACCTTTAATCCCAGTACTTGAGAGGCAGAGACAGGCAGAGCTGTGAGTTTGTGGCCTTCCTGGTCTGCAAAGTGAGTTTCTGGACAGCCAAGGCTGCACGGAGAAACCCTGTCTCAAACAACAACAATAACAACCAAAAACATAAAAGGAGTAAGAAAAACAAGGGGTCAGGAAAAGGCTCGGTTGCTCAAGAACGTGTTGTACAAGCATGAGTGTTTGAGTTTGTATCCCCAACACTCATATAAGAAACCAGCTGCAGTCTATGCCTGCTACCTCAGTCTGGTGAGAAGTCAGAGAGGCACGTCATTCAAGCTCATTTGGCCAGCCAGCATAGTTGAGTCATAAACTTCAGGTTCTTTGAGGAACACTTTCTCAAACAAAAAAAAAAAAAAAAAAAAAAAAAAAAAAAAAAAAAAAAAAAAAAAAAAAAAAAAAAAGAAAGAAAAGAGAAAAGAAGAAAGGAAGGAAGCAAAGAAGGAAGGAAGGAAGGAAGGAAGCAAAGAAGGAAGAAAGAAAAGGTAGAAAGCAGTGGAGAAAGAAGTCCTACTTTGACCTCTGGCCCCTACACATGCTTGCATACACATGTACTTGCACAACCAGGTGTACATACACACCCTAACAAATACATGTACCACACAAAAACACACACTGTGTATACACAAGCTTATTTTTCAATAGTAGAAACCAGAGGCCTTGTACCAGGCAGTAAACCACTTTGCCATGAATTCTTTGCAATGAACACTTGCAAGTAAAGATAAATGTCAAAGGGGTATACTGCATGACTCACTGTGGCCCACTGCAGCTTCCATAATGAGATTTTTAATTTTTTCCTTTTTAAAAATTTCTTTTCCTTTTTCTTTTCTCTTAAATTTTGTTTCATTTTTGGAGGGGTACAGGAGCAGAGGGCTGATATGAAGGGACAGGGAAATGAATAGAATCAAGATACATGATGTAAAAGACACAGAAACTAAATAAAGAGAAAGAAAATATAGGCAAATGTAGCATGAATCTTAACAGGTCTTATTAATAAAATCAAACCTGAGGCCAGTTATTGGAGTGAATGCTGGAAGCAGAACAAGCCACAGCTAACTCACCTCTCCAATTCCTCAGCTGATCCTGTTTCCTCAGACTGGATGTCTCTCAGTCCTCATGCAGAATGAATCTCAGCTGACCTGCTGCTAAAAGCCTAAAAGCTTAACCAGCCCTACTTCCTGGTTTTCATGCCTTATATACCTTTCTGCTTTCTGCCATCACTTCCTGGGATTAAAGGCAGGAGTCACCATGCCTGGCTGTTTCCAGTGTGGCTTTAAACTTACAGAGAGATCTCTGCCTCCCAGTGATAGGATTAAAGGTGTGTGTGTCACCATTTTCTGGCCTCTATCTAGTGGCTGTTCTGTTCTCTGATCCCAGATAAGTTTATTAGGATGCAAAATATTTGGGGAACACAATATCACCACAGGAAAAATCTATTTTTATTACGTTTTTATATTTCTTATCTGAAGCTCTTGCTTTTTTTCCAAGTACATCTGCCTGTGATCAATCTCATAATCTTTAATCTCACACCTTTCTCTGAGTGTGTGAGCTATCTCATGCTACCTTTCTCAGAGTGTGTGAGTTATCTCATGTTATCTTTCTCTTACAAGATATGTTCCAGGAAATGAATCCCAGAAAGTTTCCATTGTCTGGGAAACTTAGTTTCCTTTCAAACAGGGGTGCCATTTCTGTAAATATTTCATTTTTTTCTTGTTTATATAACTTCTGAGGGAAAATGGATGCCTTTTTGTTAATTTGCTCCTCTATATGTACAGTATATTTTTTCCTTCTTTTTTTTCAATATTCTTATTTTATCTTTGATTTTTAGAAGTTTTAATATGCACCTAAGTATAGTTGTTTCTGCATGTTTTTCTGCTAGGTGGTGTCTTAGTTCTCTGGTTTGCTAACAGATTAATTCAAGGAAATTTTGATCATTAGTGGTTCACCAGTAGCTTTATGCCTCTCCTCTCTTCTGAGGTTCCTATTATGCATATATTGCTGCTTTGAAATTGCAACAAAGTGTATTTTTTCAATTTCCTTCCTCTTTGTTGCTAAGTTTGGAAGTTTCTATTGTTATAATCTCAGCTTCTGTGAGTCTTTCCTCAGCCTCTTCCAACCTGCACATGACCCTTTCAAAGTTCTTCTTTACTTCTTTTACATATTTTTGTGATTTTTCTTAGAACCTTTATCACCCCACTTGCACTGCTCATATTTTCCTGCATGAGGTTTACTTCTTCCATTAGAGCCCTAAGTATATTCATCAGAGTTATTTAAAATTCTAGGTCAGATAATTCAAATCCTTATCACATTGGAATTTACTTCAATGCTGGTTCAGTCCCTTCAGACTGTGATTTTTTGCCTCCTAATTTATCTCGAATATTTTGGTTTCATTTCTACATGACAAACTATGTTAAAGGAAATGCTAACAGTAGGTGTTGTGATGTGGGGGCAACAGTGAGGAGGGAGGGGAGCCACTCTTGGGTCCTGTAATCAGTCTTTGGACCATGGAATTCACCAGTGTATCTCCATTTTTAGATCTTTCTCCCTTGAGTGCATCAGTATGGTTAAAGAGGACTGGAGTTGGTACCCCTCTCACCTAGGTCACTCATCTCTGATAAAATCGCATCAGAGTAGGTTCTGAGTAAACAGTTTCTCCAAGGCCCAGACTTTGTTAAAAAGAGCAGACAATCTGACTTATTTCAAGTTGGTTGCTTTCTCTTCCTGCTGCTGGAAGCATAAAAGAATAATTATTGTGTATTCACCATAAGGACTTGGTAGAGATCTAGAAAATAAAACTATCAAATAATGGAACCTTCCTATGACCTCTTTACACCAGAGATACTGACTCACAGTTATGGACACTAAGCCTCCATTAACTCATTAGCTGTAGTTTGGGATGTTGCCTACTAACATTGGTTTCTCCAGAGAATTCTGCTACTAAATATTTTTTCTGATATATATTTCTACCTGTCTTCCCAAGCTTAGAGGTCATGCTTTTCCTTGTGATTTCATTTCTTTGATGGAAGTGAAAAACATTCATTTTACAATCTCTTCAGCTTTTAAAAGGGATTTTCATTTATTGATTTGTTTTTATGTATGTATATTTTCATATATGTACATAATGTAGGTATACGTGTGTGTGTGTGTGTGTGTGTGTGTGTGTGTATGTGTGTGTTTGTGTGTGTGTGTATGCTCCTGTGCCCACAAGGATGTTGGTCGCAAGACAACTTGAGGAAGTCTGTTCTCTCTTTCCACTATGTTGTTCCTGGAGGTTAAACTCAGATTCTTAAACTTCATGGTAAATGCCTTTGTTCAGTAGTTCCACCAGCATTTTTTCCAGATTTGTGGTTATGATGGAGTTGAGACTTCTAAATCTCTTATATGTCGTGTATGAAGCCTTTTGACTCTTCTTTTTAAAGAATACCTTTATCTCATGGTTGAGACATGTTTTCATTCTTATTTGGTCATATACTACAACACAATCACAATTCAAGGTGGGATAACAATCTTCAAGCTCTTCTCAACAGGCTGCAGAGAACACTACATAGACCAGGGAAGCTACAACAATCTTATGTAACTTAAAATCCTTGTCACCATTCAGGAGAAACACTGGATCATAAGGAAAGAAATGAAGATAGAGGACAGGGGTACATGTCTCAAAATGGGCGTTATTGAACTCAAATGGATCAAGAAAATTGCCCAAGGCCACACTGAAAATCTGCAGGGAAGGCAACACTTAAACTTCAGCAATCTCTCTTTCAAGCTTTCTGCTATTTTTCTTTAGACAGAAAGGAATCCCTTGACTGTAGAAACTATAAACAGGATCCTGATTTCAGGTACTTACAAGAAAGCAGAGAGAGGCAATCTTGTTATTGATAAGACATAGAAAAGAATGAAATAGAATGTGTTGTTTACTGCCTACTACAGAAAACAAAGAAATAAGAAACATCCATCAATTCTTTCACATTGGAAATAAACTTTCTGTTGAAAAATACGAAAGAATTCTTGTGTTGTATATCCAGGCCATTTTGCAACTGGTTCCTCCCTACCATCACCCATGGGCATTTAGGTGACTCTTTCTCCAGCAGGACTGGTATATAACATTCTCATCATTATGGCAGTTTTATTCTGGCCTTTGGGCTCTTATGAAAAACTGGACAATTTCTTGGACAATTTGCCATTATAATCAATATAATTAATTTTCTGCAAAGGAAGTGTTGGATAAGTAAAAACATATTAAGATTGTTAAAGGTTATTAATGAAATGTCAAAGTTTACCACCCAATGGTCATTAAAGATTATCTTTATCACCACTACTGCCAAAATCATTTTTATACTACTTACTACTATCACAATCATCATCTCCATAACAGCAACACCAATAACACCAACACTATCACCTTTATTATCATTATACTCACAGCCAATATCATTGTTTTCATCATCATTAAAATCACCACTGCCATAATTATTATTGCCATAGTTACTACCTCATTGTCATCATCACTACCTGTCTTAGTCACTGTACTATTGCTATGAAAACACACCATGATCATGACAACTCTCACAAAAGAGAGCATTTAATTGGGACTTGCTTCCAGTTTCAGAGGTGTAGTCTATTATGATGGCAAGAAGCATGGCGGCATACAGACAGACATGATGCCTGGGAAGTAGCTCACAGTTCTATATCTGTATCCACAGGCAGTAGGAAAGGTGAAACATTGGGCCTGGCTTGGCCATTTGAGATCTCAAAGCTTACCCCCATGATGTACTTCATCCAGGAAGGCCCCACTCCTGATCCTTATTAAGTAGTGCCACTCACTCCCTGATGACTAAGCATTCAAATGTATAAGCCTATGGGGGCCATTCTTATTCAAAGCATCACATTACCATATCATCATCATTATCATCATCATCACTATTACCATCATCACCTTGTTATCATGTCATCACTATCATCACTAACACCACTACTGTGACCATTATCACTATATACTATAGCCCAGCTTTATTAAACATTTTGATTAGTTCCAACTTCATGAAGCTCAGAGATAGTACAAAATGTTCCTTCCTTTTTCAGTGGGCAAACTCCATCTTAGATCTATGAACTAGTATGCCCAGGACCATAGTTGAGAGGTCAGTCCCAGTATACAGACTGTATTGATATACTGCCCATTTATTCAAATCTGCCCATTGACGCAAATTTGTGTCCTTCAGAAGACTCCTAAATTCCCACTATCAGCACGTTTCTTTGTGATGCCATTTTCTAAGTTGTTTTGTATCCACTAATAGGAATTAAATCTTACCAAAAAGGGGAGAGTAGTGGAGATTATTATTTCTCAGCACTATGCACTCAACATATTAATGCAAAGAAGAGCACTGTGAGCAGTTCCACAGACTTGTGTCTTTCTTATTGGACCCAAATGATAGCAGTAGAATATATATTAACCTATCTAATAAGGTTGTAATTGAGAAAAACCCAAGTTTCTCAATTACATAAGACAAGGAAATGTGTTTAACTCCAACACTGACAAAGTTAGGTGTTTTTACAACAACTACACATTCTATTAAAGAGAAATCATTTGATTTAGCCTTGAAAGGGACATTGACTCAAGGATACTCTGGCCTACCTTCATCTGAACTATTAGACTCATGCAATATTAGAACCCCTCAAGGCTATGCTTAACTGACTCATTTACCAGGCAGGCGGTGAGCCCCAACATAAAGCTCTTCACTCATTTTTATGCATGGTCTCCTTTCTTAGTTTAAAGCTTAGTACACAATGGGTGCTTTGCAAGAACTTTTTTGATGAAGGAAAGAACTTGTTTTCTTTATCAATTTTGCAAGTGCAAGATGTAAGGCTTTACAGTAGCTGAGCTCCAGGGCACACTAGAGAAGGGTTATGGGGATTTAATGTGACCGGTTCTGGATCATAGGAAGGGCTTCTGGAGCAGGTCTTGCTCATTTAGTTTTTACAGAAGATAGAAGGAAAAGGGAATGGAAGAGGAGGAGGAGGAATGTGGCTTAATCAGACTGATAGAGACCCATGAATTTCTTGTTATTTCTATAAACAGAATCAATACTACTGATTAGGAAAGAATTCAGTGAAGTCTCTCCTTCCTATTTCCATACACTTCAATTCTAATGTTACAAGTCAAGGTCAACTGCATTAATTGCCAGGCTAACACCAACCCTGTAATTCAGTGCTATAGAAGAGAAAGGGGAGAAAAGAATGCTAGAGAAATGAGTAGGGATTAAGAGGGAGAAAGGAAAGAGATAAGGAAGAGAAAGAGAAGGAGGAGAAAGAATAAGAGAGAAGGAAACACTGGTAAGCTCTGTCTCTCAGTTCCGAATATGAGAGCAAACCAGACAAAACAAAGGGGAGACTGGCATTGAAGAAATGCTGCCCTCTATCCAAGACACAGAGAAGGTGGGAAATTTTGCCTCCAGTGGGCAAAGTCCATGGATAGACCTTCTTCCTCCAGGGCTGGACAGTCATTCTTTAATTTGTTAACTGAGAATGGGATATGAACAAGCACACAAGCAGATTGTTATTGATTGTCACCTTCTAGGTATAGCACGGAATAATGTCTTATTAGATACTAATACCCTGCCCCTGTTTTAGTCAGTTTTCACTGGAAACAGACATGGATCTGAAAATACAAGACACATCACACATTAGGTGTCTTTGAAAAACAATTGATAAAAATGTGTTGCATAAAATTAAGATCTACTTCTTGAAATTTATCTGTTTATGACCCAAACTGGAAAACAGAATTTTCTTATTTGCTTGTATAGAGATCAGAGTAGATATCTTTGACAGTTCACAGATTATTCTCATATGTTTTAACCACCTTCCTGAATTACTCTTGTACTTTATTACAACTCTAACCAAACTTGTCCTTACTCCTTTCCAAATCATTCTTTTCATATCCCGTAAAGGACTTTAAATGCTCGAGTCATTAGGTGGGATTAGGTTCTGATTCTAAAGTGAGCAATTCGGTTATTGTTTATGACATAATCTCTCTGTGTTGTCTATTCCTCACTTTATAGTTGACATTGATATAATAAACTGATTTTATGAAGTCCTACTGTGTGAAGCTAGCTTAGATGTTTGTTAAAGGTGAAAGGTAAGAGGCTCCATACCAGCACAGAGGAACCTTCACAGGCATCTACAGTCTTTACAATTCACAAGACAAATGTAATTTGTATGATATGAATAACAATTCTGGGAACAAGAGAAGGAAAGAACTTGATGGTATTGTTGAGATGTGTCAATAATAGCTCTTCTGACTAGGCTGCTTTGAGAATTAAATTAAAGAATGAACTCACCTCCCACATACAGTATGGTAATGGACACCAGTCCTGGGTCCAGAAAGTATTAACTGGAAATCCCTCTCTGCCTCTCATCACCTACAGTGACCCCTGGGGTCATTTCTCTCATCTATAGAATTGAGATGATAACTTGTCCTTTGAGACTTAAAGGGTGAGACTGAGCTATAATATGAAAGTTTCCTCTTATGGGTGGGTCTGACTCAAAGGGGGTGCTCAGTTCACATCTGTTGAGTGCATCCTCCTTACCCGGTTTCATCTTAGCTTTTGTCCGCTCAGAACACTTGGTTTTCATGGATTATTATATTTCTATGGGGAATGATTTAACTAACATGAAGGGCAAGGCAAGACAGATAAGTGCTGCCTTTTGATAAGGTTTCTGCTAAGGCATTGTCAAAGGGTCTCTGGATTTTATCTTTCTTGCAATTTCAGGAAATTACAGAATACCCAGGAGACGGCAGAGTGTAAACTGGCCTCCGACAGTAGATGAAGAAGATTGGTAAGGTGAGGATTGGGGTCTAGGAAGGCAGTGTGCTAGGCCTTGGGTCGTTATTTTCTGGAGCTCTCATGAATTGTCTTGACCCTTTGAGAAAAAAAGGATGACAAATAATGCAGAAACTATGAAATATTTAGATGAAGAAACAAGAAATATCCCACTGTTGATCACTAGAAAATGCATATTAAGATTTCAATTAATTTACATATTTAGGCTTAACTTTCTGAATGATCCTATGAGATGGGGATTTGGGCTTGGGGATGCTTGTTTTAAAATATCTCACACTTGGTCAGCTCTGACTCAGAGCTCCAGTGTGATAATATATTGTGTACCCTAATAAAATTTGCCTGAAGATCAGAGAACAGAACAAGCCACTAGATTAAACATAGATGCCAGGCAGTGGTGGCATATATCTTTAATCCCAGTACTGGGAATCACAGGCCTTTAATCCCAGCACTTGAGATCTCATGCCTTTGCTACCTGTATTGTGGGAAGCACACATGCCTTTAATCCTAGCACTAAGAAGGAAGTGATATGGCTGGGTGGAGAAAGGTATATAAGGTGTGAGGAGAAAAAGCTGGAAAGCTTTTGGCTGAGGACTCATAGGTGTTCAGTCAGACAATTCATGGAGTTGACGAGGTGAAACGTGGCAGTGGCTTGTTCCTTTGTCTCTCTGATCTTTCAACATTTACCCCAATATCTGGCTCCAATTTTTTTTAAAATAAAAGACCATTTAGATTTTGTGTAACACTCCAGACTCATCACAACATCTGTAAAATACTTTCTTTGTCCCCTTGAGTTATATGAGCCTATTTTTTCCCCATCTATTGACTTCTGATTTCATACATTGGTAATCATTACACTGAATAAAGACTCATAACACATCATGCTCCCATTTATGTGTGGTCTTTCCATTTTTACCCAAAATTGAAATACTTGCCTTGCCATGAGAGAAATTTGTCTATCATTCAAGCCTTCCTTTTCAGTCTTAAACCCTGTGAATAGTTCTGAGGTCATGTCATAAAACTCAGTCTTCCTTTAGAAGCTGAATGTAATAGACCAATTCCAATTATTAAGGTTGAAATGTCTTTTTTTTTTCTTTAAGTTAGTTAAAATATTTTTCAGTTTCAGAAAATCATATAACCAAATGTCTTCTTCATTCCTGGGCCCTGAATTTTTACCCTTAATTTGTTAACTAGGGGTGGGATATGAAAAAACACATAAGGAAGTTGTCATTGATTGGTATTTTCTAGGTATGTCACGGGATATCTTATTAGAAATTGACTTCCACAACTGATCCCTGGCCAAATGGACTGTGTCTCTGTTTTGGTTGGAAACAGGCTTGTTCTCCAGCCCAAACTGGCTACCTTTCTGCTCAGCATTCCCAGAAACTCCAGCTAGAAATCAGCTGATTTATTCCAGGTCTTTCTTCAGTATTATGACTAAGCAAAAACCTTCTTTCCTTCCTTGCTTCCTTCCTTGCTTCCTTCCTTGCTTCCTTCCTTCCTTCCTTCCTTCCTTCCTTCCTTCCTTCCTTCCTTCCTTCCTTCCTTCCTTCCTTTCTTTCTTTTTGTATTATTTTTGGCCTCATATACATTAGAGAAATCCTCTACTGCAATGCTATCACCTCAGTATTCCACCCCCCACTTTTTATTTATATTTTGAGTCAGAGTATGATTAAGTTGCCTACAGTGGCCCTGAACTCACTCTGTAGTTCTGAAAGGCTTTGAGCTTACACTCTTTCTGCCTCTACCTCCCAAATAGCTGACATCATAGACCTGTGCTACTAGGCCTAGCACATGCAGCTCTTCAGAGACAGCTCCAAGAGCCTAAGGAAAGCAACATTCAGTTCTCACTCTTGTTCCACTAGTAAGCCATAGAGCTAATTTTTCTCTTACAGATATTACTGTTCCTTTTGAGAGGAATGCCAGAAGCCTTAACATTATGCCATGTAAACCTTAAGAGATTTATAGCAAATTTCAGAAAAATTCTACCAAGTTTCCTACACTTGCAAGAAGAAAATCCCCTCTATATTCCTATCTTAGACAGTTTGGCATACTCACAGTATACTTTTAACTTTTATCCAAAACTAGCCTCCTTTAATTTCTCATAGCTTTATGTATGATGAGGTCATTTAACAATTTCCATAACAATTTCTGAACTCTGCTGTATCTTGAATCTTCAGGGAAGCTTCCATTTCAACATTCCCTTTTGACATGATTAAAGACCGACTTGCAATTACTCAACAACTGGGACTCTAATATGATGGCCTGAAGTATCTGAGTTTGCACTTAGTAAATAATATCCTTATTTCTCAAACTAGAGAATGGAATGCACAGAATTTTACTTCTTCAGAGGAGCAAAAAATAAAAGAGAGAGAAAGCCCAGGGACAAGAGTTTGAAATAAATAAAACTACATGAAGGGATTTGAGATATACCCTCAGAAAAATTTGTTAAATGTACATTTGAAAGTGTCCTAATTACCCTTAGGTAGCTCTGAGACCCTAATTGTGCAAGCCTGTAATAATCAACTGTGTTCCATATAATCAAAGTTAAACAGACACTTGTCTGGTGGACGACATACTCTCTTTAATCTTCTTCCTAAGCATGCCATCAGGAGTAAAGCAACATCAATTTTAAAGCATCTTAATAGCTGTGTAAGTGGAAAATAAATGCCCAGTTAAGTCCTTGAGAGGCAAAAATAATGTTGATAGCACCTTTTCTGTTTAGTTTTCTATCTTAAATGGGAGGCCTCACACATAAAATGCCAGTAATTAACCTACTGGTATGAACAATGGGAATCTCAGGGACATGAGGTTTATTTGTAGCATCCTCTGTTGGCTCTTACTTAGTTGAGCATCACTGTCTTTGTATCACAGCCATCGTGAAACATTCTACAACTGTGAAATTGCTGGGTGAGTGAATAAAGGACACATGAGTGAATGGATCTCCATGCTGGGCACAATGATTCATGCTCACAATATCAGCTCATGTTATTGTAACAGAATGCAACAGGACATAGAAGTTTTTCCTAGTTCTGGAATTTGGAAGTTGAGATCTGAAAGCACAGTCATGTTGTTAGTGAGGATTTTCTTTTTGGTTGTTGGATAGCTACTTGGTTTTACTTTATCTTTTATACAGAGTTTTACTACGTACCCCTGACTGGACCAACAGCTGGCTGTGTAAACCAGGCTGGCTTTGAACTCACAGAAATCTAACTCCCTCTATCTCCATAGTGCTAGAATTAAAGGCATACATGACTGCACCTTGTGACAGCTGACTTCTTAAAGTGTCTTCTTTTTTGTGATGGATAAGACTTTATTTTCTTTTTTTTCATTTTACATACTAACCACAGATCCATCTGTCTTCTCTCCTCCCACCACCAGCCTTCTGCCCCAACCCACCCCCCATTCCCTCCTCCAACAAGGTAAGGTCTTGCATGGAGAGTCAGCAGAGCCTGATACATTCAGTTGAGGCAGATCCAAGCCTCTTTCCCTGCATCAAGGCTGTGCAAGGTGTCCCATCACAGGTAGTGGGCTCCAAAAGCCCAGCTCATGGACCAGGGGTGGATCCTGATCCTACTGCTTCAAGGCCCAACTATACCACTCTTGGGTATATACCCAAGGAATGCTCAATCATACCACAAGGACACATGTTCAATTATGTTCATATAGCAGCATTATTCATAATAGCCAGAACTTGGAAACAACCTAGATGCCCTTCAAACAAAGAATGGATAAAGAAAATGTGATATATATATATATATATATATATATATATATATATATATATATACAATGGAGTACTACTCACCAGTTAAAAACAAGGACACCATGAAATTTGCAGGAAAATGGATGGACCTAGAAAAAAATCATTCTGAGTGAGGTAACCCGGACTCAGAAGGAAAAACATGGCATGTACTCATTCATAAGTGGATACTAGATGTAAAGCAAGGAATAACTAGACTATAACCCACAGCTCCAGAGAAGCTAGCTACAAGGAGGACCCTAAGAGGGACACATGGATCATCCTGGGAAGGGGAAATACATGATATCTCCATGAGTAAACTGGGGGTTAAGGGGGTAATAGAGGGAAAGTGATTGGAGATGAGAACTTAAGGGAATGGTATGGTTGAGCTGGAACAAGGACAGAGTGGGAGAGCAATGAAAGAGATACCATGACAGAGGGAGACATCATGGGGATAGAGAGAAATCAGGTAGAGAAGTTCCCAGGAATCCACAAGGATGACCCCAGCTTAGACTATTAGCAACAGTAGAGATGTGCCTGAACTGTCTTACCCCAGTAATCAGATTAGTTAGTGTCTTCTAATGATAGAGAAAGAGTTTAGGTCTTCTCATTCCTTTATGAAGACACTGATCTCATACTGTTAGATCTAAACCTAAGCACTCCCAGAGGACTCACATTCAAATAACATCCCATTGCTATTTATGGATTCAGTGTATGAGTGGGGAAGGGACACAAACGTTCAAGCTGTAGCAATTATAGACCCCAGATACAAGAATTCGGTGTGAGGGAAGAGAGATACAAAAACTTTAGAATGGTTCAAAGACAGTTACGTGAAAAGTAAGGTCTTGATGAAGGGTTCTCTCTCCCTCTCCTCTTCTCCACATGGGCTAATTTGTGACCTCCCTGGGCTAATAATTTCAGGCCTTTCATCATCTGAGAGTTGATTCAGTCAATGAAAAGAAATTCTGAAGTTAGCTTTTCAGATTTCTTAATAATACATCTAGTATACTTGTTTGGAAGCACAATATAAACATTGGCGAATAGAATTTAACTTTAAAAAATAATTATACACTGTTTCAAAGATAATGTATTGTTATTAAGAACAATATAAAAACATCAAAAAGTGCTGATAGAAAAGGAATTACATGTATAACTATACCCACATATATGAAATGTGAAAATAATGCTTTCTAATTGTATTATAAGACAGTAAAAATTTACTTCTGTATGTATATAGCTTTGATATAGTCATAGCGGATAAACATGGTTTTGAAAAATCAGGAAATACATTATTTTATCACTTTGTTTATTCCCATTTGAAAATATATTGAGAACATTCTCTCTGTATAAGCATTTTTCTTAGACTATAATGTTGTTAATTAATGGTAGTATTTTTACTGAAATCACCATAGTTAACAAAGATTTAGGTTATTACTGAAAATTTCCTGCTGTAAACAACCTCATGTTGAAGTAACTATCTTGTAGATGGGGCTCTCTCTGTCTGCACTTCATTCCTTGTGTGGATCTCAAATAGATTAATCAATCAAAATATATAGACATTTTACAGATTATGATACTTGTTGCTAAATTAAATTTTGGAAAATTTTATTTTCAGTGTGAGCATTAGAATATCTTCTCATCAAACCCTTGTCCAGACTTCATGTGTGTGTGTGTCTATCTAAGTGATTACTAAACATTTTCAGTTAGTGATCCAAATGCTCAGCTGTTCTCATGAACTTTTCCATTTGTATGATTCTGTCTCTTTTGAATTTTCTTTTAACCATAACCATCCATCCATCCATGTTCATTTGTGAAGTATTCTAGTATTCTTTTTTCTTTTTCTTTTTTTTTTCTTTTGTTTTTTCGAGACAGGGCTTCTCTGTGTAGCTTTGCGCCTTTCCTGGATCTCACTCTGTAGATCAGGCTGGCCTTGAACTCACCAAGATCTGACTGACTCTACCTCCCAAGTACTGGGATTAAAGGCGTGCGCCACCACCGCCCGGCATTGTGAAGTATTCTTAACCACTTAGTTTTTCAACATGTATCCCTTATTTTCTTTGTAATTTCAGAAGAATTTTAAGTAACTTACAGCAAAATAAAGTAACAGAGAAGGGGAATCGAAGCTAAAAAGAAAAATAAAGAAGAATGTGAGATAAAGGATGGTAGAAATACAGGCATTTCTGTTCTTAATCTTCCCTCTGGTACACACAGGAAGGTTCTCCTGTGAAACCAGGAAGGAGCTGCTTAATGAAGACAGGGAGTGAATTAGATGGATTCAAACTATCGCTGGCTCACTACTCCCATGGTGTCATGCAGTCAAAACGTATTTAGAAGTCAGATGTGAAATTGTACAAATCCATCATGAGCACTGCCTTCAAGGTCACTTCAGGAGGAGAGGAATGCAAACTGGATGTCTGATAGTGGGGACAGAAATTCTAAGGGGAGTTACAAGTAACAGTGATTGCCTCTGTAGGAAGCTTGGGAGGAATACAGCAGAGGAAGAGCCGGCAGAGGAACCTCTACCTTTTCCGAGAGTTTAATGTCATTTCACAAACACAGGTAATATCTCCCATTGCTCTGTGTGTGAAATGGTAGCTTTTCCTTGTGCTTTGTCCTTAATGTGTGACTTTGATTAGATACATGACCAAAGCAGACCCAGGGAGTCACTGCAGAGCTCAGGAGTCAATGTAAAACCAAGCGCTAGCACCACCTAAATAATTCATTAACTTAGTATAAAAGAAGAGTGCAAAGAGATGCAGAAAAGATTTGTTCATCTGTGTCTGTATCTGAAATCCAGAGCTATGCCTAAAGGCTATTAGATGACATCTGGGCATGGTGACTGGCTTCACAGCAATGTCTTGGCTATGGTATACAGCGAAGGCTGATCCCTCTGGTGAAAGTTGGGGATATCCCCAAGGAGCCCAACACAGTTGACTGGAATCCTTTCAGAATACTGGCTTGGCATCTGGTCTCTACTGTGCAAACTGCAAAATTTCTCTGGATCTGAATCACGCAAGGACAGAAAGTTTAGTTTTATTTTTAAGGGTGAACTGGTTTATGAATTTTATGGATGGTGGCCTCTAAATCATCATTATAAACTTATAAACTCTAATATTGTAAGATTTTGTTCACATTAGCTGAGTCCATATTAGATATTGTGTATTGTGCAGAACACTGCAGATTAAAAAGTGCATATCACAGGTTAATGAGAAAAGTGACTTCAGCAGGGCATCATTATAACTATGGTCATGGTTATTAAGTTCACATGTCTCTATCTGCATGTATACACACACACACACGCACACACACACACACACACAGAGAGAGAGAGAGAGAGAGAGAGAGAGAGAGAGAGAGAGAGAGAGAGAGAGAGAGAATCAAGGCCTATGGCTAGAAGGTCACAAGCCCTGGGGGAACTATTACTGTTTTTGCTAAATGAATATATTGTCAAATGGCTTCTAAATATTTATGTGTATAGCTGTAGACATAAATTCATGATGTACCCAGCCTGAGTTGGAGAAGCTCCTCTTTGCAGTGGATGAGGGTTAATGCAGAGACTTTGAGTTGATCAAAGTTCAGCAAATAAGTGACTATTGAGTGTCCCTGCCCAAATCGGACTTCTATGTCTCATTCTCCAGCCCAAGGAACACAGAAGAGTTGTGTGTCCTGGGGGGAGGTGGTTGTAAAGCAGGAGGGTTGGAATGAGTGCCGTAAAAGGCACATTTCTGGATATGCTGTATCTGCTGTGACTTCTGTGGATATCGCTCTATATAAATAAAACACTGATGGCCAGTGACCAGACAGGAAGTATAGGCAGGACAAGGAGAGAGGAGAATTGGGGAAACAGGATGAAAGAGGGAGAGACACTGCAGCCACCACCCGGACAAGCAGCATGTAAAGATGCTGGTAAGCCACCAGCCACGTGGCAAGGTATAGATTTATAAAAATGGGTTAATTTAAGATAAAAGAACAGTTAGCAAGAAGCCTGCCATGGCCATACAGTTTATAAGTAATATAAGCATCTGAGTGATTATTTTATACGTGGATTGTGGGACTGTGGGGCTTGGTGGAACCTGGAGAGAAGCCCTCCAGCAACATGTGACCATGAACACACAGCAGCTGTCTACCTGCACAGGACTGACACAGACATACATTGGCGCATACAGACACACATACACACATACACACACACAGAGGCACATACACAAACATGCACACACAGACACATGCACATATATGCACATGCCCCAAAACACAGACACACAACCACAATATACACATGCATTCACAGGCACACATACATGCACTCACACAGAAACACACACAGGCAGGAAAGTGGAAGGAGGGCTAATTGGGAAAAGAAGGGGTCAACAGGAGCAGGAGGAGCAGATATAATCACAATACATTGTCTACGGTTAGGAAATTGTCAAAAATGTTCTAAAGTTGAAAGTGGAGATGGCTTCACAATCCTATGAATGTGCTTCCCTAGCAGCCATTTAATTGTGCAAATGGGCAAGTCATGTGCTTCGTGATTTAGCAATGAACCTTTTACTTTCTTTTGTAGAGTCAGAGACTTGAATTTACACACTTCTTTTTGTTGTTGTTCATATTTACATAGCAACCACAGACTGTCTTCTCTTCCCTCCTTCTGGCCCCCAGCCTTTCCCCCCAACCTCCCCCCCATTTCCTTCTCCGTCAAGGTAAGGCCCTCCCATGGGGAGTCAGCAGAGCCTGGTACATTCAGTTGAGGCAGGTCTGAGACCCTCCCTCTGCATAAAGGCTGTGCAAGGTGTCCCACTGTAGGTCGTAGCCTCCAAAAACCCAGCTCATGGACCAGGGATGGATCCTGATCCTACTGCTAGGGGACCCCTTAATCAGATCAGGCTATACAACTGTCTTGCTTATGCAGAGGGGATTTGCACACTTCTTAGGAACCTGGAAGGAATAGATGGATCTAGAGCACTTGGAACTTTACAGCCATGCCTGTCCTATCTAATGCGATTGCCCTAACCACCAACTACAACTCACTTCTCCCAAGATATCCCATTCAAGCTCCTAACTGCCTTTGGCTCTTCTGGAGCAGGCCACTCACTAACTTCATTTGTGGGGATATCAAATGCTGTGATTCTACATATCATGCTGGGAATACAGTGTCACACCAGTTAGATAAAGTCTCTGGCAAGATGAGAAAGTCAATGTTGTAGGAGTCATTTTATATAATTCTCACCTCTGCACTACAGAAGAGCATGGTGACCACAGGAGTCCCTGGGAGTGGCAGATACCTGAAAATGTCTTTGAGCATATAGACAAACTAATAGAGAGAGTAAGAATGAGCTGAGAGAAGAGGGAACTCACGGGCCTCCACTTAGATGTCCTTTAAAATGAAGCCAGAACACAGCCCATTATTTCCAATGCAAAATTCCTGGCTCTGGCCCAGTCCACTAAGCTTTTTGCTTTACAGGCCAGAATGCCTCCAGCCCTCTTCCAGGTGTTACTGCCCCCACTGGTTTCCTCCCCAGCCTGGCAGATGATTTTTTTCAATGCACATGGGAGGCTGGATTCTAAATCTCACCACAGAAAAGCATGTGGCTACTTCAGCCTGATTTCTACCTACATCAGAGAGAAAAGGCTGATAATGGAACCTGAGCCATAAAAACAGCAGAAGTGGGTGGTGAATGGAAAGCAGATGGTCCCTGTGGAGCTTCACTGTGGGGCCCTTTGTTTGTTTGTGAACAGAGATAAGGGAAGGCTCAGGGCTGCCAGGCCCCCAACAGCAGCTGACAAGGCTGAGTCCCAGTCTCCCAGTCAACCAACTTCTGCTGTCTCTGCTGGGCTTCTGCTCTCCAAATCCCAATTCCCACTTTGCTTTTCACAAAAAGACACAATAAACTATACCATTATATATTCTTGCTAGACATTATTTGTTTCAACCTTCAATTCCCAACATGGAGGCATTATCGGTATATTTACTTTTACATGGGAGGAATTTCAGAGTTGGAAAGCAGCACCTTAAGCCGCAAGCACCAAAGAGCTCTTGCCTCAGAAAGGAAAAAACAACATATTCTACAGCTAAATATGAGTGGCCATGTACCAGGAACAGAGTTTCATATACTATGTTCTAATGTGGTAAAAATTTTATGGCATTTTTATAGTTACAGAACAAAAGAAAGTCATAAATCCACTCATTTTTCAAATATATTGGTGGGAATATCAGGCAGACAAATTACAATAAGGTGGAAAAATTCCTGCTGTTGGTTTTACATACTCTCTGATAGTATTCTGAGTTTGGGGGTTGGTTGAAGCTAGTGTTCTGTTAATACATTTCAAAAGGCTCTTCTGATAGTCTAAGGACATTAGACCAGATAGGGAGGTGAGCAGTGAAAGGCTATTAAGATAGCTGAAGATGGATAAGACAGCTGGACTCTAGATCTGTCCCATTCCCACTTTTACAACAAGGGGTTCCTGTTGGTCTACCAGCCTTATAGAATCTTTAACATAGGGGTGACTTTTCTTCTGGAACTTCAGTCCATATTCTTAACACCCCAGACTGCTAGGTAACAGAAGCAAGATTCAGTCTCAAGGCTCAAGCCACACTGAAGGCTAAGTAGAAATGTCATATTTAAAATGAAATATTTTAAAATATAATCCAGAGATTAAACTCAATATAAGGATGCATTCCTTTCTAGTCTGTTTTGCATAGTTGATAACTGTTCATTTATACAATGGCATATAACTTCACCCTTTGCTTTTTAATGTACTATTTTAATATGTTGGCATCATAAACTGTTGGTATTGCAAATATAAATGATTTGCTTATCTGAATTACACTGTCTAGAATATACGTATATGTCATAGTTCACACCTATGAACTTTGCCTGTGTGCTTGTATACTGCCTGTGTTGTTGGGACAATGAATGATGGTCCCATGACTATCATTTTATACAGTTGCGTGTTACTTTTCTTATCGTTGTGACAAAATGCATGGTAGAAGCTACTTAAGGGAGGAAGAATTTCCTGTAGCCCACTGTTCAGAGATTACCTGTCACAGCAGCGAAGGCATGTTAGTGGAGACTAGCTAGGTTCCTATTGGATACAGAAAGAACTTGCTATATGGCTTCCTCTCCTCTCTGTGAATCAGGAAGCAGAAAATAACTCTGGCAAGAATTGGAATCCATCATTAATTCATAAGACCATTACCCCTATTGTCACTTTCTCCAGTGAGGAGGCTCTGCCTCCTAGGGTTCCATCACTTCCCCAAACAACATGGCCACCTGGGACACAGTTGTCCAAACACGAGCTAGTGGGGACTGTTTACATTTAAACTATCACAACAACACTGTGTGTTTATCAATTTCCAATAGTAACAGTGGCAGATAACTTTCAAAAAAAGGCTTCCTTTACTTCTTAGTAAGATCCACATCTTAGCAACTGTTTCCTTAAGTGGTGACATATATGGCTTACACGTTTTATTATTGTAGGTCTACCAATGCACATGTGTGTATGCATAAGTGTTTGCATATATTAATGTTTATATATGTTAGTTTATTTGTCTCTGTGTACTGTCAAAAATGCAGCTGTATATACAACTACACAGAGCCATCTGCTCTAATAATTATGTGACACAAGTCATACAGCAGGGACCTGCCAGCTCTCCTTTCCTCTTTACCTAGGACTTGACAGAAAAGACAGACATTTACAATGAAGGAGCCTCTTTCCTCACAGAATCTGGAATGTGTTCTGAACACATCAGTTTCTTGACCTCTCTCCAGGACTTGCAAGGGAATCCCTTTGAGAAAATGGAGTTCCCGTTAGGACTTCTCCAAGATTATACAGTCAGCGTATGAGGAGACGGACATATGAATTCAAGGCCTGAATTCGCAAGCCCACTTTCATCCTACCACCCTACTGAGATACCCATTCCCAACAAAAGTGTAACATTTGAGTTGCATGTATAATGACACCAATACACTGGAGGACATGTTATGTAACCCACCTCCACCTTCTGTGACGAGTTTGATGTAATTCTTTCTGCATGGCTTTTCTCAAGTTTTTTCATCACATGTCAGGCATCTGTCCTCTTAGCTTCCTGTATTCTAGGCTTGTGTGGACTCCAAGAGCCTCCTCCCCCCACTTCACACTTCTCATTTCCCTTGCAGAGGTTTAAAAAGGGGTCTGCAGCCTGCTGTGTCTGGCTGAGGTTTATGAGGAGGGGGGTTAAGCTGAGAGGCGCCAGGCACTGCTTCAATTACACTTTGCTTGTTCTGAGGGCTTTAATCATGACCTCTTTCTCAATGGATCCTTTCAGAAAGGCCAGGGGGAGAATAAGCAATTGGAAACCCTAGTAGTAATCAGGGTCCCAGACCTCCAACTCCACCGAGAAGCATACTTGGGACATAAGATTCATCAAAAAGGAAGAAAAGCTCAGAAAGAGAGACTAGCCATTCTGAAAGGATTCCATAGATATGGGGGACTGAGAGTGTGTGTGTGTGTGTGTGGGGGAGTGTGTTCTGCATAGCAATCATAAACAATAAGTGAAAAGCTTAGGTGACAATAATTATGCTCTGTGGTTTTAATTAAGAGGTCTCTGGGGCCAGATGTTCATTGAAAAAAAAAATTAAAATGCCTCCTGGGATGTGTAATGAAATTTACACCCCCATAGCTATGGAGGAGAGCCGAGATGGGGGAACGGATGCATTGCAGACTTATGGGTCTGAAGCCTGAGACTTCCTGTGATGGAGAATGGAAGAGAAGAGTGATCTGTGGTTTGGGTGGAGAGCTTCAACCTATCCCCCAGGCTATGGCATTTGTATTTGCTTCTGAGCAGCCTGTTCACCAGAGCATGCCTGCTTCTGATTAACACAAAGAGGACAGCCAGTGACTGAGAGCTTGCTTGGTCTGGCTGGCTCAGGCATCTGTATGCTCTCTGGACTCATTGTCCCAAGAAAGGAACCAGTGGAAGCAGGCTGAGTCCACCCTGTGGCTTAGAGCCCGTAGCTCCTGCCCCCAAAAGGGTGTGGCACATGACTGGTTTTAGCACTGGGAAAATAGGTTGGGCTGTAGTCAATTTAGCCAACTTTCTCACTCTCCAGACATCTTCCTGTCCAATAATTTTTCAGCATGGGCTTGCCATTTGTTGCCCCATGATCTAATAAAGGCCAAAGTCCTAAATAATTAGCATGGAGGTGGACATTTTCCCAGAAGGATGAAGGGAAAAAAGATCAGCCATTGTAACACTAACTTCCACTGGTCACTTTCTAGGCATTTTCCACGGATTATCTCATGCCACCCCCAGGAGAACACTGTGAAGTAGATCTATTTGATCTCCTTTTCCAGCGAGAACTGAAGCTTGGATAACGCTAGGAGCTTGCCCAAGCTCACACCATAGGGAAGTGGTAGAGCAGGATGGGATCCCAGACAGCATATGTTTGCAGACTGGTCTCTAAGTTCTCATAAAAGAAATCAAAAGGGAAAGAAATCGAGGGAAGATAAGACTGGGAGAGAGAACCTAGGAACTAGAGGTAGAAAGGACAGTTCTCCTCCTGTGGGCCAGAGTTGACTGTTGCTGTCAAGAGTCAGGTAATAAAGAGGCAATGCTCTGTTCTGCATGTACTCTGTTTCATAATCCATTCAACCTTGCCATTTTAGCACAAAGGCATGAGAAATTGGCTCTCTTCTACTAAACCCTAAGATGTGGAATTCATTGATAGGATTTGGCTTTCCAATTCCTGTCTAGTACCATCATCAAAATCTGATCTATTGATGGGTCTTGAGTGAGAATAGACTTCAATATTTTCATCTACAGATTTGTCTATCTATCTATCTATCTATTTATTTTTAATTTTTATTGTTTTGGTTTCTTTCATGATAGGGTTTCTCTGTGCAGTTTTGGTGCTGTCCTGGATCTCGCTCTGTAGCCCAGGCTGGCCTCGAACTCACAGAGATCCCCCTAGCTCTGCCTCCCGAGTGCTGGGATTAAAGGCGAGTACCACCAAGGCCTGGCTTCATCTACAAATTTATTGAGGCTCTAAGAATTTGAAGTTCAACATCCCAGTGTTGGTGCCTTTTCCTTTCATTCATAAACTTTTCTATGACCTCACTATTGGCACCAGTTAGATTCTGGAATGAAATTCCTAAGTTCAACCATGAAACTGTTTTCTTTGTCACCTTGATTTTATTGATTCTGTTAATACAACTACTTGAAATGAATCCCTGGGTAAGTCCTTGTACCCTGTGTTTCAGTTCTGGGCACAGGGTTCTCAATGGAAAACCATGTTATTGAGTGTCTCCTAATGGTGTTGTGTCCTTCTTTGAGTCAGTACTATCCTGTTGCTGCTATGCATGCAGACATGATTGATCAGTGCCTGTGTTCAGACAGATCTTCTGACTTTAGGATTGATATCTACAGGGTCTTAACAACTATGACATTTCTTAGAGATTTCATTGTGCCCCACTATGCTCAAACCAAGTTAAAATGTGTCAGTCCCCAACCCCACAGCCTGAACATGCTGCAGGCCTAGGATGCTCACCTCAAGTCATTTTAAGATCCCTCATTTAAGCTCTTTAGACCTGATCTACAGGTTCCTGGGATGCAGGATAAACTCAACTGATCAGATCAGTCTCTGACAAATGTAACTGAGGATCTATCCTCAGCATTGTTAGCTGAGTCTTATTGATAGGATAGAGAAGTAAGGACTTCTGCAGGGAAGTTGGAATCTCTTGTCATTTGGACTCATTTGATACAATCTTTTAAGACCAAATATGTCCTAAGTTATCTCATCTGTAATACAAGAGTGATTAATACCAGGTTGTCATAAGGAGGGAACAAAGGTAAAAGGAGATAAAAGGACAGACACAGTAGACACACACTGTTACCATAGAAATAGTTTTTTTTTCTCTATTCTCCATTTTTTAAAAATAATGCTTTGGGCCTGTTTTCAGGAAAGGAGGCATGCCAGCCATGTCAGAATCACAGACATAGTCCAAACATACAATATGTGAAGGCTATCATGAGTAAGTACCAGAATCCTGCACCAGGCTTACTGATGGAAGCTTTTGAAGTTCTGGATAGATAACCCATCCAAAAAGGCACATCTCCAGCATGGTGCCTGACATGTTACATGGCCTTCATTGTGTAGGAGCCTCTTATTTATCCTGTGCTAAATATATGAATTTTTTTATTTTTATTTCTTCTAATGTTACACTATGATCTACCTGAAAGATTCACCATGGGTCCATGAATTAAGTTCTGAAAACATAAAGGGTCACATACTGGAAATACTAAAAGCGACTATATAAATTATATAAATTGACCTTCTATGCCAATGATGAAAGTCATGAAAATATTGCTATTTTGGGTGTTCTCACATTTGGTTGCAACCTTCCCTCCTCTCCAAGTCTTAAAGATACAAATGCTTTAAGATGGATCTATTTGGAACTAAGGACAGTCCACTCTTCTTTATTCTACTCATCTACCCGGGAAACATCGCTGAGTACTATCATTGCTTCTCATGAGATAGAATTTGTTTCTCTGGATTCTATCCTACTTATGAATGCCTTTGGGAACCCTGAAACTCAGCACAAATACTGTAGTCAACCAGTGATTTCATCATGATGTGGGAGAGTGAAGTTCTCCCAACACAGTCCTTCATTCTGTGCTTCCACGGGCTCTGTCAGTAGTTAAACAACATGTCAATGCAGAGGGCATTTATATTAACAACCACTTCAGGAAACCTGTGCCTGCTGCATTGCTTTAAAAAGACCTCTTGGTATGATGCCCACTAGGTCCCCTGGTCAATTTCCATCAATCATCTTCCTTCATCTCAGCTACTTCAATAGTCCTATGGCTTTCCTTCAGTTGCAGCATTGGGTGTTTGCCATTGCTTAGACACAAGATAGCAATCAAGAAATACCTGAAATTATTTTAATTCACATTTCAAGTTCTTTAATGATGCTTATTTCCCCCAATATTTTAGAAGGTATTTTAGACTTTTAAACACTAATTTTGCTATTATTACAACCACCCACCTCCAGGTTCTACACTTGGTATTTTAAAGAAGGCCTCAAACAACTAAAAGAAAAAGTTCCCACAAGGCGGTGATGGTACACGCCTTTAATCCCAGCACTCGAGAGGCAGAGGCAGGCAGATCTCTGTGAGTTCAAGGCTAGCCTTGTCTACAAAGCAAGTTCCAGGAAAGGTGCAAAGCTACACAGAGAAACCCTGCCTCGAAAAACCAAAAAAAAAAAAAAAAAAAAAAAGTTCCCGATCAGAAGAAGTCACAGTATCAGAGAAGAACCATATATGAAGCTGGTTATATGAAGCTGGTTAACATATCTACTGATATCATTTCATCAGTGTTTGTTTATTCAGTTTGGTGAAGATGGTAGAAATATAGTCTTTCACCTAGTATATAATTCGGAAGTATAAGGCCTTTATCACTCACCAGGTGTTGCATGGATGGTAGAACGGGAATCCAGCTCAAGGTTCATGAACTCAGGAAGTCAAGACAGAAATTTGCTTGCCTCGATATGTTTTGCAATGTTCTGCAGTCTTGCTTCTTTGCATCTCAACACCTGTAGTCACTGAACCAAATAATACCAAGTTGAGCCATGTGCAAAATCATTTCACTAGGGTTTGTTTTCATTGGGGAAAACCAACTCTTGCAATGCACTGTACAAGCGATTCTATTTCTCTTTTCTTAAAACCTATAGCTTCAGTTAAAGGGAACTAGAGGAGACTAGAAAACTCCTGGAGAGTTATGTCAGGAGCTATTTGAAGTGAGAGAAACACTGGGATACAAGATGTTAGCATGCATCCCATCACATGGTGGGCTTGTTAAAGTTGGAAATACCAAGTTTTTTTAGTAATTCTGTGGTGAGGCCTGAGGATTTGCAGAAATAAAAAGTTCCTAGGGGAGACACTGAGACTCCTGGCATATGGATTATACCAAAACTCACTGTTATAAAGGAAGAAGGTAGTTCAGGGTCAAAGTTACTAGAGTTTGAATCTTACCTTTACTCCTTATATTCATCAGACGTTAGGCAAGCTACTTCTTTATTTGGAGTTGTGGGATATTGTTGCTGCTGGGAGTTTATGTTAAATGTTGAAATAGCCCTGATCAAATGTTATACCTAAGAACAGATACAATAGAGAGTCAAAGAATATTGTATATATATTACAGCTTTGACCTCTACATATCTCCATGGAAATCAAGGAGCAAAAAATGTTATGATTTTTGTTTTACATATATTTTCTCTGATGTTTTACTTAACAGCTTCTGTGGCCTCTCCTCTGTGTAGAAAACATCCACATTGTCCAACACAGGGAAGAACACTCAAACCACTGGCCAGGCCGATGGAGACAGGATGTCCCTGTTGTCTCGACATCTGGCCACTCCAGCACAAGCCTCTAATTTTCTGTGGCTCTTTCTTGGCCTTCCTTCAATGTGGGAGGGTGGTGTGGATAACGAGCCCCATCTGTGAGGCAGCTGGGTTCCGGAGGCCCCCCTTCTCTGCGCCTTTGAAGAGGCCATCCATGTTCTGCCTGGAGGTCTCCCATTGTGGCCAGCACCTCTGTTACATATTAGCAGTTGGGGAGAGCACTGAAATGCTAAAAGGAGGAAGTATATTAACATCCCATTCTAGGACTTGCTGAAACATACCAGTGTCTAGGATATCATTATATCAGAGTGTCTTGGGCACAGGCAGTACTGAGGTCACATCCAAAATGGTGTCCATTTTCCTCACAATACTGCAAAGTTTGTTAGGTGGTAGATGTAAAAATAATAGTTTTAGTGTCAACTTAAATTTAAGTTTTTCTGTACTTCATGGTAATTACAGAAGTTACAGAGCCTACAGAGAAGTTTGAGTAATATTACAGCCCTAAATAACCTCTACTTTTTTATGAACAGAAGGTAATAGTTAAGCTTAACTAGTTTTCATTAAGATTTTAAAACAAACTGACCATTGCAGACTTGTATGTCTCAGCATTAAACCATGAAGTGTACATAGCAATTTCATTTTGTGACTTCTGCTTTGAAATATAAATTTATTTTCAAGGATAAATAAAAGCAACACTTGACATAGTGGGACATGTCACTAAGATATTTAAATACAAGTATACACTGTCCCCTTGTCTACAGACGTTATCATTGATTTACCTAAGAACATTCACCATCCTTCCTTCTCATCTTCCCATTTACCTGTGGAATGACTTTTTCAAAATCCCATGGGACCTGTTTCAAATCCTCCAAGAACCCAATCCTCTGAGTCTATGCTATTCTAACTTGTTGCCAACTAATTGTTCTTAGGTGTCTTGTGTGTGAAAGTGAGGACTTGCACTGTACTTTCCTCCTGTGCTGAATGAGTCAGAAACATAAATGATGCAGGCTTTACAGGCTAATATTAAGCAATGAGCTTCTGCCACTCATTGATTCTGCAAAGTTACTCAAATTACTTAGTTTTGCTGAGTTTACATTTTCTTATGCAAAAGGGGGGTTGAAAAGTAAAATGTATTCCTGCTAAATAACATGCAATACATTCCCTCATTTACCTACATTCTTTCCTTGACTGTAGTGTTTTCTCCAAGTACTAACTTAGATTAATTCTTTCAAAGCTGATTAATATGAGTATGTGTGTGTGTGTGTGTGTGTGTGTGTGTGTGTGTGTGTGTGTGTGTGTGTGTGTGTGTGTGTGTGTAGGTGTGTACTTTAGTTTGCCTGTGGTTATAATAACTTGGTAGTCAGTCTAATAATCTATTCTGAAAGTGGTGACAGTGAGCTTGCAAATGCTTATCAGTGGGCCCTGCAGGGTGGGATAGGAGGTAATAGCTCTGACTTGTCACTTGTGCCAGATTCTATAGTTTAAATTCTCCCTTGAAAGCTGATTTCGAGCTACCTAGAAAACTGATCACACAGTCAGAAGTAAATGTGCACAGCTGGTTCTTCCAATCTAGAGGGGGCAGCCTCCATAGAAGAAGGTGTCATAGTACTAAGGATGGGCCGTGTGAAGACAGTTACAGAGGAATCCAAGAAGGGGAAAAGGACAATGAAAAAGCACAAGTAAACACAGGAAAGGAAAAAAGAGGAAAGAACAATAACAGCAAAAAGGTGAGTTCTTCGGTGTCATTCATTTCAATTACTGCAGTTTGCTGACAAGGAACCTGAAGAAGAGGACAAAGAGCTTCCTCTAGACACTCCTAGAATCCATAGTAGACTTAGATGCAAAGGCAAGGCCCTAAGACATGATTAGAGACCAGAAATTCTAGAGAGGAATTAGAATTAGTGAGTAGAACAGCATAAATAACACAATAGTTTGAAACAAATGAAACATAAACTATATATAGCTAAATCTACAATGTGGTTAAGACCCCACTTTAGACTCAGCTAGCCAAAATGGCTTGAAGATGAACTTTGGGCAGCCTATGCAGTCAGAGAATGGGCAGCATGTCCTGGCAGGCATGCCCACCACCTCATGTCTGCAATTCTGTGGTTGAAGGGGCAGTTATTCAGTACTTAGCTGTCACATGGGACTGGCAGTACTAACCTGCAGCTACAAGCAATTAACATGCACAATCTTGTGAGAATTGCTGAGAAATTTAGCAAAATTACTCTGTGATTTCTCCCTCTAGCATTTGTTTTGCAAAGGGAATAATTTCTGTTGTGCTTCAGGTTTTATTCCTTGTGATGTCAACATGCATTTAGACCAGATGGTCTGACTGCTATAGGAAACTCAGTGTTGCAGATCCTCTCTTTCAAACTGAAAAGCTCAGCATCCCAGGTAATGACACCCTACTCTTGTCTGTCATTAGGGTATGCAATTATTTAAGAGGCTAAAAAAAGAAGGGGGTGATTCTTGGGGGTCCTCAAGAGTCAGACTATCTGGTTGGGCTCCAGCTGCACAGAAGTCAAGACTGTCACACACGAGCTAGATAAGCATTTACCCATCCTGTCATTTCTCTAAAATTTCCTTGTTTGTAAAACCATGATATTGAATTAATTTCATTGTAGTTCAGGGTTTTTGTTGTTTGTTTTTAGACAGGGTTTCCTGTATCCCACCCTAGTATTAAATAACTTTCAACATAGCCAGTGATAATCTTTTTGTGTTTGTTTGTTTGTTTGTTTGTTTGTTTGTTTGTTTGTTTGGAGACAGAGTCAATTATGTAGCCCTGGCTGTACTGGAACTCAATATGTAGAGCAGGTTGGCCTCAACTCACATAGATTCACATGCTTCAGCCTTTCAGTGCTGGGATTAAAGTGTGTACCACCATGCTCTGCACTTCTCTGGAGCCTAAGGTGATCTTGAACTCAGGATTCTCCTGTCTCCACTTTCCAAGTGCTGAGATTGTAAGCTTGACCATTATTCTTAGTTTATATAATGCAGGAATCAAACCTAGGGCTTTCTGGATGGTATGCAAACACTCTATCAACTGAACTCCATCCCTAATCCCTAGAACTGCCCAGATCTATCTCTTTGTTGTAGTTGGTTGGTTTTGGCAGTGCTGGGGATTGAATTCAGGGCCCTCTTGCATACTAGGCTAAGTGCTTTTTCACAGAGTGAACCACCATCCACACTTCAACCTTTTCATGGTTTAAAATAAGAGTTCCAGAGAAACAATCTGAAAATTTGAACCCTGTCTCTTCTAGGTAACAGTGCCACTTCCTTCAGGGAAGGTTTTAATATCTCTAATTTTCAGGATTTTTTTTCTCTCTAAATAATAAAATGGAAAAAACTACTTTAAGAGATTTTTACGTGAAGATAAAATGAGATGGGTAATGTTAAATATTTAGCATTGTGCTTAGTGTGGGCATGTGACACAGGTTGCCTTTAAAATGTATCAGTGATTTTAAAACTAAAAATACAAATTTGTGATTGCTTTACATACACTGGTTCTCAAAAATAAATGACTTTCCTGATGACACACAGTCCAACTCCATATGGTGCTTAATACTTTACAAGAGTTACTTAATGAGAACAGAGCAGCTTGTGTTAATAATTACAAAAATACCTTTTTTCTCATGTCTTTATGACTGAGAATCCCTGACCAAACAGGTAGTGAATGGCTGGAGAGAAAGAACCTTGCAAGTTTCAAGACAAGTCACTTAAACATTATCCAAGTTATAGGATTGCAAGGATACAGGGACAGTTTTATCACTGGTATTTTTGTCTTTCTTAAAGGGGCAGAACATTAGATACTAATGAAGAAAACTCTCAAGTGTCAGTGGATTTCTTGTCTTCAAATGATGGATCAGTCGTATGCTGTGGGCAACTGGACAAAATGCTAACAAACATTTTGAGAAACTATATTGTACTGTGCCTCCCATGGACTGTAATAGTTCTTGAACTGGCTTGAGATATTTATTTATAGGAGTGAAAAAATATTCTGATGAGAATCATTCTCAATGACAATGTTATTTTACTGTTACTTGATCTACTTTGAAGTCTCCTGGGAAATCTATACTACATTTGACTTCTTTCCACATCATCCTGTGAGCTATTAGATGCCTAATTTGCTTCATAAGATATACTAATATGAGAGTTACTTGACTCATGTTAGGAGTAGAATTTCACCACTCTATGGTCAGATCTTTTATGATTAAGACAGAAGAGCAATCCAAACATAGCATCCAATGAACATTCTCTCCAGACACCTGTAATCACTTTTCTTGGGTTTCTAATGGAAGTGCTCTCACTTAGCCCTGACCAAGCAGCTATAATTTATCCTAACACCAATAATGTGCTTTGCTTTGAAAACTGAGACAATGAGAATCAATCTCTCTCTCTCTCTCTCTCTCTCTCTCTCTCTCTCTCTCTCTCTCTCTCTCTCTTTCCTTTTATTTTGCATGCATTTCAATGTCTGTGTCTCCATTTCCCAATTTCTCTATTTTCTTTATCAAGCAAAATACAGAATCAAATTGAGGTAGACCATGCAAACAACATTATGAGAAAACTAAAACCCTAATTTCTAAGGAAGTTGACTTAAGCTTAGTTGTCATACAGCCAGGGATTCTAAGTTCCCAAATTGTTATTAGCCACACAGCTTTGAACTCCTTAATAAACTTATTCAAACCTTTGTGAACTCCTGTATCAAATGAAGATTCTCAGTGTTTTCCTAGGGAACAATTGAAAATTTGAACGAGTTGCACTGCAAACATGAATAACTGCTAGCAAATTCCTGAGGAAGAATACTGTCTTCAGTAGTCTACAGTTGAACTGAAGAGACACAGGACAAGTAAAATGTTAATTAAAGTGGAATTCATTTTAATATAACAACTTCTTGGGGATCTGAACATTTGTCTTTTAATGTGTTAGGCCATTATTTAAGAATTAGCCTTAGCACATGACAGTGGTGGCATAGGACCTTAATCCCAGCACTCCGGAGGCAGAGGCAGGCAGATCTCAGTGAGTTCAAGGCCAGTCTGGTCTACAGAGAGAGTTCTAGACTACATGAAGAAATTCTGTCTTGTAACATCAAACAAACAAACAAACAAACAAACTAGCATTAGCAACAGTAGGCCAAACCTCAACAGCACTCTAATCAGAGAACATGCTTGCATTCAGAAATAGTAAAGAATATGTGTGCATGCATGTGTGCATGTGTGTGTGTGTGTGTGTGTGTGTGTGTGTGTGTGTGTGTGTGTTGTCTATTGTGTATACATCTGTGCCTATAAAGGGGAAAATACTTAGGAAAGTACTTGGGAAAATAATTTTTGATTCCACACTTGCCCCACAACAGAAGTTGCCTAAGAAAATAAATATCACACACACACACACACACACACACACACACACACACACACACACCAAAAGACCCATATACATTTCAATGTACTGAAATCACACAAATCTATGGGCACTCTAGATGAATTGTATAACTATGGACAGACTCTAGCTCTATTAAAAAAATAAGAAACTACATGTCCTTCTCAACTGTTCTACAATATACTGTAGTTGATCAGAAGGAATGTGAGAAGAATGTGCAGAAAATATTATGAATATTTTTCATGGAAAGTTGTATAAACTCCTTCAGTGGGACTCCAGGGGGTATGATAGGCCTGGTACTTATTTAAAAAGTGCTGGTCATTCCCTGGATAGACATTTTATGGTAGTAATACAGATCCCAGACTCCATTTGAAGGTGGCCACCAATGTCACACGTTATCCTTAGCCTGGATTAGTCCTAGTCCAAAAGGAGGATAGGAAAGTCTTTTATCCTGAAGCCAAGTCAGGGTAGTTGGGCCAAAGGGCCATTGACAAAATTAAATATACCTTGAATGATAACTCCATGGACTCCCCAGACAATTACCAGACAAGAGTAAAAGAAAAGAGGAGAAACAAGTGCAACCTCGAACAATGTATTTGCAAAGAAAAGCCATGCAGTCAGCTGTGTGTACACTTTATCTGTAAAGCCCAAGCCTGTGGTGGGAACTAGAAAGTTGTCTAGAGAAGGCCAGTGGAAGAATCACCTGTGAAGTTTCCAAAGAAGCTACATGCTAAATTCTAATGACAGTGTCCACCCCACTCTGAGCATTAAGAATTTGAGGAGAATAAATAGATTAGTGCCATTTTAGAGGTTCCCACTTTCTCCATTCAGCTGCATAATGCAATTATTTAGTAGTTCAGGATTCTTTTAATTCTGTTTGAAGAACTCAAGAGGTTAAAGGCTGGAAATGATAAATGCATTATTAATGTCGCCTCATAGAAACATCCAGGAAAAAAAAGACTAATAGGTTTTTATTCACTTTTACCCCCCTGGTAAATTAACCTACAGGACCTGTAAGAAATGTATAAATTAGACATTATTAGAGAAAGTAATCATGAACCAAAAGCTGTCATTTGAACATTGGATTCATTAGTGAGACTCATGCATATAGCTTCAGTTTGGGGTTTGTTTTTGTCCTAAACCCAGTGTATCTAGGTGAAAGGCATGAACCACGGAAGGGGAACCCCTGGATTGGTACACACAAGGAAAGGCACAGTCTTCAGTGTGGCTTTATACAATCTGTACAAGTCCATGTGACAGCCACAGAAGACAGCATGCACACAAAAGAGGCTCAGGAATCTCACAAACCCAGGTTCAAATATCAGCTCTACCAATTATGAGTTGTGTGGCCCCAGAAAACTGGTGCTGCATATCAACCAGATGCAATTACTCAGTATTTTCATGTGACATAACAAAGATCATGAATGCAACATTAAGCATGGGCTCTGACACTGTAATACATTTAATGTCTTAAACCTGATAAATGTTATTATTAGAATTGGTGTCAAAATGACATTTGAAAATTCTATAGCTTCTGTAACTCAACAGCAACAGCAAAAGCTGTAACAGGTTTTTAAAATGAACAATCTATATATACTTCTATGAAGAAAATGACCAAATGATTTATAAACATATGAAAAATGATCAACCTCTTTTGCCACTAGGAAGATACAAGTCAAAATCCCAATGCTAGCACTCTCACATCCTCCAGGACAGCAATAAGATGCAGTGAAATCTGAAAATTTGCATACTGTTGTTGAGAACACAAAATAGTGCACTTGGGGAAGCAACTTGGCAGAGCTTTTTATAAGAAGTGTCCAGAAGAGATAAGAAACCATCATAAAATTTAAATATTGAAAGACATATTATATACAAAGAGGAAGGTAGATTAATAGTAATTTAGTCCTAGGAATGGAAAAACAGAAGGAGAAGGAGCGATTGTGATAAAGCATTTATTGAAATTAGTGCTTTTAGTTTCAATTATGTGAATAAGCTATAAACTACTGAAACATGTACTTCAACAAAATGAACTGCATAATGTAAATCACAATAGAGTAAATAGTTCATATAAACAAATAAAACCAGCAGAGCTTTATTGAACTATGACACAGTTTCTAGTGGTTTAACATATGTGTAATTGGAGTAGCGGGAGTAGAAAGATAATGAGACAGAAAAACATCAAAGAAAAAATGGTAGATCTTTCTCCAATTTGGTAAAAATTAAATTAAACATACAAAATTTCAGTGAATCTAAGCAGCTTAGGTACAAAGAGAACAATATCTAGGGGCACTGTATGATGAAACCCAAAAGATGAGGAGGGATGTCTTAAAATATCCAGTGCAGAAAGACTGAGTACATGAAGGAGAGCTATGTGTTAGTGAGTGTTCATCAGAAAGAAAAGAAACCAGGAAACAATGGATCAGGCTCTTTTAAATGGGAGGAAAGAAACTGTCACCATAGATTACTGTATCCAAAGTGTGTTTCAGAAATGAGGACTCAAATAAACAGAAGGTGAAAATTCTTGTCCTAAGTTGACCTGACCTGCTTCATACTGATCAAGAAAGTACAAGAGGATGAACAAAAATACTAGCAATAGAGCTTAAGAGTTTTTTTTTTTGACAACACTGAAAATGGTAAATAGGTGGATGAATACACAGACAAGTGGTAATAGCATTTTGAAGGATGTGTAACATAGGTATGCACAAATGTTGAACAACAGTAGCACAAACTACAAGGTGTGAAATAAATTTCATTGTCAGGAATTTTCTGTATTTCATATAAAGTAATAAACTATTAATTATTCATAAAGTTGGGGGGAAAAGATGTCTATTGTTTTTCAAGCAACCACAGAGAAACAAAGGAACATAGTTTAAATTCAATAGAGCAATTAAGAGCAATATAAAAAAATGTAAAGCCAGATATGGTGGTACACACTTGGAATCCCATCCCTCGGAGGCTGAGACAGGAAGAAATTCAAAGCCACCATGAGAGAGTGATACACTATGCACAAAATGTGTCCTGAGATTTAAATAACAATAAAGAGTTGATTAGTCCCTGGCAGACGCAAATGGAGAAACAGAGTACAAAACAGAAACTATGACAAAAATATTCTCCTCTATAAATGATTATTGTAAATACAAATGAATTAATAATGTCAATTAAAAGGCAAAGATTGCTGGAGTAGATGTGTTACTAAACCAACTTTATATTGTTTCAGGAGATAGCCTTTAAATATAATGACTAAGCTCAAAATAAAAGGGTGTGTAAAAGGTGTAAGAAAGAACAGTGATTATAAGAGTAATATATAAGCTATGTTAAAACAAAGTAGATGTCAAGACAATGAATATAAGATGATCATAGCTGGAGATGTGTGAATATACCTTGTTGCTGTATTTCTCTTATTACCACATCAAAATTCTTCTATAATTTAAGATATTGAATGTCTATCAAAAACTTGCCTCATAGGCTAATGAGATGGATGACTCCACAGAAAAAGTGTTTGACACACAGGCACAAGGGCCAGAATGCAGATCCTAGTACACATGTAATTCTGGGCAGGCAGGGCAGTCTGTCTGTAATCTTTGTACTCAGAAAGAAGAAACAACAAATCCACAGAGCAATCTAGGTAGTTAGACTAGGTAAATTGTTAGGATCTGAGTTCAAAAGAGACCCTGCCTCAACATACAAGGTGGAGAGTGATTGGGGAAGATTTCTGAGATCTGGCTTACACACACACACACACACACACACACACACACACACACACACACACACGCCACACAAACACACACATACACAAACAAACACATGACTTGTATCCACATGAAAAAATGGGTTATCTATTCCTACTGGAAAGTGCACTGTTTGAGAGTGCTCATGGTATAAGACTTATACCTGAGAGTCAGCTACATAAGGGATTTCCTTCAGAAAATTTTAGGTGGGTGTCCAAACGAAGCATTTCACAAGATTTAAAGTTGCATCTGAGCATGACTCGATAATTTGATATACTCCTTAATTATTTCCTATGTAAGCACTCTTTGAAGACTGTGTAATAGATACTGAGATGGATCCTGTGGATACAGACATGTTTGGATACCATTACCTTCAGATAGCACCCAAACTGCACAATAAAGCTATATTAAAGCATGGCATGTTTTGCACTGAAGTTGCAGGCCCAGGGAGGAGGTTTTCTTGGGCTACTGACAAAATGAAAGTTTCCCTGAATTGGTGTAGATAATAATCCTGATTTTGAAGTGGAAATGTTTGCATCCATACTTAATTGTGTTTTGAGTTTTAGTAAGCATCCTGATTTGGGATTCTTACAAGATGATTATCAATTGCTACCGCCAATCAACTTCATATAGAGTAAAACCACTCACATTTCGATTCATATTTTATTCTATCTCTACTTCTCCCTCCTTTATTCTAATCATAATGCTTTGAGATTACCAAGCTTGAGTCCACTGTCACTGTTCAACTTTGATAATGTCCACATCTCCATGTAAATGGGCTGTAACTGTAAGTGCTTACAAATCTTTGCTCTAGTGTTTTCTTCAGCTTTTGTGGTTTATTAAGTAAGCCAGAATTACTGGAGAATTAACCACTCAAGTAAACATTCTTCAGTCCATGGCTTATAGGATTTAATGGAAAAATCCAAGTCTACTTGCTCCTTAGGTTGACAACACAGAAAACCATTCTCCATGTATCTAGAATTATCCTAAATGAATGATCCCTCAGTTCCTTCAGTAGTAAATGGTGGAATAATAATCAATAAGCTGGAGGACAATTGGTTCTTTATTGCCTTTCTTGTTCTCTGATTGGCTTTCTTTCTTGACCACTATCCTCTGACCTCTACATATATGCTGTGGCATATATACCTTCCCCACAAACACATGTATTCATGCACATACAAGCACACGATAAATAGGCAAGTGAATGAATAAATAAATAAATGTGCAAGAATTTTTAAAAAAGTTGAATCTCTCACAAATGATGCAGATTGCAAGATCAGGCTGCTAGCATTGTTACAAGAGTGCCCTGAAGCTAGTAACCACAAAGCAAGAAAGCCAAGGGCTAGCCCTTTCAAGCAACTCACACAAGGATCAGTGGAGAATTCCAGACTACCAAAAGCTTTAACCAGTATAATCTACTAAGGCAACTTCTTGTAGCTGTGGAGAAGTATTAGGGATAAGTCAGACCTAGAATGCAAAGGTGTCTTAGATGAATCTGTGAATAGTGGTGTTAACCAACCTGCTCTGGATATCTTGGATTCATAAGATCTTGTAGAGGTGGGGCTACATGGCCACAAACATGGACCAAACATTGTCATTTTGAGACAGTAATCATATCTTTCCACTGAAAAAATGTAACTTTAATAATTCACATTCAGAGACACTAATACTTGTTCCTCACTTTAAAATTATATTAAAGGGCTTATCTCTTTGTGTCAAAAAATTTAGATTAGAGCTTAACTCTTCCTCTTACTATCTCATGCTAAGATCTGTATCTTAATAATCTTACGCAAATCAATGGCTGTTACATTTATTTCTAAAGTCTTTTATATTTCAACTGTAAATGATTGTCACCCAGTATCATCAATTTTTGACCCAAACTGGGACTTATTTACTCCCATTCACAGGGAGTTAAAGAGCTTCATACAGTATCACATATAGCTAGATTCAACCATTCACCACTGCCTGTTACTCACATTTTGGTTCTGAAAGCCCCTTTGTCAATTCTGGTTCTAGCTGGACTATGGTCAGTAGCCAGGATGTTTCCCAGAATATCTAGATTTAACTACTCTCTAAGAGGCTAGCACCTGCAGAGTATCTGTTCTCTAATAATTTCCGTGAAACTTTGAACTATAGGCAAAAGCTTGAGTAAAATGTTGACTCGGGAAAGATGCTTTTTTTGCACCATACTTGGGTCACACATGTGCTCCTAAAATCCACTGTAATAGTGTGTTAGCCACAAAAATCAGATGAACTAAGAATGAAGGAAAAGGGGTATCCCTTTTCCTGAAGAGAAGAGAACAGAGTAAGGAAATCAGAAGGCAGGTTCTGAAAACAGGTGACCTCTGAAGGCTAGTGTAAGATGAGATAGCCCTTCAGGTTTTGAGAATAGGCAGAGGCTATGCATTCAATAGGCCACCTCTATCTACATTGTCAGTTGTACAGAAGAGAGCTTAATTTTCTTACTTGTAATACATATAAGGAAAAGCAGACTTCAGAGGACTTTGGAGAAGATTTTTTTTAAGATTATTTATTTAGAAAAGAATATCAGATCGCATTAAAGATGGTTGTAAACCACCATGTGGGTTCTGGGAATTGAACTCAGGACCTCTGGAAGAGCAGCCAGTGCTCTTAACCTTCATGGCTTGTTTTCTTCTTTCTAGCTCTTTCTAATTCTCCAGCCTCCACTCTCCATCAGCAGATTTTTTGCTAATGTACTTTTTGTATGTCCATATGAATAAATAAATAAGTATAATCTCAAAGTGTAGGGTCACTATTGTTTACAATGGGTCTACTTACTCAGGAGTTTTTCAGCTCTGCTAGGAGTCATTTTAGAAGTTGCTCTTCTTGCCATTGTCTCCATGGTGAAGCTGGGCTGCTTGGGGAAGTAATACTGAGCCCAGGTTATAGTATCTATGATTGGGCCTTGTTTTGTATGAATTTATATTTTCTTCATAACCCCAAATAGAGGTACAGGGGAAGGCTAGAGGAATGGGTGAATGCACAGCTTCTCAGTGCAAGTAGTAAAGAACACAAGGTCTTTGTTCTTCTCCAGCCCCTATGAACACTCACTCCACATTGCCTCTTTGGATTCAATTGACCATCAGCATTACAGTGAGAAAAGATGGACAATTATATTCTGACTTTTTCTTTAAAAAAAAGTGCTACATCAAGTAGTCATTTAATTTTCAATACTTGAAGGAAATACAATCATCTCAGAGAACTCAAGCAATCATCTACAGCAAACAAGAAAGGATGGTATGAATTGTGGGTTTTGAGAATACATTTGCTATCTTCTTGTACTGAGAGGAGATTAATTTTACTCTGGCACAACAAGTTCCATTGATGAAATCATTTCACCTTATGCCTAATGGGACACAGTGGAACAGAGGGAAAAAATACATAGGATGGAAAATTTCCTCACTGCTATCTCCTTACTCTGAATGCAATGCCATATTATTCTGACCACATATTACTGCACTGTACAAACTTCCTTAGAGCATCACAAATACTGTAAAGTGATTATGAATAGAAAGCTGACAAAATAAGCATATGTACATCTCATTGTAACAGTAAAACCTAATGAAATTGTAGCTTTTATGGGGTAAACTATATTTCCCTCAAAATTAATAGATTGAAATCCTACTCCTCACTACCTTAGATATGGCTACATTTGGAGGTAGAGTCTTTTAAGAAATAATCATACTAAAATAAAATCACTGTGTGTGTACCATCATTTGATTAGACATCTCTACAGAAAGAGTGTTAATGGTAGTATAAACATATACAAGAAATAAACATTTAAGGACATAATATGAAGGTGGCCAAGTGAAAAGGAAATACAGAAGCCTCAGAAGAAATCAGACATGCCAATACTTCATTCTTAGATTTCTGGCTTTCAGAAATTTGAACATATTTTTAGTTAAGGCCCCAACTCTGCTAGAGCTGAAGGACTAATCTAACATAGTAACTACTGATTACTTACCTTACAGGTTTTAGTCATGTTAACAAATCATTTTAATACAATGCAGGATTAGCAAAGGCTTATAATATATATGCTTATATGTACAAACTGGATTTGAGAAAGATTAAGCAACTCATTCTAGGTCATAGTGATAGTAAGTGTCCAAATTATTATTATTATTATTATTATTATTATCTTCACCAGTATCATTTTGTTTTTAATTTTTTGTTTTGTTTTTTAAGTGAGGGTTTCTCTGTGTAGGCTTCTCTATCCTGGAACGTTTTCTGTAGACAAGGCTGGCCTCTTACTTAGATATTCGCCTTACTCTGACTCCTGAGTGCTGAGATTAAAGGTGTGCACCACTGCTGCTCCAAATTAAGTTCTCTTAGTGCCTGTTTGAAATCTCCCTTGAAAAACTAGTCATAATAGACCCAACTCAAGGTCTATGCACCAAGCCTGGTTTGTCATCCACCCCTCACTTAAGCTTCCTCACTGTTTGAGAACCGTTTACATAAGATCACCTCTCAAGTTTCAAAAGACAGCTCTGCCTATCCCTTACTTTTAAACCACTGTAGGATCTTGATTATTTGACTTTGTCCTTTCACAGATGAACAGACACCAATGGTAAATTATTAATTTTGTGGAGGTAGAATTGATAGGCTGAGAAACGGACTAGATAATTTTCAAAGTAATTACTAGGAGAATCGAAGATTAGGCCAAGATTTTAATTCATGGCATAAAAAAGAGGATGAGAAAATCTAGTGAGATCATCTCTAAAGGGAGGCATTGGTTGGCATCTTTCCTCCTCTATTCCTATGCAGGGCTACTCTGTGTCCTCCAAGTTCACTAGCCAGATCTTCAGTTTTGCCTGGGTTAGTGTCATGTGTCTTTGGGCTCTCCTAACCTGCTCTAAAAAGCTTATCCTTCTAGACCAGTGGTTCTCAATTTGTGAGTTGTGACCCCATTGACAAAATTCTATCACCAAAATTGTTTACATTATAATTCATAACAGTACCAAAATTACATTTAGGAAGTAACAACAAAATAATGTAATGGTTGGAGGTCAGCACAACATGAGGAACTGTATTAAAGGGTCATAGCATTAGGAAGGATGAGAGCCACTGATCTAGACCAAATAATCAGCCTAATTCCCTTTAAACCTCTTCATAGACTGTCTGCAGACTCCAGGATAAATGTCAAGCATATGAGCTCCATGATCTTATTGACTCCTCACTCTAGCTTTTGTTCATGTCCTGGCAGATTATGGGCAAAGAACTTTGCTAATTTCCCAATCTGCTACCTCAACCATAACTTTAGGTACAAATCTACTGGTTGTTCTCTTTCTGCCTCACTATTCTTGTATAATAAGATTGTGATACCCAGAATTCATGTCTTTCACCTACGTGTGTGGTCTAGGTAGAACTCCTAGAGGCTGTGCTGCCTCAACACTAGAGGATATTTTTTAACATCCATATTGCATTTATCTATCTATCTATCACTAATTTGTGTGCTATGGATCTTTTGGTGTGTGTGTATTTGTGTGTGTTTGTGTGGTATATCTGAAGGTCAGAAGACAACCTGAAGGTGTATAAATTCTCCTTTCACTATGTACAATGCAGGGATCAAATTCAGGCCATTAACCTTGGCAGTAAGCACTTTGACCCACTGTGTCATCTCACAGCCCTTCAACCACTGATTTTAAGACAAACCAGCTCTCCAGCTCTTCCTATCTTGAGTTCCTCACATGTAAATTTTCACAGCTAGGGATACAGATCTCCTGTGAAGTTCTCATATATCATATAGAAATTGGAAAATCCCTTGGACTTGTTGGGAAGAAACAAGATTCCCAGTCTTAAGAAGGGAACTTAGTCATGCCATGGACAATGTGGGATAAACACAGAGGCTGAAGATGGGATGTGTACATGCATTGCCTTAGAAACCAGTGATTACATACACTTGGGGTTTTTCCCACCCTCTGTGTTTTCTCCACACTTCAAGGGAGGCCAAAAATAAGAGTTGAATTTTCTCCAGGAACAACAGGATATAAGGACAGAAACCAGACTTCAGACACACCTCTTCCCATCTCTGAGCCTGTGTCCAGGAAGTTAAAACAGTGGGAGCCACATCCCTTCCCTTTCTGTAAGCATGACTGTTCTCTGAAAGCTTTCAAAATGGGGATGGTTCAAAAAAGACCTTTCTGAAAATTAGTATCAAATTCTAAAAGCTGTAAATTAATTTTAAATACAGCTAGAAAACTCATTTGATTTTATATAACTATTCAAATTTGGATGTTGAGACTCAGAAACATTAGCTAGTACTATCAAGGCCACACAGACAGGAGGAAACATTTAATTCCTGGTCATCTTTCTCCAATGTTTGAATCATTATTATGATATTTCTCTCTAATATTGGACCATGTTTGAAAGTCTGGTTGACATCTCTTACCTTAGAGTACAGATAAGTCTCACTTGTGATTTTCATGGGTTTTTCTCTTTGTGGGCAGGCATCGTTCCCTCAGTAAAAAGGACTCACATGGGGGGGGGGTAGAAATTATCTTTGGCACAATCAAAGACATCCCTCTATCATTATTTGTTTCCCACCCAAAGATTAGGGCTCAACATGAATCATTTTCCACTTTGGAAAAGAGATATTTTCCTTTGATGGTGGGTATTTGTGACATTAATAATTAAGGACTAAGTAACAGAAAAACTACTAGAAAACCATCATTTGAGTGGTCATATATACACTTTATGTTCCTATGTCTTCTCTTTGGGTGTTAGTTCAAAGGAAAATGTGATAATGTGATCCTTAAGGATCTTTCTAGCACACAACTTTATTCTATGATCTGTGTAGGAGCCTCACAATGAGTCAAAAAAAGCAGCTCAGGGAGTAGACTATGGAACTATATGCTAGAATCTGCCCTTCACCTTCATTATCCAAGCCTGGTGCCAGACAGACACAGTTCCCATTTCAGATGTAAGAGAAAGAAATACCAGCCTCTTACACTCTTGTCCATCAAGCTTACCACAGTCACAAGCATTATACTTACAAACACAACAGTGTACATCTGAGTTGATATCCTATAGAAAAATAAAGCAGTATTTCTTCATTTAACTATTGGACACCATTAATTATTAAATATTAGATATAAAATTTCACCTTTTCTGGGGCTGTGGAGACATTTCAGTGGGTAGTCTTTGCCTTGTAAGTTTGAGAACCAGATTTGGGGTCCCCACCACCTATGTAAAAAGCCAGGTATGGAAGCACAAGTCTGTGACCCCAATACTAGATGGTAGAGACAGGCAGTCCTTGGGACTTCCTGGATAGACAATTAATTAGCTCCAGGCTCAGTAGGAGATCCTGTCTAATAATGAAGACAGAGAGTAATAGCGGATGATATCGCATGTCTACCTCTATTTTCCACACATGTATGTATTCACAGATCCATGAACCTGCAGACATACATACACTCACATACATATACCACATGTACAACATTTTTGCCTTTTCTCATGAAATAAAAATTTACTTCTCTGAATAAGTATTGATATCCAGCAAGTTCCAGGGTCCCCCTGTGTCTGTAGAGCTAAGACACCATCACAGCTAGATTTTTATGTGAGTACTGGGATTAGATGCAAATATTCATGCTTATGCAACAACTACTATACCAACTCAGCCATCTTCCCAGACCCTTCAAGAACTGCTTTTGAAATTTCTCTGTCTTCTAAAATGACCTTAAGCAACTTTGGAGTTAAATGAACCTCTCTCATCATTGGAGGGACTATTTTTGTAGCTAATGCATTGTCTATTAAAACTTCACATGTTGCTTTTGCGAAATTTCCAGGTCATCATGTTTTCTGATTTGTGATTTTGTTTTTCACATCTACATCTCCCATCTGTAACTATGCAAAAGAAAGACTGATCAGGCCAGTCCTTCAATGGCTGAAGTCAGGTCACATAGGCTGACACCTAAAGCTGCTAGAGAGAGTGAAGTTCAGGCCTTCAAACAACTGGCTGAATTACCTCCGAGAGGATAGGGATAGAAGTCAGGAGAAGAGATCCTGGAAAGCCCCAAGTGACACCATGGATCCAACTCTTGTAGGCCTAATATAAATGATGACTACTTCCTTCCAATACACTCAAGGAGAAGAGAAAGGAAGAAATATTTAACTTAGAATTAATTATTCATAATTACATTATATGGCCACTCCTAGTTCAAAGGTAATAAGGTAAATAGGTACACAATATAGAAAGTCAATAATGGAGAGGAAAATTTGAGGGAGTTTTAAAAGAACCAACCTAAATCTTCTGCTCTTCTCATTAACAGATGCCTTGATAAGATGATGGAATGCTGAGAGATATCACCATGTGTAAACAAGATGGAGAAGAAGAAAAACCAAGAAATGGGGAGGCAAACGGATGGTGGGAAGGTATATGTCTGCCAATGACATAATTGTGTTGACAACTTCCAAAGAGGAATGCATGCTGCAGATGATCCATCACTGGAAATGGATTCCTAATACAGTCAGTGACATTAAGAAAGGTCAGGAAAAATTGACATGTTTTTTTCCATGTTGCACTGAATATAATAGGTTCTCACCTCCTGGAACAGACAGGAAGTGACTGACACCCAAGCAAGAAGGGGATATGCAGATAGTGTATATAGTGGCTCTCTTCTGTGGACATGGAGCTGGCTTGCAGGATTTACCTAGTCCAGTATGTGTGTGTGAACCAAGAACTGTCTGAGAGTCTCTGTCTTACTCTGCTACCTTCTAAAGTTCAAGTAAGAGCCCATATGCCTGGGAAAGCAGGTAACACATCTTTCTCAGGTAAAAATAAGATTCTACTAGTGAAATGACTCAATTATTATTGGCTTTACATCTTAGTATTACATGATTGGAATGGATGAATTTTCTATATCTGTCCAACCTAGAGTCATCTCAAAGTCAACATCATGTCTTTGGATGGTCATTTTTTCCCTCAGATGGTCATTTTCCCCTATGTATAAATGTGTATACACTCAAACTCTCTCTAGGCAATATACACTATACTCAGACCATCTCTAGGCAATATCTACTATAAGGAGGCTTTCCTTCTGTTATTAAGCATGAATTGCGTAGGACCTATAATGGAAGACAATTTAATTGAGGCTGTGGACCTCTTGTTCCGAAGTCATAGATTAAACCAATGTGTGTGTGTGTGTGTGTGTGTGTGTGTGTGAGAGAGAGAGAGAGAGAGAGAGAGAGAGAGAGAGAGAGGGATAGAGGGAGGGAGAGAGAGAATGAATTAGAGGTCTGTTTTAGTTCATTTACTTATTCAGTTGTCCTTTTATTTATTCAATGAATGAGTTGTATAAAACTTACTATGGAAATAATTAGGTGGGGTCCTTCCCTTATAAACTCATGGGAATACTTGATGGTGCTATGTAATAAGCACTCAAATGTGTGAAAACCATATTCATACACTCTGCTAGGTTAAGGGGGAAGTTGCTAATGTAAGGTTTCTAAACTTATAAGAATAAAAATGTATACATATTCTGAGTTTGTTAAGGTATATAGGAAATCAAATAGAACTTTGTTTTTGTCCAAAACAGTGAAATTTATCCTTGTTTTAGTGTTGACACAGTGGCTGCACCTGAATCCACTGCTGTTTCAGCTACTGACTGAGTCTCCACAATCACTGTCCTGCTGCTTGGGCTGAGGCCTGGTGGGGCAGGACTTTTGTGTCCCGCTCAAATTGCTTCTGCTGCTGCAGCCACATGTAGTTTTTAACTAAGTTGGTATTCTTCTATTTTACCAATAAAGTCTTGGGTGTCATAACCTAGGATAAAAATGTGCTAGCTCAGAGAGGCCAAGAAACAACCAGCTTGTCTTTCTCCTTAGCCAGTGACCTGGCAAAAAGGCATCCCTTCCAATGTCCCAAAAGAGACAGCCACAATGTCCATCCTTCCTGCTTCCTGTGGGTTTCTCTATCCATTTTCCAGACTCCTTTTAACTCTTTATGACTACTTCCCATGTTCTGTTTAATTAATGAAAACTTGGGGTTCACAGTGTGATCAACTATCCTGCCACAGGCTGTTATTCAGATGAAGGTTGGTCCATGTTGGAATCAATCTTTTCCAAGAAAACTTCAGTTCTGGTTCAATTCCTTTGTTTGCTTACACATTTTATGTACAGCATAGGCAAGCCATGCAATTTTTTTCATGTATCATAGAGGACAGCTAAGATGAGAGAAGGTCTAATACCTCATCCAAAGTTGGCTGTCTCAGAGTTCTCCTTCCTCCTCCTCCTCTCTCTCTCTGTCTCTCTGTCTCTGTCTTTGTCTCTGTCTCTCTGTCTCTGTCTCTCTCTTTCCCTCTCTCTGACATTTAAGGTAGGAATCATGAGCTGGTCCTGTCTGACTTATATGATGTCACACATAATTGTTTTAATATAGGTTACTTTAGTTTCATGATGTTATTAATTTAAGAGCTCATCCCCTTGAATTCCCAAATAAGCTTCAAAGCTCATTACAGTCTTCATTTACAAAACTAAAGGACAAAGTAGTTAACTATTTTATAAATACACCAAGCTACAAAGTGGCAGAAGTGGTACATGAACCCAAGATTGTCCAAAAACCATAATGAAGACTTGAACCTCATAGTCATCTAGTCTTCTCTAATTGATAACTAATTTGTTGTCAACATCAGGGTCTTGAAAATGAAATAGAATTCTTATATCCCAGCTCACTGGAGGCCAATATCTGTCCATGGAGTCCTGGTGAGGGGAGAAGGAAGCTGGTGCTCTGCATTCCATCCCTCCTCCTGGAGTGATGAGAATGTCCTACTGCCAACTGCAACAGCATGGAGAAAAAAGCAGAGATAACTAATCTAAGAACAACGCCTATCCCACTAGAGACTCTAGCAGTGTTGCCATAACAAAAGTGGGAGCTGTGATAAGTAGCTGGGAAAATTTCTCTTGAAGGATATACCCAACTCAAACAGTAGACATAGACCAGGTCTGCCTTGGAAATGTAACAGTGAAGAAAGGCAGATATAGATCCCAGGGAGCAAACTGCATGTCCTCTTGCAAGGGACTCTGAAATCTAATAAAGCTTAGTCCTTGGGATGCTAGCTACTCAGCTGTAGGAATGGCTAGGGTTCTTTCGGATATGCCACCCACTAAATGACACCTTTAATTCTGCCTCTCTGAAATCTTCTTGATATTTTATAGACTCAGAGAACCACACTTACAGATCTTAGAAAACTCAGTATTATTTCTCAGCACTAGGTGAATGAAGGTGTTTCCTTTCACTTTCTACATCATTTTCTCCTCCTTTTCTTCCTCCTCCTCCTCTGCCTTCTTCTCCTTCTCCTCCTCCTCCTTCTTTTTTTTCTTCAACTCAAGACTGTCTATTCACTCCTAAGACTGATTAAATATGGCATTTTACCTAGGAAGACTTCCATAGTTCATAATCAGTACCACCCCAGGCATTCAGCTGAACATCTTTAGTTCCTTTCCTGGGGGCAATTACTTCACCTTGGGAATATGTCTATTCACTTACCCTCCATAAATATATTAAAATTGTTTTTGTTTCCCTCAGAGGATTGCTCTCTTTTTGAGAGCAGGGGACTCTGCTTTAGTGCTCTTTATATTAACAAGGTCTAGTAGTGACATAAACCTTATACTGTTGATTCTCAATAAATGCTTATACAAGCATAAAATAAACAAACAAATAGACCCAAATTAATTCTGAAAGAAATCCTGACTCAATAGACATATTCATCCTTTATTCTTCTTTCATGGGATTAGACATAGAAAAAAAGAGTTTCTAACCAGGAAGATATCCTGGGAGGAACATGAAGGTTTTACAGCTCACCTTCATTTTATACTCTGAAACCCTGAGGTTTTGAGAAGTGAGGTGATTTGCTAGTCATCCTTGATCTCAGACCTATAAGACCTTTAAATGGGCTTCAGGTTCAGCTCCTTTCTATTTATCAAGGAAATAATGTTTTCACCATTTTATAAATAAATCAAGGATTTTCCCCCTAGGTGTTTGCTGAACATTTTTTATTTGTCAATGTCTTAGTTAGGGTTACTACTGCTATGATGAAACACCATGACCAAAAGAAGGTTGGGGAAGGAAGGCTTTATTTGGCTTACACTTCCACATCACTGCTCATCATTGAAGGAAGTCAGGACAGGAATTCAAACAAGGCAAGAACTTGGGGGCAGGAGCTGATGCAAAGGGTATGGAGAAGTGCTGTTTCCAGGCTTGCTCATCATGGCTCGTTCAGTCTGCTTTCTTATAGAACCCAGGACCACCAGCCCAGTGATGGAACCACCTGCAATGGTTTGAGCCCTCCTCCATCAATCACTAATTAAGAAAATGCTCTATTGGCTTGTCTACAGCCAGATCTTACAGAGACACTTTCTTAATCGAGGCTCCCTCCCCTCAAATCACTTTAGTTTGTGTCAAGTTGACAGAAAATTATCCAGCATGGTCAGGCTCTGTGCTTTGTCTGTGTAATATAAGACAGCTAGCTCCCGAATGGTCACAGGCTGGGCTGGAGGAAACAGGGATGGGTAAATCGAAGAGCAGAGCACGTGCCAAAGGGCCACTGCACATGTAGCTCAGGCTGGAGTTCAGAGGAGACTTAGATTAATGTGGTCGTGACTAGATTTAGCAATGGCTGCCTTTTTTGTTATCCAGTTTGTATACCCATTTGTTTCTAATCTGCTCACTACTAGACTTGTGGTGTTTGATATAATTTGCATTTTGGAAATACCTGGTTTATACTAAAGATATGTTTCCTCATTCCCACCTGACAGATGAGAAGACTGAGGCCCTAACACAAGACTAATAAATAGCAATGAAATACTCAATTTCAAAGGGATTATGTCCTGTATTCTTTATTCCCCATATAGTCTTCCATGACCTGTTTCTATTCTGTCTCAGAGACCCATGACCATTTCTAATCTGTATCAGAGCTGTTGGTGTTGAAATACACCATCTGCCAAGATCTCTGTGAAATCTGTTTTTCCAGGAGTTGCAGAATATATATGTGGAGACATTGATAACAAACTTCAGAAAGAGCTTTGGGGACAACCAAGAAGAGCTTAAATTACAGAAATGGAGAGAAGGAGAGAGAGAGAGAGAGAGAGAGAGAGAGAGAGAGAGAGAGAGAGAGAGAGAGAGAGAGAGAGAGAAAGAGAGGAGAATCAGAAATATCAAGAAATTAAAGGTAAGCATGCCATAAGAGATGCCCCAAAACATTATGGGAAACAGCAGGAAGTAGCTCATTTTTCCTAATGAAGTCATGAAAGTGAATTCTATCATGATGTTCATTTATCAGTAGTTAAGTTCTAGATGTTTAATTCAGAATAATGATTAAGTCCCTGAGATGAGTGTGGAGCCACAAAGTACAAACTTGGATCTGGGGGAGGGGGGAGAGTTTTAAAAAGACTAAGATATTGTCAACTTCTATATTTTCAAAGCTTTCTACCCTCACCATGGACAGTTTCATAGAGCTGAGTGAATTTGCCACCTAGTACCTTGGTGGTGGGTAGTGTTCTCAAGCCCAACTGGCAATTGAAACTTCTGGGGGCTTTGAAAAATGCTATTGTCCAAGCCCAATTTAGACCAATTCAGCTTGAGCCATGGGTGAGGGGGTCAAAGTTAGCAGTTCTATATATTATGTATACTGTGATGTATATACAACTGTTACTTTGTAGTCAGAATAGACAGCCACTATTATGTGGATTAGCATCCAACATCAGCACTGAAACAATAGAGAGACTTAAGGCAAAACAAACCCCTAAAAGTAGTAAGGAGGCAGTGGCTGTTATTTGCCTGCTTCCCATTTTTGGATACTCTGTGTCAATCTTCCTCAATGTCCATCCTTTAATTAATTGCTCTTTCTTATCTTACATTTTCTTCTCTCTAGAGAGGGCATCAAGTCAAGCACCTTTTGCCATCTGTCCTCGCATCTGCTTCCTTCCTGTACAACTCTTGCCTCAGTCTATAATTTTACAAGCACTTGTATTTGTGTGTATCTTAAATTCATATTGCCTACTACACTTAGAAACTGCCAGGAGCAGGGACCAAGAAAATTGTTATTTGCTTTTACCTTAAGCCATCACTCAGAGAATGGCTCTTAGGGAGCATTCAATATGCAATTATTGAAATATATAGCAGAAGGATGAATGTACTAATTAGTGAATAAAGGAATAGAGGTAGGGATTCATTCACCTTCTTGGCCACAAAACAAAGCCAAATCAAAACTTATGTGCTGTTCTTTTTCTGGACTTCAGACATTTGATTATCCTATTTTGTTCTGTGTGAATACTGAATGGCCTTCCCCATAAGCCTACATGTTTCAAGCCCTTTTACCTTTCAAAGCCTTATTTCTGGATCTTACTAAATATCACATCTCTTATACCTGGAGTCCTAATTTTAATTCACTTTCAATTTCCAGAGAGTAGATGGAAGAAACTTGAGGTTGGGATCAGTCTAATTCATATCCATCTGTTCCCCCAGTATGCCTAACATAGAGCTTCTGGCTGAACAAGTATCTTATAATTATTGTTTGAATTCTTATGTTAACAAATGAGTAGAAATCACAGATGAGTGGACAATAGATTTCTATATTCATTTATCAAATACAAAGGGAAAGTCACACAGATTTCTCAGCTCATATGTATTCTAAGGATTTAGTGCAGGAAAAATAAATACTGATCAGTCTGTTTTTCTTTTTTACTTTAAAGACCACACTCTAATATCCTCTTCTCACTGTGAGAGAAAATGAAGATAAGAGAGTTCTCTGGATATGTTTGGATAATTATATTTTCCACATTGCTTAGCATTTAGGATTGACAACTACTAATTATCTAAGGCACCATGTGTCTTTAAAAATAATTCACAACACAAAGGAAATAATTGAATATAATTGCAAAACCAGTTGATATGGTCACAACACATTTTTGTGTTTATGGACCTCAGTTTCTCCATCCATCAAATAGAGGAGGTAGAATAGATTAGCCTTTCTCAAGATTTGCTCCCTTGAGAATACATCATAGTTCATCCAGGGCTCTTTCACTGATGCTAAACATTTGAAGAATACTTACAAAAGGAGTCAAAACTCCTTTACAGAAAAAAAGGTAGATATTTTCAGTGACCATGCAAATGTGTGCATGATTTCTGTGCCTGGTGAGTTGAGGTATTTTGACAGAGTGTAGTACGTAGATTTGAGAAGGTCAGAGGTAGAGTCAGAAGTAACTTATGAAGTGGAAAAACTTCTTTGACTATGGGCTTATATTAAGTAGGATTCCCTAGAGACACAGAACCAATTGGGTGTGTAAAGGAGGTAATTACTTCAAGGAATTATCATGCAGTTATAGGAGAAGAAAAGTCTAAAATCAGCAGGTAGGTTGGCAGTCTGGACAGCCAGAGCAAAGCAGGTCAAGTTCAAATGCAGTGTAGAGCAGAATTCCTTTTTCTTTAGAGAACCTACATTTTTGGTTTTCATTTTTTTCGTTCTCTTAAATGCTTTCTCTGACTAGATGAGGTGCAGTATATATTGGATCTATTGAATTAAATGTTAATCTCACCTAAAAGATACTTTTTGAAGCAACATTGAGACTGGTGTTTGAGCAAATATCTGGATATTGTATATTAGCCAGGTTGATGTACAGCCTTGATCCTAGGAGGACACAGAAAAGCCAAAAGAGGGCTATGAGGATGTCTTGGAAGAGAGTGATGGGAAAGGTGCAGCACAGGCAAGGATGTGACCACAAGGGTCTCGGGCCATGTCATGGATGTGTACCTATATTCTACAAGTGGTGTGAAGTCTCCCGTAGGGTGGCATGGTCTGGTATGCCCTTCAAAACAAGCACTGTCATTACACTGTAAGAAGAAAGGTGTATACTAATCTGAATGAGACAGGAGATGGGCTTGACAGATAGGACAGCCATCAACAATGAATGTACCAAATCCTAAGGGAACTTCTCAGTCTTAGAAAATTAACTGTCCAGGAGTCGTCCATAATGATATAGAAGTTTCTACACTGTATCTTGCCTTCACTCATTCTTTCTCAAATATAACAGTGATATTCAACATTAATGCAAAGCCACTATTTAATTTTTATAGTGTTTTTATTTTATAATTAACTTAATTTCACATATCAGCCATGGATTCCCCTGTCCTCCCTCCTCCCACCCCGCAGTCCTCTGCCAATCCATCCCCCCCACTCCACCTCCTTCAAGGCAAGGTCTCCTCTGGGGAGTCAGTCCAGCCTGGCAGACTCAACCAAGGCAGGTCTATTTAATTTAATCTATGCTCAAATTCTGTTACTGTTTTCAACAATCTCATTTTCATGACCACTCTTCCCCTGCAACCTCCAGGATTCATAGAACTTTACTTTTATGATAACTTATGCATTCATTTATCATTGATTTGTTAATTTCAAGAACTGTTTTTATTATGAAGTGTGTTGTAGTCAGAAAAGAATGAGAAAGATAGAGATGAGAAAGAAGCATAATCTTACTACTTGAGCTCAAAGGCAGTTTAATTCCATTCCTTTTAATAAATATTTCTGTACATTTCATAAATCAGTATACTCCACAGCTCTATATACAAGCAATATTGCATATATTGTTTATTCAGCCTAATATTTGCTTTTTTCTTTCAACATTATGACACTAATATTTTCTGTGTTCCGCCAAATTTTTACTAACAGAGCCTTTAATTATCATTTGACAACTTGGAAAATGTGTTACACAATTTCTGCAACCATTGGCCATTGATAATCACTCACGGTTTTGTATTTAATTTACAAGTGAGACAATTAACATATTTGCACATAAAGCTATTTTGTAGTTTTGTTGATTTCCTTAGGCTAGATTTCCAGAAGTGGGTTTTCCGTGGTCAAAGGGTATTGGCAGTTTAACATTCTTGAAATTTATATTATTGAATTTATTTCCAAAGGGCTGTTTCTGTTTCTGTGAAGAATGTGAAGGAGTACCTTTGTATTATGTGAACATCTAGACTAGAGGGTATCATGGTTAGGTGGGAATAATAGGAGGAACTCCTCTCTTGTCTTGGCTCAAACAGAGCATCAGCATTTGTCTTTTACAGCCATAGAGCTCTTGCCAGGTAAGCATTATTTAAGAATAATTCCTAAAGGAGTTCGTTATGACAGTAACTGGGATCGTCAACATGCCTCATGGATCTTTGAATCTTTTGATTCCTTGTGTAAGCTTTTCTGGTGTTTATATGTTTTCTTTCAAATTGTAGAGACTGTCATCAGATTCTTGAGAGTGCCTATAGATAAATCTGTATTGTTTTTGTTAAGTATGGTTTTCCTGGTAATTAAGTGTTAAGAATTTTCTTTGGCAAAGTCATTCTCCACACTTAGCCCACTGGTACCAATAAAGTTAAAATCTTCTGGAGAGAAGACACTGATTGGTCTAACGAAATCAGTATTTTCCATTTTCCAAGACCTAGTGATTAGATAAGTCTAGCCACATGATCCAATTCAAACCAATGAAATTCATACATACAGTATTGAAGAAAGAGAACCTTTCAAAATATCTTCCCTGGAAGCTTTGTGCCTCTGGTGTTCATCTGGCCATACTACAGGACTTAGAACAGAGTCTTATAAACTTTAGAATGGGCTGATAGATAATTGGTAGACACCAAAATCTAACATCAGCTTTAATCACTGGACCAGCCATGTCTGAAACTGAGTAATTCTTTATCCAGACCTCTCAGTTCATTGAACTGATTACTGTGTGCTTCACTTAAGCTTAAGTAGGAAATTCTGTCAGTCACTAATATTGAAATGGCAAATCATCTAAGATGCATGAAGAAAACAAAGTTATACATACCAAATTTTACATCTGGGAATACTTAGGCCCAAAGAGTGAGGGAAGCAGGGCACAGTATCTCCTTAGAGCACAATACTTCATTCTCTTTGAAGATTGATAGTTCTATGGAAAATAAAATAATTTCTCTATCATATACAATGCAAGGTAGTCATTGTCAAAGACTCTCTGAAGCTAGAAAAGATAGTATACACATAAAAAATTGGAAATGACATATCTTAAGTTGTCCTCAAGGGATGGGATGGGATGGTGGAAAGGTGGCATAATTGATAAAGGCAAGTATTTGCTGTGCAAGCATGAAGACCTCCAGAATTAGTGTGAAAGCTGGGATCAACATCAAATAGCTACAATCCTAGAGCTGGGGGTAGGGGGAATGTAGGATCCCTGGAGCTTGCTGATTGGCCAGAGGAGCCAGTATAGTCCCAAGCCAAGTGAGCGTCTCTGTTTCATTTTTTAAATTTTTTTTCTATTTTTTTTCTTTTTTCTTTTTTCTTTTTTTTTTTTTTACATTTTACAATACTATTCAGTTCTACATAACAGCCACAGATTCCCTTGTTCTCCCCCTGCCTGCCCCCTCCCCTTTCCCCCAGCCCACCCCCCATTCCCACCACCTCCAGATCAAGGCCACCCCGAGGACTGGGATCAACCTGGTAGACTCAGTCCAGGCAGGTCCAGTCCCCTCCTCCCAGACTGAGCCAAGCATCCCTGTATAAGTCCCAGGTTTCAAACAGCTATCTCATACAGCGAGCCCAGGACCTGGTACCACTGCCTAGATGCCTCCCAAACAGATCAAGCCAATCAACTGTCTCACATATTCAGAGGGCCTGATCCAGTTGGGGGCCCCTCTGGTGATGGGATGGCCAAACACCCTAATAGTTGTGCCAGAAACCCCATCCAAGGACTGAGGAATCCGGATGCAGACATCCACAGCTAGGCCCCCGGGTGGAGCGCTGGGAGTCTAATTAGCGAGAAAGAGGAGGGTTTATATGAGCAAGAATTGTTGAAACCAAGGTTGGATAAAGCACAGGGACAAATAGCCAAACGAATGAAAACACATGAACTATGTGTCTCTGTTTCAAAAAACAAGATAGATAAGTGATTGAGAAAGGCATATGATGTTAACATCTGACCTCATATACATATGCATATATACACAGGCACACCCACATACATGTTTGTACACACACACACACACACACACACACACACACACACACACACACTTCACATTGAGAGGAAAGAGGGGAATAGAGCAATGACTCAATGGTTAAGGGCTCCTGCTGCTCTTGCAGAGGACTGGATAGGTTCCCAGCACCTACATGATGGCTCACAACCATCTGTACCTCTATCTCCTTGGAATATGACACCCTCTTTTATCCTCTATGGGTACCAGGCATACACATTGTGAATATATATGCATTCAGGCCAACATCCACATAACGAAAGTAAAGAAGGAATTTTTCCAATTATTTACAGTTCAATTGGAGTAACTGTTTTTTTGTGTCTGTATTCTAGAGTTAAAAAAATGTTTAAGAGAAACCTCATAGTTTCATGTGTCTTGTAAAGAAGTACTTTTAGGCAACTGGCTTGGTTGTGAGTGGAGTCTTAGGCCCTGGGGAGCCCCAAGTCTCAATATAGCTCTTTGGAACAGCTTTCAACCAATGACTTGGGTCAGAAGCACTTCTTAGTTTGGAATGCCATGACTTCGTGCTTAGTATGAGACATTAATTTCAGTGTGAACTTATCAGACATATAATTCAGGGTGACATGTTGGGAGAGCTTTAGAGGATATGAAACTTGACAGCATTTATCTTTCTCTATGTTAGTATGTACTTGTTATACATAAGGCTGAATTTTAGAGGACATTGCTATACAAGTACAGAATGTGCTTCGACTGTCTACCTTCCTTCTCTTCTCCCTGCTTGAATTCCAGATTGACTGCATTTTCCAATACAGGGTAACCCATATCTTTATAAACTGGCAGCTGTTTAGAATTACAAGACCTGGGAGAACTCATAGAATATAAGCAACTCATTTGTTCAGAAAAAGATATGTGTGTTCTAAAATACCACATCAAGACTCATAACCATGCATAGAGAGACACTCCCTGGGGTTGCCTCTACCCAAATCTAATGGTTTTCCTTGGGTCTGGTTGCTGTCTGTGACTTTTTTCTGTGTGAGTTTGGTATAGAGAGGATTGTCTTCCGTTTCTGAAAAGGCTTCTATTCATTTAACTGTCATAAAATCTTGAGCTATTGCTTTAGGGATACTAGTTATGCTTATCACAAAGTTTTGTACCAAGATTCCTCTGTTAAAATACAATAAGCAGCTTTTCAACTACATGTTACTAAGGCAATAGGATGCCATTTAGGGATAGGGCAATGTCAGTCATCCACCAAGATATACCATCCAATCTCCACGGGGAGGGGGGGGGACTTAAACTGTTGTGAGCTAGCAAAAATATGAACTACCTGCTTTGTTTATTTATTCTTTAGAGGCTCTTTTAGGATGTTCTTTGCTTCCCTAACTAAAATCACCCTTTCTTCTCTGCTGTTAAACTGCAGGGTTGCAAATTTGAGTCCTCTATCATAAATGCTATATCTACGGGTCTTCCATTATTTGCCTACTTATGTTTGAGATGGATTAAAAGCATGTGCACACAGTGACAGGAGTTGCAGGTGATAATTTGAACATGTAAATTTTATTTATTTAACTTGAAAGTAGCTTTGCTTAGGCATTTTCTTCTGGGGAAACTGATTCTTGGTATTCCAGTATGGTAGTAGCCCTGGGGTTCAGTAGAATAAATAATGCCTGAATCCCTTCATTCTTGTGGTTCCCTTCTATCCCTATATAATCAGTGATATGGGTGTGGCTTTCATGAGTGTCAGCAGCTCCTTCCAGCTATTCTTTCCAGGGGTGTTCATAAGATGCCAGAACCTGGGTACAGGTGATAACTGCAAATAAGATGAACTTTAAAGTTTTTGCAGGCACCTTACAGGTTTGAGTGCACTCACAAGAAAGTGATGACTGGCAGCTTCAAAGGCTAAGAACCACCATTTCTTTGAATTTTCACTTATCTCATTACAATGAATTGAACTTTTTTATGTATATGGGTGTTTTGCTCACATGAATGTCTGTGCACTACATGTGTGTTCTGGTTCCCATGAGACTCATGAGAGGAATCAGATTCCCTGAAACTGGAGTTATAGACTATTGTGAGTTGCTATGTGGGTTCTTGGAATCAAATCCCAGTTCTCTGGAAGAGCAACCATTGCTCTTAATCACTGTGCTATCTCTTTAGCACCTACAATGAGTAGTTTTGCTGTTTTTGTTGATTTCATATCCAAAAAGGAAATTGAATTCCACTGTCTCAAACTAAAACACATCAAGGTATCAATTTCATATTTCAATTCCCAAATCTGCAGGGAAAAGTGGTCTTAAGTAATAACAAATGAGAATTGTCCAAAGAAAATGAGGATCAGAGCCAGGCATTGGTGGCACACGGCTTTATTCCAAACACTCAGGAGGCAGAGGCAGGTGAATCTCTCTGTGAGATCGAGGCCAGCCTACAGAGAGAGTTTTAGGCAGCTAGGGCAACACAGAGAAAACCTGTCTCAAAAAACCTAAAAGAAAGAAAAAAAGGAAAAAAAGTAAAAGAAAAGAGGATCAGCTTATTTCTGATGGGCCATAGAAGGACAAGACCAGGGTATAAACATCCTGAAGAAGAGTAGGAGGTAGTGAGAGTCTTTATTAAGAGAGGTGTGCCTCCTGGTCTGCTTCCTACCTCCTTGGCTTTGAGGATATGATTTCGAGTCTACGAATCCTACAGCAAAACCTACCTTTTCCACAGCCCCCAATGCATTCATTAGCTTTGTGAAGCTATGACAAAACACATGACAGAAATGAAGGGGAAGGGACTTGTTCTGGACAATAGTTTCAAAGCACACAATCCATCCTGGCTCAAAGGGCATGGCAAAGCAGTTGACACCACTGGATGTGAGGAAGCAGAGAAGCAGGTACTCTGGTCCTCAGTTGGCTTTCTTTTTCACCTTTTAAATCTTCCTGGGCCTCCAATCTAGGCTATGATAGTTCCCATCTTCAGAGTGAGATCTTTCTTCGTAGTTAATTTTCCCTAGAAATGACTTCTCTGAGGCACCCAGAGTTCTACCTCTTTCATCTTCTCAGGGATTCTAAATCCAGTCTAGCTGAAAACAAAGATTAAGCGTCACGCCATGATTCATTCACCACATCTCTTCAGATACAAACACTCTGAGTAATTCTGAATCACATAAGAGTGGAGGAAGTTCTGTGTACCTGTTAGAGAGAAGGAGAAACTGAGGCCCCTTTGTGATGGGCACAATCCACATGGACAACAGGCATGTTTCTGTCATCATCCTAATGTTCCAGGTACTGGTGGGCCATTGAGTTTCCAAAGCTTAACAGGTAGAAATGCTCTTAATGACTCAGCATAGATAGGACTGTTAGAAGGATCCAAAAAACTCCTTGAAATAAGTGGTCAATCAGAGGAAGAGGGAAAAAATCCATTTCAGCTGGCTTGAAGAGTCTGATCTGTGAGGGCTGGAAAGACAGCATGCATGTGGACACTCACTGGCCAGCTGCAGCTATTGCAGGATGCGTTTCTGCATTCTCAGTTTATTCAGTTTTGGTGTTACGCTCCTGGCCACTTGGCCATTGTGTGATTCTTTGCCACTCCGGAAGAAATCGCCTTGCCTTCTACCCTTCTCCCCGTATGTCTGGTATTCCCTCTCTTCTCAGTCAGCACTTCCAGCTCTTAAGGGTTTGATTGCCCTGTGATTAAGGAGGTTTGTTGGGGCCTAACACACTGGGAGAAGGGTAGGAGAAGGCAATAAATATTTAATGAGAATTTTGCTTCTGGGCCTTCCTCTTAGAGAGGAAAATGGAAATCAAAAGTCTTCATTGGAACCCCTGTTGTTGGAGGACAAAGAAATGTTCCCTCACTGCTGTGAAAATGAGCCTCTGGCACCTCAGCAAGAGGCAGCCTGAGAGGGGGGCGTCTTTAATGAATCACAGAGAAAAGAGCTCCTTCCTGGAAGGAATTATCCCCAGTGCTTTCACTAATAACACTCCCAGGCCTCAGACTGATGAATGTGGAGTTATGGTTTTAGAGTGGAGGCTCCTGGGTTATAAGGCTGAGATTTATGTCTCATAACCTACCACTGTTCCTCCTTCCTTCCCAAAGGCAGTGCCCTCATGCTGGGTGCCACAGCGCACTGGACCACAGAGTGGAAGACTGCATGGATAAACACAAGATGGGCCAGCCAATACATTCTCAAAGGAAGTCTTGGGGATTGTGATAGGCTTGACCTGTGGCTTTCGACACATCCCTGTGTTTCTCTGTACTTTCCATGCTTAAGCCTGTAAAACAGAAACAATAACAGTACATTTTTATCTCATAGGATTGATCTTGAAAATTTAATGAGATATTCTAAAATGTTAGAATGATTGGCATAGACTAGTTACAACTGTCAGCTATTGTTTTTAGGTTGCTATGGTTGTGGTGACCATGTTTGTTGGTTTTCTGGAGGAAGGTGGAATGTCAAACTGAAGGACTGGGAAAGAGCTGTCATGTAGCAAGGCAAAGGCTAGGGAGATGGCTTGGTGTATGAAAACACTGCCATACAAGTGTGAAGACCTGAGTTAGAATTTCTAGAATCCGTGGAAAGTCTCACAAAAGCAACTGTCAACTTCAAAATATAACTCTCACCTCAAAAGAGATAAGAGGTAGTTTATCTGAAGCAAATTGTAAATGACCCTGGGCCAAGACCATAGATTCAGATTATCCTAAATTCCACAGCACAACTTGATAGCAGTTTTATGACATTTTCTATAGTAAAAGAATAAAGAAAAACATCAATTAAGGCACTTTTCAAATTTACTGGTAGAAATGTTAGTCAGGCTTAAAGTTAGGTTGAAGTTAAGCAGAGAGCATGCCTTCCATTTGGTTGACAACACTTGGTCTGCTGAGTTAATACATGTCAAAGGGTTTCATCAGTTAGTCACAAAGATGTAGATCACACACAGAGGGAGGCAAGAAATGCCTATTTTTTAAAGTTTCATTTCTTTCTCTCTGTCTCTCTGTCTCTGTCTCTCTGTCTGTCTCTCTGTCTCTCTCTCTCCCTCTCGTGTGTGTGTGTGTGTGTGTGTGTGTGTGTGTGTGTGTGTGTGTGTGTGTACACGTTTACATGTACTCATATCTTCAGATGCCCATGGAAGCCAGAAGGAGGTCCTGAATCCTTTGAAGCTGAAGTTACAGACATGGGTACTGGGAACTGAACATCCATCTTCTGCAAGAGCAGTATGTGTCCTAAACTACTAAGCAATATCACCAGCCTTCAGGAATAGGCTATTAAGAATGCTGAAGACATCCCAGGAGAGACTTTAATTATACTTTGGGCCTACAAAATTCTACCCTCCACCTCACAATAGCTAACATCTAGTCAGTTTAACAGCCTTGTGGACTGATTATCGAATGTGCAGCTTCTGTCAGGGAATTTCATTCACTTTACTTACCCATATACCAACTGTTCTGATGTAGCTTTGAAATGCGCACCTCAGACTCTTGTGTTTGAACAGTTGTGTTTTTGCTGCTGCTGCTGCTGCTGGTGGTGGTGGTGGTGTGGGACGTGGTTGAACCTTTCAAGATGGATGCCTAGTTGGAGGAAGAGGACCTTGAGAGATGGGGTTGTCTATAGCCTTGTTGGGTGTCTTGCCCTGCTTCTGCCTCCTGTTCCACCCAGATGTAAACAGATACCAACAGCTCCAATCACCAGGATCTAGCTGCCATTGTGCTTCCTATGCTGTAATGGAGTTACATCTCCTCAGTCCATGAGCCAAAATGAATCCTCCTTCCCACAAGTATTGGTTATAACGACAAGAAAAATAACTATTGTAAAAAAAAAAAAATTGGTTGGAAATGAGTGGGGTCTTCGCCATGTCCCTAAGACCTTTAACCATGTGGGTCTCGGGTATGTGCAATAGGTTTAGGAAAAGGATGCAGAAGACCTGCAAGTGGCAGGCAGGAGACTAGAATAGTATAAGCAGAACACAACAGTCCATTCTGGTGGGAACTCAGCAGGCCAGGATGCTGATACAAATGTAGCAAGAATCAGGGTAGGATGTATCAGAAGAGCACTGGGACTTTATCAGGAATTGAAATCCAAGTCATTCATGCTACATTACGCAAAGAGATTGCCTGTGTTCCATTCATATCTTGAAAACTAGAGAGGTACTGAATTCATAAGTAACAGTCTCATTTATCTGGTAGAGGAAATTTCAAGACATTCAGCATTATTTTCAGGATTTGGCATGATTATCACTCACTAACTTTATCCAGATTTATAGTGAGAAAGAACAGAAGATACAAAAGATGTGCAGTTTCATGAGGAAGGATCAGGTATCTGGTTAAAGTTTGTAGGCAGAAATGTGCATTTGATAAGGGAAGGGGCTTGAATTTGGATAAAGTTGAGGGAAGGATGAATGGGGATAAAGAGGCCACAATGGCTATGGAGATTTCTTTCGTTAATGAAAAAACCCACACATTTTACTCAAGCAATAAGAAAGGTGTCTGAGGGTAACACTCTACTCATTTGAAAGGAAAATGCCTGGAAAGACAGAGCCTTAGAGGTACCCTACTGAAAATGTCACCCTAAGTAACTGCTTCCCCAGTTTTAGCTATGAAGGCATACAGAGGCTGCTGAAGCTGTGGTTCAAGGCATACAGACTATATCTCAACTGGAGCTGGAAGCAGAATTTGTCATGTGTTGGTTTTCCATTCATACAAAGTGCAAGGGTTACAGATAATGGAAACTTGTGTCAAGGTTCCCACAGTATAGGCCAGGGAATGTGCAGCAGGATCAGATTCCCTAAATGGAGCTCCTGAGTCGGGGTGGGGGTGATGCACATTAAGCTATGAAAATGAAGCATGCATTGCAGCAGAGAATCCTGGATCTTGGATCTTGGAGATGCCACACATGAGGAATATCTGCTTCCTGAGGAATGCCTTAGTAACCAAGTGGAGCTGTACCAAGAAAGAAGTCAAATATGAAAAAGACCACAGTGTCAGAGTGTAGGGCTACTTAATACTAATGAAAACCAAATGATTAACTTGACAGTATTAATCATACTTTCAAACTGTGAGCCAAAATAAATTTTCTCCCCTAAGTTACTTATTGTCCAGTATTTGGTTACAGTGGTAGTATAAGTAACTAATAGAGTTCCGAGTGGTAAATTTACCACCATCCATTATCACCACCATCGTTCACCTTACATTAAAGACAAATCCAAGTTTGATCACTTCAAAGCCAATATTTGTTCTTTTCCCCCCAAACTATCTCTGCTGTCTCTCAAGACATTTGTGTACTCCAATCATGAAAGTCAGTGTTGCATTTTAATGGTATTCTCCAGTCTATACTCTTTCTCTGTTCCTTTGGCTATTGCCCATGCTCCTGTTAACCTATAGCCTTTTTTCTGCTCTTCCACTGAGATAATCCTATTCAGGTCATCAACAGGGCTGCATAAGCAGGTATTTTTGCTGACATGAGTCTCATGTCTCCAAGGCTTAGGGTAAACTCTGGTCATCAATCTTCTCTTGTAATTCCTTTTAATGTTCATGGATGGAATCATCTCTAACCTCTTGCCTCAATTTCTTTTTTTTTTAAATAGAAATTCTATTCTATCTCAAGTCTTTACCTTTTTGACACTAGATGTCTGATCCTTGCTCATATGAAACCTAATTTATACCTGCCATCCAGCTTCTAATTTTCCAAAATGATTACTCTATCAACTACTTTGCTATTTTCTATAGAAACACCACTGTGTCCTGCACTGGGTCCCATCCATTGACAGTCAATACCTCAGGCCACCATAAGTAAAATCACTTGAACAGCAATGCTAACCCTTCATTCTATTACTTCCAAGGAATCCATCTACAAATGAAACAATGGATCAATTTACTTGCTTTCTCTCAGATTTTCAGATTGAGGATGAAGACATAGTATTTATTGACAGACAATAGAATGTTCAACTCATTGAAGACAGACAGAAAAGGGCAAAGAAGGGACTGAACACAAGATAGAATCTTCAAAGCCATGCTATAATAACCTATGTCCTGAGCTAAGACATGTCCCCATTCTAACATGAAGAAGCTCCAAAAATAGTACAACTCACTGCGGACCCAGCATTCAAGTCATGAATCCTCTGGGCACATTTAATATGCTAACCCTCCTCAGGTATCCTCTAGTGTAGACTTCTTACTGTTATGTTGGGAGAACAAGCAGCAGATCTGGAAAGTTATATTTATGCCTGTGCCCTGGCCATTTCCTTTGTGTTCTTTTCCATTGTATTATCTTGTTCAGGAGCAAAGCTAGATTACATTGATGGTGTTGGATGTCTTAGATAATCTTGTCTTTTCCTCATCCCTGTTATCATCTTTGTGTGCACATTGTTAATAGAGTGACATGTACTGGAATGGGACCTGCTTGAGGATAGGGTCTTTGAAATATTCAACATTGTATACCCCACACTAAGACAGTGCCCAATATGCATAAGGGTCCCTATTATTTCCTGATCCCACCAATCTCTTGGGGGAAGAGTGATTGTCCCATTAGCTGACCTGATAAGATAATTTTTCAAGTCTTGGGCTGGTTAAATAAATATTTGTTCCTGTTTTATTACCTAGCTACTCACAGGTGCTCTACAATGGGATTAGGAGCTCCATTGAGAAGACTCCCCCTTACAATGTCCCTTCCTTCCCTAGCAAGTACAACACATTGCAAAATTAGAATTTTGCTATTACACTGAAATAATGAATGAATAAATGAGCTGCAAGTGATTGCACGAGTATTTCAAATGCTAAAATAGCTCTCATAGCTTCAGTGGTATCTCAGGGGTACACCTGAAGGTCATACTTTGGGGAGGAATAACATATTGAAGGTCTCATGAGTGAACAGATGGGAGAGTTGGGGGCAACAGATGCAATGCCAAAAAAGATCAGAAGTAAGAGGGTAAATCCTCTTGGCTATTGGCCGTGTCTCGGGTATTTGCAATGCTATTCCCCTGGTGAAGAGCTCCTGAAAAATGACAGGGCATGTGTCTGAGTTACCCTCTTCTTTTCCTTCGGCACTCATTTCCAGTTCTCTGAAGGCACCACTGGATTGTGTCCAGATGAGCTGGAAGCTGGCATTGTTTTCTCCTTCCTTTCCACTGCACCAGCTGGCTGATTACTCTGTGTCGAAGGGGTTTACAGTGACCCTGATAATTGATGCACAAAACAAACCATTAAAAGGTAAACTGATCTCATTACTCCAGGAGGCAACTGGAAACTGTATACTTTTCAGCTTGCCTTCTGCTGTCTGTCGTGTACCAGTGGCCACACTTCCCCTGCAGGCATCAGGAGGGAAACAGTTAAGTATTGTGTGGTGTATTTCACTTCAGGAGAGCAGTTCAGTTGTGAGTGAATGTTACATCATCATTTGCCATCTTCAAATTGCTCATAAGAATCCTCAACAACTAGATGTGCTGTTGGAAAAAAGGCTGGTTGCTTTGCAATCCAGGTTGTGGGCATGGAAATCTGAGTAAAGGCTGAGTATGAATACATTGGAGAGATGAGAGAAGGAGTTATTTTTCACAGGCTGTTTTTGTTGGAATATTACTTTTTAAGGTTACAAAGGCCTTATATTACAGGGGAAAGAGCAATTTTTTTTAAAAAAAATATATGTTTTTGAACTATAATTCTTTCAACATCTTACCTATACTCAAGAAATGATCTTTCCTGTGTCTGGGAAGCTGGTCTCTGATGTCATTCATAGGGAAGAGGAAAAACATTAGGAGTGTTGTGGGGTTTTCAGTCAACCAATTGACATGCATGACCCAGTCCTGAGATTTTTTTTTTTTTTTTTTTTTTTTTTTTTTTTTTTTTTTTTTTTTTAGCAATTAGTGCATTCAATTCCAAGGAAGAATCTTCAAAGTAAATATTATATTATTCATTGTAGGAAGGAGAAAACCAAGGATTGGAAACTGAGATTGCTCACATTGCTCACAACCTTTGGAGCTGGGTTTCCAGACTGAACCAATTTAACTCAAGTTCTTGGTGAGGCAGAAGAGAGGGGTATGAATAAGGACATTAAATGACCAACCCAGCAGCTTCTTGCTGCTACCACATACCAGTTCATTAATGTTGGGCAATTTATATCATCATTCCCATGGCTTAGTTCTCTCTTCTATAAAATAGAGATAATGAAAACACCTACCCTGCAGAGTTTTCTGATTATTAAATATGGCAATATATACAGCACACTAAGTTAGGGGCCTCACACAAAGAAATTACTTCATCGCTGCCAAGATATCTGGAATCTCCACTGCTAAGAGAATATTCTCTCTGGATTTCATATTGGAAAGTCTGATGCAGGAGGTGGCTAGTTGGAAGACTCTGTAAGAGTTCATTGAGGGACATAGTAGAGCAAAGTTGTAAGAAATGAAATAAAAGGGTGCCATACAAGGGAGCTTAGGCAGAAAGCAGAAAAGATCCATGGACTCCATTGGAAAGTGTACTGGTGGTGGATTTTAGAACAACTGATGAGTTATTGGTTGGATCAAGGTGTTGGCTGGTTTTTCCATTAACCAAGACTCTAAAATGGTTGGAAGGAGGAACAATAGCACCCTGTCCATAGAGACTTTTCTAGAAGGGCATATATCCAAGAACTATCATTTTGAGGAAATGTTAATCAATAATCCTATCCTAAATGAACTTACATTTTGTTATAAATAGAGAACAATTAGAATCTGGCATCCATCCACAGAAGAAATTGCTCTCAGAATTAAGCACTAGGGAGAAAATACCCATGAGTCATAGAACTTACTTCACTGTATTTTCTTTGTTCATGCAACCTATAGGCCCTGGATTCTTATTTGGCAGGAAATGGGATTCACCATGAAGTTCTGAGGTACCAGGCTACAAAATCCCTCATGCCATTAAATTAACATTGCCTTTGCCCTGCAAGTTGTAGGCAGAACAAGGCCAGCATGTAAATGGGGCCAAATCATAATCTGATCAGAGTAGCTCCTTAACAGAAACAGCACTTGTATCTCTGACTTCTTTGTGTAGTTGTGAACACGAATCCAATTGCCCATTTTCAATTAGAAACTTAAAAAATAATGCTGAAGTCCAAGCAGGCTAAAGGAATACACACGGAAGCAAGAGGCACTTGCTTGCTTGTTTGTTCCAAGTCTTGAGTTTCTCCATTGAGTTTTTTAATAAGAACATCTGTTTAGCAGTTGTTCTTGTGAGGTGTTTGATTTGCATCTTTAGAGTCAAATGTGCTCCATAGCGAAATGTCCTTGATCAGTAAAGAATTCTACAAAAGTCAGCACAGTGTGGTCCACGGAGCTGCAAAGTAGTGTGATCTGACAAAGCAGGAGGCTAAATGGACATTATCCAACCACCTGCCAAGCAGACACTGGTGCAAGGCTCAGAGGTTCATTTTATCAGTGGTATTTATTGAACCTTTCAAAAAGCCAGGCACTGTTACTTGCACTGGGGCACAGGTCCCTGCTCTCATGAAACATAGATTCTTTGAGGGAAAACAGCATTGCCTGAAAATGCAGACTGCAGCCTCCCTGGTCTTGGGAAATGCTGGGAATATTTGGTAAGAGCAACCAAATATCAAACTTCATGAGTGAGCAACAGGGTTTAGAATTGTATCACAATAGTCTACCTTTTTAATTTACTACTTGTTTGCTAATCAGTCCTGGGCAGTTCAACTTAATCCTTTGGATTTCAGAACACTCATCTATTGAAATGGTATTGCACTGTTCATCAGAAATGGTTATAAGGATTTAAAATATAATAATAACCCAATATGTTGTAAGTACTACATGACACATCACATGTATTAATGTGCCATTATTATTAAAATGATGGAGCCTCAAGCAATATATTTGAACATTCTGACCTCATGTGTTTTCATGTGGGAAATGGGAATGATAGATGACATTCTCTGCAGGAAAGGTTAAACTTTGTGCTTTTTTTTTAAAGCTGGAGGCATGGATAAGAACTTGCTGTGTACATTTTATTGCTATACCCCCATGCCCTGTTTGAGCTCACAGAGAAGCTGCCTCTGGAAGTGAGGTTGACTCCCCCTTCAGACTCAATTTTGTTTTTGTTAAGTGTCCTCTAAGACCCTATATCTGGGCATGTGATAGCTTTCTAACCAAGGAGACCAAAGAACAGTAAAATAGCCCAAGAGTAAAAACATGGTGTTCTTGAAATGGCTAAGTGAACCACTTCCAACAGACATACCATAGTTTATCCCATGACACAAAAATTCCTATGATGGGCAAGAGAAACTGGAACTTCTCCCATGGGAAACTCATTCACGAAGAGAAAGTTCAATCAGGAACTTCAGCTGATTGCCTCAACCTCTCCAGTAAGTTATTTCAGATACCGTGAGCACCAGTTTTGATGCTGTCTGTCTCTATTTGCTCTTCTACTTAAAAGCCCCAGGCCCTGACGGGCATTGTGCTCTGTCAAGGATGCTCTCCATCAGAAACACCAGATATCTACTTCAGTGGGGTTTCCCCAGATGGTTTTCTAGCTGTTGACAATATTTGTCTGACTGTCTGTCTATGCCTACTTATTTAGCAACTGTCTGTCTCCCTGCCTATCATCTATGTATCTATCTACTATTCATCTTTCTATCTGTCTGTCTGCCTGCCTACCTGTCTGTCTATCTACATGCTATCTCTATCATCTATCATTTACCTACCTATAATTTGTTACTTATTATTTTACTTTGGCTTGATTTATACTTAATAAACTCATTCAAAACTCAAAGTATGACTATCATACATCATTCTCTGGGCTGTACAGAGTAGAGTTCAATAAAGTGTAAATCTTTTTCTAAGTATTAAATGAAGTACAAAATGCCTTGAAATAAATCTCCAGAGTCAATGCTCATAGCCTTCTCTATAGATATCACCAAGTTTAGAGGGGATTTTTTAAAACGTCTATACACCAAGAAATTATTTGAAAAAATCTACTCCTAGGGTATCATTAAAGACATATATTTGATGAACACATAAACAATTCACAGATCCAGATCCAAACAAATTGTATTTCCCTTGTGGTAAAGTGTTATCCAAAAATCTAATAGGAAAAGAATTGCTACAGACATTCAGAACATGTCCACTCAGCAAGCAGTGAGTTATAATAATAATAATAAAAAAATACCATTTGAGGGAGAAAATGTAGTTTTCTGTTGGAGAACAGAAAGAGCCATTTTTGACATATATACCTGTTTCTACAAAAAAGCAATATCAAGTAACTCCCGCTTCCATTTCCAAGAAAGCAAAAGAGGCCCTGTTAGCAGATATCATTTACGAGCTGGAGATTTTTCATTAAGGAGATCCTGTTACTGCAGACCCACAGAGGCCATTGCCTGCTCAAGCAGACCCAGCTCAGGCCTCAGGGTTGCTGGCCCAGAGAATCTGTTGAGCACCAGCACTGTTGCTCTGGTTGATGTGGGATGACTTGGGCCCCAATCTTTGTGCATCTCTTGTTTCCTATACCTGTTTGCACCCATCTCCATCTCTCTCTCTTCTCGTCTGTGCCTTTTTGTTGTTCTCTCTCTACTTTTATTCATTTGCTTCTTCCTCCCACACAGCTATCTGGAACATCTCTGCTTCTTCCCCGGACTTATTTTATTTTATTTTGTCTCTGACACACAGTCTGCATTTCTGACTGTAGCTTTTCTTCTTTGTTACTGAAGGTTTCACTGCTATCTGTGCGATGGTTTTTACTATCCTTTTGACTTCTCTTTTCCTTTCCTCCAACTCTGCTCTGCCTGTCCTTTCCTCTCTGTGTGCTTCTCTCTAGGCCTTTCCACCTGCTCAGTGTTTTCAGGTTCCATTTCATTCTATTATCTTCCCCTTTCTATCTCTATTTGCTGTCTCATTCCTTCTTTCCACCTCCCTCTTTCTGTCTTGCTTTTTATTTTTGTCTTTTTGGTATACTCTTCCCTCTTTCCAATCTTTTTATGTCTTTTCTCTTGCTCATTATACAGTTTATCTCCTTGATGTATTTGACATATATCTGGTTCTTTTTTTTAAAGAAGCATTGCTACATCTCCCTGTAGGTTCCCATTCAGAACACACACACACACACACACACACACACACACACACACACACACACACACGCATGCATGCTCACACCTACACACACATACAGGCATGCATGCATTCACACATACACACATGGACATACACAGGCAGTTTCATACACGCACACACAACTTTTCCTTTCTTGCCTCCTGACCTGTAACACTTCTTCACAGAACAGCCTGTCAATTTAGAGGGCTTTGTTTGGCTTATGGTACCCTGGTGAAATCAAAGATACATAATTTATTCTAGCAAAAATCCTCTGGTTTAGCTGACATAACACTTGGTACTCTCATGAATGCCACACAGCTGTGCCCTGCCACTGCCACACCTATTCCCACGACTTCTAGGCCCAACACACTGAAGGGACCCTCTATGTACTGGAGCTATTTACTGTCCCAGATATGGCTCCACGGGTTCTTAATGAAACTCAGCTCAGGGGTTTCAGAACAGGGAGGGCTGGGTAAAGCCAGGATGAAGGAGTTAAAGAAAAGTAAGAAGTCTTAACTTCAATACAAAGTGGCACAAAGAAAGTTGAGCTGCTCCTGAGATGGCAACACCTGGCAACTGGAGAAATGCGGACTGAAGCCAGGATACCCCAGGTGAGACCAGGTGCAACTCTATCTTAATCAGTCCCTCTGACACACTGCCAGGCAGCCCTCATTGGTGGCAAAAGAAGTTAGGACATGAGCCTCAAGAGATGGGACTAGAGCCTTCCTTCGACTCCCGTTGTAAGCCATTAAGCCTGAACAATTCTCTGGATGAACTCTAAGTGTCAGTTTGGTTAGCTTTAAAATAAGATCCGATTCCAGCCTTTTTCCTGATCAGCCTCTGGGCATGAGGAGAGATGCTCCTATGTAACTCTGTAGGCCCATCTTACTCCAGCTTACATTACAGAGCATCTTCCCTGACAGGTGCTGCTACCTCCATCAAATCTCAGTTTTAATATTGCCTCTCATGCCGAGAGAGCCTAACAGAATAGATTGCTTCCCTCTTTAATCTCCACCACAGCATTCAGTTTATTATCGCTTTAGCACTTTGCCAATTTATAATTATATATTTATGCATTTGCTTACTTATTTATGACTCCTCTGCCCTCAGGAGACTTTGAGCTTTTTGGAAGAGGAGACCATATCTGTTAAATCACCTCTGATACCCAATGCCTATGGTACTGATGTGGAAACTGAGGCATAGACCTGGGACATGTCTCAGTATGTTCCAGTATCCAAGTCTCACTTCTCTCTGCCTGATATTTGCCATGCTAGTTCCATAACAGGAATAGATGAGATATTGTATATGCCAAGGGTTATACACATTGTGATTGACTAGACTTTCACTGACTCTCAACCACAACTGAATCAGGAGGGCTAGTACTTATCTCTGTGGATGAAAGGGGCCAATTAAGTAATTTTAACCCCAGAGACCATGAGTGGAAAGACTCTTCTACATTGTCCAGGTGAGCTCAGAAGAACCTTGAACTTTTAATTTTCTGAGCCCCCAGATGAGCTTATTTTGTGCCACACATTGTAGCTAAAATGGATCTTGTAATTCTGAGAAAGTAATTTTTACCCCTTTTTGAGAAATGAGTATTTTTTTTTACTAATTTGTGTTAAATACCTACATTCAAATATGGTTACTGAAAAGATTACTTGATTCTCATCCTCTAGTTGGTTATAACCCCTTGATACTGAAAGTTTAAGCATCATACCTCTTGGGGGTCCTAACTCCGTTCTCTCTGATGTCTGTCTTTACCCCCTTTTCAAATACCTCAATGATCCCATCGGTCTCTATGTTTCTGTTACTGTAATCCCTGTGTGTCCTATGAAGCCTAACTCAGTCTGGTGAATGATGGGTACTCTAAAGCCTTACTCAATCTTTGCCAAGAAAGGAAGCCATCAACCATTGTGTTTCTGAAGCTTCACTCTTAATTATAGTATGTTAAGTATGCTCATATTTGAAATATTAGGGATGAGACATTATTTTAGGCACAACTAGTATTACAATTGATGCTATGTACCAATTGTCAAAAAAATTTTGTGTATTTCCTAAGACTCTCAGTAGTGCTCACAATATGTGTATTGTTGCTAATTCTACTATAGAAATGAAAAATCTAAGACTTAAGGGAACATGCATGACCTGTACATGGCTTTAACATCTGCCAAAAAAAAGAAAAGAAAAAGAAAAAAAGATGGGACTTCAGATGTGTTTACACCAGGCCAAGTTTGCTACAGAAATGTTGCCATCAAGAACAAACCCTACCATGTTTATATAAAATATGCTGAGTTAGACTTTTTATTGCTCTGACAGAATACTTGAGTTAACAACTTAAGGAAAGGAGGTTTTTCTATGCTTGTAAGAATGTGATGAGCCAGAACATCATGAACATAAAAGAATGTGTGCAAGTATGAAAGCAAAGTTCTTCACTTTGTGGTATACAGGAAGCAGGGGTGGGGAGAAGGGTTGGAGCAGAGGACAAGTTACTTCACAAAAGCTTGCTTGTACTGTTCTATGTCCTCTAACCAGGCGTTTACTCCCACTGCGTCTTAATAATGCAATCTAATTATGTGTACCTTTATTGGTCCAATAACCTTACAACATTGAATCTCCACCCCCAGGAAACAAGACTTCAACACATGAGTCTTTCAAGGCACAGTTCATATCCAAACCATAATATATACACTGATTGGAAACATGTTGGTCTGGAACTGCAGACAGTGTGGTGTATCCTACATGCACTGTAACATCCAACTTTTACAGTAAGTATAGAGTTGGTCTTTACCTTGCACAATGTGAGACAGAAATTTAGAATATAATCCTCAGTGTTTTTCATAGAGGACAGAAACTACCTGACTTGCCTTTCAGCTGTGTGTCTAAAATGTATTCTGTTGAAAACTAGTTGAGAATGAGACTTAATATATGCAACAAATAAGATGTAGAGTTGGCTTTACTGAGCTGTGTGACATTAGGTCAGCTATTTTCTCTGTTCAAAGACAGGCCACAAGTGTACTTTTCCATTTCTACTACATATTATAATTCCCATGATTTCTCCCAGATGTTGAGTTGGATACAGCATTGTCCTTCTTATTCGAAGTACTAAGTGTACCTTTATATTTAATCTTTGAACAAAAATCCTGCACTGCACATATTTCTGTGACATACTCTATGAGTAAAGGAAGAAACAAAGTGCTAGAGAAGCCCACAGAAATCCACAAAGATACCCCCACAATAGACTGCTGGCAATGGTCGAGAGACAGCCTGAACTAACCTACTCTGGTGATGGGATGGCCAAACACCCTAATAGTTGTGCCAGAAAACCCATCTAAGGACTGAGGAATCTGGATGCAGTGATCCATGGCTAGGCCCGGGGTCGAGCTCTGGGAGTCTAATTAGCGAGAAAGAGGAGGGTTTATATGAGCAAGAATTGTTGAAACCAAGGTTGGATAAAGCACAGGGACAAATAACCAAACAAATGGAAACACATGAACTATGAACCAAAGGCTGAGGGGCCCCCAACTGGATCAGGCCCTCTGAATAGGTGAGATAGTTGATTGACTTGATCTGTTTGGGAGGCATCTAGGCAGTGGTACTGGTTCCTGTGCTCATTGCATGAGTTGGCTGTTTGAAACCTAGGACTTATGCAGGGACGCTTGGCTCAGTCTGGGAGGAGGGAACTGGACCTGCCTGGACTGAGTCTACCAGGTTGATCTCAGTCCTGAGGGGAGGCTTTGCCCTGGAGGAGGTGGGAACGGGGCGGGGGGGGGGGCGGGGTTGGGGGAAGGGGAGGGAGGCAGGAGGGGGGAGAACAAAGGAATCTGTGGCTGATATGTAGAACTGAATGGTATTGTAAAATAAAATAAAAGGAAAAAAAAAGAAAACTGAGGCTTAGATAATATCAAATCATTCAAGATCACATAACTAGAACCAAATGGAATCATATAGCCCCAATTTGTTGACTAGTGAGACTCTTTCTTTTCCTTGAATTCTGTAAGGCAACATTTCTCCCTCCTGTTCCTGATTCCTTTTTGGAAGAAGATACAAATTGGTTCTGAGAAATCCCTGTGGGAGTTTTGGTATATGATCAAGGTAAGCAGAACTCTAATGACTTGAGTTCAAATCTGGGTTTTATTAATATTAGAATGTGAAACTTCCATAAGTTTTGGATTCTCAGGGTTTAGATTCCATTGAGCATATATTGAACAACAACTATATTTTAAGACTGTCTCCATTCAGTCCTTACAATGGACCCTTGTATAGGGTTTCTCATTACAATTTTATGAATCAAAATAAATGAGAATAACTAGAAGACAGTTATGAAAGGAAGGAACTCTTCCTTTTAGTACTGCTGTTTCTCTGATGAAATAGTATGTAAGGACGTGCTTTACAAATGGAAAAACAAGGTAGATATTTCTGTTACACAGAAACTGCAATTCAGAGAGTAGATGCTTGTAACCTTCATTTGGCTTTTCAGTATCTTAACCAGAATTTAACATCTTGGTGTCTGTTATTTGTAATTTCAAGGTATTAAATTCATAAACCCATGGATGTGTGTAGGTGTGGACTCTAGGGAAGCCATTTTGAGGAACATGGCATTGGCTTCTATTACATGGTCTAAGAGCCAGCAGTCTATTTGAATCACCACTCAGAGACAATTGGTGTCAGAGCAGGGATCACTAACCCTACTTTACTATCTCCAGCACAAGAATGGATCAAGCCAAAAAGGCATTTCATGAACCTCACTAGAATCTCATATTGTCACATATGCATGAGAAGTCAATGAATTTTCCAAGAGGTTTCTTTTCTAGCAGATTTTCAGCCTAGCTATTGGTTTCCTGTCACTTTTTTCAGGCCTGATTAGCACTATGTAGAATTGGGAGACTTCTACATGTTCTTAAAGAGGAGGATCCAGTGTCTTTATTTCTGCTTAAGAAATAAGCAGTTGCATTTCCTCCCTATGAATGGTGACTGGGGATGTAGGGAGATGAAATCAACATGAAATTAGAAGGGAGGCAGGAGCTGAAGCAATGATTGATGAAGCATTTGTTTCAGGCTGAATTGCTGAATCCTAGAATCATCGGAAGATTAGAGAAGCTAATGCTTTGTTTCTAGGCATCCTAGGAGAAGGGAAAATGTGGACAGAGTCCACAGTCGGCAGAGACTGTGAAAATGATAATAATAAACATACAATGAGTACTTACTATATTATATGCTACATGTACAGTATGACTATCATAATACTCACAAAAGCCTTATGTAATAGGTACAGTCCATTCACTCTTTATAGGTAGATGGTGAAACCATCCATAGCACAGAAAGATTAGAGTTTCTCCAGGTTACACTTCTGGCAAGTGATGGAACCATATGAAATTCTAGAATAATTTCGCTCCTCCCCTGATCAACACACTCTAATGCATCCCGGGTGGGAGCCAGAAGAGCTTTCTAATTGGGGCCATTAGCTGAGTCTATCATTCTAGAAGATAGATGGAGGAAATCTCAGAGACCCAATAAAAGTGAATTCCTTTGGGGCTAAGAAGTAGTCTCTCTCACTGATGAAAGTCTAAATTCAGAAGTTCCCACAGGGCTTAGCATGGATAACAGAAACAGTGTAGGAAGATGGAGGACTCAATTTGAATCCCAGCTCCTTTTGCTGGCTGGGGAACTATGAGCCAATCACTTGATGTCTCAGAGCCCCAATTTTCTGATCTATGAAATGAGGATGGTGATATCTATCTTTCAGCAAAGTGCCTGGTCCATTACAGGTGATTAATATTTGCTGACTCTCTTCTCTTTCTGAGGGCCTAGATCCTCTGGGAAGTTGGGAGAGATCCTTGGGTCTGACCTTAACTTCCTAATTTTCAAAGAGCTTGTCTTCAGTTATATACTTATACAAACAACTATTGATGATCTACTTTGCCAAGTTGAGGTTCTTTATTTGGGATTGGGCTGATAGAGATTTTATCCTACTAAGGAGGACCTGTGCTTAGCAGATGGGAGATCTTATGAGTAGTTTTTTATTTTTCCTTTCAATTTTGTGCTTTTGTTGTAAAAGAAGTTTTCTACCATCACATGTATAGTGAAGGTAGTTTTAGAAGAGGCTGGTCAGAAACTATGAGCTACAGTATTTGTGATTCCTTGTCTTTTTCACTCATCAATACACTTTTGTATCTTCCATTTTCCCCAGGATACTCATCTCTTCTGTCTATACTGCTCTTCGGAGACACCTGTGTTATATACTAGATAGTTGCATCATCTTCATCATGAAATAGTTTAGTTGTCTTGCCTCTCAGAACAGTAAGTAAGTACCTATGATGTAAATGACTTGAAACCTTACCATTTCTTTGATTTAACTACTGTCAGATGGACTGTTGTATATACGATAATAAGGTGACAACATACAACCAGATTAACTAGAGTCTGTCTATTAACTGGCTGAATTCAGTTTTTCACAAAGGCAGGCAAGATTGAAACAGTCCTAAAACAGTTGACCTATATCCCCACACATAAGTTGGTCTTCACTTACATCCACATCTGCAGTGGATGTCATCAGCACATGAGGGTCATCTTGTAACTTTGAAAAGTCCCAAGCCTCCCTCCAGATCTGTGAATTGAACTCTTTAAGGGTGTGTCTCAGGCATCAACTTATTTCATTTAACTCATGCACAGCTAAGATTGAGAAATTATATTTTATTAAGAAAAAACAGTTCAGTTTAGAGGGAAAGTATAAATGTCTTATAACATATGCCACACTTCTTCAAACACACTCTTTCCTTATGGATTTGTAATGAAATTCTCTGCCAATTGCAACACACAAAGGGGCTGGTGGAATTTTCATGTAGTTTAACTTCTGAATTCCTGGACATTGCAGGCTGTGAACTGGTGGACCCATGTGTGTGCTCACACACAGCAGCTCAACAGCTTCCTTTGGCATGCTTGTGCTCAAAGAGCTGAAAGGGAAAGACCTCGTATTAAACTAAAGGGTCTTGCTCCCTCCTCTTCCCTCTCGAAGCTGATAAATAATGGATAATAAAGAGCACTGCCATTACATGCATAAAGCACTTGGCATTCACCTCCAAGGTAGCACTTGCTATCTAATCTGAGGTCCAGTTCAGCATAAAATCTGTTTGGTGGTAAGGCCAAATCTTTCTGAAGAGCTCTTCAATGCCTCCATATTATTCAATGGAAAAAAGGAAATAATTCAACCCTGGGATCAATCTCAGTATTTGTTTCTAAAAGGCCAAAGGAACAGGAGTAGCATGCCTGGAGTTTCTCTTTTACTTCAGAGCATAATACCCTGGGCAACCTCTTTCTGAAGAGCACAGTTCCTCAAAGGCCCATGTGAAATCAAGTCCCTGAGGAATCTTCTTGTCTTTTTCTCTTTATAGCATTCATTACAGTCATAAAAGCCTACTTTGTATTTATTTTATGTGTTTAATTGTTCTCTGCATCTTCTGATAATTTGAACTTTGCATAGTAGATGCCACATCTATTCTGCATCCTTTGGGCTTAATGTAGCACAGGGAAACTAGCAGGCACTCAATAAATATTGGTTGAAAGATGCTAAAAGTGCAACCAGTAAAGGGAAAATAGTTTGGTACAACTGAAGCTAGGTTTTGCCACACATACATGATCTATAATTTAGAGGGAGAATTTTCAATGTTTTCATGGTGAGACGGTAGCATGAAAGTGACAGTCAACATGCCTTTGTCATTAAGATATGAACTGGTAAAAAGTCTACCTCCCACTGGACCATATGGCTGTGCAGCCTTGGAGATGTTACATCTTCATGCTTGTTAAGATTCCATTCAGGTGCCTCTGATCAGACTGATGTTGCAATGGGCAGATGTCTCATAGTGAAACATTCAGCACAGAGCCTGGCATATGATGGGTGTTCTCCACATACTCACTCAATGGCATGCCATGTGGTGGGTAGTCTTTACACACTTAGCGTTGTCCTGTAATGTGGTGGGCATTCTCAATTCAAAGGCAAGGACAGATGTGGAGGATTTGAAGGCCCACCTATAGAGGACTGCAGCAGAGGTACTGGCACTTGGGTCGGTTATTTCATCTCTCTGGGTCTTGCCTTCATTTTTTTTAAAGAACTAGTTTTAAGTGGAAGACTTATAAGTGCAACACTTTGCAAAATATTTTTTCAAAAAGAACTAATATCAACAAATGTTTGAAAACAATAGGATCTGTTTTAAAAAATAGACTAAGAATTGTGATGCACCCTGTACTATTTAATAAGGTCAAGGTCCAACCACAGGTATACAAGAGGCACTTAGTAAGAGTTATGTGCGTGATGACACAGAACATAATAGACATAAATGTCTTCATTTAGGTTCAATGTTAATAGATTGAGACAGACATAAAAAAGTTAATAACTACATATGATGCAGTGTGATGATAAATGCTAAGGGGAAAAACAGAGCAAGAAAAAAATGTTGTGATGATGGAAAAAGATTAAGGGAATGTCACCATTTCTCATCATTTCTATAGAATCCCCAGGAAGGTTCTTGTTTGCCTGTGTGGCTCTTATTTTGACCAACTGCTGTTGAAGAATTTTTATAGACTCTGTATTGGGTAGGAATGGTCATTGGGTAGCAAGAGGCAAGATCAGCTTTAAGAAGAATTTGCAGAAAGTACTAGGTGTGCTCAGTGGTAAAGCACTTGCCTGGCATACCTGAAGATCATGTTCAACCCCACCACTGCTGAAGTGGGAAAAATGTGCAGACAATGTAAAGTTCTACCATGTGGCACTCATAGGATACCAATCACTTTGTGATAAGAATTTTATGGAATTCTGTGGTAGATAGATGTGTGACCTTACTTACTCTCACAGTTCCTCATTATAACTGATCACACACTTTTTGTGTGTAACACCTTTAGCAGTAAAAGAGCACCCATTGACACTTGGCTGTAGATTCATAATTTCATTAATGCTCAGTTTATACTCAGCATTAGTAAATGTAGATTTTTGGACAAAGTCTTACTTTTTAAAAGGACTTTCTAGACATGATGTTTATCACTCCCTTATTTCTTAATGAAAATATGTCTTAGAACAAGTAAGTGTATTTCTTAGAATGTAATAAAAAGTTGAAAGAAATTAGCTGCTAGGAGAGAGTGGCCATCCCACTTCAAGGTTAGCATAGGCTACACAAAGGATAAACACAGAATCAAATGGAAGAGGACCAGGTTGAGATGCAGAAAGAAATCTTCCAACCTGCAAGTTGTCCCAGTCAAATTAGTGTACTTTAATGAGAAACTTGCCTGTTTTATAGAAATATTTGCAAAATCACAACCCTGTAAAATGTCATGTCGTATTCCTTGTGACTTTGGAAAATGTCATGAAGTTAGCTGTATCAGTAGGGAGCTTAATGCTTCCAATAAAAGCCTCTCCTGGAGAGGGGCACAGACATTTACAATTGCAGAGGAAGCACAGGTCTCAGAGTATAACACAGTTGGTTGAGAGTCAGAAGCAGAAGACCCCAAACCATTCACAGCAGTTGTCAGTGTTCATGGGTAGAGTCCAGAACTGGCCTAATTACCAAGGCATTCTCTCAGTCTGGTGACTTATTTCACCCCCCAGGAGCTCTGGGTTCCCTCTCCCTGGGTGCTGGGATAATTGTGACAAACTCCTGAGGTTTCAGTGGAAAAGGTTAGTGATTTTTGACAACTAAGGGACCTCTCATAACATTTTTTTTCCTTCAGACAAGTTTTTCCCCTTAGTGATTTTAGTTTTATTCAGTTTGAGATACAGTGCATATCAATTTAAAACATTTTAAAATGTGGTTAAAACAATAAAACTACTTCAGTCTGTAAAGAACAACTGGTAACTTTTGAGTACAGAGTTCACTTTATGTGGTTCTTTCCCATGTGTTTGTTTATGTAAAAATACAAAGGGATACATTCTATATATCAGACGTGTAAACACATAGTTCTATATGTTGATTCAGTAATTAGCAAGATATTTATTTTTCCACACACACACACATACACACACACACACACACACACACACACACACACACACACACACGTATTCCACATTCACAAGTCACAGCATGCTTACAGATTTCCAAGGATCAAACTCAATCAGATTTTGTGACAAGTGCCCTTACCCTCTCATCTACCCCACAAATCCTAATTACCACATACTATAAATGATTTCCCATACCATCAGAAAGTCTTAATATGGACAACTTCAAGCTTACACAATACACAATATTAAAAATATTATAACTTATAATTCTATAGTATATAGAAATTCTGTGATACTCCTCACAGTGTCCCTATGTATATGTGAGCACACATAGTTACTTCTACATCTTTTTTCCTTTATTGGAAATATATTCTTTTCTCATACAATGTATCCTGATTATAATTTCCCCTTCCCCTCCCCTCCCAATGCATGCCCTTTCTGCCTCTCATTCATTATAAAATAACAGATTTCTAAGAGATAAAAACAAAACATGACAAAATAAAATATAATAAGATGAAGTGAAAAAATACCAAATCAAAGTTGGACAAACATAACAGAAGGAAAAGAGTCAGAGACGCACTCCTTATGATAGTCAGGAGCTCTATATAAATATTAAGTTAATAGCAATACTATATGCACAGAGGACCTGATGAAGACCCACATAGGCCCTGTGTTTGCTTCTTCAGTCTCTTTGAGCTCATATAGACCTTGCTTAATTGATTCAGAGGGTCTTGCTCTCTGATGTCCTCTATCCCTTCTGTCTCTTACATCCTCTCTCTCTCTCTGTCTTTCTGCCTCCTCTTTTGTGGGATCCCCTGAGCACTGAGGGGAGGGATTTGATGGAAACCTCCCATTTAGACTCTATGCACAAAATATGTGGCTGTGGGCATCTGCATTGCTCCCATCTGCTGCTGAAGGAGGCTTCTCTGATAATAACTGGATAAGGCCCTGATCTAGGAATACCATTAGGAGTCGTTGTATTAATACATTTTTTAAGAGCAGTAGTATTCAGTTCTTGGTTACTCAAGCAGTATGGGTTCCTTATCAGGGAGTGAGCCTTAAGTAACACCAGACATTTGTTGGCTACTCTTACAAATTCTGTACCATCACTGCTCAAGTATATTTTGCATGCAGGAAAAATTGTAGGTGAAAGGCTTTGTGGTTGGGTTGCTGTCCATATTTCTCTCTTAGTGGCCTGCAGAGTACTTTCCCACACCAGAGAGACTGGAATGTAGAGATGAAGGCTCCATGCGGACACCAGCTCAATTTCTCCATGTTCAATGAATTGTATGGGTGTTGTCCTTAGCAATGGGGCCTTGCTGTCAATCTTTGTCATAGCAGCAGTCAGTGTTGTTTGGGGATTTCCATGGGACTCCCTTAGCCAACAAGTCAATTGAATGCTACCTGGTCCTGACACAGGGAGCCTCATCTGGCTCCAAGAGTTGGCCAGTTGAGTCTCTGTATCCCTCA